>NC_059384.1:9008238-9669488 GCF_019703515.2 Myxocyprinus asiaticus
TATACTGTATATACACTGATGAGTCAAAACATTATGACCACATGACTAATATGCTGTTGGTTCTCTGCTTGCCGGCAAAACAGCGCCGACCCGCCGAGGCATGGACTCTACAAGACCCCTGAAGGTGTCCATTGCTATCTGGCACCAAGGCATTAGCAGCAGATCCTTCAAGTCCTGTAAGTCGCGACTTGGAGCCGCCATGGATCGGACTTGTTGGTCCAGCACATCCCACAGATGCTCAATCGGATTAAGATCTGGGGAATTTCGAGGCCAGGGCAACATCTTGAACTCTTCACCATGTTCCTCAAACCACTCCCGAAAAATGTGTGCAGTGGCCACTGCCATTAGGGAATACCATTGTCATGAAGGGGTGTACCTGGTCTACAACATTTAGGTAGGTGGCACATCTCAAACTGACGTCCACATGAATGGCTGGATCCAAGGTTTCCCAGCCGAACATTGCCCAGAGCATCACACTCCCTCCACCGGCTTGTCATCTTCCCACTGTGCATCCTGCTGCCAGCACTTCCTCAGGTAAACGGCGCACACATACACGGCCGTCCATGTGATGTAAAAGAAAATGTGACTCATCGGACCAGGCAAACTTCTTCCACTGCTCCAAGGTCCAGTTCCGACACTCGTGTGCCCATTGTAAGCACTTTCGACGGTGGACAGGGGTCATCGTGGGCACTCTGACCAGTCTGCAGCTTGACAGCCACATACGCAGCAGGGTGCGATGCACTGTGTGTTGTGACACATTGCTCCCATAACCATCATTAAAGTTTTCTGTGACTTGTGCCACAGTAGACCTTCTGTCGGTTCGGACCAGATGGGATAACCTTCATTGCCCTCACGCATCGATGAGCCTTGGGCACCCAACACCCTGTCGCCGGTTTGTGGATTGTCCCTCCTCAGACCACTGTCAGTATGTACTCAACACTACTGACCGGGAGCACCCCACAAGTCTTGCCGTTTCAGAGATGCTCTGACCCATTCATCTGGCCATAACAATTTGGCCCTTGTCAAAGTCGTTCAGGTCTTTACTCCTGACCATTTGTCCTGCATTCAACATGTTGACTATGAGAACTGATTGTTCACTTACCATCTAATCTACCCAGACCTTGACATGTGGCCTTGTTAGGAGATGATTAAAATTATTCACTTCACCAGTAAGAAGTAATAATGTTTTGGCTCATCTGTGTATATATATATAGTATATACATACACCGATCAGCCACAACATTAAAACCACCTGCCTAATATTGTGTAGGTCCCCCTCGTGCCGCCAAAACAGCGCCAACCCGCATCTCAGAATAGCATTCTAAATAAAAGTTAATTATTAAATTTAATAAAAGTTAATTCTAAAGACTGTTGTGTGTGAAAATCCCAGGAGATCAGAGTTACAAAAATACTCAAACCAGCCCGTCTAGCACCAACAATCATGCCATGGTCCAAATCACTGAGACCAAATCACATTTTTTCCCCATTCTTATGGTTGATATGAACATTAACTGAAGCTCCTGACCCATATCTGCATGATTTTATGCACTGCTGCAAACATGATTGGCTGATTAGATAATCGCATTGATGATTGTTGGTGCCAGATGGGCTGGTTGATTCCTGTAACTGCTGATCTCCTGGGATTTTCACACACAACAGTCTCTAGAATTTTCTCCGAATGGTGCCAAAAACAAAAAGCATCCAGTGAGTGGCAGTTCTGTGGATGGAAATGCCTTGTTGATGAGAGAGGTCAACAGAGAATGGCCAGACTGGTTCGAACTGACAAAGTCTACTGTAACTCAGATAACCACTCTGTACAACTGTGGTGAAAAGAATACAATCTCAGAATGATATTCTGAGATGCGGGTTGGCGCAGCACAAGAGGGACCTACACAATATTAGGCAGGTGGTTTTAATGTTGTGTCTGATCGGTGTATATATATAATAATAAAAATAATATTTATAATAAATGTATAATATTATTACAGTAAAATTACATGTATCGTCTTATATTTATATACAAATTATATTTAGCATTTTAAATGATTTTCCATTAAATTTATTTTGTACAGTGTGGATCAGAGCTTGTGTGTATTCTCTGCTCTAAAAGCTTTTTGTGTCATCTCAAAGGAAAGAAAAGTAACCTTGTTAAGTAAAGTACTACATAATAGTTGCAATAGACATACATAAATTCATAAATTCTGTTAGGATAAAGTCTGTAAGGGTTTATGTGGGTGTCAAATATTTTCCATGTACAGTATTTATCACAATCAGTACGTCTGTGTCACATAGTCTACAAACATTACAATCAACCGAAACAATCTTGTTTTCTCTTATATATCATGTTTATTAATCTTCAACATTTATATCCAAGTACGTTTAGAAATGTGAAAACTTTCTGTTTATTATGAAATCTTAATACCCAGTTGCTGGTGTGTTGCACATGAATTTGTCATGCCCTGAGGCCAAATCCACCCCATAATGCTAGCAAATTTACATTCTTCAATGCTCACAGCTAGGGTAATAAATCTCTCCACACACAGCAACAATCTTACAAAATCATTAATGTTTTTGTCCTCTCATATCAATTACATTTTTGGGAGTAATTGAGCAGTAATCTAATCGGTCTAGTGACACCTTACATAATCAAACGCTATCAAAGTGATCTGTGGGCAACTTGCAAACAACAGATTTTGCTCTTCGGTGGAGTAATCAGTCATCGACCCCTGGCCTGAGCCAATCACAATTACCTTGATTTGTGCTGTGCAGGGTGTGAGACCCCTTGTCCTACGTTACTCAGAAAGCCCTCAAAGGATCAATAACCTCCTCTGTGGCCCCACCCACCTCTTTTTATTCATCGGTGGCTTTAATCACAATCCTTGTTACTCTACAAGCAAGCAATTGGGCTAGAATTATTGTCATGGTTTTTGTATCTTCGGTTCCAGAATTTTATTTTGAAGATTTGTAGCGCGTTCACATCCTGCTTCCTGGTTGTTGATGTTTCTGGTCACTGCTGATTTGTGTTCACCTGTGTCTTGTTACCTCATTAGCCATTTGTGTATTTATTAGGTCTGCCTTTCTTTTTTTCAGTTGTTGTCCATGTAGCCTGGTTATTTTCAGTGAGTCTCAGCTCTTGTCATGTGCTGTGAATTTTTGTATTAATACCTTGTGAATGAATGTCTGCATTGCACATGGGTCCTTTCACCTTTATGGAGCCAGTGATACAAGACTGCTCTCGTTATAATACACATTGGTTGTAGCTGGTGTTGGGTTTAATCCTGGGTTGCGTTTACTTTAAGTTTTATAGTAACTCTGTTACAAGTTAATGTTCTGTCATTATATATATATATATATATATATATATATATATATATATATATATATATATATATATATATATGCATTACATGCAATAAATTTAACATCCAATAACTGTTATTAAAATGATTGCACTCCCATTCTTTTTGTTGACACGCTTTCATGTGCACACATTCAATGAAATATATTAAGTTCAATTACAACCGCGACACTATATTTAATCACTTGTTTACTGTTAGGGCGAGCTTGCAATTTTGTTTGAATGAAAATACTTTTTACTTTGAGTTTGTAACATTTGCAGTAATAACAAGAACATAAATAAACTGAAATTTATAGAACCAATATTGTTTTCAGTCTTTGGGCTCATCTTGCACCTGAAGAGGGCTCAAACATAATTGGAGTGTTGTATACCTGTTTCAAAGCCCCATGAAAATTGTGATCACCCCAGAATAAAAGCTGTATCGTCAAATCATTTCGGTATGTCTATAAAATCCTGATGTCATACGTGAACTCAATGGCTTTCCATTGTACACTTTCAACAGCTGCATTCGGTTCTCATAGAATCAATAAAAGACCTTGAAGAAATTATGCCAGCTGATATGATGTCATCTTTTATTGTTGACTGGATAATGCCTGAGCCGTACACGACTGAATAACTCTGTACCCACTTATTCTCTTTCTCTTTATCTCTCTGTGCTTGTGTATGTACATCCTAGCATGTATTCAACAACCAAGGACAGGATACACACTCTGGCTCCTCTTTCCTTTCGGTTTCATCAGCATTGCTGGAATAAAGAATTTAGAGGCAGAATAATTAGATCAAACAATAGATTTAAGATTGGGTACAAAATTAGTACATCCTCTGTGTTTTTTTTTTTTTTTGTTTGTTTTGTTTTGTTTTTGGGGGGTGGTGGTTGGAAAGGTTTTCCCTCATTCGGTAGCTTCTTGGAGTTTCTGTCCTCAAAATAGCGGTCAGCACTGGCTTGGCTCAGTACAGCCTGTTCTTTGAGAACGATACGACAGCTGGAAGCCTTAAAGTCTTTAGGAGGGAGGCATGGGATCTTACTGGGCTGTTTGAAAATTCAAGGATAGCAAAATAACGGTTTGACAAAAGGGGTTAGGTCCAAAGCCTGGTGCACACTGTACGATTTTGGTCACAATTTTACCATCTAAGCCCAATTTCAGGAATTGTATAATTTCACTGCAGGGCAAAATCTGAACACACGTGTGGCGTGCTCACCAATAGACGCCCTTATGAAATTCAAGAGTTCATGGCAAATTTGTAGCAAACTTGCCGCATGCAAATGAGCTTTGCGGAAAACTTGTGGCAAATTGTCTATTATTGTCAAAGGTTTGCCAGAAGTTCACCACTATCGGCAAAGAGCTGCAAACTTATGGCAAACATTTACGGCAAATCAAAAGCTCATTTGCATGTGAAAATATCGAGTGGCAAATTTGTGGCTAGTTTAGATTTTTTGTAAGGGTGATTAAATGATTTCACAATGAATCTCAGGCCACATCCACACTAATCCATTTCGTTTAAAAACACATTGATTTAGCTATGTTTACGCCTGTCATCCACACAGGAATGGCATTTTCCTCCACCAAAAACAGACTCGCCAGAAAATGTCCTCCATTACAATGAAAAAAGATGATGTTAGGAAACTGAAAATGGAGTTTTCAGACTTAACCAAATGTAACCAGTCTTGATGATTTCGCACAATCTGCTTTTATGCAAGATCTCACCATATCGTAAAATCTGACAAGCAACAATCATAATGGACAGAAAACAGTCGCACAGTTGCACATTTTACAGAATTTACACAAAGGGGAACCAAAGCGAGAATCTTCTTCACTGTCAGTTTTCTCTTTCAAGTCAACTACTGTCATGGTGGAGGAACAGTTTTAAAAGAATCTTGCTAAAAAAATTCATGAAAGTTGCAACCTGTTTATAGCTAGCTACCTGAATAATATCATATTAATGGCACAAACATTTTTATGTAGCTCTATCGACCCTTTGAGTACTGAGAGTACTGAGGTTTGTTACCGCCACAGTAACGCAAAAATAACATTAAGTGAATATTCTGGATTCAGTAAAAGTTAAGCTCAATCGACAGCATTTGTGGCATAATGTTGATTACAAAAAAAAAAAAAAAAAAAAAAAAAATTTGACTTCCTCCTTTTCTTTAAAAAATAAAAAGAAGCAAAAATCTGGGTTTCAGCGAGTCATTACAAAGGAAGTGAATGGGGCCAATCCATAAATATTAAAATACTCACTGTTTCAAAAGTATAGCCACAAGGCGTAAACAAAATGCATGCTAAAATGATTTCAGTGTGATAAAATCACTTACTAACCTTTTCCGTGTAAAGTTATATCAAATTTACCCAGATAATGTGGTAAACCCTGTAAAATGATTTTCTGATGTTCTGAATGTTTTTCTGAATATGTTTCTGACCTAAGGCTGTAAGCAGAATATGGAATATAGGCAATTAAACTTTCCCCCCTTAAAATATGAATAATCAAGGCCAATCAAGATTTAATAGTGGGTGTATAAGTGTTATTTTAGGAATCAGGTGTCTTTACAGAATTCCCTCAGGGATCCCAAAGTGTGCTGTAAATGAAAGTGTCATCTAATTACCAATCAACAAAATGACTACAACCTGACTTGGGCCTGTTCTACATTCCCAACACTTTCATATTTCACACATTAACTCAACGTTGTTTATTCCTCACCTAAGCGTGAAAGGATTTCACATTAACACTGTATTTATAGACCTCAGTAGTTCACACATCATACTGAAACAAAGACATTGTATGCAAACAAGTGACACAAAAATAACAGTTCCTGTTTGAAAATAATTTTCTGTCTATATTTATGCTCAAATTAAACAGATCCATATGGAAATGATGTACAATCCATCAATGCTAGCATCAAATTATCATGCAATTAACATCTACAAACTAACACAAAACAATTTAAACAAATATTTATTCAGACACACAGATATTGGTTGAAATTTTCCCATGCCAAGGCAAACACCACTCCAGAGAGGAACGGCAGATTACAAGCAAGTGCAGTGTACCAACACTATGATGAAACTCCACGGAAATAACCTGCAACATCTGCATCGTGGCCACTGCTGCAGAGCATGTTTGTTTTTCACTCTCTGCCCCAATGCATATTGGGGTTCAGGTGGTAAATCACAAAGAATCATTTCAGTCAAGTTCTGTCTTCTTCTGAAGCCTTCATTTGCTCAGTTCCAAAATGTAGTAAGCTGAATACCTAGACCACATTTTAAGGCATTATACTGTAGGTGTGCTCCTTGAGCCCTTACAAAAAATCTAGAGTTCTAAAAAACTTGCTGCAAACTTGCCACAATTTTCACATGCATTATTTTCACATGCAAATGAACTTGTGATTTACAGCAAATGTTTGCCAGAAGTTTGCAGTTCTTCACTGGTAGTGGTGAACCTGCAGCAAACCTTTGGTGACAATGAAGAGTTTGCCGCAACACTCGTTTGCATGTGAAAATAATGAGCAGCAAATTTGTTGCAAGTTAGCGGCAAGTTTACCAGAACTCTCGATTTTTGTAAGGGAGCC
Organism: Myxocyprinus asiaticus; assembly: GCF_019703515.2. Classification (NCBI taxonomy): domain Eukaryota; kingdom Metazoa; phylum Chordata; class Actinopteri; order Cypriniformes; family Catostomidae; genus Myxocyprinus; species Myxocyprinus asiaticus. Next base: position 9,015,159 of record NC_059384.1, read on the forward strand.
TAATCCTTACAAAAGTTCATGGCAAATTCGCCACTGATCATTTTCACATAGACATTTGCTTTGTGGCAAACTTGCGGCAAATTGTCTATTGTTGCCAAAGGTTTGCTGCAAGTTTACGAATACATGTCACGGAGCTGGGGAAAACAGGACCCAAGAACAGAGGAGATTAATGTCAGTCTTTAATTTAAAACAAATAGCGCTCAGCCAGGAGGGCGAGGAGCAGGGGCGGACTGGGAAAATAAATCGGCCTGGGATTTTACATAGAAACTGGCCCAAAAATGTGTTGAGCTGGGGGGGAGGGAGGTGTTGCTGTCCTTTTCTGCATATCGCTGCCCACTTCGGCATACCGCGGTGCCGTTTTGTGGCCTGTTCTGCATAACCCGGTTGCCCATTTCAGCTTAGGCCCCATTTCGCGGTCGGCCCTTCGGGAAAAGTCACGGTTCTCATGATGGCCAGTCTGCCCCTGGTGAGGAGAGTGTGTTCCTTAGTAGGTGTTGTAGTGGAAGTCCGGAAAGATCTGCTGAAGATAGGTGAGATTCGAAACAACGCCCAAGACTAAAGCTACTGACATGCGGGTAGATAATCCAAGGAATCCTCCTCGGGAGTGACCAACAGGGCAATGGCGATCTGTGGGGTAAACACCACCTCAAAAACATCTCAACTAACACCACATTAAACAGGAGACAAACGTGAGTGGTACAGCAAACAATAAACCAGCAAACAAACAGGGGAAACACACAGGATAAAATAGGGCATGCAATCAGAGGAAGACAGGTGGAGCGTGTGAGAAACCTGTTACCGTAATCGTTAAACCGATTACGCTCACCTCCACCTGTGAAACACGAGGGAGAGAAAATAAACAACATAATGAACCTGTAAACGCCAGAGCATGAAAGATGGGATGAACGCAATGGAGGTGAGGAGGTAGCTTGAGACGGACCGCCACAAAACTAATAATCTTGGCGATGGAAAAAGGTCCGATGAATTTGGGCCCCAGTTTACGTGAGGGGAGATGGAGTGGAATGTCCTGACAGCCAAACCCTCTGTCTGCACACATAAGTCGGGGGTTTAGACCGGTGTTGATCCACTGACCTCTTAACACGAGCGCCAGTCCATAACAGGGCTTCTCTGGCGGCTTTCCAGGTGCGTCGGCACCTCTGTAAAAAGGCGTGAGTGGATGGAACCTGAGTATCAGGCTCTTGGGAGGGGAAAATGGGGGGCTGGTAACCAAGGCTACACTAGCTGGATGACAACCTCGTAGATGACGACGGCAATGAGTTGTGAGCATACTCGACCCAAACTAAATTCTCACTGCAAGAACAAGGGTTTCAGGAGGCCATCCACCGCAGGGTCTTCTCCAGTTGTTGGTTAGCTCGTTCCGCCTGCCCATTAGTCTGGGGATGAAACCCAGAGGACAAACTTACTGTAGCCCCCAGCTGTTGGCAGAACTCTGCCCAAAAACATGACACAGACTGGGGGCCTCTGTCAGAAACCATGTCCACTGGGAGGCCATGAATACGGAAGACATGATTAATGACTGCTACCGCCAGGGTCCACGCGTACCACACATGATGGTTGTACCAGGGTCTCGAAGGGACTGACAGCGGTTGGAGGAGCCTGGCCAGGGGACTACAAGAGGTCTTACTAGCTGCACAAATGGGAAACACGGCGACGAACTGACGAACGTCCCACGCAAGCAATGGCCACCAGAAACACTGTCTAATGAGCGTCTGAGTACGAGCTGCTTCTGGGTGGCAGGCGACGTTGGACGAATGACCCCACTGATGGACATGCATTCTAACTGATCGAGGAACAAACAGTCTACCCGCTGGGCATGTGGTGGATGGCATGGTATTAAGTAGCATGGTGTGGACTTTAGCCTCCACCTCCCATGCCCACCACTTGAGGAGCGGGGAGGATGATATCCACTGGGGCGGGAGAGGTCTCTATTTCAAAACATCAAGAAAAGGAATCGGGCTTGATGTTCTTGGAGCCCAGACGACATGAGAGCATGAAATCAAAACGAGTGACAAAGAGCGCCCAGCGGGCCTGCCTAGAGTTTTCTCTCCGTTTTCTGTTGAAGTCTTGTGGAGATCAACACACTTGTCCTTTAGACACAATTTTATTATTTTACTTTATGTTAAGAGATAAGACTTTTCAAACATGTAGTAACCGTGAGCAAAATAAATTAAAAGCATTATCCTGCTAAAGGTTTGTAACCTATGCAATTATGTTCAATTATTTCAATGATTCATAATTCAATGATTCATAATTCAGTGCCAGAAATGTTTTGAATGTCTGTGAATGTTTGTTTGATCTGTCTGGTTAAATGAATAAAATGTAGGAACAAACACTTGAGTATTAATTACTAACTGACAAGTAACACCTCAGTTACTATTAATGGTTTATAACATGTTTTCACTTTAGAATAATGGTCCAGATAACCTTTAACTCCCAAGGAAGGAAACAGTAAGATCTCATTAATTAATAATGCATTACCATGTCCCTTAGATCATTAGTAATTCCTTCATACTTATGTGGTAACACTTGACTCATTACTTGTGAGTTACCAGAATTAAATTAAACCTACAGAATTTAATAATTTTTTAATGAACAGAAGAGATATCCCATGGAATACACAGGTTGGGCACACACATCCCATGCCCCCCCCCCCCCAAATAATATTGGTCTACTGATATGGGTTTTTTCCATGGTTAATTATTACATTATTAAATTTGGTCCCCATCATTCCTGAATATGTGGTTACATCCTTGACTATGATACTCTACCAGACACTGTAGCCTTGATTTAGCGACCTGTTACATTCATAAATTAATTCCAACAAAGAACCCATGCATGATCTTGTTCACAATAAAAACATAATCATTCACTCTTTTGATTAGTAATTAATTAATAGTTATTTTAAATTAGCTATAGTTAGTAGATAGTTCTCAATGAGGCAGATCAAATTCAGTAATTACTGATTACTTAACAGTGAACTACCTCAATCATCAGTTCACTATTACTTACTGATTGGTTAATCATGTTTCCATATTAGTTAATAGTAGTAACTAAATTGTTAATGTAGTACTACTCAATCCTGTATTAATTCCTGCATAATTACCTATTAATGACAGACCATTATTCTAAAGTGTTACCTTACCAGTGTTGTGCATTTCTAATTAGTCTCTCATGAGGTTTTTTCTGAGTTAGGATGCTGTCTTAGAAGACAGCTGCTTATGTAGACTGTAGAGAGTAAGGCAGCCCACTCATTTTTGGAACTGGGCTAATGTTTTTAATAAATGTATTAAATATGAAAACATGTCTGGGAGCTTGACTGGTTCCTCTGGTTTCCACTTTAGTATCATAATACCTCTGAGACCAGAGAAACTTTAATTACAAATCAAGCAGCTCAGGCTGTTGCCAATGAAACGGTCGTTCTATGCACACACTCCAAAATGAAGTGTTATTCTTAATTGTAGGTCAGTGCAAAACTGATGTGTCAGCTGCTGTGACTGCTAATTAATTCTGCTCACAAACGAGGCCAGGGACAGACTCCATCTGCTGCTGTTTAACCTAGGAAAGAGTGGCATGTCGGACTGTCATGCTCTCATTATGACAGAGTACTCGTATTCGATTATGACTTTTAATGTAACAAGGAATGCTGGCTCACGTTTTTGCAAGTATGTTATGTTGTTTATATGCTGGCTCCTGGAATTCAGTCATTTTAAAGACAACATCAAATGGCACTCAAAACATATTTAATTTATGGAACATGACATACTTGCAAAAGAAATTCAGCAGTAAATAATGTAGGGTGTTTTTTTTTTATTATTTATTTTTTTTTTTTTAACCATTGAATTTGATTGCAGCATGATCATTGATATTATTGGTTAATATAGTTTTTTCCTGTCTGTGCGGCATCAGCAAAAAAGTATGTTGATAGGTGGAAAAAGCTATTTTGCTTAAAGAATATATAGACTGTATATATACTGTGTGTATATATATATATATATATATATATATATATATATATATATATATATATATATATATATATATATATATATATATAAAATGTGTACTGATTGATTGTGTCCAGAAACATTTATTTACAGTAGAATGTAAATAAGGTCAATTTTGAATTCAAGTTGTCTTTAAAATCAACATGAAATGCCATTCACAACGTATTTTACTTCCATGTTTCTGAGTGAAACAGTGAGAAATATGTACAGTGGGACTTGATTTTATTCCTCAGGAATTCACTGGATTGTAAAAAGTGGGCTTTACAGAAGAACTGTTCATAATACAACCAGGAATGTGGATTAAGAATGTAGTTTTGCTTTCAAGTTCACTTAAAGACAATATAAAAACTGAATTCGTATCAAATTTGACTTCTTAGTTAACATCATTTTCCCCTGCCCATATAGCCTTGATTGCATCAGCAGAAAATAAAAGTTGTTTCAGAGATGGAGAAAGCTAGTTTGATGAACAATTATGAAAACAATTTTACAATTACATTCACTGATGAAACGTGCGCAATAAGAACAAGAACAATTATTAAATACATTTAAAAGTGTCCATTTCGATTTTACTATATCTTGACATGAGCCAATCAGCTTTTAATTCATACCAATCAGGTGCAGGGTTGGCCGTGGGAACACAGGACATTTCAGAGTAGGACGTTTAGCCCCCATAATGCCTCTGTTGGAGAAAACAAGCATCATCAATAATGAATTACTAAGCAAGGCCATCATTAAGTGCTTCCTACTGTCTGTGTCCAGCTCAGGGACGGGGTGGGCAGACAGCATGACTCATGGACTGACTTACAGAGATGAGCCTGAGAAATAAAGGGAAATAGAGATAGATTCAGATAGAGAGAGAGAGGAAAGGGTTTAGGATGGAGGCAATGAGAGAGATATCTGTCTATCTATCTATCTATCTATCTATCTATCTATCTATCTATCTATCTATCTATCTATCTGTTTGTCTGACTCTCCGTCCGTCCGACTGTCCATCAATTTTATAAAGTATACTAATGACTAAAGTCTGAGCTGAAGAGGGTTTCAGAGATTAGCTGAGAAAAAAAAAAAAAAAAAAAAAAAAACATAAAAATAAAATCCAAATGCTTATTGCATTAGAAAAGCTTTTTTTTTCCTTTTTGTGAACAACAGTTGTAAATGAGATTTTCATAATCCTACCATGATCTTTAATTATTTGAGTACTGCATAAAATAAAAGCGTGATAGAACATAAAGATTACAGATAAATCGGACGAGTGCAGACGGAGGGATATCTCACAGGGTCAGGCGGAGGACAGACATTCAGAATAACACCTCTGAGTCCAGTGAAGATCATGCCGACAGACAGCCAGATATCACAGTCGGTTGCTTATCGCAGGACCTTGAAAATACCAGGGATATATCCCAGTCTCTCTTTCTCTTTCACCTTCATAGCAGGTCTCAAAGAATGTTTGATTTTCTCCTGTTGGATATTGCAGATGGCAGTGCCTTGTGTCTTAGGACTCAATAGATTAGTAAGTCTGTGGACAAGTGTCTGGATGCCCCTGTTTTGCATGTGAATGACACACCAGTATGCATTATTGGTTTTGGTCGGAGGAGCCAAGCAGCAAAAACAGTGGAGAGACCATTCAAGATCAGTCGTATTTGGATTAAAAATGTATCTATGTTGCATTACAGGAGGTCTGCTGAAAATCTTATTCTTAAGGGTGACATTGTAATATTATTGAACAGATTGGAATATATGTGAATAAGTGGCCTTTAGAGCAACTATAGACTAAAAGTCTATACAATTAAATATTTAAATAGTTTTATAAAACTTTAATAAAAATAAAAACTTTTCTGTGTAAAGTTATATCCAATTTTACAACTTCGTTGCCAAGATGGCGTGCAGATGCCTTAAACCCTGTAAACAATGATGTAATGCATACGTTTAAACAAAAAAATAAAGTGCTTTTTAAATTATAAGCTTCACATTTTACCTTTAAGCCCCCCAAAATAGGCTCCATTCACTTCCATTGAAAGTGGCTCACTTTAACCTCGATTTGTGCTTTTTTAAAAGTCAAAATAATTTTTGGTGGTAATCAATATTATGCCACAAATGCTGTCGATTGAGCTTAACTTCTACTGAACCCAGAATATTCCTTTTAGGTTGGACAGAACAACAACAACTAAATAACCAAAACAAACATAAAAAACAATGGAATGACACATCCACTCCCTCGGTTATGAGACAAAATACAGAGTACCACTGCTTGCTAACACTGAAAATACTGAAAGACAGAGACCGCAGGGACCTGGTTATTGAACACATGCCGTGCACTGTGAATTTGTACTTTGGCAAGCAGACAGTAGATGTTTTCCTGCGCTCTGCTTGAACAAGAAATCAAATTGTGGTGTTTTTTTTTTTTGTTCCTCTTTCCGTGAAGACTGAACACCCTGCGTTTACGGGAGGTGAAGACCTGAGAGCTTCACTCTGAAGGGGCCTCTCTAGGGGTAGCCAGCATTTAGGAGATCTGATTAATCACGGTCTTTTCTCTTTCTCCCACCCTCTTTCTCTCTCTTTGAGGTGATAGCTCAGAGGTAGCAGGAGGCCTGGCCCTCGTTACGTGTGCATCTGGGGAGAGACAGAGTTTACAGAGCAGTGTGTGAGCTGGTGAGATGAATGAATGTGAAATAATCAATTATCACTCTCTCCACCCCTGGAAAAGGCCAGACACACACACACACACACACAAAGTGCACACCCACAACTGTGAAATATTTAATGTAAAGTTTGACTTTGGGATATCTTTGCATTAGGGCTGTCCATTTAATGAGTTCATTTAGTGTGATTAATTATATGAAAAATAACACATTAAAAAAAAAGAACGCTCTTAATCATGCCCCCTACTCTTATGGAAATTCTTCAACACTTCATATTTATTTCCACTGATTACATGGTGGGGGGGGGGGGGCAGGGACTGTATTGTATACAGTCTTCTTATTTTGTGTATACTGTATGTTATTATTATTTATTTTTTGTATACAGTGTTCTTATTTTGTGTATAGTGTATATTGTATATTATTAGGTGTATATTGTGTTGTGTAACAGATGTGTAAATTGTGTTATGTGTAAATCAGATGTTTATTGTAATTGTCATAATGCTATGTTGCTTGGAACCACACCCAAGACTTTCACCCACTGTTGCACTTGTGTATATGGTTGAGTAACAATAAAGGAATTTGATTTGATTTGAAATTCCATAATAAGGAATGTTCCTACCATCGAAGCAATTCAAGCTTAATATACCACCTTGATGTTTTTACAAATTTGTGACAATAGAAGGTGCTGTACAGGAAATGCGCCTCATCAAACCAATGAGCACAGTCTTTCAACGATAACGAGGTCTTGCACTCAAAGACCAACATGATCACACGGGAAGTCTGCATGTTGTTTCCATGAGTTCTGGTACCCTAGGATCGGCCACATTATGCAGACTCACAAACAAGCGCCATCTCCTATCAGACATTTTTGCTAGCTTACCTTCCCCTGTGGCGCAACTGGGACAATGTTGCATCAGCAGTGTGGGAGATCTGAGTTTGAATCCCACATTGAAACCAGGAAGTAATTGTGATTGCTTAATCAGATGAATGTGATTGGAAGGTTGCATTTTTCCCTCTAATATTACATTTTTACTCCACTGATGGTTAGGTTTAGGATTGGGGGTTGGGTTCGGGGGGTATCAGTTTAGAAAATATACATTCCTTTTCACTGTATTACAGCCTTTACAGCTGAAAACATTGATTTTGGTGCCCCTCTGTGGACATTTCACCCAGAAAATAGAGCTCATTCATTCCCATTCACCCAGCAACACTTACCACTTTGGCCACTGGCGGCAGTGTTACGAATTTCAGTAAGCACAGACTGATTTTAGCTAGAGAAATGTCAACCTACTGTTTCCGATTTCACTGTGAGATCAGTCTGCAAAGACAGCTGGACTGAGCACAACAGAAGGGCCCTTGAGATGCCTTTTTCAAAGTTTCAAACTATGTTTAACTTGATACAGCATCTTAAAAACACAGCGCTTATTACTAGAGATGCTGAAAAGTAGTGAGAAGTGATGCAGCCAAAATGAAACATTCCAAACTGTCTGTCTAATGCATGAGTACATAGACTTCTTCTTTTGGCTGCTTCCATTATGGGTCACCACAGCAGACCATCTGTGATCTGCATATTTGACTTGGCACAGGTTTTACGCAACCCCCAGTGGCTGGGGAACTCTCACTCATACCTACGGGGCAATTTAGAGTCTCCAATTAACTTAACCTGTATGTTTTTGGAATTGTGGGGGAAACCGGAGCACCCGGAGGAAACCCACATGAGCACAGGGAGATCATGCAAACTCCACACAGAAAGGCCCAGTTGAACCAGGACTCGAACCAAGGACCTTCTTGCTGTGAGGCGACAGTGCTAACTAGTGCTGAGCCACCACGCCACCCCATGAGTACATAGACTAACAATTAAAAATAGTGCAGATGGAATTGGGCCAATAATCAGGTTGTGTACAATGATACGCCAATAAATCAAATGATATTTTGATTTGTAAAGCCATTTTTTGTATTGTCCAAATGCTTTACTTGTCTGCTGCCACAATGTATATGTATATGATGTAATGCATTTGAATTATCTGCAGTATAATATTTCTCTATAATTATTCAAATTGTTAAATAGGCATACTAAATTATCATTATTGGGGGCCTTTCTCAGTAAATATTGATTAATTGTGACCAATTCAATTAATTTACCTACTTTGTATCTACAGTGGAGATACTGTCAAACAGGGAAGTTGTTGCAAAGGCTATATCTCAGTAATTTTGGGGTTTTTAGTCGAAAGTCCGGTGTTACTCCAGTAGTGATTTTGTATGTTAGTTTCAAATACCTAGTTCAAAACGGCCTTAAGTTAGAATCATTTTTGTGAATAGTCCAAGCTAAATTTCCAATATCATTATATTTTGCCGTAGCTCATATTGGGTAAACAAGTAAACACTATAAAACTACATTGTTGTACATTCAGGCAAGAGTCAATTAAATAATGAAAGTAGATGATGTAGGTGTGTTTTTAGAACAAGGGTTTGTACATAAAAGTCAGGTTGTCACATGTTTTGAATGTTATAAATTTATGCAATTCATTATTTACAATATTTGTTGGCCAAAACTATAGTTTGCTATTTTTGTACATTACCTTTAGAATTTTTGCTGTTTCATAAATTGATTTTGTGTTTTAGAATTGTTTTACTGCATAAATTTAGCTGTTTAATGGCAGGTTCCATTGTCACAACTTACCCCATGTAGTATGACAACATGCCCCACTATTGGGGAATTTTGTCACAAAAGGCCAATGTGTACAGTATCTTTCTTCCTGGTCAATAATGACTGAAGATTTCAAGGTATATGCCTATACAAAAAAATAAAAAAATAAAAATAAAATAAAAACTATTCTGAGAAATATTCACTGAGTAAAAAGTGTGACAACTAGCCCCAGTCTCCCATGAAAAGTTTGATTTAGGGATTATTTTGTGTAATACTTAATTTCCTGCTGTCATTGAGAGTCCTCAACCGTGTTTTCTAGTATAGTCGCAGCTCCTGTAAACATTGGAGAATTTCCAGACCGAAAGGGTTTTACAGAACACTCTTGGAGGAATATAACTCACAAGAGTTTGTGAAGAGCGATAAATAGGGAGGAGATGAAGAGAGAGAGCGCGATAGCACCAGAATGGGATGAGTGGTGTCCGCTGAGAATTTGGAAGTGGAGGATCTCTCTGGCACGTTCAGTCTGCGCCAGCTCCAATACTGTGGAAATAAATTGCTTTTTAAATAGATTGCTAAGCCTCTATCAGCAAGCCACTGATGTGGGTACATTTCATAGGCTGCTATTTAAACCAACCTAAACCCATCCACAGTGTAACCATATTAAAGATATGGTGAGAAGGACTTCACTACCTCAGCATGCATCACCTCCTGCCTGAAATTAATCTCTGAAACGATACACACGATAACCTGTCCCACACTTACGGATGAATACAGAGAAGGGTTATAATTAATAGAACAAGGCTTAGTGGGTTGTACCAGCTCTGTGAATTAAAACGAGCACTTTGCCAGGCTCAACAGGCCTGAGATTGGGAGGTTTTGATACTGTGAAGTTCCCAGAGACTTTAAGGGCATAAGGTTGTCCATTTGAGAGGTTGAGAGGTTTTATGATTGTGAATTGCAAGGTTTTTAGGTAATGAGGTAGTGGCATTATAGTTGTGACTTAATGAGCTTGCAAGGTTTTGGAGTAGTTCTTGTAAGATTGTGAGATAGATTGTGAGATTGTGAGATAGTTAGGTAATAAACTGTTGAAAACTTGCAAGGTAATGGGATTGCAAGGTTTTGAGGAAGTGAAGATTTGAGAGCAATACACTCTCATCACGAAACTTCAAGCTATTGACTTTTATCGCCTGCACCACCAAAATGCAAAATTTTTTCCTTATGTTAAACGCCACTCTGGTGCCATATTCAACTCGTTTCAGAGGATACAATGACTTTACCCAAGGCAAAGTTAACAGGATAGTTCACCCAAAAATGAAAATTCTCTATCATTTACTCACCCTCATGCCATCCCAGATGTGTATGACTTTCTTTCTTCAGCTGAACACAAATCAAGATTTTTATACAAATATTTCAGCTGTGTAGGTCCATACAATTCAAGTGAATGGTGATCAGGTCTTTGAAGCTCCCAAAAGGAGATAAAGTCAGCATAAAAGTAATCCATATGACTCCTGTGGTTTAATCAATGTCTTCTGAAGCAATCCAGTTGGTTTTGGGTAAGAACAGACCAAAAAATATTTCCTTTTTCACTATAACTCCTTTTTCTCTTGCCATTCCAGTCTATAGGCACGATTATGATTTCAAGCTCGATTACAGTTCAGATGTACAGTGAAAAAGGAGTTACATTTTGGTCTGTTCCACCCACAATCAACTGGATCGCTTCAGAAGACATTGATTTAACCACTGGAGTCTGATGGATTATGTTTATTCCGACTGTATCTGCTTTTTGGAGCTTGAAAGGTCTGGCCACCATACACTTACATTGTATGGACCTACAGAGCTGAGATATTCTTTTAAAGATCTTCATTTGTGTTCAGCAGAGGAAAGAAAGTCATACACATCTTAGATGGCATGAGGGTGAGTAAATGATGATAGAATTTTCATTTTTGGTTGAACTAGCCCTTCAAATTTAGTAAAACAAATTAAAATTCTGTCATCGTTTACTTATGTTATAATTTATTTTGTATTTTGTTTGCCATGGGATACAAAAGGAGTTTTCAGAAAGTATGAGCTGCGTCTCAAAAAAATTAAAAAAGCACCATAAAAATTATCATAAAATATTTGGTTTCTATTAATTTCATTAATGCGCTATATTCCAAGACTTCCAAAGCTATAAGATAGCTTTGTGTGAGGAACAAACCAAAATCATTGGAATGCAGAATGAGCTGTAGTTGTAATAGTTTTATTGTGCTTTTTGTATTTTGTACTTTTTTTTGTTTTGTAAGAAATTACTGTGTCTATAGATTTATTGGTCTGTTATGTGTTTTATATTGTTGAGAAGTCGTTAGGTTTTGGTTAAAGGGTTGGGTAAGGATGTCAAAATTTATAAAAATATAGTGTAACTGAACTAATACATTTATAAGTATAATAAAATACTGTATATTGCAGTTAAACATACACAATAATAATGATAATACTGATACACAATAATAATGAAAGTGATGTTGTCATGGCGCAGGCACTATGGTAAAGCTAAAGTAATGTTTCCCTTATGAAACTGTATAAGTAATGTAGTGAGGTAGTGAGATTGTAGGGTTGCAAGCGTCTGAGGTAATGAAGTTCTAAGATTTCAAATTTGCGAGGTAAAGAAAATTGTGAAGTAGTGAGGTACCGAGATTGCAAGTTTGCAAGGCAGAAAGGTTCCAAATTTGCAGTGTTGTAAGTTTGCAAAATTGAGGTAGTGAGGTTGTGGGGTTGTAAGGCTGCAAAATTGACGTAGTGAGGTTGTGGGGTTGCAGGGTAGTGGAGTTGAAGGAACAATGAGGTAGTGAGGTAGTCGCTTCCACTTCCTTGGCTCCACAGCTGAGGGAAATGCATGCTAACACAGCACATTTTCAGTTGATTAATGCCACTGATCTTATTTGTGGAAAAGCACATTATGGTCCTGAAGGAAGCCAAGGGTAATGATAGAGCATCATTACATCATGCGTTAGGAAACGGAGAAAATCCTGTAAAAGAACTCACTTAAAGGTGCAGTATGTAACAATTTTCATGTAATATTCGCCTTTTATTTTTTTTTTGGCCAATGTGTAAATGGCTTGTAATGCAACTTAAAAAATGAGCCCTTCCCAGACTTCCTAGGTTGCCTATTAAAGCCTGTAGACTGATTTTAATGTGAAGGGAGCGGGTCGCTTTTGCCAGGAAAATCCAAAGGATGTGACGTTTATGCGTGCTCCCGAGAGCCTTGCCTCAGACAGTAGCTCCTTTTCCGCTATTCAGCAGTGACAACAAACTGCAACACTAGGTAACATTATCTTAGAGATGGAATCCAGCAAACGTCCGGCTCCCAGCACAACACTGACTCCTACACAAACTCTGAGTAAGCCAAAAAAAACAAAAAAACAAAAAAAACCAGTTATCTACTGAATCCCGTCTGGCTAAGCGGGAACGTGATCGTGGTCGAACGAAAACTAGAGTGAACATCGGCAGGGCATTTGATTCGAAGGGACCTTCGTAAACCGACCCTGAATTGGCGGTCTTCTTATTGGACAGGTAAGCTTACATAACTGCAAAGCATGTGAAATATAGTGCCATAAGGATTGATCTGTGTAATTTTAGCTAACTTGATCTTGCCTGCTAACGCCGATGAATTGCAAGCTACCTTGCTTCGTAACTTTCAAATAATTTCAACGATCTTCTCTTTATACTAAAAGTCAGGTATACAGGATAAATTTAAGCAAATACGCTGGTTTCTTGATCATACTACAACATATGACATACAATAGTGCAACATAACAGTGCAGTGCAACAGTAAACTGTCTGGTAGAGTTCAGTAGTATGTAGCTGTATGTGTGTATCAGTATGCTATGTTAGCTGATAAGTAGTTTTAGTTTAGTCTCAAAGTTTGTAGTAAAACAGTCATAACTGTGTAATTTTAATTATGCTACCTCATCTGTCAGCATGATGCCGGTGGATCACGTTCAGTCTCTTTGTATGTTACGTCATTGTTTTGGCTGATGCTCACTCGCTCACATCCCTATGGAGTGTGTGCATGAGCACGAGCAACAGGTAGCTGGCTGCAGTTCACTTAACGGCCACAGGTGTCATTAATAACAAGGGTTTCTGAATCTTACATACTGCAACTTTAAAGATGCTGAGCTTAAAATATATACAGTATATAACCCTGCGAGTCAAGCCTTTGTGCCTGGTGTAAATACCAACCGACAAATTCGTTTCGGGAAACAAATTAGTCGGATGGATATTCATTAGTCAAAGATTAATGATCAATTGTATAATAATACTGCATACTCAAGTACAGTATAAGTTGTTAAGGATAGTAAAGTTTTGCTTGTAAAGCCACAAGGAGTAGCAGTAGTAGTACAGGTATATTGAAGAACTGTATCTTAATGGCCCAATTAGTCATGCAGTGTTTAAAATAACTAATAATCATTTTAATGCACAATGGACACCATATTATCCCTCTAGCACAGGGCTGAATAAATGTGTAATTCTTACAGTGTTGTTAAGCTTACAAATATGGGATTCCCTTGATGGGGCATTTTTGGACAGACCAAGAAAATGGACAAATACACCTTAATTGAAGTGAATATCTCATATAGCCCAGAATTAATTAAAGCTCCATTTGGTTTAGGAGAGAAATATCATCCAGAGGAAAATTTGGGCTGTAATTTAGGACCTGTTGCAGCTGAGTGAGTCCAACTGTGAGACTGAATAGCACAAAGAGCATAAAAAGGAACATTAATCCTACAGCTGTATAATCAGAATGGAGACTGTTATGGCCTGACAGAAGAACAAAAAAACATTCCAATGTTTCTGTCATCTATTATCAGAAAGGCATCTACTTTTTTCTTTTTTTTTTTTACTTGAAGCATCATGGTACCGAATAAATTAAAAGCCACTGAAGCCATGAGCTCATGCAATAGAAGGCAATGTTTCAGTGGTGTCAATAGAAAGAAGTCGTTTTAATTTCAGTCTCGCACTGGTAGTTTATATAAACAAACTCAACATCATGACAGATGGTTTCTAAAGTACAATTAAAGAATCAGTATACAGTGACGTCTTAAAGAAACATGGAAAATCTGGGATTTTTTTTTTTTTTTTTTTTTTTTTTGGAAATAAAACCTGGAAATAGGGTTTTATGATTTTGTATGAACTGTAAAACAAAGACATGTTATGACATAAATTGAAGAGGGACTATTTAAGATTTTGCACTGTTTCTAGGTCACTAATCTAATGTAAGCAAATTTATGACCATGTTAAACAGTGATTTTCTTGCTTCCATTGAAGTACACGAGATGCTCTTTGGAACATTCTCAGATCATGTTGGATAACATGGATCATCTGGTTTTACACAAACTTGTGGAGTCCATGCCAGCTTGAGTGCATTAAAGCAAAAAGGGGATATAAATACTAAGTAAGTCTGAAATGTATGTAATTTCCATTTCAACTTTTCACTCAAATTGTTGGCTGATAATGTCATATTTATGAAAATTTTGTATTAAAATAGAAGCATTTTCAGCAGTGTTCTCAGACTTTTGGATCCCACTGTATGTTAAATATAACCTGAAAAATAAAGTTTCTTAATCACAATTCCATATATGACTTAATTGCATATATTTTGCTGGTTGTTTGTTTACATATGTTTTGGGGTTATTGTTTTTTTTTTTTTTTTTCATATTTGTTCATTCTCGCCATTTAAAAACAACTCTTCAACTATAAAGAAAAAATATACAAATGCATCATAATTTTACTTGAATCAAGCTTTATTAATGATATGAAAGGGAACAACATTAAGCAAATGTGCACAAAAAAAGATCATTTCAATAAAGAGCAAATTAGGATGAGCCTGAACAATTTCATAACATCATAAACTGCTGGCAGATGGACGTTAATCTGTGTAAGGGTTTTACACTGGAATCAGGCAAATATATTTACTCAACAGCATCAATAAACATTAAATCATAGAGATAATTCTGTCAATATGCTTCCTGTCATCAGAACTCAAACAACAATTGTGTTATAAAATTTGGCGTGTAAAATATTTTGTAAAAAAATAAAATAAAAATCTATTGGAAAATATAAAAAAGAAAATGAGAGAAAAAAAAAGGAATATGAAATAAAAAAATAAAACTAGCAATTCAGTCTTCTCATATCTATGAAAATAGTCTAACATCTAGAATGATAATATAGATAATTGTTAATTAAATAAGCAGTATGTGACCTTTTTGCAATAGTCACACCTAAGGCACTGTTTAGCATAAATAAAAATTACAAAGGATAATATATATATATATATATATATATATATATATATATATATATATATACATGCTAACAATAAAAATATCTATTTTGACCAGCCAAAATCAGTTAAATGTACTAAACATATATAACAATTAAAAAATAAACAGATTTATATATTCTCGTTTTTTAACACAAAACACCCTCAAAAAGTTCCTTCTTAAATCAAACTTATAAATTCTCTGTGATTTTCAGTTGTGTGTGTCCCCTAGTGGTAAAACAGTATTCCTTATCTACTCCCCTTTTCCCCCCTTTTTCTCTCTATTCATTTAAACACATAGCCGAGAGAACGATAATTACAGAGTGATCAACGAACGAGTTGCCTGATTGTTGCCTTTAGTCTGTCTGAAATGCTAATACATCACTTAAACGTGCTAGTTGATAATGGAGAACAAATTAAAATGTTTTCAGATTTACAAATCCTCCACATCAATACATTAACAGCCGATCCAAATGCAATCTCTTTAGTTTTTATGTCATTTCTAAAAATAAATAAATAAAGCAAAATAATCAAATGTTTTAGATAAAAAAAAATCTCATGTATAGTTGATACATCTGATTGTATGCTTTCGTAAGTCAAGTAGATCCTATTAGCTTCCTTAAATGGATTTTCATGGACGTTAGACTGCGCCATCATACGCATGGCTGATACATATTCATGATATATGCTTGCCTACATGGGAGGCCACGCCGCAGTCAATCTAAGCCTGTGGTAACTGTTTATCTGCAATGTGCTCCTTTACAATCCGTCTCCCTACCAGCGCATAAATTTAGCTGTCACTGGCGTTGTGGACATTTCATTCATTTTTTTCCCCCAGCCTTCTTGGAGTTAGGACTTCCATATGGAAACCCTGCACGATAAATGTCATTTCAAAATCAATTTGCATTAAAAAGGTAGAGTGTGTGAGGTCCTGAGAAGAGAATATTTGGCACAAACCAAACATATTTGCATCTACAACCCCGCCCGGCACATTAGAATATACAGCTTCCCTTACAAAACCTGTGAAGACACCATACCAGTCTGATACACATAAACGTTCAATCTACAAAGAAACACAAAAGCACAAAAAGAAAAAAAAAAAGAAAACACTATATGAATAAAATCTGTTCTTCTTTTTGGTGCCTGACATACAATGGAAACATGTTTAGTAGGAGTAGATGGAGAATCAGCTACACAACCGTCACACACAAACAAGAAATGCAGCTTTGCTGACTCAATACATGTGTGTAGGTGTACATCTCAGCATTTGCAAATTAATATGTGTTCGGGGGTTTACTTGGTTAGAGTTTGGGGACAAATTTGTCCCTAGAAATAAGCTAAATCTGACAAAACCTCCATATGGATACATTCAGGGATGTGCTCATTTGGAAAAATGATAAATAAAGCAAAAATAATGCTGTTTTATTATTCTGTAAATGCAGTTTTCTTTGAGGGGTAAAGTCAGGGTTAGTCTAAAGTATTTATGATTAGCTTTAAAAAAAAACAAAAAAAAAAAACACTAGAAGTCTACACTACAGGTATGTCCCCATTTAGGGTTTACTTAGCTATAGTTTGGGGGACACATTTGTCTCAAGAAGTGATCTAAATCTGACAAAATCTCCCTTTGTGGACATTCAGGGTCGTCCTCATTTCCAAAAACAATTAAGTAAACCAATAAAGTAAATTGTTGCAGATTCTAAATGTTTTTTTGTTTTTTTGGAGTAGGGTTGGGGTTAGTCTATAGCAGTGTTTCCCAACCTGTAAGTCTGGGGTCCTCCCTTTGGGGACATTCGGGGACATCCTCAATTGGAAAAGTGATTCATAAATAAAGCAAATAATGTTTTTATTATTATTATTATTATTATTATTATTATTATTCTAAAAGTGCAATTTTCTTTTAGGGTAGGGTTAGCCTATTGTATATATAATTAGCTTTATTTAAAACCAATAGAAGTCTACAGTATATCCCCATTTAGATAGCTAAGTAAACTTGTATATAGGTGTGGCTTAACTTTGCTATATTTTGGTGACAATATTGTGTTGCTGAAATGAGCTAAATTTAACAAAGCCTCCCTAAGGGGACATTCTGGGAAATTTTCAATTAGAGAAATGATTCATAAAAAGATAAAGAGTTTTTTTTTTTTTTTTTTTAATACAGTTTTCCTTTAAGGGTATACAGTAATTAGTCCTAGTAATTATAATTAGCTTTATTTAAAAACAATAAAAGTCTATGGTACGTCCCATTTTAGATAACTAAATAAACCTGTATAAAGGTGTGGGTTTACTTAGCTATAGTTTGGGGACAAATTTCTCCACATGCATGAGCTAAATCTGACAAAACTTCCCTATGGGGACATTCTGGGACGTTTTCAATAGGAAAAACTATTATTTTATTTCTAAAAAATACAGTTTTCCTTTAAGGGTAGGTTTAGTCTACAATAATTACAATTAACTTTATTTAAAAACCCTATAAATCTAGAGTTTATCTCATTTTAGATAGCTAAGGTGTAGATTGGCTTAGTTATAGTTTGGGGACAAATTTGTCCTCAGAAGTGAGCTAAATCTGACAAAACCTCCCTATGGGGACATACTGGGAAATTTTCAATTGGAGAAACGATTTATAAATAGAGCAAATAATGTTTGTTTGTATTTTGATAAAACAAACAAAAACAAAAAATACAGTTTGCTTTTAGGGATCCAGTTAGTCTATAGTAATTACAAATAGCTTTATTTAAAAACAGTACACATCTATGGTATGTCCCCTTTAGTAAACATGTATGCGTGTGTTTGTGTGCAGGCAGGTAGGCCTTCTGGATTCAACGCTCTCTCTAGTCCACTGCAGGCATCGCTGACATGACTCCCCTCGACTACGCGTATTCTTAAGCAATAACAACGAGCGCCGTATTATCCACCCAAGAATACCCGTCACCGAAGAGAGTCGTTTACAGAGAGAAACAACAGAACCGCCGACATCATCTGCCGCCGTTTGGAAAACGGTAAGGCCTTTCAAAACAATTGATTGAAGACGCTTTGTAGCACAAGGCAAGGGCCCCTCAACGGCTCGTCTGCAAACAGAAATTAACATAGTGCATTTCTTTCAGTACACGCCTCTGAGGAAATATGTGTTTTTTTGTTATTTCCTCCCAGCAATCTGTGCTCTCACAGGGCCATTCAGGAGAAAGGTGCATTTAATGAAGAAGCTCGGGATTGAGGGGTGGTCCCCTCCAGCCCCACCCCAACAGCGTACACTCACCTGGGATGCAAGGGGCCTGAGGTTCCGACCCTTGTCGAGGACCATCGTTGACGATCCATATCCTGACTCCCATTGCAATGATGATCTTTTCGATGATAGTCCACGGTATGGGCCTCACCTAAAACACAGTGACCACAGGGTGAGGGTAGAGCGGAAGGAAGATCTAAATGTCATTATACTCCACTTCATCAAACACTGCACCATCTCATCTGTCTAAATGATATAGACAGGGAAAAAATTAGGCAAACAGTCCATTAGCACCATGAGGAGAATTCTATATGGAGAGATGGACTCTAATGAAGCATGGTGGCCCCCCTCTATACCACACTTGAGTATGACAAGGGGAGGGAAAAAAGAAAAGAAGAGAAGATAGAAAGGAAGGGGGTGGGGGCTAAATTGTGTGATTAGTCTATAAGAGCGTTTTTGATGAAAATGCAAGTTGTATATCGAATGCACTCAGTGGCATAGAGAATAGTGCATTGCTTGATGGGATATGTTAAAATTAGATTAGGTTTGAAATGTATGTATAAACAGCATTTAAAGACATGTTCGTTTTCTGTTAGGTTATACTTGGATATAGCAACTGCATTTAGCAAGATTTTTTGGTTGGTTTTATTGCGGTGTCACACAAATTTTAACATATAAAGAATGTTTGTTTGGTTTTTTTTTTAGATGAAAAAGATAAATGCGCAATATTTTATTTATTTTATTTTTCTGTCAATAAAATTGATTTTGATACACAGGCTTTGGTCATTACATTTTCTTGCATAATTGTATTTTGTTTTATTTCTGATTCCTATTTTGGGTTTATTTCAATAATAAGAGTAGCCAATAATTTCTGAAATCTAATATTTAGATCCTGTCTTTATTTACAAATACAGTTTTTATCATTAAACACAATGCATGAGAACGGCTCACAATTAAATGTAAGGGAAAAAACAAAAAACATTATGACAAAATAAATTTTCGATTTAGATAAAACAAATGTGATGTTTTTTTTTTTTTGTTTTTTTTTAAATATCTCTATTTTTTTGTGGTTATAAATGTTTCAATATGACCGTTTATATATTTTCCTCAATTTTATGCAAGGATTTATTCACCTTCAAAATCACACCTCTCATGCAATAAAATACATAATTACCATGTACATACTTACAAAAAAAAAGCCTTTATCTATTTTATCTAATCATTTACAAATGAAAAATACACAATCGGAAATACCAGAAATACACATCACAAAACCAGAATGAACAAACCCAGTAGGAGGAGACAGATAGAGAAAAGAAAGGACAAGAAACTGGAGAAGAACCTAACGGAGACAGATGGAGGAATAGAGAGGGACAGAATGAAAGCTAGAGAGCTGGACTCAAACACAGATCGCAACAAAAGCCACCATACAGCACACCGGCAATGTAGCAGCCTGCTGCTCGCTCGCCAGACCCCCAGCCTGCTAAATGATGAAACACACTTCACACACACACACAATCACACACACACACACAACCACCCCGACGCAGGGCACACTCCCCCAGTGCTATAGCCCCAGGGCTCTCACACTCTCTGTCCATTTCTGAGACTATACACATACACACTCAAACTTAAAGACAGCGGCCAGGGACTCAACCCCCTTCCAAACCCTCCTAGAACTCCAGGAGTTAATCAATGGCCTTCGTGGATGCATTTTGCTTTTTTGTGTTTTGTCTGTTTTTTTGGCAAAGTTCCTTTGGGTCCACTTAAATACACTATATCTATCCATCTCTATCTTTGGCTAAATTATTCATTTTTTTCATCCTCCTGTTTTGATTCTAGGCTACCAATGTGAGATCCATTGATTGCAAGGTGATAATACAAAAATCTCAGCACATTTTATTCCCCTTTACAGTTCAGCAGTGAAGATCTGTGAACATATCTGTATTCTCTACCTCTCTCCACTCCTCCCTTTCTCCATAAGAGATCTGCGCTAGCCTATTCCACCCCACACTGAACCCCCCCCCCCCAAAAAAAAACCCCAAAACACTTCAAGTAGGACCCTATACTGATTGCAATTTAATTGAATTGAGCTATGAATGGTAATTTCATATAACACACTTGACACAAGCATCAAGATCTGTAGACCGGACAACAGCGGAAATATATGCCTGGACAAAATAAAATAACATGCAACGACATGAAATAACACGATCAATAGGTTTGATAATGAATCAGACAAGGGTGTAGACATTAAATACAAACAGTTACTGAAAGTCTCATATTGCATTTACTTATGTCAAAGAATATAGTGTAAAGTAAAAACAGTTAGAAAATGCAGTGGTGTCCACATGTGGATGCGACTTACCCCATCTTCCTCTGTCGCCCACCCAGCTCAAACGGCAGCAAGGTAGGATGCCTGATCGTGATAAAACCCAGGACGGCACAGCGACGGCACTTCGTTCCTGCCTCACAGAGGCTTCCACAGTGTTAGTTTGCAGGCAAGAGAGATACAGGCAGGCAGTCCCGTAGTGTGCAGGTGGATGCAGTACACACTCGTTGGGGGGATGCTTGACAAAAGGATCAAACCCACTGCCCACTCCCGAGCCAGTTGTTGCTTGACACAGCAAATGAACTTACAGCACGAGCGAGAGACAGACAGAGAGAGGGAGTGAGAGAGAGGCAGAGGAGGAGAGAGAGAGAGAGTGTTTGGTGAGTGTGTGTGTAAGAGAGAGAGATGGAGAATGAAGTAGAGAGAAAGAGGTGGGGGTAGAATGGGGCTCGGAGTGAGCGGGCGAGCGAGAGAGAGAGAGAGCGAAATCACAGCATAGCAAAACCTTTAGCTACGTGGACGACTCTCCTTCTCTCTCAACCCAACCCCCCCCCCCCCCCTTCTGGCTCTAAGGAAGGGAGAGAATAATTAGATTTGAGCCACACACGCTTTCCAAACGCACTGACTTGTGGATCCCAGGCACCTAATGTTGGATTAATTGAGGGAGATCTGATGTGCTACATGCACTGTGAGATCTTTGCTTTGACTCCCCAAAGGGAGTGTGCGTCCCAGCACACCCCTTCTTACCATGCCAAAAAACTACCATTATAATATGACTTCATGCTCCTCTCTCCCGACATATGGTGACAGACACGGCACTGTTGGCAAAAAAAAAAGAAAAAAAAAAAAGTGTTTATTTAATTGCATACACATACAGTCGTTTATTAGTTTTGTAGTCTTATTTTGAAATTGATGGATTTTCATCATAAAAGTGTTGAAAATTTGAGTAGGAAAAGAAAATGGCTTTTTTGTAGATTTAAAAACATAAGACAATAAATGCATTTGATGTAATGCACATCCTTATAATGCCATTAAGCTTGTATAAGTCCCACAATGGGAGTGAATTTTGAGGATGACATTTCCGATTACGAAGGCCCAAAATGATCCTTCTTTCGTCTTCTCTGTGATTTGCTTACTTTACATCTGAGATTATTCACACATCAACTGGAGAGATAAATTCATAAAACTATCAGTTTCAACATAGTGCAGTCCAGAACGATCTAAAATAGTCCTTATGATGAAATGCATGGCAAAAAACCCCAAAAAGAAAACAGGTGTGCACTCTGAATAATCAGGAATGTGTTAGAACTGTCAAGCATTACATTTGATATTAAGGAAATTGTTGTATTGTATTGAATGTCAAGCTGATGATACAGTTGCTGATATACATGACATTCATTTCCATTCAACCCTTACAAGTGACCGGAGCATGCAGGTGAAAAGACAACTATGCTGATCTTTTTTAATATAAAGAACTACAACAATTGTCCACCATTTGCACTGCTGCTCAGACACTCAAACCCACTCCATTTGATAAAGATCACATTAATAATCTCAATATGACATTCAATATTCAAGAGAAATGGGAAAAGAAAACAGCTCTATCTGGTAACTGGCTTTTTACAGAAACAGACAAAGGAATCAGACATGTTGAATTTCACACCAAAGAAAGCGATCTACTGCCCCCTGTTGACTGTTTCTTCATGGACCGGACAGGAAGGCCCTCACCGTTCCAGACAGCTGGGCCATATTGCGACGACACATGCCACAATTATTGTAGGAATGGCAAATAATTCTTTATCAAGCTATAGTCGTTCAAGGTGACGAACAACAACACAACATGAAACAAAGCAAATCAATGCTCACCAACTGGAAAACAGAAGAAATGGAAGGCCAGCTGGGTGGGGGGCCTCACCCCTTGAAGGCCAGCTGAGATTGGCACAAAGACGTATGCGCAATGAAAAAATCCTTTCACTTTTTAGTTTTCTTTTTTCGCTTCTTTTTTGACACAAAGTAGCAATTAAGGTGAGAGTGTTACGCCGTGCTGGGGGGAGGAAAGGAAGCAGTGTCTACTAACACCCTTTGTTAGCCCATGCTTAAGTAATTGATATCAACTTTCAGAAGAGAGGGAAATACATTAATTGCCCCTCAGAACTGATGAACGTCCACAATAAAGAGCCGTTCTGAAACCATCTAATAGCACAAGTGTCAGGCCTTGTGTTCCAGTGATGGAGGATATCAATTTCTTTTCGATCTGATATCAAGTAGCCAACTATCAAGACTGATATCACTGATATCAACACTTGATATCAAAACTTTTATTAAATGGAAATGTTTGAGGTTTCTAAGGATAAAACGAGTATTTATACGCATTTAATATTAAATGTAAAGATACCATTATGTAAAAAAATAAATAGATTGTGCTTTAGTCCATGTATTTTGGCTTTGAGGCATCTATATGCTAGTGTACTACTTAATGCCCTTTTCAGCAGATATGTATGCATTAAAAATGTACAGTCTTACTGGGAAATGGAGCAAAAATATTGATGACTCATTTAATACTCCAATCAAATGCTCTCTAAAATGAGAATGTCCCTTCCCCTTTCAATATGAAAATTAGAAGACACCAGTGTCAGCAAAAACACTGAACAATAAATGTCACATTATATTCATCATTATTTAATGGTGAACAAAACATCACATGATGATTTTAAGAGAAATAATTCTTATGCGAAACAACTATTTGCTAAAATTCATTTTAATGCCAAATAAATGTTAAAGGGATAGTTCACCTAAAAATGAAAAATCTGCCAATATTTACTCACCCTCATGTTGTTCCAAACCCATATGGCTTTCTTTCTTCTGTGGAACACAAAAGAAGATGTTAGGCTGAATGATAGCCTTGGTCAACCTTCACTTTCATTGTAAACCAAAAAAAACAAAAAACAAAAAAAACATAAAATTCAATGAAAGTGAATGGTGAATGAGGCTGTCAGTCCCAACATACTGCCTAACATCTCCTTTTGTGTTCCATGGAAGAAAGTAAGTCATACGGGTTTGGAACAACATGAGGGTGAGTAATGATAATAGAATCTTCATTCTTGGGTGAACTATCCCTATTATCTATAAAGTATCCATATTATTATATAGGAATGTATCCATTTAATACAACATAAATTCCAGAAGAATCCATATTACAAGATCAGTATGTCAATCTTGTTTATTCCATATGTTATTCTGATAAGCTCACCCCTGCTTCAGGTCATAATAAACGGAAGGATGTTGCAAATGAAAAAGATAACCTTTAGTCTCCATGCCATTCCTCGCTGATTGTTTTGGAACATGTATGTAATGACCGACTATTAGTATGTTATATTTTGCTTCACCCAGCACGGACACATTCGTTCATTAGCAGCTGTTTCCCTGCTGTAAATATCCTAGGCAAGGACAAACAGGCAGAAAAATGATTTATTTAAATTTGAAGCACTGAGTTTATTTTCCTGGTGGCTTGCGCCAGCTAAAAAGAGATATTCACCTATCCTCGCGATAAACAACTCCCCCCCTCACCTGGCTGTATTTCAGTTCAACAAGCTTATAAACATACAAACACACGAGTAAACACTTTCGCGCGCACACGCACGCACGCACGTGTGGATGTCCAGCAAATAGAATTCCTTCAAACGTACGTGGGTTGAAACATACTCAAGGGATAGAGAGAGGAGGGGTGCAGGGTGCAAAGGCCAAGCTCGGAGCACCCTGTATCCAAATGGCATTACTCACTCTGAGATGTATTATTAAAGAAAGAAGTACCTCGGGCCATAGCTGACAGACTGTGCAAGAGTAAACAAACAAAAAAAAAACATCAGCGTTTGACAGCTAAAACACCATGCTTTTATTTCCACACCTCTACCAACAATAGGTAGATGTTTTCAAATGAGACACCCTATGTACCTACGATCAGAACGATGCATGTGTTTTGGGTATAAAGTATCTTTTGACATCCTTACTGAAAAGTGTTGTAATGATTTTTGATATTCAATTTATGCTGCTCCTATTGTGGTTTGGATGCTGGTCCCATGCTGGAGTGTTGGCTTTTTGACTAGCTTAACCAGCAATACTCCCTTAGTCAACCAGCTTTGTGAAAAAGCTCATGCTGGATCAGCTACACAAACACCAAACCAGCAATAACCTGCATAAATCAGCCAAGACCAGCATGAAAATTCTTCAGCAGGATTTTTCTTATGCAGTGAAATTGATTTATTTATTTTTTATTTTTTTGTGCAAAATTAGGAGTCTGTTGGAGAAATGTATAAAATCAACTGAGAAAAACTGTAATAAATATCATTGTTGGGCCTATGCAGTTCTTGGTAATATGAATGAATTTCTTGATTTTAGGGACATTTTTGTTAATTCTGTACAATAAACAATTTTGGGTCACACTTTATATTAAGTGTCTTTAACTACTATGTACTAACATTAAAATACATACAATACAATGTATTTACTGTGTAACTACATGTTGTTCTGCAAAATTCTAACAAGATTCACATTTGCTGCTGGTGAGGTTGAGGTGCGGGTAGGTTTAGGAGTAGGGGTAGGGTTAGGGTTGGGGTTAGAGTTAGGTTTCAGGGTAAGGGTTGGGTTAGTTTTAGGGTTAGAGGTAAGGTTAACAGTGTAACTACAAATGTAATTATATAGAAGTACTTCAAATGTAAGTATAATGCAACAACACGTATATACATAATAAGTACATTGTATCAAATGCTTAAGTACATAGTAGTTATAGATACCTAATACAATGCAGGACCCAATTTTGGTACTGTGTTGGGTTGAAACTTTACGTCCAATCTAAAATCTGAGTCCTGAAGCAAAACTAGTTGAAAACCACTGCCACAGATGGACGGAGGGACGGATCTTGAGAATGGACACTGCAAGCAGGCACAGAAAGTGCAAGCCGTCAAAATTGACATCTGAATGGGTATGTGATACGCAAACCTGTCTATTATTACCACTTCAGGTCATATGACTCAATTCACATGCCAGTTACAATTATAGAGAGGTAGGAACATCTAACCTGCTATGGCTTTTATCATACTATTATTTGTCATTCCAATAAAACCCAGTGAATCTTAAGAGAGAGAGAAAGCGAGAGAGAGAGAATTAAGTCTACAATCTATGCTCCTCCAACTAAATCTGTTTTTAAATAACTCTCTCTCTCTCTCTCCCACACACACACGTAAACACAAAAGCAACTAGGTATGTAAATTGGATGCTCTCTCATGCAAATTATTTTCTGGTTATTAAAAACCAGTGAAGGTTGTTTAGAAAATCTGCCACTCTAGTGGGTTTCACTGAATGCAAGAGAACATTTAAAAGCTCAGATGTGAGCAACACAAAATCTGATTGAAGCATAGGTTTTGTTGGACTCAAAATTACACAAAGCATGACATACAACAGAGCGTAAAATGCATTGAAAGCTCCCTCCCTCTCTCCATTGCTGTCACATATAAATTGTGGATGGCTCGCTGTCAAGGGACTCCACCAATCTCATCATGGTCTCAGGCCGTCGGTGCTGACAAAGCAAAATTATTGCTTGTCACTGGATATTTATGTCCAGAAGGCTTTAACCAGACAGAGCACTTCCTTATTGTTTGTGTCTTCTGTCCATAGATTGACCATTGACCTCTCTGTGCCACTATAAGAGGAAACGTTCAGATGCATGACAGCTCTGGTAAGATAATGTCCATAAATCAGACACCTGGACAAATGTCTAAACTAAGAGATATGACTTACAGTTGACTCTGCTGTCCCATAATTCCCTGCTGTGTTAACCAATTACATTTATCCACATGGGCAGGTATGTAAGTGGTGCTAATTTACAATAAAGCATGTTGTGGATAAAGCAAAGTATAATTAACAAAAAACAGCCAAATTTTGCCAATTTTGCTGCATTACCTAAATGTACAGATATAAATGTTAAGTAAGTGCATTTAGTTCAACATGATCAAACAGGAAGTCGACATGCTGTTTCCAAAAGTTCCGGTACCCTAGGATCGGCAACAGTATGCCGACTCACTGACATGCCACATCTCCCTTTGGACGTATTTGGAATAGCTCAACAATTACTTTCCCTTGTGGCACGACTGTTAGTGCGTTGCGTCAGTTGCATGGCAGACCATAGTTCAATCCCCATTCAAACGAGAAAGTAATCACGTTTGTATAAAGGAGGTTGCATTTTTATCCCTAACATTGCATTTTGTCTCTGCTAATGGTTAGGGTTAGATTTGGGTTTTGGTTGGGGGATAGATTAAATAAAATAAGCATTTCTCTTCACTGTTCTACACCCTGTTCCAAACAATTATTTTTACAACTGGCTTCTGGCGACCTCTCCTGGATATAAATGGATGTCAAACTTGTTTATATGCTCTGAAACACTTACCGTTTTAGCCTCTGGAGGGAGTGTTTTCAAATTCGGTCAACATATACCGATTTCAGCTAAAGAAAAATCGGCACACACTTGCCGAATTTTATGTGAGATCAGGCTGTTTAGTTCAACTATGGTGCAGTTTTTAAATGTCATATATTTATGCTTTAATAAATATGGTTTAATAAAAGGTTATATTGTAACATTAAACATTTGATATTTAATACATGTAACATATACATGTAAGGTTTCGGGTTTAATAAAAGTTATGTTCAATGGACAGCATTTTTGACATAATGTTGATTACCACAAAAGTATTTTTGACTAATCAAATAATCACGGTTACAGTAAGGTGGTTACAATGGAAGTGAATGGGGCCAGTCCATAAACATTCAAATAAACATTGTTTCAAAAGTATAGCCACAAGATGTAAACATTATACATGTTAACATGATTTTAGTCTGATAAAATCGCTTACTAACTTTATCTGTGTAAAGTTCTATTCAATATTACAACTTAATTGCCATGACAACGCAACGCCGGTAAACCCTGCAAGCAATTTTATCACATTATAAAATCCTGCTATGTATAATGTATACATGTATAATGTTTAGGTCTTGTGGCTATACTTTGGAATGCAAGTATGTATTTTAATGTTTACAGACTGGCCCCATTTACTTCTATTGTAAGTGCCTTTCTGTAACCACAATTTTTGTTTTTTCCTTTTTAAAATATACAAGGGACGTGTCAATATAATGTTTTGTGGTAATCAACATTAAGCCACAAATACTGCTGACTGAGGTTAACTTGTACTGAACCTGTAACGTTCCTTTAAGATTGAAATTTCTAAATAATATACTAATGTGCATATAAGTACAAACTTAGGCTAAATCTATCTAACAATATTCTTTAAAAAAATTAAAAAATTAATTTACTTGAAATATTTTTTAATCTGCTGAAATGTAACGTTTTTGTAACATTTTATTTAACATTCAGCAGCGAGCGACCTATTAAGGTCTGTGGCCAAGACACGTCTTTTTTTGCATGAAATTTGCTGTGAAAATGTCAAGGCTGGATGACACTAAACTTTAAACAAAATCTCCAAAATGTCTTAAGAGCTGGACTGCCTTTGAAAATACATTAACAGAACATCAGATGTGTCGCATTTTCACATTTTGTTCTTTTTTTCATGTGGAGAGTCTTGCAGATCAGTAGGACATTTCTATGCAGCCTTCGCTCCATTACAGGATCATATCATTGGGCATGTCACCCATCTAAGTGTGTGAAACGGCCACAGCGCTGACATTTTCACAAGATTAACAGAAATGAGCCTCTGAGCTGCTCCTCAAAGACTCAAAAGACTGACTGGAAAAACTCTCTCACATTACCATTTGAACATGTGTTTACCTCAGGAAACTGTCCACGGAAACCCAAAACCATACATTCACAGGCTTTGATTCATCCCAAAAACCTCATCACTCTTTACTTTTCATGCTTCTTTTAATTTGTCTCATTCTCTCTGCTTGGATAGCTAGCTAGTCATTATATTTGGCACACATTTAATGTTTACCCCTGAGTGATCTGATATTTACGTGGTTGTGGAGAGTGAACTGAAGCTAAATCGATGACACATTTTCAAACTGTTCTGGCGGTTTCTGCTGCACACGACACCAAGGGAGTGGGCTGAGAGCGCATTGAATCTCACACTTACACACAGCTCTTTTAAATATCGCCATCTGCTTTCAGCACTACAGTGTCATCAAACTTATGTACACTGATCAGTGTTGCAATGTTTGCACGATGAAAACATGTCAACAATGCACCACATAGTCCATTTATTCATAAACAGGAATAGTAGTGCAGACGATTCACACTGTTATGTTTTACTGTAGACCTTTGCATAAATTCAGGGACCTTCACAGTTTAGCAGCACCCTGAAATCAATGGAGTCCAACTTATCCAGGCTGCAGACAAATCTGAAGTATTGAATATTTGCATAGTAAACACTATGGACCTGAGCAATTGCGATGTTCCTTTGAATCCATTTGGCGGTTTTCAACCTTTTCGCCTCCAACGCCCCCCATTGTCCAAGGCAATATTCGAGAGCCTCCCAGTAGTGGGACCGAAAATCAGTCCTCTTTGTTGAAGTGAGAAAATAAAAAAATTGTCTGAGCGAGATCTCAGTGGTGCATTTTGAGAAATATTGGTGCATTTGAGTGAGAAATATGATGTTTTGTTACATAGTGTAGGCTTTTTTGCATTTTTTGTAGCTTTTTAATAATTTAAATATCTTATTTTAAAGTAAGTTGAGAACCAATGCCATAGAGTAGACAAACTAACCCAGATAGCACACGTACATCTCTGAGATGTCTGTTATAGATCTTTTCATCTGGAATTGATAACATAATCTTATTAACATCTACTAAACATCTTAAAAAGATCAGATTTACAAACATTCTAAATAATAAATGTCTCAAAGACATCTGCTGAATGTCTTATTAACATCCGAGACATACTTATTGACATACTATCTTATAGATGTATTGCAGATGAGCATACGATGTTAAAAATACATCTTCCAGATGGAAACAATTACACTGAAAAATATTATGTGTTGCATTTACTTAAATTATTTCTGTAGCATTATTGCATCAAGATTTTTAAGTAAATTCAGCTTATTTTGTCAGCATAACTAGAACACGTTTGTTAGATATACACAACTGTATCAGTTCATTCAATTTTATTTACTTAAAAAGCCATGTCACACAAATAAGATTTAACAACTAACAGCATGCTGTTTCAAATTAACTTTAAAATGATAGTTTCTTTTAACCTAATTTAACTGGCTCAAAAGAAAATAATGACTTAGGTCAGTCAAAATGACAGCAGTTCAAATTAAGCTGCATTTGAGCTATGTACATTCACATGTGCAAGGAAACATTACATGGTCTGAACATGATATAACTTGACCAAGAGGAACACTAATCACCCAAAAGTTGACTTTACACAAAACAACAAATTACAGTAAATCAACATCAATAATGCTAAAAAGAGCGAAAATCTCTATGAATTCTTAATAACAACTACTTAAATGCCCCGATAAGTTCCTTTTGACCAAGCAAACGTACTTAGATTATTCAAGCGTGAAGGCTTTTGGGTATTCACCACAACCTCAGTTCTGTACTTGATTGTTTGAGTTAATAGTACTTAAAAACTTAATTTTATGGATTTTTAAGCCAAAGAAGTTCAACAAACTCACAGTTATTCTTTTACTTTATGTATCACTCTAAGTTCACCTTATAATTAATATTTTGTGTTGTACACATTAATGCAAATTAAGTAAAGCTAAATGTTATAAATATGTATGTTTCTGAGTAGAAGCTATATATTTTCTTACGTTATGGTTGGTGAACCAGCTTATTTTATTTTCAGTGTAGATGTCTGGATGAAGTACGTGTGCTATCAGGGATACTATTATCATGGTATTTTTATCATGTAACATGGCAGTACAATGGTATTCTTTTAAGAACCTTAGAGTGACGTGTAAACAACCTGGTATGTGAATATGGTAAGCATTCAGTACCATATACACTGGCTAATATTTTGTTGGACTGCCTTTAGCATTGATTACAGCGCGGATTCGTCGCGGCATTGTTTTGACAACCTTATGCAACGTCACAACATTTATTTCCATCCAGAGTTGCATACATTTTTGGCCGAAATTTTGTATTGATGGTGGGAGAGTCGAACCCCTCCATAAAGTCTTCTCCAGCACATCCCAAAGACTTTCAAGGTCAGGAATCTGTGGTGATCAATTCATGTGTAAAAATTATTCTTCATGCTCCCTGAACCAATCTTTCACAATTTGAGCCACTTGAAACTTGGCATTGTTGTCCTGGAATATGCCTGTGCCATCAGGGAAGAATAAAATCCATTGATGGGATAACCTGGTCATTCAGTACATTCAGGTAGTCTTTTTATTGCCGCATAATGTTGCTGAGCCTAGACCTGACCTATTGAAGCAACCCAGACATAACACTGCCTCCAGAGACTTGTACAGGGGGCACTATGCATGACGGGTGCATCGCTTCATGCGCTTCCCTTCTTACCCTGACATGGCTATCGCTTTGGAATAGGGTAAATCTGGACTCATCAGACCTCATGACCTTTTTCCATTGCTCCACAGTCAAATCTTTATGCTCCCCAGCAAATTGAAGTAGTTTTTTCCCCTATTAGCCTCACTACAAGTGGCTTTCTTGTGGCTACACAGCTGTTTAGTCCCAATCCTGTAAGTTCTCGTCGCATTATGTGTGTGGAAATGCTTTTACTTTCACTATTAAACATAGCCATGAGTTCAACTGTCGATTTTCTACGATGAACTTCACCAAGTGTTTTAGTGATCTCCGATCATGATCATTCAAGATTCTTTTCCGACCACATTTCTTCCGCGAAGCTGATGGTTCACCACTATCCTTCCAGGTTTAAATAATGCGTTGGACAGTTCTTAACCCAATTCCAGTGATTTCAGCAATCTCCTTAGTTGTTTTCTTTGCTTGATGCAGGCCAATAATTTGCCCCTTCTGAAACACAGTAACATCTTTTCCATGACCACAGGATAGGTCTTCCTTATGTGTAAGACATGAGACTCTACACACTGAATCAGTTAGGGTTAAAAGAATTGTTGCCAGCTGAAACATATTAATCACTGCAATAATGATCCAATCATAGGCTCTTAAGTATTTGCTTATTTAAATCCAAACGGCAACTTTTTTTTTTTTTTTTTTTTTTGGCCAGGCAGTGTATTACAGTACCATGGCATTACCATCTGATACCATCATTGTGCTATAGTACCGCCACAGTATATTTTGTAAGGGCAGGGTTACAACAATACAACTGCTTATCCCGAATATATTGATATTATTTGTCCTACACTGCCCATGATTGGCCCATACAATAAAAATGAAAGAAAAAAAAGCCCCTAGATGAATTTATCGAGTTTATGACATTGCTGTAAAGTTGTGTAGCCTTTTAAAATGCACTTACATTTTGTTTTCTTTTCACTTAGGAAGATTTTATGGCCATGATATTGGATTTTGAGGTGAAATTGGGTTGGTTTTGGGGTGAGATGTGACTGAGTTCTTAATTGGAAACTGTGAGGAAGTACGGTAACGGTTTGTGACGGTCCTTACCAGAACCCAATCATGACTCACTCAGACAAAGGGTGACAGAAACATGGCACCCAGGAGACTAACACACACATCACCCTCCCTTACTGGAGCACCACTGACGCATCACCATCATTGCCTGCCCAGACCTGCTCTTTCTCTCTCTCTCTGTTTGAGTTTCTTTCTTCTGTTCGGTCTTGGAGTCTAGAGGGTTCTGTCTTCTCCATCTCCAACTGTCTGTTGTATCTCTGTTGCTTTACTCTCTAGAACATCCTCTTAAAATTCTGACACATTAAAGAAATATTCCAGGTTCAGTACAAGTTAAGCTTAATCGACAGCATTTGTTTTTTAAAGATAAAGAGGGATAAGTCGAAATAATTTTTTGTAGTAATCAACATTATGCCACAAATGTTGTCGATTGGGTCTTAAATTCCTTTAAGACTTCAATTGTGATTTGTTTTTTGTCATATGCTTTTGCATTTCAGTTGTACATAAGATGAAGAAGAATGTAAATCTCTTCACCTGTATTAACTAACTTCAGCTGTGCTTTGATGCCTTATCTCCCGTTTCATTCCTGTGGACTCATCTTCAGCCCAATGGCTGCTGGTACAAGAGACAGCAGATGCCTCAGAGGGTGCTCATTGCTGTCAGTGATTGATCCCCTTGTTTTTATCTGGCATAATTAAACATTTAGAGCCATGCGCTCCCTGTTGCTCAGTGTAATTTCCTCTGAATTCAGAAGTCTCGCAGCCCAAGAAATCTTTATTATTGGCAATGAACCCAGTGCGATAATGAGCCAATAGGATGAAACACCCAGTTTAGCACAATCTAGTTGCCATTTCTGCCGAGGGGAGGGAACCGCTCGATTTGTTCGCATCACTATGGAGTCATTTCCGAAAGAAACAGACATGTTTACATTAACGTAAACACTGCATGGGGGAAAAAAGTTGTTTTGTTTTTGTTTGTTTTTTCTCTAAATGGACAGCTGGTCTGGTAGTCCCTAAATGAACAGTAATGACTTAAGTGAAAATAAGGTTGTGGGGAAAAAATTAAAGTAACAACAAATTGAGGACCAGCTGTGCTTCAAATTGTGTATTGTATAAAGTAACAAGTGTCTTTTCTCATGTATGTAAAGATACATTTAATTTCTAATACGCTTGGACACAGGGCCTGCAGAAATATTTAGTATCCCAGTTCCCTCCTACTGTGCCTTTCAAGAAAGCACGTCACGGTTTTCAAACCCTTTGAGAATACAATCAAAACATAAAGCTAAAAGTTTATTTCTAGTAATACTATATTTGTTGGAACTGAACAAACCATTGTCACTCACTGTCACAACTGATTTGTTCAGAGAAACAGAGCAGACCCAAATAAAACATAATTGTTACATTGACTGATTTGTTACACAGTATCACACGAATAAAAGATCAGAAACGTGAACACAGTTGCTTCTAGCTACACAATATCATTTTCACACGTTGTTGTCACAAAATGTGTCAAAGCACAATTCATAGCGCAATACAAATCTGTGTGCATTCAATGCTATATTGACATTAATGTAGTCTTTTTCTATGATTAATTTTCGGCTACTGTCATGGCGGAACAAAATTTTGAAGCAAATCTTGCTGAAAAACTTAAAGATAGGTAAACTCTAGACATGCTTATAGCTAGCGACATGAATAGATATATAATTGGTTTAGTGGTACAGATATTTGAAGGTACTTCTAAGGTCTGCTACTGCCATTGAAATACAAGAACACATGTTGTTAAAGGAATAGTCTGCCCAAAATTATAATTTTCTCCATATTTATTTACCCTCATGCCGTCTCAAACTCATATGACTTTCTTTCTTCTGCGGAACACAAACGAATATATTTTGATATAGATATGATGTGAATTCATCCATATAAAGCAAGTTAATATGGTCCAACATTTTCAAGCTTCAAAAAAAGACATAAAGGTGGCATAAAGGTAATCCATACAACTCTAGTGGTTTAATCCATGTCTTCTGAAGCAATAAGATTGGTTTTGGGTGAGAAACTGACAAAAATATTTTAAAAAAATATACTCCTTTTTAACTATAAATATTGACATCTGAAGTCTCCTTGGGGATCATGATTTAAAGCTTGAGTACCTTTATGCTCCCTTTTTGTCTTGAAAGTTTTGGACCATATTGACTTGCATTGTATAAAAAACTCATATTTTAACCAAATAACTGTTCCGCAGAAGAAAGAAAGTCAAACCAGTTTGAGATGGCATGCAGGGGAGTAAATGAAGAGAGAATTATCATTTCTGGGTAAAATATTCCTTTAAATATGTAAATGTGTGCTTGCAATGTGTTGGCCAAGCATTTGCATTTGTTACTTGTGTAGAGTAAGGCTTGGTATCACCAACTACTTCATCACATGAGATACACATCGCAATACATATGTATGTCAAGATTCAGTGCATTGCGATGCATTACGATATCATAATTTAATTGGATTGTGATCCACTTATTTAGACAATCTGCTTCTTCATTAATTAAACTGTAGGAAACTATGTGGATTCACACATACATACAATCAATACAAGGATCTAACATTTTTATGCAATATAATGAGCAAAAGAATCCCAATATATCAATCCATGATTGTACTGACACAGCCTTTGTATACAATATGTTTCTGGCTAAAAAGATTGTTTTCAAGACACAGCTTTTCTTAGGTATGCAAGTCTAGTCAGACAATACATTGCCCTTAGATTTTAATATAACAACACCAAGAGCCGTCATCTGAATATAAACTTCTTCTCTCATAAATGATTTACTGAACGAGCATTTCAGTTGTTCATAGTGCCGGAGCTGAGGGGATCATTACTTCCTCTCTACAGCTGTTAGAATCATTGATGGTTTATAACAACACATGTCTGCTGTAATTCCACATGTCCATGGTTCAGCATCCCAACCAATACTGCATTCCCCCCATTGCTTATGCATTAATAATATTAGGGCAAATCTGATGCTTGAGTTCAGGGGATGCATTACTCATTTAAAGAGTGCATGGCACTATCTGTCTCTATCTTTCTCAGTGTGGGGCCTAATGGCTCTGATTGAACTCCAAATTCAATTTAGACAGGATATTACTGTTACATGAGCTCTCCTCAACAATGCCATTTCCCTTGCTTACACAGTACATTACCCAGTAAAGCCCATCCTATCCTGCTAAAACAAAGCAAAAAATTAGAGAAAGACAATGACTTTTATATCTAACAATGGAAATGATTTAGAACTAAATGGTAACATATTAAAATCTCAAGCCACAGTGTGCAAGAGCCAGTGTCCACACCTGTCGCAAAAACGTGACCCTTGATTTTGTTCCTCATATTTTCGTTTGGAGGCTTAATGCGAGGAATATTCCCCACGTACACTCACTGAGCACTTTATTTGGAACACTATGGTCCTAATAAAGTGCCCGACGTGGTCTTCTGCCTGTTGTAGCCCATCTGCCTCAAGGTTTAACATGTTGTGCATTCTGTGATGCTATTCTGCTCACTACAATTGTACAGAGTGGTTATCTGAGTTACCATAGCCTTTCTGTCAGCTCAATCCAGTCTGGTCATTCTCTGTTGACCTCTCTCATCAGCAAGGTATTTCAGTCCACAGAACTGCCACTCACTGGATGTTTTTGTTTTTTGGCACCAAACTTCCAAAAATCAAACTTGATTGAGGGCCGTGGGCCGAAAGTAAACATTGCATTATAATAAACTCAGGGCCTGAAATTTATTTCTGAAAATGGGGGGTTGGGGAGGAATTCCCCCTTTACACGGCTCATTTGGGGGGCATATTTTACCTTTACAAAGGTAACATCTCAATGAGCACATGCTGACTGTGTTCTTGGACCTGCATAGCTGCATTAATCTTTAAGTAGTCCTGAATGAATTTAGCTTGTTTAATATTTGCCTTGGAGCAAAACTTAGCAATTCCTTCATGCCAACTGAATACAATGCAAAAATAAACATTTAACAATGAACATCAGAGATATGATTCATACACCAAAAGTGGTAAATATTATTGTTTCATTAATAATGTTTTATTTAACATCAAGGCAATTTAACACATTCAGATATTACTTTTGTTAATATTATTATTAACTACATTGTAGCATTTGATCATTTTAGCGCATGAGCACGACACCGACTGATACGCACAACGGATGGCACAAAACAAATAGTGTTCAGCGAAAAGTCAAATGAAGATCGCGATGGATATATTTGGAACTATTGTTCCAAAGTTGTTGTAAATGAGAACGCCCTGAAGTTGTTGATCCGGGGGGCTGTGGCAGTGATTGTAAATGAGAACGCCCCAAAGTTGTTGACAGTGGGGTGCCTCGTGCCGCCCCCCATAACTGCCCATGTCGCCCAAGCCTAAATCCGCACCTGAATGCGCAGCTTATACAGACAGAGAACAAACCACACTCACCGACAGATACGAACACATTCTTGCAATTACATACATATAATTTGTAATTATTTAATCATTATATATTGAATTATTGTTATTTGAGGAGCTTTCTCAGCAAATATTTATGTATGCGATTAATTCAACTAATAAATCGGCATACCATGTAATTAATTCAATTAAAAAATTTAAACAATTGACAGACCTAATATAAAACAAGTCCCTGTGCTGCATTTTGTGTTTTTTATAGTGACATATTTTATTTTAATTTTTACTGCTAATCATCAATATTTTTTGTACTTTTCATTATATTCTAATATTTTTAGTTGTATTTATTGTAAATGTATCTGTTCGAGTTTAATGCAGCCACCCTAATCAAGATTCATTAATTCAAAAACCCTCATTGTTTTTGAGCCAGAAAAATACAGCACTGAATAAAATATTAATTATATAATGTTATATATTAAAATATTTATATATTGACCGCTTTAATGTAGTTAGTTACTTTTTGTTAGTAGCTTGTAGTGTATCTAACCTTTTCAAAAAGGAAGCTTGTGGTTTAAAGTGAAAGTTCACCCAAAAATGAAAATTGTCATTATTTACTCACCCTCATGTTGTTCCATGAACACATGCCTTTCTCTCATCTGTGGAATACAAAAGATTTTGTAAGGCAGAATGACAGCCCCAGTCGCCATTCACTTTCATTGTATGGTAAAAGGATGCAATGGAAGTGTATGGTGACTCAGACTAATATACTGTCTAAGATCTCCTTTTGTGTTCCATGGAAAAAAGAAAGTGATTTGGGGTTTAATGATGGCAGAATTTCCAATTTTGGGTGAACTATCCCTTTAACTACTTCAAATCATTAGTACCTTGGCAAGTTTCAAGGTAGCTTCCCTAACACTGTAAATGAGGCCAGGAAATCCAGAATCCATGATTATTGCCTTCGCACTGATTCAGACACCTTGTGATCACATCGCCACATTCTCTCTGGATGTGAATTCATAGGTAAATGTGTCTGCTGTCCCTCCTCACATCTGAGAATAATGGTTAATGAGGGGAGGGGATATTTTTAAGCACTGTGGGCCCCAGCGGTGCGGTGTCGAATGAGTCTCTACGCGATCGCCATGGCCCATTGTGCTGGCCTGGTCCGGCAAGTTGCATAGGCCAGTCCGCTGCTGATTATTTTAACAAATAACATTCCTATTCAAGTCAACAGAAAGGTTTCCAATGACAGCTCGCATGACAAAAGGTCAGTGGCAGGCTGCCTGCCGTTAATTAAGTAAAATTGGTGAATGTCAGAACTACAAAGGTCAACGTTAATCCACGGTATTGTCTCCTCATCTCTTCAGGTTTCATCCAATGAGTTGGGTTGGGAGGGGGGGCGGTTGGTTGTGCTCCAAGCCAAATATTAAACAACCTAAATTCATTCAGGACTACTTAAAGATTAATGCAGCTATGCAGGTCCAAGTACACAGTCAGCATGTGCTCAATGAGACGTAGTAGACCACCCATTTGGCAGCGAGAGACGTTTAGGTGTCTGCCGACCTGATCTTTTAATTACCTCTGCATTGTTTGCATCGGCTTCTGGTGCATATGCGATTTGACCTCAGTGTGCTTGGTGTAGGGATTGCCGACAATTATTATGTTTTAGCCAATAACCTAAATGACGGACAATAATCTATTATTTTTTGCTTAAAAAAAAAAAGAATAACAGAATCTAGAATCTAGAATTATAAATATACATTCAGACTGTAAATTCTGATTGGATCAACTGCATTCGAAGCCAATGTAAAATACTGATAAAGGTGCACCTGTGGCTGCACATTATTCATTACATTTCTACATTGCTTAGAAACTGTAAACAGCCTAAGAGCCATAATTCTTGTCAGAAAATGGTTTATTCTGATTATTATTTTTAATAAATGTAACTATTTATTGAACTTTGGGATAGTTCACCCCAAAATGAAATTTTCTTATTATTTACTCACCCTCGTGCCATCCCAGTTGTGCATGACTTACTTTCTTCTGTGGAATACAAACAAAGATTATTAGAAGAATATCTCAGCTCTGTAGGTCCATACAATGCAAGTGAATGTTGGCCAGAACTTTGAAGATCCAAAAAGCATATAAAGGCAGCATTAAAGTAATCCATACGACTCCAGTGGTTTAATCCATGTCTTCTGAAGCGATGTGATAGGTGTAGGTGAGAAACAGATCAATATTTAAGTCACTTTTACTTACATTCTTCTTTTGTTTTCAGAAATTCACATTGTTTGTGCATATCGCCACCTACTGGGCAGGGAGAATTTATTGTAGAAAGGACTTAAATATTGATCTGTTTCTCACCCACACCTATCATATCACTTCATAAGACATGGATTGAACCACTGAAGTCGTATGGAATACTTTTATGCTGCCTTTATGCCCTTTTTGGAACTTCAACGTCCTGCAGAATTTAACCACAGTGAATTTGTGCATCAAAATTCTATAATATGCAGTAAAAAAGATAACTGTGTACTTTTGAAACCTGCTATAAATAGAGAGTAACCTGCTATAAAAAAGGAGAAAAAAAAAAGGTTCTTTATGTATGAATGGTTCCATGAAGAAGTTTAGCAGCTAGCATCCCAATTTGGGATATACAGAGAGGCTCCCACTGTTTCAATGGAATGTCTATCAGTTTTCTGACTGAGTATTAGCACTCTCTAGGGAGGCAGTGATTCTCTATAGGTCTGTTTAATTTATAATGAGGTACTTCAGTTCTCTCTGTAACTTTTATTGATCATTAGCTCTCTGTTCTCTGACTCCAATCGCTCTGTAGAAGCCAACATGTCCAACAGGGCTGAACTACATGTGTTAAAACTGTACCCGTGAAGCACCAGTATGGGGTTCTTTTATTTATTTTATTTTCTGGATTTTTAAGACTTTTATTAAAAGAAACCAAGAAGGTCTATAATGCCTGGAGAAAGCTAACCATAAGCATTCCCATTAATCTCAAAAGTAGTTTCTCTGCTGGCGCAGACACCCTCTGAAATATGCGACCTGCATGCTGCGAACTTTGCTCATGGGCGCAGCCGCTAACTCAAGAGCATCTGCACTAACCACTAAACCATGGCTGTAGTCTGACTACAAGCTAAAATCTGTTTGGTTGGCTCTCTATAAGATAAAAGCACTAGTTGTGATATTAGACAACACTGATGTAATCAAAATAATACCTGCAATTTCAACAGCTGTAGAGGTGAGACTATGATGTGCTATCAACTACAAGAGAGAAAGTAAAGTGTTGGTTAACAGCGACTTGGGACAAAAACAGCAGTTACTGATATTGCGTATAGCTGCACTGCTCTAAAGACACTGTTGTGCTGCTACAGCTGGAAGCAGTCACTGCCTTTGAGTAGACCGTGCATTAACTTGTCAGGAGATCTGACAATCGTACAATGGCATCGTACCAGCTGCCACGAGCACTCTGCTGCTCCTCACATGCGCAAATCTAATTTCCATTACAATTAAAACCTCGCCAATGGATTGAGGATGTTGTTTGCACTGCAGGGGTCTAATGCAGCCTCTCTCACTGTTTGATAATGTGGCGATCCAGGTGGCTACATACATCCCACCACCAAACTATACACACACAAAACACAAGCACACCGCAGGGCTTATGTGGCTCTGGCCAAATGCTTTAACTTTCCCAGAAGGTGTGCCTGTGTTTGTGTGTTTTCCCAGAGGTTATGTGTTCACTGAATTCATTAAAACGCTTTTTATGGACATGAAGCTTGAAGAAACAAAATGGTTTTGTTATCTTACCACTGTTTATATTACATACTGTAGATCCTATTCTGAATATTGATCCTGTCCATCATTTTCCATGTTGAGATTATTCAGCATCAGGCTAGGCATCTGTACATTAGGACACAATCCTGAATCAACATCCTTGTTGGTCCTGGAATAACCTTCCTATTAACCAATCAAACATGCCCACAGATCGTCAACAGTCCATTCACGGAATGTCTGATAATTATTGCAGACGAAAATGGTTGTCATGTCATATTATAGTCCATTTTACTGGACAATTTTAGTCCATTTAGA
The DNA here is from genome assembly GCF_019703515.2 of Myxocyprinus asiaticus. Classification (NCBI taxonomy): domain Eukaryota; kingdom Metazoa; phylum Chordata; class Actinopteri; order Cypriniformes; family Catostomidae; genus Myxocyprinus; species Myxocyprinus asiaticus. The sequence continues at coordinate 9,056,433 of NC_059384.1, forward strand.
CTAAAATAGCAAATAATTTTAGTCAATGGAAATATTACATTCTAGTTGATTTTTTTAAATGAATTTATGATCTCATTTATGATAATAAACTATGTGAAAACTGTCCTTGTGGAAATCCTATAAAAATAGCATATAAAGAGTATACTGAAATATTAGCTTCTAGCTTCTAGCTAATTGTGACATTGTTAACGTCACAATTAAAATTTCTTGTCACAATTTTGTCAACAGTTAGTTTTAATTAAAATAGTTTAATTATAATCATGATGCTTTTCTAATTTTGTTTTTCGTACATTTTTATTTTTCAAATGTCAATTTTCTTTCTTTTTTTTTTTTCACGTTTATTTAATGTATACATTGGGCACTCCCAGCACACCTACTTCCTACTGCAATGGTGCTTATTACTTTGGGATGGACAGAAATTCTTATCACTATACAAGACACACTGGTCTAGTATTGTTATATTTTAGATAACTTCGCCCCTAAAAAGCATGTAAAAATCAAAACAAACTGTGTTAGGTCGCTTTACGTGACAGTCGTAGTCTCTTCCTGTGGGCGGTACTTGACCAGAACAAGCTGCAATTAGGACCAGACTTTTTGCCACAAATCAATGCAGTCTTATCAACCAATCATTTTCATCTAAATTTTAACAGTTAGGTTAGATTATGGTTGAGTTAAGGCTATGATTGAATATTATTTCAGGACCAACAAAGGATTTAAATCCAGGAACATGTCCAACTTGGCTAAATCATGTCATGTTCACACCCTGATGTCAGGCCCCTGGTCCTCTCTGAACCTTCAAATATGCTTGCCAGACAGATGCCAAGGGCGATTTACACCGCTGATGGCTCTTGGAGACGGACCGACACTAGAAAGTTATTTACAATTACAGCAGGGACTCTTGGGAAAGCTGCGAACTCGCTCGCTCTGTACGACACCCTTTATGATGGAGGTTGTCGCAGTAATACGGCAAAGCATTTCTTCGCTAGCACTCGCATACACGGCATTAAGCATGAATTATTTATGCAGGTGCCTCAATGTATTTTTAATCATTAGACAAATTGAACACAGAACAGGGTTGCTTTCATTAATATCTGTCTGCTATGTGAGTGTTGCCTGTGCTCCTGCACGCATTTTAACCCAAACTGTAATTGCTCATTTTCGGGAAATGATTAGAGTAAAAAGGGGGCTGCATTACAGCCGGAATGTGAAAAGAAAATAATTAGCAGCACAGCACAAATCTCATTTGGAGGCATACAGAAGCCTTTTAGTGGGAGGTCACCGCATGCATTACATTGTTGATTAGTCCTGATGCTCTGCCCGGGGGATGCTGGCCTTCGCCCTGCCAATGATCAGAAAGGGTGAGTTAGTACAGTTTTTAAATCTTTTGTTTTTATTTGTATTTTATTTCCAATACAATTTATGTCCTTACAATTTAGTGTGTAGTTTCCTTTAGTTTTCATACACAAAAACTAATATGACTGCTAGTTTTAGTTTTTCAGCTATTTTCTAGTTTTTCAGAATATTTGTTTTTATCTTAATTATTATAGATTTCTATATAATTCATAGTATTTTATAATTGTCAAAGTTAATGTATTAACTGATATCATTTAAATATGTTTAACAGTGTTAAATGTCACAGGGCTGCCTAGTGTTATCGCTATCTAGTGTTTAACTTGTTTAGCTGCGAAGATTGTTTTTACATTCAGTGCATGCTTTTACCATTAAAATCTTAATTTAAAGGAATATTCCGGGTTCAATACAAGTAAAACTCAACTGACAGCTTTGTGGCACAGTGCTGATTACCAAAAAAAAAAAAAAAAAGTGTCCCTGCTTTTCTTTTCTTTTTTTTTTTAAATAGCAAAAATCTGGGTTACAGTGAGGCACTTCCAATGGAAGTGAATGGGGCCAATCTGTAAACATTAAATTAGTCACTGTTTCAAAAGTATAGTCACAAGACATAAACAATATGTATGTGTTAACATGATTTTAGCGTGATAAAATTGCCTCATAACCTTTTCTGTGCAGTTATTTTAAATTTTACAACTTTGTTGCCATGATGTAGTAACGCAGTAAAAAACAACAATTTAAACAACTGTACAGCTCAAATAATACACAAGTTACCAGAAGAATTAATGTACGTGCTTTTATAAAGTTTCACATTTTTGCTTTTAAACCCTTCAAAAATTGGCCACATTCACTTCCATTGTAATTGCCTCACTGTCTTCTTGATTTCTGCTTTTTTAAATAAAAGGAGGGACAAGTCAAAAAAATTTTTTGTGATAATCAACATTACGACATAAATGCTGTCATTTGAGCTTAACTAGAACCCAGACTGTTTATTTAATCTCAACAAAATCTATATCATTAGGAAGGTGAAAGACGTTTTTACCAGTTGAATTTGATCTGTTTTACGATAGAATTGTTGCAGCAAAAGTAACTTGTGTCAGGAGTACACATCAAACATGCAAATCCCAAACAAGAGATACTGACATTTAGAATGTAAAAGCGAAGCACATTTCTATGCAATCAAATAAGATAAATTTAAATTAAAAAAAAAATCATTTAATTATTATTTTGTGTTTTTTTTACTTTATTTCTTTATATATTTAGCAGATGCCTTTATTCAAAGCAATTACACTGAAGCTATACATTTTAATATGTGCATTGCCTGGGAATCAAACTCATGACCTTGGTATTCTTTACACTATGCTCTACCAGTTGAGCTACAGAAACACTCAGTAGTGGTTCTAGCTTGTATGGCGCCTTGGGCAAAACCCACTTCAACACACCCCCAAAATTGTTGACCGGTTGGGGGGCGGGGTATGTGTGGGTTCCTCGTGCCGCCCCCCCACAAGATGCCGCCCTGGGCAACTGCCCATGTCGCCCATGCCTAAATCCTCCACTGGAAACACTACAACATTTTTAATTTGTTTTAGAGACATAAAAATGTACTGTTGTTTAGTTTTGTTTTTTCAAACTATTTTTTATTTTATTTTAGTTGACGAAAATATTTTCATTTAGTTTTTGTTAACGATAATAACGCTGGTGAAGAAATCCTGTTTTTTTTATTTTTTTTATGACCCTCGCATCCCAACCATGGCAGGAAGATTAAGTGTGAGCCTCTCTTGGATGTGAGGGATCATCACTGCACCCTGAATTCACCAGTGCCTGGACCAGCTCACTGAACACACTGGCCTGGAACAGAGAACGTGGAGAAAAGCTGATAAAACTAACGGAGCAGGAGAGGAGGATGAGAGAGAGAGAGAGAGAGAGAGAGAGAGAGAGAGAGAGAGAGAGAGAGAGAGACAGACAGCAACCATATCAAAAAGTTCAACTTCCTGGGCCTGCTTCAATTTGTATTCATGCATTTAATTTTTTTTATTTATTTCACCCCAGGCTGAGGAATCAGACTTGGTGGTAGTGGACCAAGTCCAGTACCCACTGATAGAGGAACTGAGGGAGAGGGAGGGCGAATAAGAGAGATATAGAATAAGAAAAATAAGGGGTAGGATCACTGGGGTGGAATGAAATGAGTGATAGACCTGTGATGCGGCTGAAAATATATACAGCTAATAAGACAGACTGTAAATCTTTTAGAGAGGGAGTTAAAGGCTAGAGTCTGGGGTCTCAGACACAGCTATACTTAGCACTGACTCAGCATCACCAAGACATTCAGTAATGTAGATATACAGTACATTAGTGGTCATTTACAGATTGTATGTGTCAGTATTCTTCACCATGTGAAGCATTTACAGCAAGACAGTGTCCAACTAAATTTGCATTGTAATTTAAAATGGAAACCAACAATTGTACACATTTACACACAGTAAAAAAAAGACTGCAATTTAAAATCAGTGCCACTCAAGAAGTGACCAAGTTCTATAGGGGGAAGTGGGAGCTGTTATCAGCTGATAAACAATTTATCAGTATGCGTGTTCCCTGATAATAAAACCGATGATCATGCCATTGTTATGCATACAGTTAAGCTTTAAAAACAACTTAACCATCATCACCTTTTATTCGTACATCATGTGGAAAAGAAAGTACACCCTCCTTGAATTCTATGGTTTTACGTATTAGGACATAATAAAAATCATCTGGTCCTTAGCAGGTCTTAAAATTAGGTAAATACAACCTCAGATGAACAACAACACATGACATTTATTTAACAAAAATAAAGCCAAAATGGAGAAGTCATGTGTGAAAAACTAAGTACACCCTTACTTCCATAGGAATTAAGAGGCTAAGTAGTAGCCAGGTGCTGCTAATCAAATGCCCTTGATTAACTGATCATCTGCAAGTGTGACCACCTATATAAAAGCCGAAGTTTTAGCAGTTTGCTGGTCTGGAGCATTCAGGTGTTTGTTAACACAATGCCAAGGAGGAAAGACATCAGCAATGATCTTAGAGAAGCAATTATTGCTGCCCATCAGTCTGGGAAGGGTTATAAGGCAATTTCCAAACAATTTAAAGTCCATCATTCTACAGTGAGAAAGATTATTCACAAGTGGAAAACATTCAAGACAGTTGCCAATATTCCCAGGAGTGGATGTCCCAGCAAATTCACCCCAAGATCAGACCGTGCACTGCTCAGAGAAATTGCAAAAACCCAAGAGTTACATCTCAGACTCTACAGGCCTCAGTTAGCATGTTAAATGTTAAAGTTCATGACAGTACAATTAGAAAAAGACTGAACAAGTATGGTTTGTTTGGAAGGGTTGCCAGGAGAAAGCCTCTTCTCTCTAAAAAGAACATGGCACCATGGCTTAGGTTTGCAAAGTTGCATCTGAATAAACCAAAAGACTTCTGGAACAATGTCCTTTGGACAGATGAGACCAAAGTGGAGATGTTTGGCCATAATGCATAGCACCACGTTTGGTGAAAACCAAACACAGCATATCAGCACAAACACCTCATACCAACTGTCAAGCACAGTGGTGGAGGGGTGATGATTTGGGCTTGTTTTGCAGCCACAGGACATGGGCACCTTGCAGTCATTGAGTCGACCATGAACTCCTCTGTATACCAAAGTATTCTAGAGTCAAATGTGAGGCCATCTGTCCGACAGCTAAAGCTTGGCCGAAATTGGGTCATGCAAAAGGACAATGATCCCAAGCACACCTGCAAATCTACAACATAATGGCTGAAAAAGAAAATAATAAAGGTGTAGCAATGGCCCAGTCAAAGTCCAGACCTCAACCTGATTGAAATGCTGTGGCGGGGCCTTAAGAGAGATGTGCATAAACAAATGCCCGCAAACCTCAATGAACTGAAGCAACGTTGTAAAGAAGAGTGGGCCAAAATTCCTCCACAACGATGTGAGAGACTGATAAAGTCATATAGAAAATGATTACTTGAAGTTATTGCTGCTAAAGGTGGTTCTACAAGCTATTGAATCATAAGGTGTACTTAGTTTTTCACACATGGCTTCTCCATTTTGGCTTTATTTTTGTTCAATAAATCATGACACGGTGTAATATGTCATGTGTTGTTGTTCATCTGAGGTTGCATTTACCTAATTTTAAGACCTGCTAAGGACCAGATGATTTTTATTATGTCTTGATACGTAAAACCATAGAATTCAAGGAGGGTGTACTTTCTTTTTCACATGACTGTAGGTGTTTATCTTAAGAGAAAGGCTACATTCACTCTGATTCAGTGCTAGATTATTATCTGTTTTGATGGTTGTAACCTAGCCTATCAATGGATTTTTCAATCACATTTTTTATTAAACACAATTTAAAATACAATTATTGATCAGTTTGGGAAGGGAAATAAGTTAGAAATACTGCTCTTTTAAAGTCAGTAGGAAATGGTGTCCACAATCCATTTTACTTCCATAATCTGATATATTTCTGAGTGAAACGGGGTATTCAACAAGATAAAAAATAGGATGGGATTTGATTATATACATTGGGAATTTATTGGATTGTATAAATGGAGGTGTTTACGTACCAGAACAGAGCCAGGTGGTTAGAGGGGAGGGGTTGAATAAAAAGAGGGCTTGGTGACATCAGCCAAAAAGGAAAGTCATTTCAGAGGCAGGGCAAGTTATTACATTTTGAGGAAAAATTACAAAGACAATTTTTTCTTTAGAATAATAGCTACCAGTAAATTTTTCACAATGAGAGCACAATAGATAACCCTTTAACTTACTTTATTCCATGGAACACAAAAGATGATGTTAGGAATGTTCAGTCTCAATCACCATTCACTTTCATTATATATAAGATTATGAAAGTGAATAGTGACTGAGATTATCATTCAGCCTAACATCTCCTTTTGTGTTCCACAAAAAAGCATTTACAGGCGTCAAGGGGCTTTAACATAAATTTCACAGCCCATCTTAGTAGACAGTAAAAGACATGGATAGCACTCTTCATGTGGAGATTTCTGGTGCCCCATCAACCTGTCAGTAAATCTCCATACAGAGATGAACATCGAGTATTACTTCATACCTAACCCATTCCAACCCAGCAGACCTGTGCACCCCATCTATGTCTCACAGGACCAGTTAATGTGGGTGGAGACATGGGATAGACATAACCCGATGCACGGACAGGCGTGATTGCATGATCTCATGTTCCATTGTACAGTTAAAGGCATTGTCTGGGTCGATTGTGAGCAGAGAGCCAAGTTCTGTTGTCAGGCAGATGGTATTGCTTGTGCATTCATTGCACACAGGGACGTCTAAAGACCAGTGGGATCTGAAGAAGAGAGTTTACATTGTTTAGGAGTAATTCACGCAAAAATGAAAATTCTGTTATTATTTATTCATCCTTATGTTACTCCAAATCGGTATGCTGTTACTTTTTTTCTGTGGTACTCAAAAAGGAGTATTTTTAAAGAATCTTCTTTAAAAATCCATTTAACTAAATTTCATAGTGACCATATCTGTGAATCTCCATAAAAGCAGTCCAAATGACTCGTGTGCCATATTCCAAGTTTTCTGAAGACATTACGTAGCTTTGTTTGAGGAAAATTCTAATCAAATATGTTTGGTGTAGTTTGGGGGTCAACAACATCAAATGTCGTTGGTACTCACGTGTCTCGTGACCAAACATCATTGACGTCAAATCTGACACAGCATGTTTAACGGCGTCATATTTGAAAGGTATGGCAGAGGAGAAGTTATTTTCACTGAATAACTTAATTTTGATTAATGATTAATTTTAATTTTGATTAATTTTGTCACATAATTCTATTGTATGGCTTCAGAAGACTTGAAATATAGTGCACAAGTTGTATGGACTATACTTTTACTGTGTTTTTTGTCCTTTTTGGATCTTGACAGATGTGGTAACTGTCAGTGTATGGAAAAGATTCTTCAAAAGTTCTCTTTTTTGTGATCCACAGCAAACAACATACGTTTTTGGAATGACATGAGAGTGATTAAATAATGACACAAATTTTTCTTTTTGGGGTGAACTATTACTTTAAAGGAACTGCTCACACCCTGAGTGGTACCACCAGCATAAGCCACACTTCACTGCACTCCTTTCCATCGGAAACAGCTGGGGTGTTATCAAGTGCAGCGTTATCAAGTTTCTGACTTAACTAATTGCAATAAAAAGTAGTGGTGTTAAAAAGGGGTCACACAAGAACCTCTGATCAGGGCCGTAGCAAGTGGGGTGAAAGGTGGTAATGATTCTAGGGCCCACAACAAATCTAAACAGTATTTTTAAATAGGAAATGGGCCCAGAGCAATATAGAGTCAGGGGGCCCAGAATAACTTGCTACGTCCCTGCCTCTGATCATCGTACACGCCGGACATGTGAGACTCTCAAATAGAACGGTTCCTCTATTGATCTTGTGCACTCTCTGCTAAAGCAGATATATGGACACCAGCTTGTCCCTGTTACACTGCACAGAAAAAAAAAAAAAAAACTAATCAGTATTTTTGTCTTGTTTTCCAGTTAACATCCTTAAAACAAGATACATTTACTTGCTAAGCCAAATGACAGAAGATGTTAAGTCTTGTTTTCAGAGAAATCTAGCGAACTTTAGTGAGGTTTTTGATTAAAACTAGAAAAAACTATTTACCAAAGGAGTAAGCAAAATAAACTTGTTTTTTCTTTTAATTAATTTTCTTACCCCAATGGCAAATAGTTTTTTTTTTGTTTTGTTTTATTACGCATAAACCTCATTGAATTGCCTAAATATCTTGTCATTTTGTTTTACAAGTAAATGTATCATGTTTTCATCCACAAATTAAAATTCTGTTTTCATTTACTCATTTCAGATAATTTTCTTATTGAGTATTTTGAGTATACTCAGTGTGTGTTCCAGCAACAATATCTAAAACATTTTTTTAAACAAGATAAATGTACTTGAGAAGCAACATAAGATATTTGTGTCTTTTTTTCAGAGAAATCTAACAAAATCCAAATAAATAAATAAATAAAAGAAAAGAAAAGAAAGAAAGAAAAAAAACTATTTGCCAATGTGGTAAGAAATTTTTTTTTTTTTTTCTAAGACCAGCTTGATTAATTTTTTAAGCATAAACCCCACCAACTTTTGTTAGATTTCTCTGAAAACATGGCTTAATATCTTATTCCAGTCTGCTTTACAAGTATTTTTTTTTCTTTCTTGCTTTAGGGATTAAATATTTTTATTAAACAATAAGACAAAAATACTCAGTAAGAAAATTATTTGTTTAGAAGTTTATGACTTTCAGTCTATTGTGGAACACAAAGTACATGTTGTGCAGAAGGTTAGGGGCAGAAACCCTTATTCACCATTCACTTTCACTGCATCTTTTTCCATTAAATGAAAGTGAATGGTGACTGAGGCTGTCATTCTGCCTAACATCTCCTTTTGTGTTTCAAAGCTGAAAGAAAGTAATATCCGTTTGGAACAACATGAGACTGAGTACAGTAAATGATGACAGGATTTTCATTTTTGAGTGAACTAACCCTTTAAGGACATTTAAATATTTTAACTGGAAAACAAGACAAAAATACTGAGTATACTGAGCAGGGACTAAAAACAATATGTTTTAAGGGGCCTGGGTAGCTCAGCGAGTATTGACGCTGACTACCACCCCTGGAGTCACGAGTTCAAATCCAGGGTGTGCTGAGTGACTCCAGCCATGTCTCCTAAGCAACCAAATTGGCCTGGTTGCTGGGGAGGGTAGAGTCACATGAGGTTACCTACTCATTGTCATGATTAGTGGTTCTCGCTCTCAGTGGAGTGCATGGTAAGTTGTGCGTGGAACGCAGAGAGTAGCATGAGCCTCCACATGCTGCGAGTCTCCACAGTGTCATGCACAACGAGCCACGTGATAAGATGTGTGGATTGACGGTCTCAGAAGCGGAGGCAACTGAGACTTGTCCTCTGCCATCCGGATTGAGGTGAGTAACCGCGCCATCATGAGGACATACTAAATAGTGGGAATTGGGCATTCCAAATTGGGGAGAAAAGGGGATTAAAAAAAAATATATATATATATATATATATATATATATATATATATATATATATATATATATATATATATATATATATATATATATATATGTTTCTCATTTTGGTTCATTCTGAGCAAAAACAGTATATTTCATTCTGGTTCAGAAGTTCCACAGCCTCCTTTCCAAAACGTTACCGGCTAGAACAAAATAAAAGAACAGTTAATAACGTTCTTTTTAAAATGACAGTACTCTGCGCAAAGCAGTGGGTGAAATACCAATTGCAGTGTTGCCAGATCTCGCAAGAGAAACAAGCAACATGGTCTGTAAAAACAAGCCCAAAATAAGTAACTTGCCTTACCAAAATAAACGAAAATAAGCAATAAATTTTTTTTTCCGGTGTGGTGGATTTATCAGCATAGAAATCATAACAAGCAGTTCATTAACAGTTAAGTATACACTGTAAAAAAAAAAAAAAAAACTGGCAGCTGTGGTTGCCAGAATAATGATGTAAAAAATATAAACAACTTTACAGAACAACCTGTACATTTTACAGTTTAAAACTGTTGTAATTTACATGACCACGCTGGCACTGTAAAAAAAAAAAAAAAAAGATTGTTAAATTTACAGTAAAATATGTAGAGACAGTGCTCAGTGTCACTCACACAAACACTAAACACCATCAGGGTAACACATGTGAAATTAAAATAATGTAATAAACACGAACTAAACTACATCAAATATAACACAGAACACCCCAATGTACGTAACTGATATTAAAAATAAGAAGAAACATAACTATTCCCATAATGAAGTATGATGGGTCATGCAGGGAATTATGGCAACGCCCGATTATTGTTTTTTACTGTAATTTTAACAATCATTTACTGTAAATAGTATATGTACTGTCTTATTAAACATAAAGTACAATTTTATCATTAATTATACAGGAAAATCAAACTTTTTACATCTAAAAAAAATAATTGTTACAACATTTTTTTGTAGAAACTACAGAATTGTCTTTTAAAATATATTAAAAACTTTTACTCTATATTTTAGTTAATACTTGTTAATCAATTAACTTTTTTTCCTGTAGCATTTTTACAGTCTTTTACCATTAAGATTACAGACATTTTTTACAGTGTAATTTTAATTTAAATCTGCTTCTGAATCAAAACCCAGAAGCATCAAATCTGTATTAATGCATCATATCAAACAATAATTCAGTGAAGACTTGGAAACAACTGAGAAATGTAATTTTTACCTCTAATAATGTTTTCCTTGTATCTGGATTAACCGTGCATGTATATGTAGTATTTATGCATAGTTCTTCATTCAGAGAATGCGACATCCACAACGAGCAATTATGCAAAGAAATGTGTGATGCAGCAGTTTCCTTCAGAATCAAAGCACATGCTTCATTTTTTTTCGGGCAACATGAAGTTGTGTAATTTCAAAAATTTACTGTGATAAACCCTTTGGCCTTAAGTTTCATAAAAAAAATTAAAAAAAATTATCGGAACAAAATTAACCGGTTATAACCGGTTACCAGCAATTAAAAATAACGTTTTCACTCCGGAACAATTGAAAATCACTTTGTTCCGATTTTCGGTTACGTTCTGCTAAAATTTTCAATCGTTTTTGGTTTTCGTTCCTTGAAACATTTTTAGTCCCTGATACTGAGTGTATGCAAACAGCCAATCACTATAACACACACACACACACACACACACACACACACACTCTCACTCTTATGTGCCATGATCCACTCACAACACTGACACACTCACTCATGCTGGGGAGATTCGTGCCCACACATGTACACACACACCCTCATGCACAAACAAATGCATCATAAGTAATGATGTTGAATCCACTCATTGCTTTTTGATGAGAGTGGATTGAAAGAGCAGCCTGCTATGATGTGGTCTTAACAATCCCGTTCCTTATTTGCATTAAGAGCAAACAGGTAGCCCCAGTAATGGCTTTGTGGCTCTCCAGAAGATGTCTTTGAAGCCAGAGAATCGATGTGCCTCTTCAAAACTTCATATCCTTCCATATACGACTCCTCGACCCACTCAGGCACCACCACGAGACCAAAGAAAAACACTCTTAAAAATAAGAGAGAAAAGAGGCCTGAGGCACTTTTTTGTAAGGGAAAATGTGGCCATTGGCACTTTCGGTTCTCTTAATGCGATTATAGCAGATATTACAGTGCAAGGCTGTTTGTGTACCCTGCTGAAAACACCCAGTTTAAACTAGTCTAGGAGTCGGCAACCTATTGCAGCATTGGCATGCGGAGGGGTAATTACTGGCCGCTGGCAACGGCGAGAGAGGAGAAGACCATTTTATTTATATAAATTTCGCACCTGCATTCCAATCTACATATTGATTCAATCCTTCCTCATGATCACGCAACATGAAAATGTAAACCCACATCGTGGGATTCAAAAATCTGAGTCTATTCAAAATGTATATAAAACCTGTAAATAAAGTTTTAGGATTTTGCAGGTGCGATTCACTGAAAAGGGCTAAACAGTCGGTTTGTGATGCATGAATGGCTTGCATGCGCAGCGCAAGTCTCGTCACAATTTAATAGTGTTTAGCCTCCCATTCAGCTGATGAAAACATGCTGCGTGATCATGAGGAAGGATTACATTGAGATGTAGATTGGAATGCAGGTGCGAAAAACTTCATATAAATAAAATCTAACAAAAGCCTTCTCTCTCGCTGTTGCTTGGGTGCTAGTGATTTGTAAAATGTATGACATAATATAAGAAATATTTAAGATTCCACACAATTTCGTGATCAGTAATCAAATAAGCAAATTTGTGACATTAACTGTGTTAACTCATTTTGTACCAAAGAACTGGTTTTCTTTCTTTAAAGCACTTTTACAAGATGCTCTGTGAAAATTCACATGCAGGATCATGATTATATCATAATCATCGGGATTTACACCCAATTTTCATTGAAACTGTTATGCTGATAATATCATTTGTAATTAAATATAAATGATTAAATTAGAAAAATGCAAAATAGAAACATTTTCACAAGTGGACTCTTTTGGTCAGCACAGCCATTAACCAGGAATATAAAAAATGGCACTCCATGTCAAAAAGGTTGCCGACCCCTATGTGTTTTGCTGGTCTTTGCTGGTTAAGAAGATTGAACTAGTCTCCCAGCCTGGCCAAGTTGGTTTTCAGGTGGTCAAGCTGGTCTTCGAGCCTGGCCAAGCTGATGTTTATCTGGTGTAGTTGGAAAGCCAGCCCGTCTCTGAGACTGATTAACTCACTGAAGACTGAAGTACCCAATACCCCTCTAAAATCATCAAAACAGACCTCATCAGATTGGCCAGTCTGGGAGACCAGCTTACCACCTTACCATGCTGAAGAAACCAGCTTAAACCAGCCTAAGATGCTTTGCTGGTCTTAGATAGTTTAAGATAGTGAAGCTGGTCTCCCAGCCTGACGAGATAAAAAAGTGCCCAAAGCCCCTATTAAACCAACCAATAGACCAGCTAAGACCAGCAAGATGTTTGTTTGTTTTTTTCAGAAACCTGGCTTACGCTAATGTCGTTAGCTGGTCTCCCAGCCTGGCCAAGATGGTTTTTAGCAGGTTTAGTTAGTCGTCCTGCTGGTAACTAGCCTGGGAGACCAGCTAACCATATTAGGTAGCTGGTTGCAGGTCTTAGATAGTTTAAACTAGTTTAGTCTAGTAGTCTGGGAGACCATCTCAGACCAGAAAACCAGCTTTCCCTGGTTTAAGCTATTTTTCAGCAGGCTATTTCTGGGTCGAATCCTAAAGAGGGAATTCCTGATGCTAATTTGCAACATTCAACAGTAAATCCAGGCTAGCATTTAGCCATAATAACAAAGATAATAAAGAAGTAGCACAACTCTATCGTTGTTAACATTTAAAATGATCCTCATTTTGATGAAAAATCCGAGATTTTTCGGCAATGACAATAACGTGCTATTTTAGAGACTTGCAATGGGTTTTCCACAGTCCACTGAGGCTGAAAGGCCATTTTGATGGGACAGGCAGAACATTCTGATATTGAATGTGACTGCAATGATAAAGAATGGAAGGTGATGGTTAGTAATTATGGCCGTCAGTGAAGGCTCTAGAAAATGACTCCTGGCAGGCCTGGCTTCTTCCCAGATGCAGCCTGTCAAACCGCACCAAAGCAGAGGCTAAGCTGATTAAATAGGACCTTTTCTAGGGTGTTTGTTTATTTAGCCCTCGTAAAAAACAACTCGCGCACCCTGATGAGATGGGGCAGGCTAGTGCTTGCAGCCTAGATGGCTAATGTAATTGGGATACAGGCAGCATGTTTAGCGGGCGAGGACCTGTAGGAACAGTCCCAGCAGACATGTTTGGGTCACACGATCAGGCCAGATTAGCAAAACTGAAACTACATGCCAACTTTGGGCTGTTCCAAACAGATTCTAATTATGGAGGCAAAGCTTAAATAAATACCTTTGAGGAAAAAAAATGGTGACACCTGTGTTATTATCGTAAACAAAAACTTAAATGGAAACTAACTGGAAAAATGAAACTAAACTAAAATACATTTTAATGACTCCAAAATAGGGATGCAAATAGGCCAAATTTCTTTTAACTGAATAGTTAACTGATACCCAGAAATCAAACAAGTGACCAAACAGGCATGACAAAAACTACTCATGTTATATCAGCAAGTCTATACTGGCTGAAACAAAACAGGCTCATTAGGCAGATGTGCATATTTAGCAATAGTTATTACATTAACATTTGAATGAACAACTGTATGTTTCCTTCTTACATTTAGTAAAAACATTTTTTGAATGATTGCTTGCATGCCCAACTAAGCAATAACTTTTGCCAGTTAAACAATGGAGGTAATAAAAACGAGTCTTAGCCTAACCATAAATTGTGCCGCTAATCATTTTTGGTAAGAAAAATAAATATTTCTACTTGCGCAGGAGTCAGTATGGTACGCAGCCAGTTGGCGCTAAAACCGGTGGCTGAAACCAACTCCGATGGCACTGACATCCCACCACGCATTGCATTGACTCTCTTGCAACATAAATGATATGCGGGGCTGTAAACATATGCTTTTAGATGTCAAGGCTTGCAGATATGGTACTACATTGTACTCGTGCTATTCGAGGAAGACGCAGAAGTGGGCTCTACGTGTTAAATAGAGCCCTCATGTGTGTGTAACACGACCTTCATGATAAACCCATCAAATTACCTCTCTTTAGATTCTTCTTCTAAAACAAAAATTATCATTTTTAAATGATAGTATTAGTCATACAATTAGTTTTTTGCTGGTTAATCGGTTATTCTACATCCCTAGTCCAAAACTAAATACAAGTCATTATAAAAGACCAAGAATTAATTTTAGTTTTAGATACACTACATGGTATATTACAACATAATTACAATAATAATAATAATAATACGAATAAACTTTATTTTTATATAGCGCCTTTAAAGGTGGCTTCTCAAGGCACTTTACATACACTGTTAAAAAAAATGTAAATTTTACAGGAAATGTTCTGTATTTTTTTTGTTTGTTTGTTTTTTGTTTTGTTTTTTACAGATTTTCCCTTTTTTTTTCATAAAACAATGAAATGCCTGTTGTTTACAGATATTTGCCATAATTTAAAGTTTTACCCTTTAAAATGACAGGTAATTAACCATAATTTGAGATTACATCAATATTATGTTTTTTTAATGGCAATTTATAGTACTTTTACAGATTCAAAGATGTAATTTTACATAAAATGTTCGTGATAAAAAAATGAATGTAAAATTACAGAAACTTGACTTTATGGGTTTATGTAATTTGTGGAGGGGGGACTACCCTGTTACCCTGTAAAAAAAATAGCACTTTGTTTCTTCATAGCCAAGCCTTCTCGTCCAACATCAGTGTCTGACCTCACAAATGCGCTTCTGGAAGAATGGTCATAAATTCCCATAAACATACTCCTAAACCTTGTGGAAAGCCTTCCCTGAAGAGTTGAAGCTGTTATAGCTGCAAAGGGTGGGCCGACATCATATTAAACCCTATGGATTAAGAATGGGATGTCACTTAAGTTCATATGCGTCTAAAGGCAGGTGAGTGAATACTTTTGGCAATATAGTGTATTTGGTGCATGCTGTAGACTCTGTATTGATAAATATGGGATGTTCCCTGGTTTCTATGTGCTAGATATTGATTATTATGTGAGATATTATGGTTGTTATGGGCTCTGCATTGTAATTATGGTCTACCCTGTGATTGCTATGGGTAAGGTTTTGCTTATTATGGTATGCCCCCGATTGCCATAAACCTACAAACACTTACAAACACCTTAGCAACCACTTGAACACAGAGCAAGCACCAAGTAACACCGAAACCATTAAATGTTTAGCAGTCACCTTGTAACAGCTTAGCAACCACTTCTACTTACAGCAAGCTTAAAATATGTCATAGTGTCATCCAGACCATTGTGCTATATAGTGAAGTATGGGGTCCACTCAGTCATCATAGCTATACCCGTTGGGACAAACACCCAACAGAATCTTTACATGCAGAATTTTGCAGATACATTTTACACATACACAGAAAAACACCAACAAATGCATGTAGAGCAGAATTAGGCAGATACTCACTGATAATCAACATTCAAAAGAGAGCACTCAAATTTTTTAATCACCTTAAATCCAGCCCCCTAGACACCCTCCATTCCAAAGCCCTCGAAACCCAAGAGCTGAGCCCAGAAAAGAGTCCCTATGTCAGTTGGTCCTGAGACTAAATGCCCCCTCTCAGACACACTATGACCAGTCTCACAAAAACACTGCTTTCCAAACCCCAATCAGAGTAAACCAAATTATAATGTAATGTAAAGAAGTCTATTTGGAACATTTAAGAAACTAATATCCAAAATAGATTAGAATGTTATCTGGCCCTAAAAGAGATTATGAATTGGCAGAATATATCTCTACTGTCAGAGTTAAAAGCAGAGACAGATCCTAACCAAGTATAGGCTCAGTGACCATATCGAAAAGAATCGAAAAGAAAGACACAAAAAAATCATGGCAACCAAAAGAAAATAGAATATGTGGTCACTGTTTGACAGCATGCATGTATATGATATACTGTACATACATAATTAATATATATCAATCTTAATGTTATATTAATGTTTATATTACTGTTATTGTGTACTGTTCAAATATTTTGACAAAATTTTATTGTGATGCTTTGGCAACATTGTTTCTCCAAACTTTCAAAGTCAAAGTCTCATAGAAAGCTGAATTTCCTGAAAAAAGTAATGTTGCTATGACTAGTGCAGAATAATATTTTATTGTTATTTCTTTAAAAATAAGCAGTGAAACAACTGTGTTTTAATATATGATTAGAAACATTTTTGTCCAACAAATCAAAGTCACTGGGTGTAACCAACATGTAGGTAGTTATTTTTTGGTTTATGTTGACCATAAAAACCATAAAACAAAGCAGACACCTTTAGACCCTCAAGACTGAGTGTGAAGTTTTAAAAAACATCTGATATTTATTTTGACATTTTTATGAAAAGACACTTTTTTTTAATGTGGTGTAACCCTGAGAACACTTCTTGATATTTTTGACACAAATCATAATATTTATAAAAAAAAAAAAAAAAAAAAAAATGTAACTTGGAAAAATGTGTTTGCAAACTTTTTGGAAATTAATGATTAAGTTCAGCGGCGGTTCTGGCTTACTTGGTGCCCTAGGCGAGATCCAACGTGGTGCCCTCTATATCAACAACAACATGAGAAACAGATCAATATTCAAATCCTTTTTATACTCTAAATCTCCACTTTCACATTTGCAAGTCATATTTGATGCCTGTTTAGTTTCACTTTCACGTCTGAAAGTGTAAGTGGAGATTTAGAGAGAAAAAGGGACTTAAATATTGATCTGTTTCTCACCCACATCTATCATGTCACTTTTGAAGACATAGATTTAACCATTGGAGTCATATGGATTACATTTATGCTGCCTTTATGTGCTTTTTGGTGCTTCAAAAGTTCTGGCCAACATTCACTTGCATTTTATGGACCTACAGAGCTGAAATATTCTTCTAAAACTATTCATTTGTATTCTGCAAAAGAAAGAAAGCCATGTTTCTGGAATGGCATGAGGGTGAGTAAATGATGAAATAATTTTTATTTTTGGGTAAACTATCCCTTTAAACTATGGAATAACATAAATGGAACTATGGTAATTATGTTGTGACTAAACAAAATCCAAAATAAATCAAAATTGCATTATATTTTAGTATCTTCAAAGTAGTCACCCTTTGCCTAGAATTTGCAGACATCTACTCTTGACATTTTCTCAACCAGCTCCTTGAGGTATCACCCCGGGGTGATTTTTAACAGTACTGACGGAGTTCCCATTCCCATTGGCTGCTTTTCTTTATTATTTGGTCCAAGTTGTCAATTTCAAAAACTTTTTTTTTATTATTAAATTTTAGTTTTATAATGAAATAAACTAATATGGTGACACAATTATATTTTTGTCTACAAAACTAATTTCAAACATTTAAGCATACACCTTCAGATCAAAAGATTTTTAAGATCATGAGAAACATTTCAGTCAAGTGTTTCAAAAGTTTTGACCGGTAGTGTGTGTGTGTGTGTGTGTGTGTGTGTGTGTGTGTGTGTGTGTGTGTGTGTGTGTGTATATATATATATATATATATATATATACACACATACATACAGTTGTGCTCAAAAGTTTGCATACCCTGGCAGAAATTGTGAAATTTTGGCATTGATTTTGAAAATATGACTGATCATGCAAAAAAACTGTCTTTTATTTAAGGATAGTGATCATATGAAGCCATTTATTATCACATAGTTGTTTGGCTCCTTTTTAAATCATAATGATAACAGAAATCACCCAAATGGCCCTGATCAAAAGTTTACATACCATTGAATGTTTGGCCTTGTTACAGACACACAAGGTGACACACACAGGTTTAAATGGCAATTAAAGTTTAATTTCCCACACCTGTGGCTTTTTAAATTGCAATTAGTGTCTGTGTATAAATAGTCAATGAGTTTGTTAGCTCTCACATGGATGCACTGAGCAGACTAGATACTGAGCCATGGGGAGCAGAAAAGAACTGTCAAAAGAGCTGCGTAACAAGGTAATGGAACTTTATAAAGATGGAAAAGGATATAAAAAGATATCCAAAGCCTTGAAAATGCCAGTCAGTACTGTTCAATCACTTAAGAAGTGGAAAATTCAGGGATCTCTTGATACCAAGCCAATGTCAGGTAGATCAAGAAAGATTTCAGCCACAACTGCCAGAAGAATTGTTCAGGATACAAAGAAAAACCCACAGGTAACCTCAGGAGAAATACAGGCTGCTCTGGCAAAAGACGGTGTGGTTGTTTCAAGGAGCTCAATACTTGTTGACCCCTCTCCAAACATGGTGCTTATGGTTGTGACCATAAAGCTCTATTTTGGTCTTGTCACTCCACATTACAGTGTACCAGAAGCTGTGAGGCGTGTCAAGGTGTTGTCGGGCATATTGTAACCAGGCTTTTTTGTGGCATTGGCTTCTTTCTGGCAACTCGACCATGCAGCTAATTTGTTCAAATATCGTCGTATTGTGCTCCTTGAAACAACCACACCGTCTTTTTGCAGAGCAGCCTGTATTTCTCCTGAGGTTACCTGTGGGTTTTTCTTTGTATCCTGAAATCTTTCTTGGTCTACCTTGGCTTGGTATCAGGAGATCCCCAAATTTTCCACTTCTTAATAAGTGATTGAACAGTACTGACTGGCATTTTCAAGGCTTTGGATATCTTTTTATATCCTTTTCCATCTTTATAAAGTTCCATTACCTTGTTACGCAGGTCTTTTGACAGTTCTTTTCTGCTCCCCATGGCTCAGTATCTAGCCTGCTCAGTGCATCCACGTGAGAGCTAACAAACTCATTGACTATCTATACACAGGTACTAATGGCAATTTAAAAAGCCACAGGTGTAGGAAATTAACCTTTAATTGCCATTTAAACCTGTGTGTGTCACCTTGTGTGTCTGTAACAAGGCCAAACATTCAAGGGTATGTAAAGTTTTGATCAGGGCCATTTGGGTGATTTTTGTTATCATTATGGTTTTAAAAAGGAGCCAAACAACTATGTGATAATAAGTGGCTTCATATGATCACTATCCATAAATAAAAGACAGTTTTTTTTTTTTTTTTTTTTTTTTTGCATGATCAGTCCTATTTTCAAAATCAATGCCAAAATTTCACAATTTCTGCCAGGGTATGCAAACTTTTGAGCACAACTGTATATATGTGTATATATATATCAATCTTAATGTTATATTAATGTTTATATTACTGTTATTGTGTACTGTTCAAATATTTTGACAATTTTATTGTGATGCTTTGGCAACATTGTTTCTCCAAACTTTCATTCCAATAAAGCCCCATTGAATCGAGTTGAACTATACTGCAGCAGCATTCCTCAGCACTGTTGATTAGCAATCACCTGCATTCTTCAGGAAATGCACATTTTGACTTTGAAGCAAACATTCAAATAAATGGTCAGGTTATAAGTATACCCTTGCCTATTTCCTTGGGTTCCTTTATAGTCAAACACATACAAAAGAAATGCTGGAATACCAACAGGCCTATTTCACTTTTGGGCATCAAAAATACAACAATTGTCCAGGAATCTGAGTGGTTTTCACCAGGTCTGTTTTAAACAATATCTGTTCTAACCAGTAGTAGCCTAATATGGCATATTCTCTCTTTCTTGTGCTTCCTAGTGTTCACATGAAACTTATGCCACAAGTTTTCAAATGTTTCACACTTTCAAACATGGTCATGTAGTAGATTGGAGTGGAAAAAATGCATGTCTTTGACAGTGAGTGAGAGAGCTAGAAAAAAACACTTTTCATGATCTTAATGTGGATTCTTTTTACAAGATTCATCATAAAATACAATAACACAGGGTAACAGGTGCATATTATGCAAACTTTTGAGCACAACTGTATATATATATATATATATATGTGTGTGTGTGTGTGTGTGTGTGTGTGTACTGTATATACACGTATATATAAAATACATATACAGTATAATACATGTGTGTGTATATATATATATATATATATATATATATATATATATATATATATATATATATATATAGACACACACACACAGGCAGCCACAGTTTGGAATAATGTACAGATTTTGCTGTTTCGGAAGGAAATTGGTATTTTTATTCACCAAAGTGGCATTCAACTGATCACAAAGTATAGTCAGGACATTACTGATGTAAAAAACAGCACCATCACTATTTGAAAAATGTCATTTTTGATCAAATCTAGACAGGCCCCATTCCCAGCAGCCATCACTCCAACACCTTATCCTTGAGTAATCATGCTAAATTGCTAATTTGGTACTAGAAAATCACTTGCCATTATATCAAACACAGTTGAAAGCTATTTGGTTTGTTAAATGAAGCTTAACATTGTCTTTGTGTTTGTTTTTGAGTTGCCACAGTATGCAATAGACTGGCATGTCTTAAGGTCAATATTAGGTCAAAAATGGCAAAAAAGAAACAGCTTTCTCTAGAAACTCGTCAGTCAATCATTTTTTTGAGGATTGAAGGCTATACAAAGCTTGAAATTGCCAAAAAAATGATTTCATACAAAGGTGTACACTACAGTCTTCAAAGACAAAGGACAACTGGTTCTTACAAGGACAGAAAGAGATGTGGAAGGCCAGATGTACAACTAAACAAGAGGATAAGTACATCAGAGTCTCTAGTTTGAGAAATAGAGGCCTCACATGTCCTCAGCTGACAGCTTCATTGAATTCTACCCGCTCAACACCAATTTCATGTACAACAGTAAAGAGAAGACTCAGGGGTGCAGGCATTATGGGAAGAATTGCAAAGAAAAAGACACTTTTGAAAAAAAAAAAAAGAAAAAAGAAAAGGTTAGAATGGGCAAAGAAACAGACATTGGATAACAGATAATTGGAAAAGAGACTTATGGATCTTAACCCCATTGAGCTTTTGTGGGATCAGCTAGACTGTAAGGTGCGTGAGAAGTGCCTGACAAGACAGCCACATCTATGGCAAGTGCTACAGGAAGCATGGGTTGAAATGTCACCTGAGTATCTGGACAAACTGACAACTAGAATGCCAAGGATCTGCAAAGCTGTCATTGCTGCACGTGGAGGATTTTTTTGATGAGAACTCTTTGAAGTAGTTTAAATTAATTAAATTGTAATAGTAGTTTTTCATGTTATTAATGTCCTGACTATACATTGTGATCAGTTGAATGCCACTTTGGTGAATAAAAGTACCAATTTCTTTCCATAAGAGCAAAATCTGTATATTATTCCAAACTTATGGCCGCCAGTGTATGTGTGCAGGACAAAGTTGTGCACCAGTTTAGTCTAAGCTTGTACCTGATGTTCCTAACACTGGACAAGTAGGTAGTAATAGGATGCAGCTAAGTCAAGTAAATAACGTTGCTTCCTATAAATTTAGCTAATGTTACATAGCAGCCAAAAAGTCAACTTTACTGTTAGCCTTTTCTGCTCAGCTTCCAGGCCGTAGTCGGAAGCACAGGGGAGATGTTTGCTAGGGCTAACCCCCTTCACTTTTCAACCCTCATTAGAATGGAATTTCTGGTTGAGGTTTTACATTGTGTCTGTGGAACATATGCTGGTGTGTGAATGGAATACAATGTATTTCAAAATATTTATTTATTTTGTGATTTCAGGTCATGTGGAAAGACTGTGCTTGTGGAGATCTACTGCAGATGACCATGGCAATCCAGGTGTGGATAGAGTGGACTGTTTTTAATCTGAAATCGGCATAGTCAAAGATGGACAAGTCTTCTGACACCATACGATCACTCTGAGAGTGGCAAAAAATTTAATTTGATCTATACTGTATATACATTATCCAATAATATCCATTATTATTTATCCATTAGATCCTTGTGGGGCCACTGTGGCTGCAGAAAGTTTGGTATTGCAACAGTGAGACCTCCATCTTGCGAGGTTTGATTACAAGTAAATACAATGCAAATCGATTTTTATAAATTAGTGGATCAAATTTTTGTATTTTTTCTACTCACAGAGCGATCGCATGGTGTCTGAAGACTTGGATTATACTACACGAGCTGTATGGAGTCATTTTATGGACACTTGTAGTCCTTTTTGAAGCCAAAGAGCTGGACTCCATTTATTGCAATTGTTTGGAAGAAAGCTCCCCTGGCAGTAATTTTTGGATGAACTATTCCTTTAATCACAGTCATAGCCACTGTCACTTTTCTGATAGTAAAATTTTATCTTGTGACTGAATGCAAAGATTGTTGAAATCGCACAGTCTGATCACATCTTCATTGCCTTTTCTTCAGGATTTTTATCTGCGACCTGCACTCATTGCATTGGGGAAAAAGGTCTCAAAATGACTCTTATTGCACATAAACAGGCAAAAGGCAGATTATGCTAGTATATGTTAAAAAGACTCCTGTAATCATGTCAAATTAGGCCACCTTTTGAATTGTGACATGCCCCTTGCTAGAGCAAAGACATTACTTCTATTCAATGTTGCCAACTTGTGTAGTATAGGAGCAGCTGCTGGAGAAGATATTTTGGACTTACAGCATAAAGAGTACAACACAAAGTTCTACCAAGATTCAATATCACTTTAAAGGATAAAGCTGGTGTAATTTAGCATTTTACTTATTGTAAACATGGCCTGTGTAAGGAGCAAAAACTGCATTGCTTTACTGTTACTAACAACTATGGTCCATCTTGCCACCACCAGAAATAATTCATATCATGTAACTAATTGAACTCCATGGTATTCTAAAATTAAAACAAACTCAAGTCACAAACTTGTAATTTTGCTTTGGTCTGCATAATTTATCATTTCAATGACACTTCATGAAGTTGTTTCCCAGAAAGTGTAATGATGAATTATGCTGATCAAAGAATATATATATATATATATATATATAGGTCTGTGACTTTTTTTGGAAAAGTTTTTGGAATACAGTGGATTTCAATTAGTTCCATAATATAAGGTGTTTCTGATGGTGGCTATATGGGCTATAGCTGGAATGCACTGTAGGTTTTGCTCTGTTCACAGGCCATGGTGTCAATAAGAATAAACGTACAAACTCCATTTCCAGAAAAGTTGGGATATTTTGTAAAATGCAATAAAAACAAGAATCTGTGATTTGTTAATTCTCTTCAACCTTCATTTAACTGGCAAAAGTACAAATAAAAGATTTCCAATGTTTTCACTGGCCAACTTAATTGTATTTTGTAAATATAAACAAATTTTGAATTTGAGACCTGCAACACTATCAAAAAAAGTTGGGACAGAGGCATGTTTACCACTGTGTTACATCACCTTTCATTTTAATTACACTGTTTAATCGTTTGGGAACTGAGGATACTAATTGTTGCAGTTTTGCAAGAGGAATTTTTGCCCATTCTTGCTTGATACAAGACTTCAGCTGCTCAGCAGTCCATGGTCGTCAATGTCTGATTCTCCTCTTCATGATGTGCCAAACATTTTCAATAGGAGACAGATCTGGACTGCATGCAGTCCAGTCAAGCACACACACTCTGTGTCTACGAAGCCACGCTGTTGTAGCACATGCAGAATGAGGCCTAGCATTGTCTTGCTTTAATAACCACGCCATCTTGATGGCAGCATATGTCTCTCTAAAATCCAAATATACACACCGCGTCAATGGTACCTTCACACATATGTAAGTCACCCATTCCGTGGGCACTGATGCATCCCAATACCATGACAGATGTTGGCTTTTGCACCTTCCGCTGATAAAAGTCAGGTTTGTCCCTTTCGTCTTAGGCACAGAGAACTAGCAATGTTCTGGTTTCTACTAATAAGGATCATGAAAACATGTCATTGGTGTCACGGCTCCGGTGAGTTTGCTGGTTTATTATGTTGTTTTGTTTTTCTCTCTCCCTCTTTGTCTCACAGGTCGGAGCCGGCACGCATAATCAGTGTTTCCATGGGAACACTGATCGTTCCCGGGGAGGCGCTGATCATGCCACTGATTACGTGCTAGCTACACCTCTTACACTCTTATTGCACTCCCTATTTAATCCTTGTGTGCCTTCACTATCTTCGCTCGTTTATTGTTTGTGCTGTTAAGCCTTTAACCTTGCTCTCGCTGTCTAGTTGGTGCAGTCTCATGTATCTGTTGGTTGCCTGTCTCTGCCCACATGTCGGGAAGTGTGGTTACCTTCCAGTTTGCTGTACACCTGTCCTTGCCGCCCATGAAATGCCAGTGGAGGATTCCTCATCTCTGCCCGCTTGTCGGGAAAATGCCAGCCCTCCTTCACCTGGGCTTTGTTCTCTGCACCACACCACGCTTCAACGGACACTTCCTATGGATCTGCTCCTGACTTCCACAACGCATACACCTGTCTATGAACACACTCCTCCTTTGCCTACTGCACGGCCACTACGCGCACTAAGACTCTCCTCCTGCCACTGCAGCCGGTGCTGGGGTCACCAGCATTTCGCCAGTTCAGTTTCTAAAGACTTTTTCTGTTGCAGATAAATCTTTTGAACTGTTATTCTGCTTTTGGGTCCCTTTGTCTCACTCTTATTCTGACAATTTGGGCCCAGGGTTCAAAATATTGAACTATTCCTTTAAGTATTTCTACTTATTTCCTAGTTTGTTTTTTTTCCACATAAAAACCAATATTTTGGCAGTAAAACACTTTATCGGACAACTGTATAAAATAACTACTGAATACCTTACATTTACAGAGATTGTCTTTTAATGTAGCTATTTTTCATGTGTTCTGACATACTAAGCTTGTTTTTCCACTGTCAAATGTACATTTTTAACAATAAATATTTGTTTGCAATTCATTAAAATGCCTGTTTAATGCCATAAATTAAAAGTACATATTCTGTGTTTATACAATGTGTTGGAGAAACAAAAACCTTACAGGAAATATCTGTAGGTAGACGGGGCAGTTGCATAAAGTAACTACTAAAAACCCTTAATTTACAGAGATTGGTCTTAAATGTAGCTATTTTTGATGTACTATGCTTGTTTTTCCACTGTCCAATCAAGTTTTTAAAATATAATTGTTCTGTAAAATGACTGATTAATACTGAAAATGTGCCGATACTGTCTTTGATTTTATGTACTTATTGCGTTTCTATACAATATTTCTTATTGTACACGAAAAAAGCTATATTTTAATAGGAAATTACTGTAGATAGACTGGGCAGTTTCATAAAGTAACCAATAAAAGGCCTACATTTACAGAGATTAACCTGAAAGATAGTTGTTTTTAATCTTTTTTCACATAATATATCTGTTTTTTCACTGTTTAATGAACATTTATCAACAATAATATACTGTGGGGGGCCTGGGTAACTCAATGAGTAAAGACGCTGGCTACAACACCAGGAGTTCGCGAGTTTGAATCCAGGGCGTGCTGAGTAACTCCAGCCAGGTCTCCTAAGCAACCAAATTGGCCCGGTTGCTAGGGAGGGTAGAGTCACATGGGGTAACCTCCTATAATGTGGTAATGTGAAGCCTCCACATGCGCTATGTCTCCGCGGTAATGCGCTCAACAAGCCACGTGATTAGATGCGCGGGTTGACGGTCTCAGACGCGAAGGCAACTGAGATTCGTCCTCTGCCACCCGGACTGAGGCGAGTCACTACGCCACCACAAGGACTTAGAGCGCATTGGGAATTGGGCATTCCAAATTGGGGAGAAAAAGGGGAGAAAAAAAAATAATAAAAAATAAAAATAATAATAATAAAACTGTAATTTAATTAATTTTGACTGTAAAATCTGCTTTGTATTTTTACAGTTTATTGCATGTAATTTTGTGGTATGGTTATTTACTGTTATTTGACATTATCTGTCTGGAAATTTTGCTGCCAGACTTTTTAACCGTTTTTTATTTTTATATTTTTTTACAGTGTAGGAAAAAAAGCAGGATATAAAAATAAAAAGGATAATGAATAAAATGCAACATTTTAAAGCTTTACAACTCACCTTCATTAAAGCTGATGTGTTTATTTTTCAATGCTAAAATAATTTCTCATTTCATAAGTGTAACACTTTGGCTTTGTGGCACTATCAAAACATTCCTCTTTTTTTTGAGGGGACGTCCAGCCCGATTCAGCAACATTGGCTCAACCAATTGCATGAGTTTGGGACGGGACTATTTGTTTGTACAACCAATAGAAGATGAGGGGAGTTTTCTGGAATCTTTTAGAAAAAAGCGATTGTTTTTGCTATTTCGTTTGGTGAAATTACACACTTCAGCTTTAAGCGTGAAAACACCACTACTGTATATAGCAATAACTCTAGATGGAAAAATGTAATTCCATTAAACATATTTAAATGATACTGTGGGGATGGGGGTGTGGTCGTGTATCTGTCTGCGGGAGAGGGAGAGTGGTAAGGCTCGTCACCTGGGCTGTCATTATCTCGAACACCTGTCTTGTTATAGTGATGGCGGAGGGAGACCTAAAAAGGCAGACGGACGCTGCAGTATGCAGGGAGAGAAACAAAAGAGAGATTGTTTCAGCATCTGTGACAGTTACGATTCGTTTGTGTGCACTTACGTGGCTACTAAGAGCCCTTTTTGTTTACGTTTTTGTGAGTGATGCTGAAGAGTAATAAATACTCACGTTGACAGTTCGCTGCCTCCTGACTCCTCCATTGCTCAATTTACGAACTTGTTACAGATACATGTTAAACGATTACCCTAAAATTCTTAAACTAAGTCATGGAGTAAGTAAAATAAAAGAATTCAAAAAGGTACAATAGCCCTGCTCAGAAGACAAGTTAGGGTCACACGAATGGGCGAGATTAACATAAATGGAACCACATGCCAACACTGGGCTGTTACAAATGGATGCTAGTTATGGAGCCAGGGTTTAAATCAATACCTCGGAGAGAAAATGGCGGCGCGCACACACACAAACTTATGTACAGAAAAAAGCACCCAAATTACAATTGGCCTTTTTTCTTTCACAAAGTCCTCATTAGGGAGTAGCAGCATTATTGGCGGGCTGCCGCAGCAACTAGACTATCTGTGTCTAATGCCACCCAATTCCCCCTGTTTACTGAAAAGTCTCTGCTGTGGCCTCATACCTAATGTGCTGCTTTAAATTTTAATGCTTCAAGTTCACACTGGAGCCTTCTGGGGGCCCATCAAGGCACGAGCGAGGAGCCAGATGCCCATCTCACCCCCAGAAGGAGGTGGAAGTATTACATTAGACGTAAATCCACACCGGCCTTGTTAATTATTTAGGAAAACAAAGTGCTGCAGTCATAGACACTCCACTGTACAGCTGAAATGTTTAATCTACATAATGTATCTGGAGGCAGAGAAAACCAAGAGAGAGAGAGAGAGAGGCAGAGATTGGATAGATGGTATAATGTACAGTATATGGTGTCTTTTATGTGTATATATATATACTCTTATTTTGATAGTCTTGTGTTTCCTGTGTTACGGTTTCTTTCCCTTGCCCATGTTTCTAGTTTGTTATTAGTTTCAGGTGAATATAATAATACGTTTTGGATTATTATACAGGTGCATCTCAATAAATTAGAATGTCATGGAAAAGTTCATTTATTTCAGTAATTCAACTCAAATTGTGAAACTCGTGTATTAAATTAATTCAGTGCACACAGACTGAAGTAGTTTAAGTCTTTGGTTCTTTTAATTGTGATGATTTTGGCTCACATTTAACAAAAACCCACCAATTCACTATCTCAAAAAATTAGAATATGGTGACATGCCAATCAGCTAATCAACTCAAAACACCTGCAAAGGTTTCCTGAGCCTTCAAAATGGTCTCTCAGTTTGGTTCACTAGGCTACACAATCATGGGGAAGACTGCTGATCTGACAGTTGTCCAGAAGACAATCATTGACACCCTTCACAAGGAGGGTAAGCCACAAACATTCATTGCCAAAGAAGCTGGCTGTTCACAGAGTGCTGTATCCAAGCCTGTTAACAGAAAATTGAGTGGAAGGAAAAAGTGTGGAAGAAAAAGATGCACAACCAACCAAGAGAACCGCAGCCTTATGAGGATTGTCAAGCAAAATCGATTCAAGAATTTGGGTGAACTTCACAAGGAATGGACTGAGGCTGGGGTCAAGGCATCAAGAGCCACCACACACAGACATGTCAAGGAATTTGGCTACAGTTGTCATATTCCTCTTGTTAAGCCACTCCTGAACCACAGACAACGTCAGAGGCGTCTTACCTGGGCTAAGGAGAAGAAGAACTGGACTGTTGCCCAGTGGTCCAAAGTCCTCTTTTTCAGATGAGAGCAAGTTTTGTATTTCATTTAGAAACCAAGGTCCTAGAGTCTGGAGGAAGGGTGGAGAAGCTCATAGCCCAAGTTGCTTGAAGTCCAGTGTTAAGTTTCCACAGTCTGTGATGATTTGGGGTGCAATGTCATCTGCTGGTGTTGGTCCATTGTGTTTTTTGAAAACCAAAGTCACTGCACCCGTTTACCAAGAAATTTTGGAGCACTTCATGCTTCCTTCTGCTGACCAGCTTTTTAAAGATGCTGATTTCACTTTCCAGCAGGATTTGGCACCTGCCCACACTGCCAAAAGCAGCAAAAGTTGGTTAAATGACACCGATGGTGTTGGTGTGCTTGACTGGCCAGCAAACTCACCAGACCTGAACCCCATAGAGAATCTATGGGGTATTGTCAAGAGGAAAATGAGAAACAAGAGACCAAAAAATGCAGATGAGCTGAAGGCCACTGTCAAAGAAACCTGGGCTTCCATACCACCTCAGCAGTGCCACAAACTGATCACCTCCATGCCATGCCGAATTGAGGCAGTAATTAAAGCAAAAGGAGCCCCTACCAAGTATTGAGTACATAGACAGTAAATGAACATACTTTCCAGAAGGCCAACAATTCTCTAAAAATGTTTTTTTTTTATTGGTCTTATGATGTATTCTAATTTTTGGAGATAGTGAATTGGTGGGTTTTTGTTAAATGTGAGCCAAAATCATCACAATTAAAAGAACCAAAGACTTAAACTACCTCAGTCTGTGTGTATTGAATTTATTTAATACACGAGTTTCACAATTTGAGTTGAATTACTGAAATAAATGAACTTTTCCACGACATTCTAATTTATTGAGATGCACCTGTAATAAAGGCTGCACCTAGATCCTCATCCCTTCTGCTCATTGAGACACCACATTACAGATTGGTCATTCCTACAGTGATGGAAGTGAATGGGGCCAATTTTTGGAGGGTTTGAAGGCAGAAATGTGAAGCTTATAATTTTATAAAAGCATTAACATTAATACTCCTGTTAACACTTGTGTATTATTTGAGCTCTAAAGTTATTTAAATAGTTGTATTCAGGGTCGTTTGAGGGATTTAGGGTCTACGGTGTTACGTTATCATGGTAACGAAGTTGTAAAATTGGATATAACTTTACACAGAAAAGGTTAGTAAGTAATTTTATCACATTAAAATCATGTTAACATGCATATTGTTTACGTTTTGTGGCTATACTTTGAGTATTTGAATGTTTACAATTTGGTCCCATTCACTTCCATTGTAAGTGCCTTACTGGAACCCAGAGTTTTGCCTTTTTTTTATTTTTTAAAGGAGGGACAAGTCAAAATGTATTATGTGGTTATCAACATTATGCCACAGATGCTGTTGATTGAACCAACTTTTCCTGTGTATTGAACCCGGAATATTCCTTTATGGAAGTACTTCTATAAAAGGGTGTTCCAGACTTTCAGAAATATGCTTCGGTTAAGCTCAAGCACTAAAACTTCATTCATTATAATTTGATTATGTACACAATGGCAAGAAAATGAAAAGGGTGCCTAACTGGATGGCATCTGACAGGATGGAAATAAAGAGCTAAAGTTAGCTATTGCTCAGTGAAGGATTGACAGTTAGCTTACATGAGGGTGTCAACTTGAAGTTAATTTAGATTTTTTTTTTTTTTTAACCAGCTTTTGAAATTTGTAAAATATCATACTTATCTTTTTTTAATTATATATAACAGGATGGGATGTTTTGGAGTATGTTAAACCAACTAGTAGCATGAAACATCACAGAATTCATAAAATTCATTGCTAATCCTTACTGATGTCTGTGCTGTTGTTTTCCCAACAAAAATGATATCACTTCGTCGAGGATGATGTAATTAAGGAACTGGCTTTTACTGGTTAAAATAAATAAATAAAGGCTAAGATGATTTGCATCTTCAAAAATGTAATATACATTTAATATTTTATCCAAAATACATGGACAAATATGATGAGGACAAGAAAATGTACTGCATAACAGGAATGACCCAGAGAGTTGGAGAGTTATACAGTAATAGAAAGGAACAGAAAGGGAGAAGCACTAATGAGACAGCACGGACAGCGACTGAAACCACAGCATTCTCCACACACAGGAAGGTACATGAAACCCATAGTAGATAAACAGCGAGGAGAGAATGAACAACCCTTTGATATAGGAGAGACCAGTTGTCCCAAGGGCTGTATCTCAGTAACTATAAGGTTTTGTGTCAAAAGTCCAATTGCTTAAAAGCTTGTTTTCTCTAACAGTCGTTTTATTTATTTTCCAACACCTAGTTCAAAACTGGCATAATTTGGATTATTTTTGGAAAGGGGCACTTTCAAGTTATCACATTTTTATTAGGGCAGGGTGTCACATACAGTATATACTGTATTTATGTATTTTAATTCTATTAATTAAAATACCTGCTGGCCAAAACAGTGATTTTATATTTTAATATTACATTTGCACTGTTTAATGTATTGCTTTATAATTGCATTGCACTTAAAATGTTTGACTGAAAAGCCATAAAATAGCTTATAATATGCCATTTAATGGCAGATTCCATTCGAGAAAACATGCCCCACTATTGGGTCAATGTGTTTTAAATAGACTGTTTGTTTGTTTTTTGCTTTCCAATAACAGTAGAAATGTTCAATAGCTTTTTTGTAGCCAATACGTTAAGGAATATGATACAGAAATTGCCTTAAAAATAAACCTACCCAGAAAACTTTTCACTGGAGTAAACAATGTGACAACTAGCCCCGATTTCTCACGTTTTATGAACACATAGTCAGAAGCTTTGATACACAACAGACCAAAGCAATACAGGGATGACCAGTAGTTGGGGAAACAAAGTTGACAAAACTCAATTTTGCTACGATACAAGACTCTATCCTCAAATCCTCTACATTCTTAATCCCATTATTTTTCAAAAGCCCTGGCTCCTCGCTACACTGAACAAAGACACTTAATTTCCCAAGTAGTTAAGGTTAACTTTTTTTTTTTTACAATTGCAACAAGGGAAAATAATAACAAAGACATAATTCTTACCATTACATACTTTTAAACTTCTGAGCCATTTAAGTTCACAGCGTAAAGCCTTTTCAGGTCTTAAGAAACATTTCCTGTTTAATTCTGTTTTTATAAATGTGATATATTATGTATTCAGAGGGAGCAAAGGGGAACAGATTGGTTGCATTTTATAGTTTGTCACTGTAGTTATATTGGAACCGTAACACTAACATTGGCAATGCATTTACATTTATTCATTTAGCAGATACTGTTATCCAAAGCGACTTACAAATGAGTAGAACAATAAAAGCTAATTATCCAACAAAAGGGGCAACAATATAATAAGTGCTGTAATACAAATCTCGCATATCTTAGAGCAGTACACATAGCAAGGAATGTTTCTAATTTTTTTTTTTTTTTAATAAAGAACATGAAGGTAGTGCGTTAGTATGAATGGGTTAGGTGTTCACGAAAGAGATGTATCTTTAGCTGTTTTTTTGAAAGAGGCTAAAGACAGCTGCTCGGGTGGAATTAGGCAGGTCATTCCACCAGCGGGGAACAGCAGAGGTTTGCTGTTGCAGAGGTTTGACACTATATGCTGGAAGGCCTGCCAGAAGAACATTGCAATAGTCCAGCCTGGATAGAACAAGAGCATGCTCCGTTGTGTAGCATGCTCCAATAGGAAGGGCCTGATCTTCCTAATACTGTACAAGGCAAATCTGCACGATCGGGCAATCCTTGCGATGTGTTCTGTGAAGTTCAACTGATTGTCAAACACAACTCCAAGATTTCTGGCTGTCCTGGATGGTGTAATCATTGACGAGTCTAGCTGAATGAAGTTGTGATGAATTGCTGGGCTCGCTGGAAGCACTAGAAGCTCTGCCATAGCAAGGTTGAGTTGGAGGTGGTGATCTTTCAACTAACACAAAATGTCTGCTAGGCAGGCTAAGATCCAGGCCGCTACCATTGAACCATCAGGCTGGAATGAGAGGTAGAGTTGTGTCATCAGCATAGCAGTGATAGGAAAAGCCATCTGCCTGAATGATGGATCCTAGTGATGACAAGTATATGGAGGAGCGGTCCAAGCACTGAACCCTGAGACACCCCGGTAGCTAGCTGGTGAGACTTAGACACCTCTCCCCTCCAAGACACCCTGAAAGACCAGTGAGGTAAGACTTGAACCAGTGGAGTGTGGTTCCTGTGTTACCCTTTGTCATAAGGCAGAAAGCTGAGCAGCAGACAGATCCAGCAGGAGTACGGATGATTTGGATGCTGCTCTCACCAGTCTCAGTGCTTCAGTATCTGACAGCAGGGAAGTCTCTGTAGAGTGTCCGCTTTTGAAGCCAGACTGGTTGTTGTCAAGCAGGTTGTTCTGTGTAAGAAATGATGAGACTTGGTTGAACATGACTCGTTCAAGAGTTTTAGCGATGAATGGGGAGGAGGGATACTGGTCTGTAGTTTTCTAAAAGTGCAGGGTTAGGGTGGGTTTCTTAAGCAGTGGGGTTACCCGAGCCTGCTTAAATGCGGTGGGAAAGGTACCAGTGAGAAGAGATGTATTAATGATGTGAGTGTAGTTAAGACTGAAGGAGATGGGAGGGGATAGGATCAAGAGGGCAGGTAGTAGGATGGCTGGAAAGGAGAAATTTGGAGACTTCCACTTCCGAGAGGGGAGAGAAAGAAGGAAGAGTGAGTGTGTGGAATGTTAATGTGTGTTTGTGGGTTTGTGGTGTGGAGAATTGACCGCTGATGGTTTTTACTTTATCATTTACAGTAAGGACATGTTAAAACATCTTATAGAGATCAGGAGCTTCATTATGGCAGATAGTGAACTAATATGGCCATTAATAAAACATATTGAGCTGGGTCAAAGTCTTTCTAGCAAGTCAGTCCACTGTCAGCCATCTTTGGAACGCTCCCAGGAGACTATTTCCAGTCCTGTCAGTGCAGCTCCTATCTACTCGAATGGAAGGACACTGAAATCTCAAAAACGGATGGTCTAGATTACAATCAAAGAATATATTTCAAATCAGCAATAAAATTTGATAATATTGGAATCATAAATTGTGCTTCTTTACCTTAGATTATGCTAAAACACGCAATTGTCACAGCTTGTATAGCTAATGCGCATGCACGTTAACAAGTTGATTGTCAGGCGATGTCTGTATCTAAAAGGTGACTGGCTCTGTTACATGTAAGGCGGGACTTCCTTTCTACATCAGTTGACCGTTGAGCGCAAGAGCGTCTTGGTTGAGCGTTCCAGTTTCTCCCATTCATTTAAATAGAAGTGTCCCGTCTCTGCTAAATAATCTCTGGCTGGGTTAGAACAGAATGAGGTGGTGTTGACAGTGGAATGATGATGTTGCAGCTATAACCCTAATCACTGAAATCAGCTGAGTGCCGTGTCTGGTTATATATATGCATTCTATCCCCCATATGTTTTGTTGCAATTCTCTGTCTCTCCTCCTGACCCTACATTTCTGTTAGATGCAACAATTAGAGTCAAATGCAAACTGGAGAACAATTTAGCACTCTGGATGAGCATTGCATATGTCTACTAAAAGACTGTCAAAATGTAAAAGAATGTCTAAAAGAATTTGTAATTTTTGCAAGACCCCATGAAATAAATATTAAAGAGTTTTGTTGCTTTCAATGCATGTCTGTTAGCTTTTGAGTCCATGTTAGTGTTCTTAAAACTGACAAAATAAATTAAGCAGATAAACCAACATGATCATACAGGATATTGACATGTTGCTTATGAAAGTTTAAAGGAAAAGTTCACCCAAAAATGACAATTCTCTCATTATTTACTCACCCTCATGCCATCCCAGATGTGTAAGACTTTCTTTCTTCTGCAGAACACAAATTAAGATTTGATAAGAGTATCTCAGCTCTGTAGGTCCTCAAAATGCGAGTGAATGGGTGCCAAAATTGTGGTGCTCCAAAAGGCACATAAAGGCAGCATAAAAGTAATCCATATGACTCCATTGGTTAAATCCATATCTTCAGAAGTTATATGATAGGTGTGGGTGAGAAACAGATCAATATTTAAGTAAATTTTTGCTAGAAATTATTTTCGCTGCTCAGTAAGGGGCATATGCATGAAGAATGTGAATCACCAAAAACACAAGAAGAATGTGAAAGTTAAAGTGGAGATTGAATGAGCAGGGAGGAGAATATATAGTAAAAATGGAATTAAATATTGATCTGTTTCTCACCCACACCCATCATATTGCTTCTGAAGATATGGATTTAACCACTGGAGTCATATGGATAACTGTTATGCTGACTTATGTGATTTTTGGAGCTTCAAAATGTTGGCACCCATTCACTTGCATTGTATGGACCAAATAAGCTGAGATATTCTTCTAAAAATCTTTATTTGTGTTCTGCTGAAGAAAGCCATACACATCTGGGATGGCGTAAGGGTGAGTAAATGATGAATTTTATTTTTTGTGTGAACTACTCCTTTAAGTACCCTGAAATCAACATAATTCTGCCGAGTTACTGACAAACAGCATCCCCCATCAGACATTTTTGCATCCGTCCAAGCATGAACACATTTCCCTCTAGCAATTCATATCCCTCTAGCAACCTCCAAGACATGGGTACAGATCCTGTGCGAACCAGAGGCCGGATTCACAAAATGTTCTTAGAAGAAAATTCTTCTTAACTACCGATTTCTTCTTAATTTATGACTTAAGAAAAACGTTACGAATATTTTGTATTTCTGAAAAAAACTCCTTAAAGGAATAGTTCACCCAAAATGAAAATTTGCTGATAATTTACTCACCCTCAGGCCATCCAAGATGTATCGGAGTTTCTTTCTTCATCAAAACAGAATTTAAGATTTTTAGGATTTCATTTCAGGCCTCCTCCTTTAAACAATGCAAGTGAATGTACTCCATTTTTTGATGGTCCAAAATGCATATTTTGGGTGCATCAAAATAATCCACACGACTCCAGACAACAAATAAAGTTCTTCTGAACCCAAATGATTGATTATTTTTAGAAACAAAACAATACTTATGTACTTTAACTACAAATGTTCACTTCCGTACATCTCTGTGATGCGCTCATGAGAGGGATGACGTAAGCTCATTGGTAAGGTCACGCGTCACGTGGAGGCGGCAGGAAGCACGTCATTGTTTACAAGAGAAACTTGCACAGACCAAGCGCCATTCACAACCCAAAACAGTCCAAAACAATTTCAAAACAATAAAAAAAATTAAAAAAAAAAATCCAAATAATAATAAAAAAAACATTACTGCAGTAAATAACCATCCTTTATTTCGGAGCAATGCCATTGCATTATCTACTTGTGCTTTTTCCTTAGCAGAAATATATAGGCTATATGGCGGTCAGGAATTCAAGCCACACAAGTTGTAGTTAGTGAATCTAAGTATGAGAGCATTTACTGAGATTCACAGGATTTACAGGGTTTACACAGTGAGATCAATGTTACAGGTGATATCACACAGAAGAGAAGCTTCACAAACTGAAGAAGAGGTAAGAGGCAAAACAGCTGAGTAAGAACTAAACATCAACGAAGATCAAGAGCAAATACAGACAGGTAAATAAACACTGCGTGAGAGCAATGCGGTCAAACTAGAGTCCTTTGTGTGAGACTTGACAGTGAAGTGGCGTGAAGGCGAGTTATTTATGCAGGCAGTGATGAGCGAGTGAATTGAGTGCAGGTGCGGTGAATTAGAAATCGGGTGATGAGGAGCGGAGCACTGAGGGAGGTGCAGAGCCCGAGGGAGGCGTGACAATGACAAAGTTTTCACACATACCTGAGTTCGATGGAAAAACAGCACGGGCACAGCCGATGAATTCAGATATCGACCCTTTGTTTCTTTCGATGGTCTGAAATCCTCAGGGGTAAAATGTTCACTACACACCCTCCAATATTTGAGAGAATGTAGGGGTGTACTGAGATCCAGGTTCAGCGCGATAAGCCAGAGCTTCAATCGCTCATGTTCATGTATAGGCAATCGATGAAAAGTTAATATTTTTCCCAGTGTGCATTTTCTTTGAGGTTTCTGAAGGTTGAAGCATCCAGGATACACACGCCAAACGACCATTTTGAACAATACACTTATACAAATACAAATCTACAGCAAAGACAATTAAACTTTCGTACAGCGCTCCTTCTCTTGTAAAAAATTATGCGCTTCCTGCCTCCTCCTCCACGTGATGCGTGACTTTAACAACGAGCTTACGTCATCTCTCTCATAAGCGTGTCACAGATATGTACAGAAGCGTACATTTGTAGTTAAAAAGTATACAAGTATTGTTTTGTTTCTAAAAGTAATCAATCGTTTGGGTTCAGAAGAACTATATTTGTCGAATGGAGTCATGTGGATTATTTTGATGCACCCTAAATATGCATTTTGGACCATCAAAAAATGGAGTACATTCACTTGCATTGTTTAAAGGAGGAGGCCTGAAATGAAATCCTAAAAATCTTAAATTCTGTTTTGATGAAGAAAGAAACTCCGATACATCTT
This sequence comes from Myxocyprinus asiaticus, assembly GCF_019703515.2. Lineage (NCBI taxonomy): Eukaryota > Metazoa > Chordata > Actinopteri > Cypriniformes > Catostomidae > Myxocyprinus > Myxocyprinus asiaticus. Next base: position 9,093,738 of record NC_059384.1, read on the forward strand.
GGATGGCCTGAGGGTGAGTAAATTATCAGCAAAATTTCATTTTTGGGTGAACTATTCCTTTAAGAAAGTTCTTATCTTTTGTGACACTTTCTAGCATGTTGAATCAGATGTCGCAATTGACTGTTTACGTAGAAATGTGATTTTAGACCAAAACACGTTTTTGACAGTTTTGTGTTTTATGTTATTTTTATTTTCAGTTTGTAAACTATGTAAATATTAATCACCAAACTCAACCAATACATGTTGTTTGAAGCTTCTTAATATGCTAAATTAAACGGATGCGTTGCATAACACTCTCTCTCTCTATCTGCGATCTTTAGAGTTCATAAAAACAATAATTAGGCTACAACATTAGAAAGCTTAGACTTACTTTTTCACCCCCCATCCACACCACTATCGAAGTTCGCCACAGCGGAGACCCTTTCCCATTTGCCTGCCTCTTACTTTCCGATGTTCCCAAGGATAACTATTTTTTCTTGCAGCAATTTCCTCAACAAGAACCTCTTCTCTACGAAAGTATTTGTTTAATAATTAAAAATAATAATTCCTTTCATTTATATAGTGCTTTTCTTGGCACTCAAAGCACTTTACATTGTGAACGGGGGATTCTCCTCAACCAACACCAGTGTGCAGCATCCACCTGGATGATGCGACGGCAGCCATAGTGCACCAGAATGCTCACAACACACCAGCTGACGTTTTTTTTCCTCCATGTCAAAAAAAAAAAAAAAAAGAAAAGAAAATCAAATGGTTACCTGCAAGTAAACTCTCCTATGACAGGTAGTGTCATTAAACTAACACATCTCATGCACTTTACATAAAAAAATAACAAAATATTGCATGGTGCTTGCTACTTAAAAAAGGTTAATAGATGTACTGTATTTATCGTTAAGATTTACCAGCATTGAAGTATTGAATTTGTTGTAGGCTGTTAGACAGGGCAACCCCATTAGCAGGCTTATGACAATGTCAAAGCCTGTCTTTTTATTCATAAGAAAAAAATTAAGATGTTCTTAAGAAAATATTTGAGAACTTAAGAATTTTTCAAAAATTACACTTAGGAACATTCTTACGAATTTCTTATAGTTTATCCTAAGAAATTTCCTAATTTTTTTCTTATGAAAATTTTGTGAATCCGGCCCCAGGAAGAAATCACGTTTACACAGTGGCGGATTTAAGCATGAGCGACATGGGCAGTTGCCCAGGGCGGCATCTCCCCCCTCCCCGGTCAACAACTTTGGGGACGTGTTGAAGCGGGTTTCGCCCAGGGTGCCATACAAGCTAGAACCGCTACTGCGTTTACATAAACAATGGTAAATGTGATTCAGGTTGCATTTTTGCTCTAAAATTACATTTTACTCCACAGGGAGTTAGGTTAAGGGTTCGGGTTAGGGTGTATTAGTAAAATATGCATTCCTGTTGTCTGTATTACATCATTTACATCTAAAAATACAACTGGAAACTGAAGCTCACACGTGCCCATACCTTCAAAACATTTCCAGCTTCGGCCACTGGGGGCAGTGATTTTGACCTACAGTTGCCAAAGTTTGGCTGACCTTGCATTGGGGGGTTCCAAAAATGTCATACTTTGCATTATTTAAAAACAGACATGAACATTGCATTTAAAAGCAGCCACACCTTTTTCTCAGCACATGCTCGCAGTTGTGATTTGGAATAGTGCGGAACGCACTCTAGCTGTTTTCACCTCTGCTTATCTCCCGCTCTCAGCCCTGTATCTCTCATGTCCCTCCCCTTATTTAACTTCTCTCTGGCTGATTGATTAGTAATGCCTTTTTTTGTTTGTTTGGTAAGGAGACTTAATTAGATTTCACAGGTTAGAGGTCTACATACCAAAAGTTCAAGATTATTATTATTATTATTATTTTAATTAGAATGTGCCATTAAAGCAGGTTATTGTGGGACATTTCAGAGAAAGAAAAGGGCAGCACTGTGGCTCCAGCGGCAGTCATTTAGTCTGTGATGGAGTTCCAACATTTTCGAGAGTTCTGGATGTGTGTGGCTGCTGCCTAACTAAGTCAGAAATGGAAAGACGTTGTGGGAGCCAAAAAAGAAAACAGAGAGAGAGAGAGAGAGAGAGAGAGAGAGAGCGAGAGCTTTCTGTTTATTAAAAATGCTTGAAAGTGCTGTGTACACTGACATTTTTATAGTGTGCTATGGATCCACCTGTTGACTCAGAGAATTCTGGTCAATAAACTAATATTAAAAAATATCAGAAGGCACATCCAGTTCAGAGCTGAAAACTTATCCGCAGATTACATTCTCTTGCGCGATATCACAACAATTCTCCAGTGCTTTTTGTTGGGTGCAATTAGAAACAGCCAAAGTCAAAATCTATTCTCCTCTTAGTCCCATAAACCTTTTTCTACCCAAATTGAAATCTTGTACATAAACAGTACCATAACATATAAATGTCCTCTATATCCTAAACAGGGTTGCTCCAATGCCAAACTTTTGGCTTCAGTACGATACCAGCCCTGGTACCTCGGTATCGATACTAACTCGATACTTAGGCAACAAATAAATAAATTAAAAAAAAGATTTTATATGAAATTACACAGAAAAGTACTTGACTAAAATAACTGAATAATGCCTTATAGATACAAATTATGCCTTTTCTTTTATAAATTTTCTGGATTTTATGTGAGATGTTTTAATTAAATGTTATGATCAAATTGTGTTTAATCAAATACATACTGTACAGCTTTAATCAAATGAAAATATAATAACTTTCAACAATATAGAGCCAATAATAATATTTCAACAATAATAATATATATTATTTTTGGTATAAAAATAAAAAAGATGCAGAACAGAGCTTTACAGTATTAATGCCAACATTAAATGAAAACAATCTGACTACATGAGGTAAAAGGCCTCCATGGCTGAATCACAACATGCTGCTATTCAGTGCACTTGCTTTTGTGATATTGCTTACAGATAATAATATTAATAATATAACTATTTAATATTATATTATTGTTATTCTGAGTATTAGTGCGACTGCTTTGAATATTACACTTTTATACAGTAGTAATATTTTTTTTGTCGTAATGTCTTCAATTTCACGCATCCAGTTGAATAGAGCTCTTATTTCAGCGGGACTTTTATTTTGAAAGACCTTTGAAGTTCTTCCTGTTTGTGAAGGGTTCGTTATATCAAACTTCCCATGACTTGCGAGATGAAATCTCCAAGCTGCAACAGTAAAAACGGTTATTTGAGAGTTCACAGCCAATTAAACACTAAACACACTGCTCTGCAGATGGATACTATTGGACACACTGCATAAAAATAAAGCATTAGTAGTGTGTGTTGCGTTTGTGTGTGCGCCTGCTTGTATGTGTGTGTTAAGGAGATGACAGAACAGGACGGAGCCTCTCATTCGTTCTGTGGCGCGCATGTGACTGTATATTATTTAATTAAATGACATCCTTCTGCTGTTTAATGATCACACTTGGCCATATCGAGACTTTTTTATATTATTTCAAATGGTCTTTGATTTAATCTCAAAACTCTCACATTACATTTTGCTAATGACAGCATACTTTAATATGGTACCAAAATGAACAAGATGATATCGTACCATTTTGTAGTTCTTGGTATCACGATATTTCGTTAGTACCGGTATACCCTAATCCTATATAGAAAATGCTTCTCATATCTTTTGTTTTTGACTTCAAAGATAGAGCGTCCAATCAAACCAGTGTTTCCCCTATATGCATTCAGGAGCGGCGCTGCGCCACTATTATCTACTGACATTTCACATGGTTCATTAATATCCATGACGCAACATAACACTTGCCAGCACCAGTCAGTTGCGCGCTTATACTGCGTACAGACAAATGGGACACCTGCATGAAGCGAAAGGGTTCCTCCATATACACGCACGTATTCACAGTAACGTCACTGTATAGCAGCCAATCAAAGGCTGTTTGTGAGTGCATACACATACACAACAGAGAAGCAGGAGACCTGACATGATACCTCTTCTAGTGGAAAGTCTTTCACTTTGATAACTTCTTTGGCAAAAGTAAATGGTAGCATCTTGCAATAATTTTTTCCCCGGTGAGACTTGTTTTAGAGGTCACACTGGTGCGACTACAGAGTTAGCCAACTCTCGTTGATTATGCGCGACGCATCTGTTTTCTGTTTCATATGAGAAAAATGGAATGTAACAGCACTAGCCACTACTTGGATCAATTATCAGCCAGATCAATGAACAGAGCAGCGCCAGAGCAGTCTCACCCACGCAGGGCAAATCATTACGCCGGATTCACATATCCTCCGTGAGCGGGGCATGAGCAACGCGTTGCGTTTGGGCTTTCACATTGGCCACGTCTCTTTTCAAGGTTCATACAGCAAAGGATGGCAGTCAGTTGCACTTGTTTATCAGCGTACTTGGTCATGATTAGTTAATATATCAAAGCTTCTTTCAACGCCAGTCAGTCTACTCTGCGGTCATCTTTGGAATGCTCTCGGGCAGGCTGGGCAGCTATTTTCTTTGTAAACCAGCGGCATAAAAGTACAGCCCCTATCTACTTGAATGTGGAAAGAATGAAATTTCCAAAACGGTTTGTCAAGATTACGATCAAAGAACATATTTAAAACCAGCAGTAAAATCTGACGACAAAAGTATCATAAATTGTGCTGCTTTACCTCAGATTACACTAAAAAACTTTTCAGGCTGGATCAGCTAATGCGCATGCACGTTCTTGAGTTGACTGACAGGTGATTGGGTCTTTTACCTGTAAGGGTGGCGTTCCAATTTCTCCCATTCATTTTAATACCAGTAGTCAGTCTCTTCTAGACTGTCTCTATATACAAACAACATGGGCAAAAGTCCTGCAGTTTATTTATTTATACTTTCCTTTATTAAGTTATTTTGTGTTTGTTTGTTTGCAGACCAATAAATTGTAGTGTATAGTAGATTCAGTTTGAATATTGTTTATTTGCTTTTTCGTCTTTTCTATAATCTCCTGATTATATTTGTTTTCTGCTATACCCAGAGCTGCTGAGTTCAGCATGAGCCAAACGGCAAAAATAGGCTTGGCGCCGAAACTATCTGCTCACTGCCACGTATGGGACGCTTCTGGGATGCTTCACCTCGCGACTCACGTCAAGTCAAAATCAATGTCTAATGTGCGTTTCAGTTACAAAATAATATAAAATATATAATAATGTCACTATTTTTATTAGTTTATATAATTATTTATTTATTTATTTTAAATTAAGGACAAAAAATGTGTATTTTTCCACTGTTGCTACCAATGACCAAATCAGGTGCTGGTGCCACCATCTGTAGAACTTGGTGGCACCAGTGCCACCACTCTCATATGTTAGTCTGGAGCCCTGTGGTGACATGTTTGTTCTGTTAGATAGGTTTATATTTTCTATTAGTGTTTGTTTAATAAAAATAGTGAAAGTGATTTTCTGAGCACTTCAGGTGTCAAAAGCTCCCAGTAAATACTAAACACAAAGAACATGAATAACCCATCTATAATGATTCTAAGGTCATTTTGAGCAATTACTCCACCAACGTGCATAAATACGGGACCGGCCTTGCAGGCTCGTGGACACGTGCACAGCAGCACCGCTGCTGAAAATAATCCTAGGGGAAACACTGCAAACTCAAACTCACTGCAAATGATATTTTGGACTAAATTCATCTGTCACTAGTTAGAAGCTTGCCAAATTAAGCAACACTGATTGGTTGTGTGACATGACCTCATCCTATGAACTATGCAAGGTAACACAAAATTCCACCCAGACTTGTTAAATTCTAAATTCATTTAAAACAAGAAAAACACTTGGTTTGCCCCGACCACAAAGTGTTCGGGTAAGGGCACGAAACCATCGAAAATCTAGAGACATTTAGAAACAAAATACTCAATAATTTCAATTATTTTTCTGTTGGATCCCTGCAGTTTATGGTAATATTAATAATAATAATAAAAAAAATTTTACCTTAGTAATAAGCAGTTTTGGTACTGTGTTGGCCTGCCTCTTGCCCTTACAAAAAAAATCTAGATTTCTGGCAAACTAGCCACAAACTCTCCACAAGTTTACAGCAAATTTGCCACTCATTATTTTCACATGCAAATGAGCTTGTGATTCGCTGCAAATGTTTGCCAGAAGTTTGTAGCTCTTCACCGGTAGTGGTGAACCTGCAGCAAACCTTTGGCAAAAATGGACCATTTGCATGAGTTTTCCGCAAAGCTCATTTGCATATGAAAATAATCCATGGTGAATTTGCCGCAAGTTTGCAGCAAATTTGCCATGAACTTTTTTGTAAGAGTGATGTCCAATGTAAAATCTGGGCCCTGAAGCTGTTCTAAGTGGTTTTATGCCCCTGATGAGTTAAAGAGAAAGTACTGACCAGCTGCCTTGCCACAAAAAGAAGTGTCTTATAATGAATGACCATTATTGCGACAAGTACTAGTTGCTAATGGGAGTGATCATGACGGCACAGTTGTTGGATTGGACACCTGGTAGGAACTGAACAGCAGTCGCATTTAAAATGCATTCAGGAGCCTGATTACAACCATATGAAATAAGGTATAATGGAACTCAAAAACTCACAGCGTCTCAAAGAGCGAGTCGGAAAAAAAGAGTGAATATCTTATAAACGATAAAAACTATTGCACCCGTCTAGGGGGTAATAAATAAATAAATGTGTTCTTTGCAACTGTGCATCAGCCAGCAATGAGAGAGACTCGGATGTGTGCGGATTTAATTAGAAAGCAAAGCTTTTTTTGACAGTAAATTGCTTTTTAATTGTCTTCTTCTGCATTCGCTCCAGGTGGCTCAAGTCTTGTCTATTTGATGTTTTGTGCGCTATATGTGAGGGTTTTTTCCTCCTGCCAAAACAGTTTATTATGGCACACTGCAGATTAGCAAGCGCTTCCCAAAATCAAGCCTATTCTACAGTATGTGTGAGGGACATCCAATGGTGTTTCAACAGAACTGTCTAAATTCTCTGCGGCACAGTCCAGCAATAGCACTCAGAAACTACAGCAATAGGGTTTTTTTTTTTAAAGACGGCCTGGTCGACATTGCTAATGGGCCCAACAGGAAGGAAATGTAATTTGAAAGGAGCTGATCTATGTAGGCCATTGTTGTGGGGTAATGCTGATGTAATTATTATCTGCCGTTGATGGAGGTTGGTAGCGGATGGATTTGGGACTGTGCCACAAATCAGTGCTGGATGCCAGGATGTGTTTCATTCATACACTGTTGCACAGAACACTATATTCCTATCTCTTTCCCAGGAGATAATGGTTATATGATCACTCTTCTAAATAAAACTGCTACTGTTGGTACAGTTGGTGCTGTATATCAAAATAAAACAGGAAGTATACTGTTACAGTAGATTCAAAACAGACATAAGCTGAAATCCTGATGGGTGTGGCCAGTAATAATAGAGCATCGTGGATCATTTTTTCCATTTAGACTGCTCAGTGGTTATCAACTGGTGGGTAACCAAAATGGGTCACAGGTCTGTTCAACTAACCATATAACTGTGCATTTAGAGGAGCAAAATAAATATGCTTAACTTTCGAAAGGGAGGAGAAATCGGAGCATCTGGAGCAAATTCATCTGTCACTGGTAACATGGCTAATAACGCTAAAACTATGTATAAAAGGAATGTTCTGGGTTCAATACAATTTAAGCTCAATCCACAGCATTTGTAGCATAATGTTGAATACCACCCTCCTTTTCTTTTAAAAAAAAAAAAAAAAAAAAAAGCAAACATCGAGGTTACTGTGACATACTTACAATGGAATTGAATGGGGCCAATTTTTGGAGGGTTTAAAGGCAGAAATGTGAAGCTTATAATTTTATGAAAGCACTTACATAAATTCTTCTATTAAAACTCATATTATCTGAGCTTTAAAGTTGTTTAAATTGCCATTTTTACAGTCATTTTAGGGTTTGTTGACATTACATCATCATGGCAAAGAAGTTGGCTATAACTTCACACAGAAAAGGTTAGCAATTTTACCACACTAAAATCATTTTACCATACTGGTTATGCGTTGTGGCTATATTTTTGAAACAATGAGTATTGTAACATTTATGGATTGGTCCCCATTCCCAACCTTGATATTTGCTTTTTTTAAAGAAAAGGAGTCAAAAGTCAAAATGAACTTTTGTGGTAATCAATATTATGCCACAAATGCTGTCGATTTAGCTTAACTTTTATTGAACCCGGAATATTCCTTTAACGCGAGTAAATCACACTTCTGCTGCTGTTTATGCATTTTGAAAATTTTCAGTTATCTTATTCAGCCATCGCCATGTTATTGATTTTGTATACTGTTGGGCATTTGAAGTTTTATTTTACGGACATTTTTGTTACTTCCGTATGATGAACCAATTTGTTACTGTGTTGGGTCACCACTTGTCTAATGCAAAATCTGTGTCCTGAAGTAAAACTAGTTGAGAACCACTACAATTTTCCCCCCTATATTCTGCCTTACGTATGATTTTTGAACAGGCTGTTTATCACTTGTACATTTTAATTTATAGTCTGCATGAACATTCTCACTGCCCTGGCTAAATAAAGATTGTATTTTACAGATTCCATTCATCATACAGTGTTACTGTATACTGTGACATGGTTATGAAAGTATTTGATCGCCCACATCAAAATGAGAAAAAGGGATTCAGCATCAGCTTTAAAAGCAAATGATAACATGACAGTAAAGTAATGTAATTAGGGCGGGGCTGACCTTTTCTGTGCTCAGTGCTACAGCTGCCTGGTTCAGGCAATGCATGAGGGCTGCCCTTTGAAGAGATATTCCAATACTATCCAGTCTGTGGGGACTGAAGAATATGTTTAATCATGCAATCTATTCAAAGGTGCAACATTTCGGGGGCTTTTTATGTGGAAGAGTATCAGCTTAAAAAGACAGTATTATTTTATCCTGATGTACACTCCAGGAGGATTTGGTTTCATACCAGATAATTATAATAAAATAATACATGCAAGTAAACGGCAATGTCTAATATAATTTTCCATAATGCACTCAATCTAAAAAAAAGTACAGCATTGAAATTGATGGTAATATAATGGATAAAGACCAGATTCAGATAAATCTGATCAAGTCTTTGATTCATTATAACCAAGGGCTCTGTATTTTATTGAATAAATTAAATAACTGTGACAACTAATGAGGAATTCTGTGGCAGAAGATTTTATATTAATGATGAGAGTGGTCGCATTATAAGTGCTTAAATTCAACATTGCCTGACTGGCGTATCCCTAATTAGATATTTCTTAATAAGACCTTAGTCTGATATAAGATATGCCTATGATTTTGGCCCAAAATATATTTTCAGCAAAATACTTGACTGGTTGCACAGATATATAGATTTGTAATTGCCACTGTCATATGAAGTCTTAATTATGAGCTCTGCTACAATGGAAAGCCCTTTCCACTTTATATTAAGCAACAGTGGCATCTGATGGGTGGAAAAGGTATGGCAGAAATATAGAGCCAGTTCTACAACAAGAGTAATCAAAAAAAAAAAAACAATTTTTTTTTCGAATTGGCATGTTCTTGCACTAAATGCATTCAGTCATGAATGAATGGAACTGTTTCAGAGTGATTACAATATTTACTTTTTATATTAAAAGCCACTACGAAGGTTTCTCTGCAAGGTGCATGTATATGTGCATTAAATAATTTCTCCAAGCCAGATATTCTAATGTGAAATTATGATTAGCATACTGTAAAAAGGAGACATGACCACATCTGTAATAATCTAATTAAATGTTACTTGTTCACACACATATAATTAACAAGTGACGTATTTGGGTTAGGAACTGGCCTCTATAAACCCTTAATTAGTATAATTAAGACATGCATGTCTCATAACCAAAATCCATTGTGCAAAGCACACTATGCAAAGCACAAACATAAGCCTGCATGTGAAAATGTATATAAACGTCCAATGTAAATCATAGCTGTTTCTCAGTTCAAGACTGAATAACCTTTAGAATCAATGGCTGTTTGGCCAAAATCCAAACATAACAAAGTACAACATCATACACAACGGACCAGTTCATGTGGGCGTCCAGCGAAACTCAACTCAACTCAACTCAATTCTCTGCCCTTTCTTCATCGCCGTGTTTCCGATTCTGCGCAGTTGCAGCTGATCCGCCTTAGCTCAGTTGGCTGAGCTTTTGAGAGTTGTGCGGAAGAACTAATGAAGTCTAGAAAACTTGAATCAAAGTATCGACTTGAGGAATGATGAGTGGAAGTGTGATCGACAACACGGTGTCATCGGGTAACTCTTCTGTTGCGATACCGACAGACATCAGCGGACAGATATTAGACCTCGATGAAGACGATGACTTGGAAGTTTTCAGCAAGGTACATTTATAACAAACTTGGGTGAAACTGAGATCGACTGCAGGCTAGTAGATTACATTAGATCAAGGGAGATTTAAATGGAATGTCAGGTTAGAACTCTTTTGGAACAGGCTTGTAAGCATTGTACAAATGTTCAATGAAAAGCTTTGTTACAAATTTGTAAATATTGTAACCGTTCAACTGCGGCAACAATGTAACAAGTTGCCGTTCGAATATCTATCAGTAACAGTGGATCAACGTTTGAATGTCAGTTAAGCATACACATAACTGGCACTAAATGAACAATCCTTTGATTCAACATCATAAATCTCCGCTTTTCACTGAGATCTGAGTCTTTGCTCTGATCTGAAGGTTCAAAGGTCAGGCGCTGTCATGCCTGTTTTTTTTTTTTTTTTTCTTGTTTTTTTTTTTCAGATCTGAGTTTTAACCAACGTATATCTGTCGACGTTCTCTCTAAAGCCCATTTTCAAGCATATATCCTAAGCTTTAAATAGACAAAAGTAATCTGTCATACTAAAAATGATCGCTTGTATGAACGCTTCCATTATGTGTGTATTTGTACTTGTCTCTTACTTTTGAGCGGTGTTACAGTTTGTCATAGCAGTGTATAGTTATGAATGGAGGTGACGTGTTGTGCCTTTATCTAGTTTGTAGGGTAAAACAGCAGTGCGGTTTGTGCTGACGATGGGCAGTTTGTTATTACAGGAAACAGAAACACGGGCTGCTTTCCCAGCAGCTGGGTGAACTAAAGGGATTTGCATGCGTCAAAGTTTGGACCAGGAAAAGATAGCAACAGTATAGGAAAATAAGATGATTGTCTCGCTGTGATCAAAACACCAAATCAGGTTTCAATTTAATGTCCAGTTTTAACTAGTAGAGAGGTCAAATCATATTTAAAACATTGTATTTTTAAGTATGAAAAATACACAAAGTTCTAAGGAATGATGCCCTATGTACTGTGACAGTACCATAGTACTGGGATGGTATCAATTAGTAATACCATGGTACTTTAATAAATGTACTGACTGTTTACCATATTCATACACCATGGTTTTTACATGATACACCAAAGAATGCAATGATATTACCATGGTACATTTCCAAAAAACGATGGTATCACGATGGTACCGTGTCCTAAAAGTCATAGTATTACCTTGGTACTATGTCCAAAAGCCTTGGTTTTTATCATGGTACAATGTCTTGTCATGGATCATGTCCAACTCATGATAGTACTGTGGTATATGTTAGAAAACTATGGTGTTACAATGGTATCATGTCCAAAAAGCCTTGGTATGACCATGGTACATGTCTAAAAAAAAACATAATATTAACATGGTACCATGACTTGCCATGGAACGTGTCCCAAAAACATGGTAGTACCATGGTACATTTACAAAAACGTTGGTATTACAGTATGGTACCATGTCCAAAAAGCCTATGTATTACCACGGTGCATGTCTAAAAACATCATATTACCATGGGACCGTGTCTTGCCATGGAACATGTCCAAAAAATATTGTATTTCTAAGGTACCATGTCCAAAAAGCCTTGGTATTACCATGGTGCATGTCTAAAAACATCATATTACCATGGGACCATGTCTTGCCATGGAACATGTCCAAAAAATATTGTATTTCTAAGGTACTATGTCCAAAAAGCCTTGGTATTACCATGGTACATGTCCAAAAACTATGCTATTACTAAGGTACCATGTTCAAAAAGCCTTGGTATTACCATGGTACATGTCCAAAAACTATGTTATTACTAAGGTACCATGTCCAAAAAGCCTTGGTATTACCATGGTACATATCTAAAAAAAAAAAAACATGGTATTACCATGGTACTGTTTTCTATCATGAAACATTTCCAAAAAACATAGTAATACCATGGTACATGTCCAAAAACTATGGTATTACCATGGTACATGTCTGAAAAAACGTAGAATTGCCATGGAACATGTCCAAAAATGCACGTTAAAGCATTCATTCATTATTTAGAGACATAATGTTTTAAGTGTTTTCCTGACCTAAGATGCGGTTGAGTGACTCAGGACAGATAATAAACTAAGCTTTAGTTTATAGTGTAATAAGTGTAATAGGAAGCTTTTAAGATGGTACTGAGAATTTACACAAATTATCTTACACTATCATATGCTGTGAGAAAAAAAAGAAAAAGCAAACTCCACATCCAAATTGTTTCTAAAAAGTGCAAAGTTCACGTCCAAGTGTTTTGCTTGTTGTCAAAACACTTGTGCTGTTTAGCAGTAATCATCTCTCATGTGTCTTTTGTTTTTTGTAGAATACGACTTTCACAGACAGTAGCTCTTTCAACGCCTCCATGCAGACATCCCCCGGTTCAATGGTCAACCAATACAAGTTTGAGGAAGAAGAGGAAGATGCTGATTCCAAAGACATTTTTGTCACAGTTGATAACCCCGAGAGTCACGTGACGGCCATTGAGACATACATAACTTACCGGGTTGTTACCAAGGTACAGGACCTTAGCACAAATGTAAGTTTGTGCTGATTCAGATTCTGTGAATCATTCTCTCACCTTTTCCATCTTCTTGTCTCACATCAGACAACTCGAAGTGAGTTTGATTCAAGCGAGTTTGAGGTGCGAAGGCGATACCAGGACTTCCTGTGGTTAAGGGGACGTCTGGAAGAGGCTCATCCAACGCTTATTGTTCATGTAGGTTAAGTGTGTGAGTCTTATAGTCAAAAATGCTGGTTGAATCAATGCACTCAAAATGGAAGTCTATGGGGCAAGGAATTCTGAAGGGTTTAAAAGCTGCAATGTAAAACTCGTATTTTATTTGAAGCACTTAAAGCTGAAGTGTGTAATTTCTGGCCCATCAAACACCAACTGGGTTAACACGCTAATCCAAGAAAACAATGTGAATTAACCTTAACAAAAATGTGTTGATTGGGCTGTAAACATTTTCAAACCTAAATCCTTAGCAGCTTGGGATTACTGTTCTATTAAAAACAGTACTTTGTGAATAGTTACATTCTGTTCCTTTTTTATGGTAGCCATATGTGTATTATGAAGAAGTTGCCAGGTTTACTGGCTTTTCACAGTACATGGTCATCTGAGGGGTTTAAAATATATGTACTGTATACAACTTATACATACAAACATATACAAGGAAGTAAGCAATTCAATCACTCTTGCCCCCATCTAAGCACATATAATGTTTAAGTCTAATGGGCATACTTTCGGAACTATATTTGTATATTTGAATTTTTATTCCAGTGCAATGTCCATAGACTACCATTATAGGTGCATTACTGTAAACATTATTTTTGTTAGTTTATACAAACTGAACAGCAAGTAGAAATTGTTTTCTGGGGTAATCGACAGCATGTCACAGATGCTGTGAAATGAACCCAGCTGGAACATTCATTTTAGACATCATTTCGCTACCGTGGCAAAAAATAAACATCTGCTTCACAGTCTCAAAATGTTTCAGGTTGCAGTATGATAAAAACAACAACTTGATTGTGTCCCATCAGCCGCTGCCAGAGAAGTTTGTGATGAAAGGAATGGTGGAGAGGTTTAATGAAGATTTCATTGAGACGCGAAGGAGAGCGCTGCACAGGTTTCTGAACAAAACAGCAGAACATCCAATTTTTTCCAGCACAGAGGATTTTAAGATCTTTCTCACAGCAGAAGCTGGGGTAAGACACAAAAACACAAACATCCATATACTGTATACTGTAAATATTCTGTATTTAATCGGCTCTGTGCCTTGGCACAATGATAATAAAGTTGACTTTTAGATTAATTAAAGGGTTAGTTCACCCAAAAATAAATAGTCTCTCATCTTTTACTTAGAGGTGGGGGAAAAAATCGTTTCAGCGATGTATCGCGATTCATACTCAAATGATTCTGAATCGATCCTCAAAAGAATCAGAATCGATTCTGAGTTCAGTTGAAATCACGGTTGAGCAGTGCCGCGTGCCAAAGACAGATGTAGAAACAAAGATGCGAGTTAAGTGCATACACTCAAGTGCACAAACACGACTGTTTGCAGACCAGCTGTATCAAACACTTGACCATTTGTGCCCGAATGAAACAATACGATCCCGAAATTCTTTCACAAACCCACGCACATAGCAACGGGAGAGTTTATTTGTGATAACAAGCCAACAAACAAAATGAAAGACGAGCTTACACCAATTATTGCACTGATTTGCACACAATGGGGGAAAACACAGAAGAAAATAATGATGAGGCAGCGGTTCGGGAGATATTGGTGATGTTTTCATTTAATTCTTTTTTTAATTTTTAAAAAAAAAAATGTTATGCCTTTCTCTACTCTTGCATTTCATTGGCTTTTGCTTTATTGCCGGTCACTCGCTTGTCAGGACAGTGGCACACCTGGTGATAAAGGTTTGAAATCCATCGTAGCTTTTGCGACAGGATCGTGCGATCTTCTACTCGCAGAGCAAACAGATAGAATAGTGCATACAAGACGCTTGATACATTTCTGAAGCAACAACTGCGCTATTTAACCACTCTACTATCACCTGTGCAGGTGAGGAGAGGAGAAGCTGACAGCTGCACTCTCATAGACGCAGATATATCTCTCATCCTGAACCAGCAACTTCCAGTTGTGGTTAAAAATTAAAATGAATAGCATGGCACAGATTAATTTTAAAATAATAATTAAATACTATTAGACGATTTACAATGCTTAAACAAAAATAAATAAAATAATATAATCAGTTGAAGTAATAATATTCAGTGTGTTTTGATGGAGAACCAATATTTTCTTTTTTCTTGTACTTTTAAGAGATTTTTTATAAGGTTCTAAAGAAAGAAACTGAAAAACTGAGATAATCTTTTAAACTATAGAATCATTTATTTAATCTTGTGGATGTTCCATGTTTTGTTCACAGCTCATACTGAATGTAAAAGGCCAGTTTATGTATTGTGACTTGTTCTGATTTTTTAAAACAGCTGTTAAATAAAAAGCTGAAAGGGAAAAAATAGAGAGTAAAAAATTTTTTTTGAAGAAACTGAAAAAAGAAAGAAATTGAAGGGCATCAAGAATCGTTTTATAATCGAATCGTTACACTTTGAATCGTAATCGAATCGTGAAGCCAGTGAAGATTCACACCTCTACTTTTACTCACCCTCATGCCATCCCAGATGTTTATGACATTCTTTCTTCTGCAGAACACAAACAAAAGATTATGAGCCAATCAGCTTTAGGTTAGGTGCCCAGAGCAATCTTTACAAGATGCATCTTAAACAGCATACATACCACGAAATGGTGCACTCACATAGACTTTTTAATATGGCATAACTGTATTTACACAGGAATCAGCCTGAATCAAAAATATCAAATGCTCAAAAGTTGATTCTCATGCACAGCTGGCAAAAAAACAAGATGTGCACTGACAAAGGCAAAGTTTGTAGACCGCCAGATTTAAACTTTTCAAACAACAAAAATGTAGAAAGAAAACTTCTCAGTGGAGCACAAATGGCAAAATAAAGAAAAAAGAACTAGGAGATTGGGCTAGATTGACCAGAATAGCACTGTTTCAATCAGCACCACTATTACCTACAGTTTTTTTTGTTGCTTTGTTCGCCACTGGTCCCCAGTCTTGCTTTTATACAAAGCACATTTTCATAATTTTGTCCCAAGGTCAGTAAAAACTACACACTCAATCCTACCCTGATAATCACTGACCTTGTGTGTGTTCACTATATGTGATGTCAGTTTTGTCCTATAAGAGGATTATGTTGAATGAACACTGATAATGTGACAGCTTCTGTGTTTAGTCTCGGCTGAGTGACCTTTAGATAAGTACTGTATAAAGACCTCCTCACCTCCTTCCAGTCATAATAAAGAGAGTTGTTATGGACATTTGATGCTTTGTAGGCTGCTATCATACGGTTACAGTTTATCAGCCATTAACACTGCGCTACAATATCCCGAGCATGAAAATATTCACATATTTTCAGCAATTAAAGGCTTTTTTCGAATAAAATGTATTGTGGAGATGGGAGTTATTTTGTTACTGTTGCCGCCATGCAGTAACATCATGTCCTTCTCTGATCTTCTGTCCAGGAGTTGACCTCTCACAAGAAACAGGGTCCCGGGTTTCTAAGCAGAATGGGGGAGACTGTGAGAGCCGTTGCTGCTACAGTCAGAGGGGTCAGAAATCAGCCTGAGGAATTCACAGTGATGCAGGAGTACGTGGAGTCATTCAGTCAGAAGATGAGCTCGCTTGACAAAATTACACAAAGAGTCATCAGAGAGCGTAAAGGTTTGACTTTGTGTCCAACGCAGACCCCTCTCACATAAGTCTCATCTCTTCTCTTTTTTCTTTTCTTCTCTTCTCACCTGGTCTTGTCTCACCTTGTTTCTTCTGGCCTCGTCGCATGTCTTGGCTCCTCTCATTTTCATCTTGTCTCATCTCATCTCTGCTCTTTGGTCTTGTCTGGTCTCTTCTCATCTCATTTCACCTTGTTCTGCCTCTTATCTCATCTGGTTCCATCTCATCTGTTCTCATGTTGTCTCTCATCTCTGCTCTTTTCGTCTCATCACGTCTGGTCTCTTTTCATCTCACCTTTTCTTACCTGCTCTCATCTTTTCTCTTCTCTGCTCATCTAGTCTGATCTCCTCTCACGTTGCCTAGTCCTGTCTCTGCTCTTCTTGTCTCGTCTGGTGTTATCTCATCTCATCTTATCTCGCATTTTCTCACACTTCGTCTTATCTCTTTGTTTCGTCTCATCTCACCTCTTCTCGTCTCATCACATCTCACCCTCTTTTCATCTCATCTGGTCTCATCTCATCTGTTCTCTTCTTTGCCATTTTCGTCTTATCTCGTCTCATCTCACCTCTTCTCATTTTGTCTGGTCTCGTCCCACATCTCTTTTAATCTCTTTTCGTTTCATTTAATCTCTTCTCTGCTCTTTTCGTCTTGTCTCTTCTTGTCTTACGTTGTCTCATCCCATCTCTGATCTTTTTATCTTGTCTCATCTCGTTTCATCTATCCTTTTCTTGTCTCGTCACATATCAGTCCTTCTCATTTTGTCTGGTCTTGAACATGTTTTCTCATCACTTTTCATCAAATCTCATCTCTTCGGCTCTTTTCGTCTTGTCTCATCTCATCTCATCTCATCTCACCTCTTCTCATCTTGTCACATCTCACCATCTTCTCATCTTGTCTCACATCTCGTCTCAGCTGGTTTTGTCTCATCTTGTTTGGTCTGGTCTCACCTCTTCTCATCTGGTCTCTTCCTGTCTCAGTTTAAATTAAGGGACAGATACTTTCAAAGAAAAGCATTTACATGACCTATAGTTGTATACTTAGCATAGTAGAATCAGGGAAACTCTGCATTAACCAGCTGTTGGTTGTCTGTTGTTACAGAGTACCTGGAGGAGCTGAAGGAATGTGGGCCCATATACATGCTGTGGTCAAACACAGAGGAGGAGCTCGCAGAGCCCCTTAAGAGCATGGCAGACTGTCTAGACAGATGCTGTAAGGAGACAGAGGAGCAGGTCAAACAGCTTAATGATAACCTGATTCCAGCCCTTCATGAATATGTCCTCTGTACTGAAACGCTCAAGGTATGCCAGCTGGCAAGATCTTCCCTTCTCTGTTTCCTCATCCTGAAGTCTAGAATGTTATTAGTTTGTTTCTGCTATCTGCTTATTACGCAGAGACAATTATAAGTGAGCCATTTGTAGGTTGATTTCCCCAAAAAGTGAAAACTCTGTCTCTGTGGTGCTTTCAAAACATTGCTGTTTGTTTGAGCATCCTGAACAGTCCGACACAGCAACAATGGCTCCACCAATGGCGTGAGTTTGGGGTGGAGACTATCTGTTTAATCAACCAATGGTGGACAGGGGAGTGTTCTGGTTGTCTGAAAACAATCATTATTTTTTGCAATTTTTATTTGGTGACACTAGTGGCCCAGAAATTACACACTACAACTTCAGATATTGTTTTGAACATTAAGTTCTGTTTCGATTGATGCAAACATCTTGCTTGTTTTCCTGGTATACAAATAATGTTTTCCCATTTGTGCTGACATTAGAGGCATGAACCTTGATTCTAAATGGTTATCAATGCAGCCACTACTATTTTTCATTTCTTACTGCATTACATTTCATTCAAATATATTGATTATGATTATCATACTTCATGAGTATTGACCACGGGTTTTATACTTAGGCGGTGCTCAGGAGGCGAGACAACATCCAGGCGGAGTTTGAGGCAAAGACTGAAGCTCTGGCCACGAAGAAGGCCGACAAAGAAGTGGTAGGTCTATTATCAATTCTTTCTATTCTCAACATAATCCATCTGGTGCAACTTTTGCAAATTCACAGAGATCATTTTTTTTAAAACAGAGCTCTAGCTGTCGTATCGGATTTAATTAGATAGCACTCTGATTTACGCTGTAAAAGGAATTTGGAGAGATTAAATGAATATCTCAAAATCGCCGTAGATGTCCCTTAAGCCGCATTGCACTTCAAGTGGGACGCAGTAAATATTACTCGTATTACCAAAGGTAATATTTTTATATTTGGCTTTGGCTTTTTTAAGTTTATTTTCTGCAATTCCATCAGATATCAAGGTCAGAAACTTTGAACACTCTAGAGGTGCACAGAATGGCATTAACAGTCAAAGTATTGGAGGTTTCCAGAGCAGCTTAGAAGCATCTTGGCTGTCTTATCAATTTAATAAGAAGCTTTGATTGAGTTTTTTCCCTCTTGACTTCCATAGCTTACAACAAAAGGCCATTTCCAAAATAGAAAGATATCCCCAATGGTCAGGATGTCTTTTTTTTTTTTTTTTAACCTAAGAACCATCTGTTCAAGTCTCACTTATTAATAGCATTGTAGAAGAACCAGTAAGCCACATGCTAAATACAGATATCTCAAAAAGTTAATTGTAACAACTAAAACAGAATTAAGATTTAGTTAAAAATAAGCAAGGCATGTTTTCCATTTTTGAATCAATTGATTGAAACAGAATGAATCAAACTTAACTAGCAACTGATGTTTAAATCTGAGATGCTTTCAGAACATGATTTAACACCCTCATACAAGTCACGCAAGTCATATGAGAGTTTAGGAAACTTAAAGGCCAAATAAAACGCATTAAAACCATTGCGATTTTCACAGTGTCGCTGGCCTAATTAAATGTTACCACAAACTTTCCTGTACACCATTTCTGAATCCCCATGGTGTGATATCGTGATGTCGTTGTCCCTATAGTAAACGTTTTTTTGTGTTACCACACAGACATATTCATGCTTATTTGACTCATGTGTCCATTGAAGGAATCTAAGGTGCTGAGTTTAGCATGGGACAGCTTGGTGGGACGATCCCCCGAGGAGGTCAAACAACAGAAACGGCAGAAACTTGAGGGCGAGATTAAGGAGGTAATATTTCAAATAAGTGCTTGGACTTGGCCTGACTAGCTGCTTCTGGCTATATATAACTAGCATTGGTGTTGTTTTAGGGTGGTAAAAATTTTAACTAGATGGCCACACCCTGATACAAGGGCGTGTTGTTGTCTTGTCTTTGATTCACACATGTTTTTCGTAGTGTTACCAAATCCTCACTGAGTTTAGACTGGCACGTGGCTTTACATTTGAATGCTGTGGTGTGTCATGCTGACTGTGCAACTTCTACGTTCCCTTTAAAGCTGTCTAACAAGCTGTGGCAACTTTGAGTGGATAACCGCCTAATATTTCACTCTTCGCATGTTAACCTAGTAGGCTTTCCATGATGGAAAGAAGGTGTGGTGCATGTGACTCTATTGTAGACTTGTGTGTGTCAATAGTGGTGCTGCTACTCACTATTACAATTGGTCATCGTGGTACTTGTGAAAAACGGGGGTGCCTTCTATCCACTAGAGGGCAGTAAAGGACAGTCATTTTTAAACAGGTAGAATAGCCAACATTCACAAGAATATTCTTAAAAAGCACAGGAATTTCTCAAGAAGTCTAAATATATGCAGTGATTAAGTTAACATTTTAGACATGCTAGAGCCGCTTCATACAAACCATTAAAGATTGATATTTAGCAGTATATGTGGATATGCATCCATTATATTTTCCTCAAGTCATCCAAATCCCTCATCAAGTATTTATGATTTATTAATTTCTAATGACTATAAGGGAGTATACTAGAGTCAAGTTGTTTGGCTATGTATATATGTGTGTGTTTGGTGACAGCAAGGTCTGATCAACAGAACTAATGATGTGGCCAGATGGAGGGAGATATGGCTTTAGATGGCTTCAGCGCTGCCTCTCATCCCCAGAGCACTGCTCCCATTCACCAAACACAACTGCTGTTCCACAAGACAGCATCACTTCACTGCAGCCTATCTGATTCACACACACACACACACACACACACACACACACACACACATACAAGAATGGAATGGAACTCTAACAGACAACCTCTTGACCTTCATTAGCTTACCTGTCGATAAACATTTGTCTCTCTCTTTCTATCTCCCTTTAATGTTCTTTTCTGTCTCAGTCCACTTATCTGACATACTGCAGTTCCCACAGGCCTGTCATTCCTGACATCACTGGGCATGTTTACAGTTCATCTCTCTTTCAATGTCCTCATGTTTAGACACTGATACTGTCCTCAGGTTGGGGCTGGGGCTGCATTTACCCCCAGAGAGCTCACAATCAAAATAAAGTATGATGGAGAGTTAACATCCAATCAGAAACTGTACAGTGCAAGCAATGTTATGTGCTTTTTGATCTAGGCAATTTTTGATAGGAAAAGACCCTAAATATACTTGTCACAGTTAGACATAACAGTAACTACACAATACACAGCTGCCTACATAGGCAGAATTGTAAGGGATTATAGGTGCACTCCTGCCGCAAAGGCTATTCTAAAATGTCGGCTGCAAAATTACGCTGCCATCAAAAGTACCTTCTTTTAGCCAAACTCGAAAGTGCCTACACAGTACACGTTCTTGCACTTAAAAAAGCTAGATGCAGCACAACGAATAGAATGCAGGTGTGTCAAGGCAGCTTGCCAAAAGTTCTTTTTTTACTGGCCTCTTGAAAAACTTAATGCTGAAAAAAAAGGGGAGACACAATACAACGTTCAAAAACATCCATCTAGCCAGCATTTATTAACATAGAAAAACAATTGTGTGTACTATGAATTTGTTATGCTTATTTGAGCATCATGTTGTTAGCTTAGAAAAACGCTCACACCAAACTATTGAAAGCAGCTTCGAGTCAAATCTTCAACAGTCTTCTGACGCACAGAGTTGTTGCCTATGTAGAGCGTTCCAAAACGGTTACTTACGAGGTTCCATTTCAGTTAGGATGCTACCTTAGAATGCAGCTGCCTGCCCCTCTATGCAAGTAGACAGCAAATGCATTTCACTAGGTTTGGGAGCAGAGCAAGTATAAATTCAATAACTGACAATTATGACGGTCTGGTTTGAAAATAAATCTAAAGCTGTCAGATATGCTTAGTGTCATAGTTTAAACAACTCGGTTAGACTTTAGATAACTTGCAGTGAGCCAAGAAACTAATTAACTTAATTACAGTGACCGTTGTAGTTGATATCAGTATACCTAATTTATTTCTGCTTGTTCAGCTGGTTTGTATAGGAATTATACTCCTCAGTATTGAAACTTTTTACAACACTCTAAAATGGCTTTATATTAACTGTCTTTGGAGGAAGAACTGTTCTAAGATTCATGCTCCCATCTTGATTTTAGCCTGCCCGCAGTGCTGCATGCAGTCGTCTATGGGGTCATAGGACAAGGGTCAGCATCACATGTGATGATATTGTCTTTATGTTGTGTTGTGTGTTCAGATGAAAGATGAGCTAGATAAGATGGAAGACCGACTGGAGTGGGCAAATAACACATTAAAGAGCGATTGGACCCGCTGGCAGAAGGTCATGAGAACTGATCTACGATCAGCCTTCATCGACACAGCAGAGAGGAATGTGAACTACTACGAAAAGGTGAGATGCTTGCTCAGTTTTCTCTGTATTGTAAGAAATAAAGGGATAACTTGACACATTGGAAATACTGCACACATCACCTTTAAAGGGATAGTTCACCAAAAAAAAAAAGAAAATTGAATTCTGTCATCATTTACTCACCCTTATGTTGTTCCAAACCTGTCATCATTAACCTTCATTGCATATTTTTTTCCATACAATAAAAGTGAATGGTGCTTGAGGTATTCTGCCTAACATCTCCTTTTCTCTTCCACAGTTTTGGAATAACATGAGGATGAGTAAATGATGACAGATTTTTTTTATTTTTGTGTGAACTATGTCTTTAAATTTGATCAGCTTCAAAATTTTGATCTAATTTTAGAACTAAGAAATAAATGTTCAAAGCTACAGGGTGGTAAAAATTATCCCCGTTAAAGACTTGGACAAACCGCAGACAGGATTTAAATGTATATGGCAGTCTGCCTGGACTCCTTTACTTGGCTGCCCTGGATATGTGCCAGCAGAGGGTGGTAGTATTTCATTTTTATTCCCACTGACAAGTAATTGCCTCCAAGTCTATAAATGTTGATAATTCTAGCTGAATTGCTTGTGTATAAACAAGTGTACTACTTAATTTATCTTTTTTAAAGTGCTTTTCACAGTTTTAAACTAAAATTATTACCTCAAAGCTAAATGAATCATACAACAACACAACAAAAAATTAGAAACTCAAGAAGAATGTGTAAAAGGGATAGTCGCCATTCACTTTCATTGTATGGAAAAAAAGATGCTATGAAAGTGAATGGTGACTGAGGCTAACATTCTGCCTAACAACTCATTTTGTGTTCCACTTAAGAAAGAAAGACATTTGAGATTTGAACAGAATGTGGGTGGGTAGATAATGATTTTGGGGTAAACTATCCCTTTAAGGTGTCAAAGTTTTAGAGGCTTTGGGATCTCTGGTTACCTGCTGCACCCTCATATGGCCCCCAGAGATCAACCTGTTGTTGGACAAGAACAGAGATGAATGCGTTTATAATGGAAAGACATATGACAAAGTCTCTCTGAGCTCTCTAGGGACAGCTGGAGATGGAGAGGAAACATCCACTGGGATTTATCAGATGGCAAGCAGACTCAAAAATAAGGCATGCTGCAAAAGAAAACTCATTCACTGTCCCTTGCCAAGCAAGAAGCTATTTATAATTTAAAGTAGTTTAACTACAGTCAGGCTACCCTTTTATACTACAAGCTACTAACAAAATGTAGCTAACTACACTAAAGCTATTTAAGGGGATTGACATCTTTTTAATCAGACTATATAATGTAGTTTAACCTCTTGTGTAACCTCCAGGCGAAGATTTTTATTTAACGTGGAAGGAAAACCAGTATCAAACTGCGACATAAAGAGAATAAGGTGCAAGAAGAGGTCAGTGGCCTATGAAAATGTCTTGTTAAAGAGATGGTTCACCCAAAAATGAAATTCTGTCACCATTTACTCACCCTCATGTTGTTCTAAACCAGTATGACTTTCTTCCTATGGAACACAAAAGGAGATGTTAGGCAGAATTACAGCCTCAGTCACCATTCACTTCCATTATATGGAAAGAATATGCAATGAAAGTGAGTGGTGATTTAAGACTAACATACTGCTTAAAATCTCCCTTAAATATGAGTAAATGTGTTTTTGATTTCCCTGCATGTTCTGAATGTCAAATGCAGGTCTTGTAAACGTATATAGTCGGCCATTGTCCCATGCAACTGATTTTCTACATTGGTGTGCAAGTTTCACGTCTATCGAATCACCCTGCAGTCACATAATAAAGTACTTTAATATCCATTTATTTATTTGTTATAGCTGTGAAAAATGTGTCCGGTCTAAATGGCCCCTTAAAGGAGTAGTTCACCCAAAAATTACAATTCTCTCATCTTTCACCAACTGTTGCACTTGTGTATATGGTTGAGTGACAATCAAGGGATTTGATTTGATAAGGCATATAATGCAAATTTGTTTTGTTATAGCCTGATCTTGTGATGTCCTAGAATGGGGAAGACTCTGATTGGTTTGTGTTGTTTTGAGTGACAGTAGAAATGTTTAATGAGACAATCAAATGCAAGGGAGCTTTAACTCTGTGGCTGACAACTTTTTAGGAATTAATTACATTTTACTTAACCTAATATATTTGTTTTTGGGTCTAATCAATTTTAAATATACGATAATGTAACTATAGGCTTAGTCTATATTACTGTAAGTTTATAGTTATTATTGTTTCAACACCCAAGAGTTGATTCCAACCTGTCATGAAGACATTTACATTTGACCTCACCTCCCGATACACATAATTATTCAATAAAAAATGAAACATATAATATAGGGAAGATCCTAACCCTCTGTGCTGCAGTGGGTGGATGATGAGCATTTGCATGCTATACAATACAGAGCACACAGCAGCCATGTACTGTAAAATGGCAACTTCAGTGGATTACCATGGAGACGCCATAGCAACAAGGCTGTTGCTGAAAAGGATGGCAAATACAGTGAAGCTGTCAATTAAATGTTATGTTTAATTCAGCCAGCACAGAGGATGCACAGGGTTTTCAAACACAGACTGCAGAAAAAAAAAAAATTGGATACGGAGTTAAAACAACAGCTGATGTAATGCTTATTAAAATTCCCATCTTGAGCCTGCATATCTCTTCTACTCTACTTAAGCTGAAGTGTTGTTTACAATCTGATCTGCATGGTTACGTCTTAGGGTGGCTGTGTTTGCATGTGTTATTATTAATACCACTCTAGCACTATTGTCTGACTATTGCCACATTGGCTCAGAGCATCTGTACTATTGCCAGTGCTGACCCGGGATATGTTCGGAATATCATACTAACATACTGCTTTTACTGTTGCTGCAGTATATAGTTTGTATACTGCGCAAAGTATGCAAAATACTCTGTATGCATAGAGTACCCAAATTACCTACTATATTTGCCAAATTGAGTAGTATACAACTAAGCTTACTGCAAGGAATATTGTATCCCTTAATGAAGTGCACTTCATTTGACCTATTATTTCCAATGTGATGGATGAACGGGTGTGACGATTTCTTTCTTATTTGTCTCGAGATGCGTTTTAAGTTCAAGTTCTGTTCATCTTGACACATTGACTAAACATCACGGCGCTCCTGTGTGAGACATGAAAAACAGAGAGATGTAGTGCAACGGTTAAAGACGTCTGTCTAGTACATGTTTATGTAGGAAAGAATGCAAAAACGTGTCCAGTCTAAATGGCCCCCTTTAAGTAGTTCACCCAAAAATTACAATTCTCTCATCATTCACTCACCCTTTCTTCTTCTGAAAACAAATGAAGATTTTTAGAAGATAATTTCAGCTCTGTAGGTCCATACAATACAAGTGAATGGGTGCCAAAATTTTGACGCTACAAAATCACATAAAGATAGCATAAAAGTAATCCACACGACTCCAGTGGTTAAATCTATACCTTCAGAAGCGAAATGATAGGTGTGGGTGAGAAACAGATAAATATTTAAGTATTTTCTTTTTATAAATGTCCAGTTTTACTTTCACATTCTTCTTCTTTTGTTTTTGGTGATTCACATTCTTTGTGCATATCGCCACCTACTGGACAGGGAGGAGACTTTATAGTAAAAAAGGTCTTAATTATTGCTCTGTTTCTCATCTACAACTATCTCATTTATTCTGAAGATATAGATTTAACCACTTGAGTCATATGGATTACATTTATGCTGCCTTTGTGATTTTGGAGCTTAAAAATATTGGTACCCATTTACTTGCATTGAGGACGTACAGAGCTGAGATGTTTTTCTAAAAATCTTTGTTTGTGTTCTGCAGTAGAAAGAAAGTCATACACATCTGGGATGGCATGAGGGTGAGTAAATGATGAGAGAATTTTAATTATGGGGTGAAATATTCCTTTAAACATTCAGCGTGATGAGGTCATGTAACAACGTTACTGCTTGATCATGTACTGTTTTAATGTTTGTCAGGGAATAATTTCAACTGTTTTACTTACTATTTTTTTTTAAACTGCAGCAGTTTTGGAGCCAATGCTGCTGAAAAAGTTGGCAGTCATTGTTGCATTCTTTTGCCAGCCCCGATTATGATCATTGATGCTAGACAGAGTGATGTGTCTGCAAACCAAAACCCTGCACTCTCTAAGACTATTCAAATAGGTTTTGGCTTTTTCAATTCTTGTCATCTTTCTCAGCCTCAAGCATCAAGTGTCTATAAGAGCCGTTATTATTGTCGTTTGTGTGTCGTTCTGTGCATTACATTACAGAAAAACCTTTTGTCATTGATTCAGAGAGATTTAGGCTGTAGAGCTTTTTTTGTGAAAAGTTATAATCATGTTCAAATAACTTTTCTTTGTTCTTTTTTTTTTCGACTTCTAAATTTATCGTTCTTGCAGCTTAAGTAATTTTCTCATGACAAATGGGAAAATTGTGCAGACAAGTCATTCTCTCACTGAGATCAGAAAAATGCATTTTCCACCTCTGAATGTGACTGCTTCATTTTCATTTTCCTCCTCCACATTTGAGCGAGGAGTGCTGGAAGGGGTCAGCAAGTTATTTTATTAAACCTTGGAATACAAAGGGGAGATAGAGTGACTCATACACTTCACCTTCACACTTATCCCTGAGTCCCAAATGAACGTTACATGCAGGTAAAACTAGTTAGTTGCTCTTGCCTATTAAGTGTTACACTTGACTTGCATGCAAAGTTATTTTGGACCCCGCTATGAGTATGAGCAACAAGACATGATGTCATGCTCCAGGGCTTCTGTTTTCAATTAATAATGATTTCTAAATAATAAATAAGATTTTTACATTGTCTGAAGAGAATGTGTGCAGTGCATGCATGTGCAAAACTTGCCCTACAAGGCTAGGTGTTGGTTGTTGCTAGGACATTGCTAGGTGATTTGAGGTATCATTCATGCCTGTAGCTTAAACGTTTTGGGCCTAGTTTTACTTGTGGAAGTTTAATACTTAAGTGTAAGTATGAAAACATTAATAGTGACAATTTAGCATGCATCACTAATACTACTTTTCATAATTTGGCTGTTGTAATGCAACCTGCATGCAAATTCCTGAAACGTAGGATGGCTGAGAGAGTCATTTATATTAATGAGGTAAGAGATACCTGATTGGACAATTCAGTTATATTCATCAGGAAAGTGCTACCTGATAGACTACCTGATATTCACGGTCACTTCTGCATTTTGCTTCAGGGGGCGCACTTACATCCGGCACAGTGCCAGAAACAATTTCTTCCTACACTGTCAAGACGACTCTGGGGGAAATGACTTTACGCACGCGTTATTTGCAGGAGTTTCTGTAGATTACATTGGACAGAGTTGCTCCTCCATCCAATAAAAAGGAGAAGGGGTTTAACCACATGTATTTCATGTATTTGTGAGGGTGAATATTGGAAAGCCATAGGCCAGCACTGGCTTTCCGACTGCATTACACACATAATTATTTTGATTCATCTTGCTAGATAAAGCATACTTCTGTGATATTATAAGTTAATATAAAATGACAATTGACGATACTCCAGCTTCACAGTAAATGCAGGAGTGAACGATAATATAGTGACTCTTACATTAACCATACCATTTGTCCAACAGTGGTCAATATTAGTTAATTTTATTGTATTTATGCAGTATAATATAGTTTTCACTTTCAGTATAACTGTCATTTATGTTACTAAAAATTGCATCCTGTTTCTGAGAGATTTGTCATGTGTGTAGGCAAGGCTCTGCCAGATTAAAGAAAGCCCTGATGATAGAGGAATACTTACGAGAAGTCAACTTTTTATTAAAGGGACAGTTAACAATGACACAATACTGCAATTTGACACCATAAACAATTATTAAATTGTGTTATTTTATCATTACTGTTAACTATGAATATTGTTGTTTGAAATTCAGTTTATATGAAGAATATGGTGCTTTACTCATATGTAAGCTCATGCTTTGACTAGGGAAATTTATAATCATTTACAAAAAATCAGTACTGTGCAGTTTTCTCAGTGATGATTCGTTGACCTGCGGATGGCTCTAAAACCTCAGATGATTCAGTAGTTCGTATGTTAATGTATTCTTGTGTTGAAGCAATAAATGTATTTGGAGGGCTCGGAGCTCGAGACTCGACTCGAGTCCTGATTAACCCCCCGGATTTACTAATTTAGATAATGGATCTAGAGAATAGGTGGAGATGGGGTGGAGGTGGGATGTCTGGAGAGTTGTCACAGGAAGCAGGTAAGCAGCGGCTTATATACTCCTGCTCGTGCGCTATGATTTGTCAGATTAAAATTAACATGCTCTTCCCGAACCTCTGTTAATTAACTCCATGCAACGGACTGTCCCTAACATCATCTTCTGGTGTTTGTTCGTGCTCCATTACATGCATCGCTTGTGTTGTTGTATTCATCACTTGTAAATTGACGTACCATTGCTGTATGTAAATGTACTTTAAATACTTTGCACACAGAAGCCTCACACAACAGAACAGCAATGCTGAGATCCTTTTTATACTTTTACTAAATAATATCACATTTGTTGTGATCAGTCATTTTATTTTAGAAAGAAGAGTAGTTTGCTGCAACTCTATTGACACTTTCGCTATGGCTAAATACAGTACCTGAAGTTTGTTATCGCCCTGAGATTTTATCGGAAATATGTAGGCTACCTGCCGTGCTTAGAGTCCATTGATCGGAGAAACTATAACCCAACCCTAAGCCTACCACTAAACTTATCCCTTAAAAATCAGGTAACACTTTACTCATAAATAACCCTTCCCCTACCATCATAAGTTTCTGAAATCCACGTCCCGCACTGTTTTTTGAGTGTCCTGCTACAAGCATTGTGCTTTTAAGAGCCCGTGTCAAATTAAAAATAAGAAACATGTCTGAATGGGGTCAGATGAACCAGAAACCGGCCTGATTATACAAGGCTTCCTTAAGACTTATTAGTTGACTAGTTGTTCAGGCAACTCACCGACTAGTCGATTTTGAAAATACTGTGTGTAGTTTTGCACATCCCTAATATGCTTGGGCACCAGTTCTCCCATATTTGCATGCATTTAAATGAAATACAAGTGAAAGCAAGTATATTGTGGCCACTCCTTTACCCAGCTGCCAAGATATACCATCCTGCCAATACTGACAACATCTGTCACATTGATTAACTTTGACATGACATCCCGTTTGATTTTCCTGCATCTATCTCAGCTTGAAATCTCTCCTAGAGGGTGACACAAATATGTGCTGCTTTCTAAAACAGAACTATTTGCAGAACTGTCCTGAGACAAATATAGCTGTGTCCTAGTGTGATTCGAAGGACAACTATGGTCTAGCGGCCTTACTCACACTCTGTCTAAAGTCGTTCAGAAAGGTCACGTCACGTCTGCATCTTGTGGTGAAGGAGCACATTGATTAACTGCTTTTGACAGTTGGTCGGCCGCAGCCTATGTGCCTCCAGAGTGTATTCTGTGACACACACTCAAAAGTGGCATACAAGTGGTTTTGGACTGTTGGGGGAGTTGGGGTTAGTGGGCAGATTGAGGTGTTTAGGGGCTTGGGAGAGGATAAAGCTCCTGCCAGGACATTTATCAAGTGACATCTAAATGGCATTGAGGGTGAGGAGCGACTGCAGCTTGTGAATGAAATTGAAAACCAAATGGGAGCCACTTGTCAGCCCTCACAGTGAATAGTGTTTAAACATCCTTCTATTTCACTGCAGTCAGGGAGTTTTTATTGATGTGAGAACGTAAAAAACTTAATTAGGAGTCCAAAGGTGCAGGATTGTGTTAGATGCATAAAACACATTCTTTCAGCTGTAAAATCTCATTGGATAAACCATGTGGAATAGTCAATACACCTTTGATCACATATCAGTCGAATTCCTTTTTAATGTGCCAAGTTGTTATGTTGCTGGGCAACTGTCCGAATGAATTATATTGGCTGGAGAATTGTTTTATAATGATGCTTGCTAAGGCAAACAACAGTATTACTACTGCTCATACTTAGGGTCAGGGGTCTGAATGAACCCCTAACCCTAAATATTAAAATTTAGCTTTAAGTTTGTGCTATGAACATGAAAGATACCTCAAATCATGCAACTTGTAGAGCAAGGTGTGTCTAGGGTCCAGCATTTCATAGAAACTTGGGGGTAGACTCTTTTGTCTTGGGCCAGTAAGCAACTACTTAGCAGCCACCCAGAACTCCAAGCCAAAGCTTTGCTAACCATATACAGCTATAACACATTGCTTCTTAATATAAGTGTTATGTGTTCTCTTGCAGTGTTTGGCTGTATGGGAGTCGTTCTTGTTTTCTCAAAGGACAGAGGGAGAAGAAATTGGACGAGTTGACTCTTCTTAATCTACCATGGTGCTTTTAGCTGAACAGAGGACACCAAAGAGAGGTTTATAGTCCTACGAACACAATAAACTTCACATTTAGAAACAAAGACAGCCAAAGAGAGACAGTCAACCTATATAAACATATCCAGTTGACCAAGAGAGATCTATTATGGAAATATAATTTCCTGTTGTCACTATGTTTGCCCCAAAGTTCATATTTTGATGCTGGGGATGTTGCCAAATCTGTTATACTAAGACATATTTTTCATTTTTGTTTATATAAGTACAAAACATGAGATTGGGATTCAGGGGATGAATGCAAAAGACTTTATTGCATCATCTGACTTTTATAGTCGTCATGGTTAAGATTCATATGTCTTGCCCTCTTGCAGATCAATGCAAATGCTGTTTTCTTTTTATCAGAGCTGCCTCACTGCAAAAAATATAATAATTAAGAGAGTATACATAAATATACACCGATCAGCCACAACATCAAAACCACCTGCCTAATATTGTGTAGATCTCCCTCGTGCTGCCAAAACAGCGCCAACCCGCATCTCAGAATAGCATTCTGAGATGACATTCTTCTCAACACAATTGTACAGAGTGATTATCTGAGTTACTGTAGACTTTGTCAGTTCGAACCACTCTGGCCACTCTCTGTTGACCTCTCTCATCAACGAGGCATTTCTGTCCACAGAACTGTCCTTCACTGGATGTTGTTTTTTTTTTGGCACCATTCGGAGTAAAGTCGTAGAGACTGTTGTGCATGAAAATCCCAGGAGATCAGCAGTTACAGAAATACTCAAACCAGCCCCTCTGGCACCAACAATCATGCCACACAAAATCACCATTCTGATAGTTGATGTGAACATTAACTGAACCTCCTGATCTGTATCTGCATTATTTTATACACTGCACTGCTGCCACACGATTGGCTGATTAGATCATCAAATGGATGATTGTTGGTGCCAGATGGGGTGGTTTAAGTATTTCTGTAACTGCTGATCTCCTGGGATTTTCATGCACAATTTACTCTGAATGGTGCCAAAAACAAAAAACATCCAGTGAGGGGCAGTTCTGTGGACGGAAATGCCTTGTTGCTGAGAGAGGTCAACAGAGAATGGCCAGACTGGTTCGAACTGACAAAGTCTACGGTAACCCAGATAAACGCTCTGTACAGTTGTGGTGAGAAGAATAGTATCTCAGAATGCTATTCTGAGATGCGGGTTGGCGCTGTTTTGGCAGCACAAGGGGGACCTACACAATATTAGGCAGGTGGTTTTAATGTTGTGGCTGATCGGTGTATATGCACCCTGAATGGAATCATTTCCTGCATTGGACAGAATGTACCATTGCAGTATTGCTTTCAGGGTAATGAAGTTTCATGATTCATCCCAAAATCCTATGTTCAAGGAGATACTAACATTCCAGAATCGTTTACATGTTATTAAAATGCATAAATCTTACAACAATGTAATTTAATTATTGCTTAATGAATATTAAATGGGTGAATGTTTTTATTTTTAATGCAGTGCCCTAATATCTTAAAGTGTAATCAAATTGCAAGCTGATTTAAAAATACTGTTTTACAGTCCAGTGGTGAAATGATTAATGGAATTATGTATTTTTGGAATTAGCTGTAAAGAAAATTGTAATTGAAAAGAAAACAGAATTGTTTTGTGATATGTTTTTTATTCACTCTTGTGGGACAGTGAGCAAACAGAGCTGTATGTTGGATCCTAAACTAGGTTACCATCTCAGCCAATTCGCATTAAACATTAAAGAGCTCTTTAAATAACTCTGTGCCATAAAATGATTGATTTTATTAGTGTTGTCGGATTGACTTAATCCTTAAAGACATAATTCTGGTCTAAAATCTATAATTTTAGTATTGACCTGAAGGTGACTTCATTTTGCCAAACAAAGCAATATTTAACAACACAAACGCTTAGCTTTACTTAATGCTAATGCATTAGCACCAGTGGCAGGTCATGCCGAGCGATAATCCTTTAAAAAAAAAAGTCTGTTTGTGATGATATAGCTGAATAATTACACTATTATTCCAAATTTGGAACCTATCAAATAATTTTTTGTGATTTTTTTTTTTGTTGTTGTTTTTTTTTGTGACGATAACAGTGTTAAATGGAAGTTATGAATACATTTTTCTTACATATATACAGATACATCAGTAAAGATCAAAAGTGTCAAGCCTGTTTTCTTTTTGTGGTGGGGCGAGTGGAAATAGGGCAAGGAAAAATCTGAACTATTCTGGGCCATATGAAAAACTCCTTATTGTTCTGCCTTGCCTAACCACTGGGATGAGGCAACACATAATTTATAAAGGAACGAGTTTTTTCCTTGGTCAAAGTATGTCCATGTGGAACACTCGAGAAGCCCGGAATGGGAAGAGGAAAACCAAGCCCAGAATTTTCACAATCAAAGACCTCATCCTCTAAAAGGCTCAAAAAGGAAAATTCTGTCATCATGTACTCACATTCATGTTGTTCCAAACTTTATTTCTTCTGTGGAACACAAAAGGCAGATTGTGAGTCTCAGTCAACATTCACTTTCATTGCATTTTTTTCCCTCCATAAAATGTAAGTAAATGGTGACTGAGGATAACATTTTGAACTGTTCCATTGTGTTTGACAATATTAATTTACAGTGTGCTAAATGGTACATTCATTGAAAATGTGAAAATAAATTAAGTTTAACATCATATAAGCTATATGCTGTGGAGGTTTAATTCACCTCATCATCAGTAGCAGCTGTTCCCTGACTGAAGCATCCGAGTCAGGCTGGCAAAAACCTGCCCTGCTTTTGGCTTTCCTCATGGTGACTTGGAGAAGGGAAGTACACAAAACCTCAGTGACCAGATGGATCAAACAGCCACAGGGAAGCCCACAGTTTCTTTCCATTTGTCATGGCTCTCACTGTTCCTTTCAATCTCTTCCAGCACAAGACTTTACATACCTTTCACAGTCGAAGAGAGAGACTAAAAAGAAATTCCCAGTAAAATTGTGTATTGCTATTTTAAAGCTAATGAGAAATAATTGAGTGGTCACTTACATTTGAAGTAGCCAAAAATTGCCAGATATGGTTCTCCTGAAATTTCTTGTTTAAAAATAAATAAATAATAATAATTCTGTCAGCAATTTTTTTTGGCGGGAATTCAGGCTGAGGTTCGTTTGTCGCATCCAATTTTTTTTTTTTTTTTTTTCGCTTAACAGTTACCCAAAAACCAGGTATCTTAAATAATTTTTACACTTTATGACATAAACTTGTAATATGTAAATGTTTAATAAAGTGGTAATTACAGTGCTTAGTGTTTTGTCGATGTACCGTCCAATATGGACTTTAACGAAAACATTTTTGCGTCCGTCTCGCTGTTTTAAATTGTTTTTCAATGTAAGCATGCGCTAGACGGATGTCTTTGATTGTTGCGCCACGGCTCGCTGTATTTTACTCGTCTTGCGCATGTTAATTTTTAAAAACGCGTCTCAAGTGCCAATGCGGCTACTTGCTTGAAAACGCTGTTAGGGTATTTTTCTCAGCAGAAAAACATGAACATAAGCTAAAGTTCATAGCTTACGTTTTTTTCCTATTTAATCTAATAGCTGTCTAGGATTGCGATATACAGGTTATAAATATAGGCTACGCGATATAGACATATATTGTCTTTCCTACTGCACAGAATATGACGCTGGCTGGTCACATGGGAGGGGATGCGTTGTCTGTCCCTGTTGAAGACCTGCTACTGCCCAACTGTCGTACGTCACTTTGGCCAGCTACAAAAGTGCGTCCAAGTACCATGGTTACTGTTGTGTGTGTGTAATTATGGCATTGTGTGTGAACATGACCATGTCAGACTGTTTAGAAGAGCCTACAAGACAAACGTTCCAATATGCAGCTCATGGCAAGTAAACAGAAGAGGAAGAGGTAAAGTTTTTAGTTTGTTTTGGCTATCCTTACATTATAAATCTTTCTGTCAATTCCCTAACTTGCTTTTTATTTTGAATTAACTTCTTTTTCATAATTTACTAATGTTGTTCCAAACTCATATGTCTGTCTGTCTTCTGTGGAACACAGAAAATAGATGTTTTGAGGAATTCTCATGTTGTTTT
Source organism: Myxocyprinus asiaticus (assembly GCF_019703515.2). Taxonomy (NCBI): domain Eukaryota; kingdom Metazoa; phylum Chordata; class Actinopteri; order Cypriniformes; family Catostomidae; genus Myxocyprinus; species Myxocyprinus asiaticus. Next base: position 9,128,621 of record NC_059384.1, read on the forward strand.
TCACTTAAAATATTGCCACTACAGCTCTTAAATGACATTTTTGGTTCCACATATTCAAGCTTGACAGGTCACAATCAGTTACAACTTCAAGATATGCGTGAACCAATGGCTGATGGGGTTATTGATGTCAAACTGGCACAACACTGTGGCACTTCTTGATGCACCAGATTTGAATGTATATGAACGCGAATGAGATTTGAGAGCTCCGGCGGAGAGCCATATTTTCTACGGATAACAACTTAAATGTCAGTCTGTCCATACACCAAGCTATTGTATGGATCCAGAAGACTTGATCATTGATCACAAGTCTTGTGGACTACTTTTATGGTGCTTTTTTGGTGTGTTTTTGTCCTTTTTTAGCTTGACGTTCTGTGGTCATTAAACACTGATGAGCCAAAATATTATGACCACTCACAGTGGAAGCAAATAACGTTGATTATCTCCTAACATGGCCACATGTCAAGGTCTGGGTAGATTAGATGGTAAGCGAACAATCAGTTCTCATATTCAACTAGTTGAATGCATGAGAAATGGGCAGGAGTAAAGACCTGAGCAACTTGGGCCAAATTGCTATGGGCAGACGACTTGGTCAGAGCATCTCTGAAACGGCAAGGCTTGTGGGGTGCTCCTGGTCAGCAGTGGTGAGTACCTACTGACAGTGGTCTGAGGAGGGACAAACCACAAACCGGCGAAATGGTGTTGGGCGCCCAAGGCTCACCGATGTGCGAGGGCAACAAAGCTTATCCCGTCTGGTCTGAACCAACAGAAGGTCTACTGTGGCACAAGTCACAGAAAATGTTAATGATGGTTACAGCAGGAATGTGTCACAACACACAGTGCATCGCACCATGCTGCGTATGGGGCTGCGTAGCCACAGACTGGTCAGAGTGCCCATGATGACCCCTGTCCACCATCAAAAGCGCATACAATGGGCACGCGAGCATCGGAAGTGGACCTTGGATCAGTGGAAGAAGGTCGCCTGGTCCAATGAGTCCCCTTTTTTTACATTACGTGGACGGCCATGTACGTTTGCGCATTTACCTGGGGAAGTGATTGCATGAAAAGAGCAGCAGCAGCCATATCACCCTGCAGCTCTCGCTTGGTTACCTACTAAATCTAAGCAGGGTTGAGCCTGGCCAGTACCTGGATGGGAGACCTCCTGGAGAAAACTAAGGTTGCTGCTGTAAGAGGTATTAGGGAGGCCAGCAGGGGGTGCTCACCCTGTGGTCTGTGTGGGTCCTAATGCTCCAGTATAGCGATAAGGACCCTATACTGTAAAAAAGCACTGTCTTTTGGATGCCGTTAATCTGAGGTCCTGACTTTCTGTGGTCATTAAAAATCCCAGGGCACTTCTTGTAAAGAGTATAGGTATAACTCCAGTGTCCTGGCCAAATTCCCCCACTGGCCCTTATCTATCATGGCTCCCTAATAATCTCCATCCCTGAATTGGCAACATCACTCTCCTCTCCACCAATAGCTAGTGTGTGGTGGGCGTTCTGGCGCACTATGGCTGCCATCGCATCATCCGGGTGGATGCTGCACACTGGTGGTGGTTGAGGAGATTCCCCCTATACTATATAAAGCGCTTTGAGTGCATAGAAAAGTGCTATATATATGTAAGGAATTATTATTATTATTATTATTATTATTATTATTATTATAACTCTGAAATTCTGCAAATTATCATATTTTCTTCTCTTTCTCTGCAGTATGAGAGAATGTTTAAATTCAGCATTTGTTTGTGTTGGCCCTAATCTCTCTCAGTGCTGCTGTACTCCAAGCCACTGGAGAGAAATAAATAGACACCATCAAAATTGGCCATTTCTATTGTATGCTGCTCTGAGGGCAGAAACAAAAACAGAAAATTGCTCTACTTTGTTTCGCTTTTGTGTGACACTTGTGTTTTGGAGATTTTGGAGGTGGCTTGTATGTAGGGATTAAATGTGTTTGGTAATGGAAAACAATTCACATGAGTAATTATGTTTTATGAGTAGTTATGTAATTATGAGTTTCCATGACTCATTGGTTCTGGGCTATAGTAGGCTAATGCTTTCTCAGATCAGAGATTTGATGAGCTGTAGATCTCATGCTCATCTGTTTTCTGAGTCCCCAGGAAGGAAGGAAAATGTACTGTTTTTAATTGCTTCTATTGTCCTTCCTGTTGCAATCACTTCAAAAGCAATTCAACACCAACAGACATGTTGCATACAATACTCTAGCTAGTCCCCTGTCAATCTTTGCTTTCTGTTTGAATCAAGTTAAATTATCTGACAAAACTGTAGTTAGCAAGCACTACCAATAAAACCTTAAAGCTTTTGAGGTTTAGAACTGAGTTGGAATTATGCACCTTTTAAATTTCTGTATTATCCCAGAGGAAAATTCCATTGCTCAAAGATTGCTTATTCATAGCTCAGTTTCATTTAACCATTATCTTTTCAGATGTTTCTCCAAAAAATTCAACATAGTCAAATGACAATTTGTAAAAATAAGTACGAGAAGATGGAAATTGTAAAGGTATGAATTCTATTTCCACAGAGACCAACTAATCCACAAACAGCATTTCAAATCGGTCCAAAACAAGCATTACATTTTAGCTAGCCTCCTATCCAACACTTTATTTTAAGAATGGAATCATCAGTGAACGAATTTGGTTGTTCATTCCGTATTTATTTATGCAATACAAATGACTGACGTATGTCAATAACCTGTAATGCACTTCCCTCGTCTCGTTCCAGACCCCAATGTTTTCTTTCTTTTGTGGTACACAAAAGTAATTTTTCTATTACAATTATGTTTAGTTTTAGGGTTTTGGTAAAGTTTGAGTTAGGGTTTAAACTTAGGAAAAATGTTATTGTTCATTGGCTTGTTTATTTCCCTCTAAAGGAGTAAAAGTCAGATACTTTTGTATGAGCCATCTTGTAATAATTATTACGACTTGTTATGAGACTGGGTGTAAAATTCCTTAGGAGAAATTAAAAATGTAGACAATTAAGACATTGTTAAGACGAAGTTAGAGTATAGAGCTATAAAATTAACATGGATATGGTAGCATTGTCCAAATAATTGGGAGAGGTACTGGGAGAATTTGAAAAGGAATATTTGATATTTATATTGATAAATAGGACTTTTGATTGCAGACTTTGGCAAATCTGATCCATTTGCATTATTGTTTAGATCTCTTTTGAAACTCAAGAGGTGATTATAAACTCTCTTTATTAGGTTTAAAATATGAGAAGCAGGAGATTTAAACTAAAGCTCTACATTTGAGCTCATTGGAGAAACAGTTTCGATACTGAGATGTCATTTGAGATTTTCCTTTCCAATGTGCTGTGCTGTGGCTTTCATAACATTCTCACCTACAACATTTTAAAACATCAGCATTCACCTCCAAAAAATTTTAATGGTTGAATGTCATTATCAAGAGATATTGTACTGCATTATTTACACTTTGAAGGGACATAAAACCACTTTAAAGGAAGTATTTGGAACATGATCTTTATGTATTTATTTGCAATCTTTCAACAGAAAAAATGAAAAGAGGGACCTGTGCTGTGCCTGGGAAGGTTTGGATACAGATAATGGAGTCAACGGTAAGCAATCAAGCCCATTCATAAAGTAATGTAATGGCTCATAATCCAAGTAATGGCTCATATCGTAATTAATCTGGTTAGGAGTAAAATGCTGCCAAAGGAAAATCAATATGCTCTCTGAAATGGCTCTAGTGCCACATCATTCCTAATCAGACACTGAGTGACAGTCTCACAGCGGACACATACACTCACTGAGCACTTTATTAGGAACACTATGGTCCTAATAAAGTGCCCGGCATGGTCTTCTGCTGTTGTAGCCCATCTGCCTCAATGTTCGACATGTTGTGCATTCTGAGATGCTATTCTGCTAACTACAATTGTACAGAGTTATCTTAGTTATCGTAGCCTTTCTGACAGCTATTCTCCTTTGATCTCTCTCATCAACAAGGCATTTCCATCCGCAGAACTGCTGGTTACTGGATGTTTTTTGTTTTTGGCACTATTCTGAGTAAACTCTAGAGACTGTTGTGTGTGAAAATCCCAGGAGATCAGCAGTTACAGAAATACTCAAACCAGCCCGTCTGGCACCAACAATCATGCCACGGTCCAAATCACTGAGATCACATTCTGATTGTTGATGTAAACATTAACTGAAGCTCCTGACCCATATCTTCATGATTTTATGCACTGCACTGCTGCCACATGTTTGGCTGATTAGATAATCGCATGAATAAGTAGGTGTACCCAATAAAGTGCTCAATGAGTGTATATAGATTTGTGTTCCGAATATCCATAATTCCTTACTATATAGTATGCCAAAAACAGCATGCCAATGGAGTGGTATGTCCGAATCCTCAGTATTCATAAAAGAGTAAACGAGAAATACCCGGATGACCCACTATTTTTCAAAGAGATTTTGAGGTGCAGATCGAATGAGCACTTCATGATCCCATAATCTCTTGGAAGCCAAGGAGACATCACATTCAAACAAAAAACAGAGGAGAACCACAAAACAGACGCTTCTTCTCAACTGTAAGTGCTATTTATACCAATAAAGTTGTTCCTTGTGCTTAAACAGTGCTTGTTTTACAAAACCAGAGTAAATTATTTTGCTGGTTGTTGTTATTACGTCATATAGCCATGTCAAAAGACAATGCCTACTTTCCCGGATGAAGTGTGTCTGGAATCTATTCATACTACTCACATGCATACCTAAAGAATGTACTGTTTTACTGGCCGAGAAGTGCATCCTTCATCAATATAATACATACTCTGACAGTACGCAATTTTGGACGCAGCTTTGATTTAGTCATTTCTTCTAAACTGTTTGCGCCCTGTGTCTAATTACACAGTTGCTTTCACCTGCTGCTGTGTGAAATTTCATATTGGGATCTGGAGGCGTCCATTATGTGCGGCGCAAACATTTGTCTGCTACTGAGTGTAGCTTGCTAACCAGCATGCCTCAGAATCACCTCGCAGTATGCATCAGGACCGAAAGGCGCGACTTCCTGCCTATCACCCAGCATGTAGAGCTTTCTCCACACATTGAAGCCAGTTTTGACTGTTTACTCTGTTTGTTTGAGCTTTTTAAAATTGTTTTGACTGCACTGTGAAAATTACTCACATGGCATTTATTGAACAGCTACATTTACGCATTATGCTTATAAATAGTGCATTCAAGCTATACACTTTTTTCCTTTATCAGTAGTACATGGGTTCCCTGGGAATTGAACCCCTGATGTTGTCGTTGCTTGTGTCATGCTCTACCAGTTAAGCTCCTATCTACTTGAATAGGGAAAGACTGAAATCTCCAAGACAGTTGGTCAAGATTAAGATAATTTAAAATCAGCAGTTAAATCTGACAACTATGGTTCCATAAATTGTGCTTCTGTAGCTCAGATCATGCAAAGAAAAAAAAAAAAAATAAAATAAAATATATATATATATATATATATATATATATATATATATATATATATATATATATATATATATATTATTTATTTATTTATTTATTTTTATTATTTTTTTCTCTCTCTCTCAGGCTGGTCTAGCTGAAATGTACTGTATGCACATTCTAGAATAAACGGACAGGAGATATCTTATCAAAAAGTGACTGGCTCGTTAACTGTAATCCAGATGTTGTTTACTCCAATCTCATTTTATGTGCCTCTTTCACTTTCTCCCCTATGAAGCCCAGCTACCAAAGGTTAGGCGTTCAAAACATTTGCATTTAAAACCTCCATCAGTCTCCCTCTTTGGTGTTAGCAAACAGTGAGTCATACAAAGTCCCACAGTGTCAGAGCAGCATTCTGCAAGAGAGCTGTAGAGTGGGTCATCGATCAGAGACTGGCCACGCTGGGCTTAGACCTGACATTTAAAAGCCGGACCTGTGATTAATCATTGGCCTAACAGGGCTCAGACCTCAAGCGTCTGAAATACAGCCCCGTGGACACCCGTAGACCCAAGAGCAAGAAATACGGAGGGTGTGAAACTTTCTTGATAGACATAACCTTGTTAAACAGACTAAACAGAAATGTTTATATTTTACCCAACAGTTAGTCACATAGTTGTTTGGCTCCTTTTTAAATATAATGATAACAGAAATCACCCAAATAGCCCTGATCAAAAGTTTACATACCTTTGAATGTTTGGCCTTGTTACAGACACACAAGGTGACACACACAGGTTTAAATGGCAATTAAAGATTAATTTCCCACACCTGTGGCTTTTTAAATTGCAATTAGTGCCTGTGTATAAATAGTCAATGAGTTTGTTAGCTCTCACATGGATGCACTGAGCAGGCTAGATACTGAGCCATGGGGAGCAGAAAAGAACTGTCAAAAGACCTGTGTAACAAGGTAATGGAAATTTATAAAGATGGAAAAGGATATAAAAAGATATCCAAAGCCTTGAAAATGCCAGTCAGTACTGTTAAATCACTTATTAAGAAGTGGAAAATTCAGGGATCTCTTGATACCAAGCCAAGGTCAGGTAGACCAAGAAAGATTTCAGCCACAACTGCCAGAAGAATTGTTCGGGATACAAAGAAAATCCCACAGGTAAGCTCAGGAGAAATACAGGCTGCTCTGGAAAAAGACGTTGTGGTTGTTTCAAGGAGCACAATATGACGATACTTGAACAAAAATGAGCTGCATGTTCGAGTTGCCAGAAAGAAGCCAATGCCACAAAAAAGCCTGGTTACAATATGCCCAACAACATCTTGACACGCCTCACAGCTTCTGGCATACTGTAATTTGGAGTGACGAGACCAAAATAGAGCTTTATGGTCACAACCATAAGCACCATGTTTGGAGAGGGGTCAACAGGTATTGAGCTCCTTGAAACAACCACACCGTCTTTTGCCAGAGCAGCCTGTTTTTCTCCTGAGGTTACCTGTGGGTTTTTCTTTGTATCCCAAACAATTCTTCTGGCAGTTTTGGCTGAAATCTTTCTTGGTCTACCTGACCTTGGCTTGGTATCAAGAGATCCCCGAATTTTCCACTTCTTAAGTGATTGAACAGTACTGACTGGCATTTTCAAGGCTTTGGATATCTTTTTATATCCTTTTCCATCTTTATAAAGTTCCATTACCTTGTTACGCAGGTCTTTTGACAGTTCTTTTCTGCTCCCCATGGCTCAGTATCTAGCCTGCTCAGTGCATCCATGTGAGAGCTAACAAACTCATTGACTATTTATACACAGACACTAATTGCAATTTAAAAAGCCACAGGTGTGGGAAATTAACCTTTAATTGCCATTTAAACCTGTGTGTGTCACCTTGTGTGTTTGTAACAAGGCCAAACATTCAAGGGTATGTAAACTTTTGATCAGGGCCATTTGGGTGATTTCTGTTATCATTATGATTTAAAAAGGAGCCAAACAACTATGTGATAATAAATGGCTTCATATGATCACTATCCTTAAATAAAAGTTGTTTTGCATGATTAGTCATATTTTCAGAATCAATGCCAAAATGTCACAGTTTCTGCCAGGGTATGAAACTTTTGAGCACAACTGTATACAGTGAAACAATACGCAATTAGGCAAAGCATGTAATTTTAAAGTATAATATTGTAAAAAATATATATTCCTGTATGTAATATATTAAAAAAGTTTATATTACAGTATGGTTAACAAGACAATGTACTTAAATTATTGTTAAAATTGCAGTGAAAAACAAATTGATTATATTTTATTTAAATAGATATGTTTCTTCTATTTTTAATTTTAATTGTTTATATCAGTTATGTACATTGGGATGTTTTATGTTACACTTTATAATGTTCATTATGAGTGTACATGTACAGATGAAGTCAGAAGTTTACATACACCTTAGCCAAATACATTTAAACTCAGTTTTTCACAATTCCTGACATTTAATCATAGAAAACATTCCCTGTCTTAGGTCAGTTAGGATCACTACTTTATTTTAAAGTAGTACTTTATGAGAGAATTATTTATTTCAGCTATTATTTCTTTCATAACATTCCCAGTAGGGCTGGGCGATATGGACCAAAAATCATATCTCTGTATTTTTAGGCTGAATAGCAATACACAATAAATATCTATATAAGTATTTTTGGGCTAAATGTTCGGTTGTAAGTCAAAGCCACATGTGAGATGGTAAATGAAGCTTGCAATGCACTTTGTTCGGGGCAGAAGACTTATCAGGCTGCGAAGGCTTTGCGGCCGGGGTTGCAGCAGCAGCACGAAGTTTAACACAATCTTTGTACATCTGTTTATGTTTGCTCCCTAAAAAATCCCGCAATGCACTGTAAAAACCAGGGAGCATCCTTGCTCACTTTTTTCCCTTACCTGAAACTTCCTTGTGTCTCCCTAAAAAATCCTGCAATGCACTGTAAAAACCAGGGAGCATCGCTGCTCACTATTTTCCCTTACTGGAAACTTCCTTGTGTCTTCTGAAGTCGTTAGATGACAAGCAGAAGTGTAAAAATATGAAGTCCAAGCATTATTTTCTCTTAAAAAGAGATGTTGTTTGTAATGTATTTCATTCATAATTACTACGAAAGTGAAACAATCTTTTAAATATTTAATTTGTTAAAAGGTTTAAAATACATCTTTTATGTTTTTATTTCTTTATGCCATTTATCTGTTATAATAGACCTTTTTCACAGACTGTGATGACGCGTTTCCGCCTTATTTATCAGCGTAAATCTTGCCATTTTTTTATTTTTTTATATTATACATTTTTTAAATATTGAGTGTATATTTAAAACATTATGCTTTGGGTTATATTATCCTGGAATTAGTTTTAAAAAATGAATTACCACAGCTGCAAGGGGGTTTCGATTACAGCTGCTGAGAGAGTGACAGTAAATTTGGCATCTTCTCCCATTTTACTGTCTTAATCCACTGCTCTCTATTTATTTCCTCTTCTGGAAAGTCATTCAAACATAAGAGTGGATTTTATCTTTTGGTCTTGGAGCAAATGGGTAAGTGAAAATAATATTTGCTGTGATCTCCCATTCACCGCAGTCAAAGTTTACCCTGCAAACCTTTACTTCCACGTTCCAAAACTGGGAGTGTGAAAAAGCTCTATAACACTGTACGTTTGAAAATCTTCAATGAAAATGAATGATAGTGTCATTTATACAGCGATGGTGCTGATTAATAACAGCTGCGCTACAATGCACAAGCTCGTTAACGTGTCGCGGGTGATTGAGTCATAAGTGTCCCAGTGTGGCACGGCTTTACGGAAGAAACATGTTATGTAACGCAACATCAAACTATATCAATATAAACTGTATTGTCTTATCCTATATCTCGTTTGAAAATATATTGATATATCTTTAAAAGTCGATATGCCGCCCAGCCCTAATTCCCAGTGGGTCAGAAGTTTACATACACTTTGTTAGTATTTGGTAGCATTGCCTTTAAATTGTTTAACTTGGGTCAAACGTTTTGGTTAGCCTTCCACAAGCTTCTCACAATAAGTTGCTGGAATTTTGGCCCATTCCTCCAGACAGAACTGGTGTAACTGTGTCAGGTTTGTAGACCTCCTTACTCACACACTCTTTTTCAGTTCTGCCCACAAATTTTCTATCGGATTGTGATGGCCACTCAAATACCTTGAATTTGTTGTCCTTAAGCCATTTTGCCACAACTTGGAGGAATGCTTGGGGTCATTGTCCATTTTGAAGACCCACTTGCGACCAAGCTTTAACTTCCTGGCTGATGTCTTGAGATTTTGCTTCAATATATCCACATAATTTTCCTTCATGATGCCATCTATTTTGTGATGTGCACCAGTCCCTCCTGCAGCAAAGCACCCCCACAACATGATGCTGCCACTCCCATGCTTCACGGTTGGGATGGTGTTCTTCGGCTTGCAATCCTCACCCTTTTTCTCCAAACATAACAATGGTCATTATGGCCAAACAGTTTAGTTTTTGTTTCATCAGACCAGAGGACATTTCTCCAAAAGTAAGATCTTTGTTCCCATGTGCACTTGCAAACTGTAGTCTGGCTTTTCTATGGCGGTTTTGGAGCAGTGGCTTCTTCCTTGCTGAGCAGCCTTTCAGGTTATGTCGATATAGGACTCGTTTTACTGTGTATATAGATACTTGTCTTCCTGTTTCCTCCAGCATCTTCACAAGGTCCTTTGCTGTTGTTCTGGGATTGATTTGCACTTTTTGCACCAAACTACGTTCATCTCTAGGAGACAGAATGCGTCTCCTCCCTGAGCGGTATGATGGCTGCGTGGTCCCATGGTGTATACTTGCATACTATTGTTTGTACAGATGAACGTGGTACCTTCAGGCATTTGGAAATTGCTCCCAAAGATGAAACAGACTTGTGGAGGTCCACAATTTTTTTTTTCTGAGGTCTTGGCTGATTTCTTTAGATTTTCCCATGATGTCAAGCAAAGAGGCACTGTGTTTCAAGGTAGGCCTTAAAATACATCCACATGTACATGTCCAGTTGATTCCAATTAGCCTTTCAGAAGCTAATTGGCTAATTGCCTAAAGGTTTTACATAATTTTCTGGAATTTTTCAAGCTGCTTAAAAGCACAGTTAACATAGTGTATTTAAACCTCTGACCCACTGGAATTGTGATAGAGTCAATTAAAAGTGAAACAATCTGTCTGTAAACAATTGTTGGAAAAATTACTCATGTCATGCACAAATTAGATTTCCTAAACGACCTGCCAAAACTATAGTTTGCTAATATGAAATCTGTGAAGTGGTTAAAAAATTAGGTTTAATGACTTCAACCTAAGTGTATGTAAACTTCTGACTTCAACTGTATATGTCAAATGGTGTTTTGTGCTTGTTTGGGTGACACGTTGCAGTGTCTACATATGTTTATTACCCATTGGTAATTTAAGCCATCATGTGGTCTTCGGTAGTTACTATTGTGATTAGCAAATCATTTTAAAGTACAAAAGCAGATTTTTATATTTCCAGTAGGTTGGTATTAAATGATATACAACTGTAAACTGTAAAATAACACCAAAATGACATCTTGTAATGTCAGAAACATGATCACTGTGTTTTTAACTGTGAATGTTTGGTAACCACAGCTGCCAGATTTATACCATATTTTTTTAAACTGTTGCTTCCATTGAAGCTAAAGCTGCTCGAAAAATCTGACATTTATATTAAATTTTCACTCAATTTGTTATGCTGGTAGTACAATTTGAAATAGAAAAACATCTGTATTGATTTAGAAAAATGGAAAATAGAAGCATTTTCTTGAGTGGAATTTGAACCCTACTGTATTTCAATACAGGTGCTTTGATGACAACCTCAGCCAGGTACTTAAAATTAAAGTGATTTGTTTTGCTGGCAGTACTGTTTTTTTATTTTAATTTTATTTTTTTACAGATGATAATGCATTTCATGGATACCAGGAGGCTAAAAACAAGGTTAGACAGAAATGCAGCTATTTGGATGAAAAGAACATCATTGTGTCACCTCATTTATTTGCTCAGCCCAGGTCTTTCGTATCTGCAGCAAATTACGCATTGGATGCGGCAAATTTAAGATGGAGAGTTTCTCAACTCAGTTGCATACCTGCTAAATGTTCTGCCAACCAAGAGGTGAACCTTACCAGTGAGAGACCAGGTGCACCGGACCCAAGTTGTGTACCTATAAATCCCTGCATATCTACTGATTCAATGACCCAGAAACAAAACATCACTCTCAGTAGGAGCTCAAACCAAGTAAACAATGTAGAGGGGAGTGGGACTTTATCAATGATTGAGCGGATTCCAGCCATGTCTCATGTACAAAAAACAGAGAAAAAGGTAGCCTGGCGGTGCACTGAATTTGTCTTAGCAAACCATGAAACAAGTAGTCTCGAACCGCTTTGGAAAAGGGCATCTAATCATAGACTGGAATGGTTCCCGGAGAATCTAGCCAAAGTGGCCCATCTGCGTTTGTCAGCGCCAGCCAATGGCCTGCATTGCACCAGACCCGGTGTTGTGATCCGGAGAGTGGCAAGGCTAAGTGGAGGCTATAGCGGGACCCAGGTGCAGGGCAGCCATGTGGAAAGGAAGCTCAGCCCCTTGTACTCCCACGGACCGGTAGCAAATCACAAAGACCTGCAGAATAGCTATTACAGCCTGTCAACCTCTGGAGAATGGACTCCCAACCAAACAGTGTATGAATGCCTCTGTAGACCTTTGCAACCACAGGTGAGAAACAGTCCAGGAAGAGACCAAAGAGACACCACACAGATGCTTGACTGGAAAAAGCAAGGACAGCAAAGAGAGTTTTCAGATTCAATCAGGATGATGGTAATAGTATATATTTTGCTGTTCTCAAACTAAAGGTCAGTCTTAGTATCACACGTTCAATTGTTTCCCAGCCAAGCCACTCAATCAATGTCCTGTCTTGAAATGTCCCTTTAATGTGAAAATGCCAAATTTTACGACTGCGAAATAAACACAAACTGAAACATTTTGTGACACAATAAGGCTGATTGTCCTTGCTGTGAAACCTACTGTGCAGATTGATTGTTCCATGAGGATATTGATCTGTTTCACGGTAGACAGAAATGAATGATTTTTTACACAATCAGTCTCCATCTGATTTCAGATGAATGCTGGGACATGTCCTGGTAGCTACTGTATTGTTAGATTGTTTGATGTTACAGGAGCAATTTAGACTCTACAAATGGATGGCTTAGTTTTTTGAAAACCCTGATAAATTCAACAATTTGTGTGCATGTTTGGTAAGTACACACTAGTAATAGAGCTGTAAAAATGCATCAATCTTAGAACGAAAATGTAATGCAATGATTATGGAATTTAATAATTGATAATAATTACTATAATAGTACCAGATAATAGCATATTACAAATTAATTTCTTATGCAAAATTCAATCCTTAATCAATTTTCAAAACAAATCTACTTCAAGTGTAGACTGAGTATGAAGAAATGATGAGGTATTGTGTATTGTTTTATTCACCATTCTAGTGTAGTTTCCCTTCAGTTACATTTGTATCATTGAAAATAATTATGAATCGAACAAACTGTGATCAAATGACATGATGCATTGCATCTATTAAAATAATTGTAATCGAATCAAATATAATCGTTGTCAGTGCAAATATTTACACCCCTAACAGGCATTGGCTTGTTATTGTGTCACTTCAAGGGCTGCTTGAAATTTTGAGGACACTATTTGAACATATTTTACACCAAAGCACCAATGTTGTGTTGTCATCAGTTCTTGTCCTAGAAAATCTGTTAGCAGTTTTTGGAAAAACAATTGGCACTTTTTAAGGCAATACATTTAAAGGAAAATTCCAGATTCAATACAAGTTAAACTCAATTGACAGCATTTGTAGCATAATGTTGATTACCACAAAAATGTATTTTGACTCGTTCATCCTTTTCTTTAAAAAAAGCAAAAATAAATGTTACAGTGAGACACACACAATTAAAGTGAATGGGGACAATTTTTTGAGGGTTTAAAGACAGAAATGTAAAGCTTTTAATTTTATAAAAGCACTTACATTAATTATTCTGTTAAAACTGATGTATTATTTGAGCTGTAACGTTAATTCATCATTTTTACAGTGGTTTAGGGGTTTGTTGACATTACATCGTCATGGCAAGGAAGTTGTAAAATTGGCTATAACTTTACACAGAAAAGGTAAGAGATTTTATCACACAAAACTAATGTTAACGCATATTGTTTACTAATGGTCGACCGATATAGGTTTTTTCATAGGCCGATACAATGCCGATATATCACACAATTTAATATAGTATATAACAAACATTAAATTGCTAAAAAAAAAAAAATTATAATAAACTCTTATTTAGCACTATATTGACTCAATTTCACATAAAATACAAAAATAATACTGTATTTTAAATGGTAGATAGCAGTTTTTTTCTGATTTCTGTTTAGTCATCAAATTTTAGTAATTTATTTGCACATGAAGAAATTGTTAATATATTAGGAAGAAGGAAATAACAGTACACACAGTAGTCCAGCAACCATGGATGGCATGTCCATGCTAGCAATCGCATTTACTCAAAAAATATTGAATCAAACCAATTATACATACAGTGATAGTGAATATGAAATTTACTCAGCACACGAGAAGCGCTTTTACCTTGGGCTGCATCCGAAAATGTAGGCAGCTTGCTACCTTGCTGCCTAATCAGTTAATGGCTTAACGGACAACTGTTTTGAATGAATGGATCTCTTAAGGAAACTGGTCTCCGAACATTTTGAAAAGAACCTTATTTTCATCCTACCGCCGTATACAGCCTCCAGAGGTAGAATTTTCCTGGTGTCGGATGCAGCCTTGAGTTGTGCCACGTGTGCGCGCAGATCCATCGTGACCCTCAATCTTCTGGCAGTTTAAACGGCCTGGATCGCCTACTTGGATTTTTACAGACAGACCGTCATGATTTGTGAATGAGAGGAACTTTTAATCCTGAAGTTTTTGATCCTGGCTGATAGAATACACGCTTCAGAGGAAGATATTAGATGAGCACTCGATGGGAAGAAAACGCAGGATTTTCGTGAGGTTCGTGAATGACATCTTTTTAAACGAGATATCTGCATATTTGCAGATGGTATATAATAGAAGTTTATTGATATTTGCCTTTTATCATTAGAAAAGTTACAGGGAACTGTTGAGGAGAGACTGTTAGAATACGTGTTTCAGAGGAAGATTTATGAGCGTTCCACAGGATGCTGGATCTGCTGAAGTTGTGTGAGGTTGGTTTATTGCATCTGTTTAAATGAGATTTGTGCATATTTGCAAATTGTATATGATATTAGTTTTATAGATGTTTGCCTTTTTCTCATTAGACAGACAGTTAAAGTTACAGGGAACTGTTGAGGAGAGAGAGGGAGAATGAAACAGGCGAGCACTTTAACATTATGAGCTCAAATGCGTCTGCCGCGGTCTGATATGCGGACCATTTAAATGACAGTGTGTTGCACACTGGTCTATTATTTTAGTAACACGATGGCACGTAACTACAAAATGAACCATGACTGGTTGTTTACATGTCTCAGACGCTTCATATGCAAGCAGGCGATTTTCGGCGCCCTCAAGAAAAAAAATCTGCCAAGCGGGAACATTTATCAGCCGATAATTAAAAAAGCCAGAATATTGGTCGACCACTATTGTTTACATCTTGTGGCTATACTTTTGAAACAGTAAGTATTTGAACATTTACGGATTGGCCTCATTCACTTACAGTGTAAGTACCTCTCTGGAACCCAGATTTTAGTTTTTTTTAAAGAAAAGGAGGGGCAAGTCCAAATTTATTTTTGTGGTAATCACCATACAAATGATGTCGATTGAGCTTAACTTGTATTGAATCCGGTATATTCCTTTAATAGTATACACTGATTATCAATACCATAGCATTACCATGTTTTATTTTTATTTTTTTACATGAACCATGGTGATACCATTGTATTCTTTGAAGTACCTGGAGAACCATATAAATACCATGGTATATGAATATGTTAATAATTCAGTAGCATGGTATACATCAAAGTACCATGGTATTACCATCTGATATCCTCAATATAGCATGGTACAGCCACAGTACTTTTTTGTTAGCTTCAAACAGGCTTTACTGAATCATGAAGTGACCAGACCAAGTAAATAATCCCAGAAATGCCTAATTAACCTTTATTAGTGTGATGTTTGTACACTGCTTTGGAATGAGCAAAGATGAAACATATTTTTACATGTACCATTAAAAGAAAGCTCTAAAAAGATGAGAGACTTTGTGAAGCCTGAGCAGTCTGTTTCTCAGTGGTTTTTCTGTGCTTTCAATCTGCACTGGGAGAAACTGGGGAGATCAAGTAAAAGGGAAGCTGAGAACAGGAGAGAACATGTTTCCCTTTGGAAAGGAATCCATCCTTGTGATGTTGGAGAGTGGGGGGGAGGAGAGAGAGAAATAGAGAGACTTTCCACTATGTACCATAAACAGTTATAAATGTGGGATGGTTGAATCGCTCCATCTTTTTTGATTGCTTGTTTCTCTCTTTGTTGCTCCTCAGGATATACAGTGTCAGTCAGGATGTCTGAGGAACGCAGAATACCCTCCAACTCCCCACCATGTCACTTTCTCTCATATTCTACAGGTTCTGCAGAGGAAACCAGACAATTTTCCAGAGGTCAGGGGCCATAGACATCACAGGGCTCTTTAAATGCCACTGAGAGCCTTCAATATAAGATGTCCTTCATTTTATAGTCCGTACACATTGGTGAAGTGCCTGTCAGAAAATGTGCCACAGGGGTATAGAATATATTTTTTATTCAAACTTTAAATTTCATCATCTCTACAGTGTAAAAGTTCATGAATTCAAGAAAGCCCTAGAAGCACACAGAGATGGATTCATGTAGATTCAAAAGGAAATCCATCTGCAATATCCAAAAAATCCAACAGTGTGATGAGGAATGAATTTAGATGAAGAAAAATATAGGAATCAGAAGCCTCTTGAGGTTGAAAGAACCTCTTTGAACAACCAAAAAAAAATTGATGCAAGATATACAACAGACCATGATATAAATATAAACACTATTAAAAAAAAAGAAACATCAATTTTGTACATAGTAATCCAATGTGTAATAATACAGCCAAGATTTAAAGAGTATTAATGATACAGTACAATGTGTACTTACAGTTTGCCATTGTATACCCATACACTCCCACACACACATACATGAACAGCACAAACATAAGAAAATAAACATCATTAATCTCTGTCAAAAATTATATCATGTGCATTTACACTGTACACACCGTGTTTTCATTATAATACTGTTGCAAGTGCTGTGATAATTTTAACACTTGTTATCCTGATTTTTTTTCATTTTTACATAGCATGTTTTATTTTTTCCTTTCTGCATTTAAAAGTTTGCATTTTAAAGTGCAGCAATCCCAGTGTCCAACGTAAAGACCTCTGCGATAAGTGCTTTAGCATTAATATACCATTTTTCACACCAATATACGTAGCTACTATATGACAATAAAAAAAAAAATGGGAAAGTTTCTCATGAGATATAGTATAGAGAATCAAACGTTATTGCTCAAGTATTGGCCACATCTGTGGGAAATTCATGCTTACAAGAGGAATTCACTGTTTCTAAAAACTACTAAAGGAATTACAAAAATAAAACACAGAACTGCAAAACCTTTAAAAGAATATTCTGGGTTATTTTGAACTAAATGTCAATAGACCCTATATGTGGCATGTTGTCTCTTACCACAGACAAAAAGCCAGAAGCATACTTCATGCAAGTATGCGTACACAGATGTAAGCGCTTAGTCAGCGATTGCCAACGCACAGCCCGTCTGAACACACATAAAGTGTGTTCTCGTGACGGTAACAAACCTCAGTACTCAAGGAGGCGACAGAGCTACCTTCAAAAGTCTGT
The DNA here is from genome assembly GCF_019703515.2 of Myxocyprinus asiaticus. Lineage (NCBI taxonomy): Eukaryota > Metazoa > Chordata > Actinopteri > Cypriniformes > Catostomidae > Myxocyprinus > Myxocyprinus asiaticus. The sequence goes on from NC_059384.1 coordinate 9,146,050, forward strand.
GCCATTATACTGGATTTATTATTCAGGTAAATTGTTATAAATATATTGACTTTAAATTACTTGCTCAGCAATATCCACTTCAAACTGTTGCTCTGCCATGAAAGTAGTTGACTTGACAAAGAAAACTCACACTATAGCTCCCCTTGTGGCAATGTTGAGAATGCATGTACTTTCATTGTGTTATGAATTGCAGTCTGACAAATATTGGAACGCAACTACACATGAAACTGAGTTTGAGTAGCTAGAAGCATCTGAATTTACGTACTTGCGTAGAGTTTGTTTGGCGTAGACTAGAGTATGTTTAAAACACTGGGCCAGAGATCTCAACTATAAATAAGTGTAGCATTGCATCTTTTGTATTTTCAAAAAAATTATGTTGCTGACTAATAGCGCACTTCAATACACAAGAGGTATCATGGTTTGTTTTAATGATCAAAGGTGGCTTTCTAAATTAATTTAGACTTTAACGGTTAGAATATTATTAATAAAATGAATAAAGTTAGAATATGATGGCCATTAAAATAGAATGGACTGTTGTAAAAAAAAAAAAAAAAAAAAAAAAAAAATGTCTATGAGTATCGTTATTATGTTGAGCTCTAGTTAAATGGACCCATTTGAACTGATCCATTATTCTACAGAAATGGCTGGTGATTTCCTTTGCAGATTATTCTATCCTTCACATCAGACTGATCTAAACTCCTTAGGGTTCACACATAGCTTTAATGTGATTGCCCATTGTGAAAAATTGAGTCATGGCTCATGAATCATCTAAGCAATGTATTTGGACTGAATTTGTGAGGCCAGTACTGCGAAGAGTTGACTGTAGTTCAGAATTTATCATGAACTTTGGTAAAAGTTTTTTGGTAATAATAATGTTCCATACGTCAACATTAGTTGATGCATTAGGTATCATGAACGAAAAAGGAACAATATTTTTTTACAAGTATTAATCTAGGTTAATGTTAATTTATAAATGTACTATTGTTCATTGTTTGTTCTCAATATATTTACTAATGTTAATATATACTTAACATATGTTAATACATAACTATAACTTGTAATGATAAATTAAAGTTATAGTTAGTAAATTCAAATTCTAATTGCATACAGTATGTAGAAATTAACATAAACCGAGATTAATCAATGCTGCAAAAGTATTCTTAATTGTTAGTTCGTGTTATCTGTTGTGTTAACAATTACATTATTGTAAATTGTTACATTTTTTTTTTTTTTTTTTTTTATGTGAGCTTTCCACACATACTTTTGCTAATTTTATGCCTTAGCTGATATTAGATTGCAGACACAGTGTATTTACGTATGTAATCATCCAATGTAAGCACTAAAAGAGAAACAAATGAATACAGGAATTAACACTTTGCCTGGAAAATGTGCATATGAAAAAGAAAACACACATAGGTCCATTTTGAATTTCGGAGGTGGATATTAGCATCAATCTGCCAGATAGTCTTCCAAAACTCAGAGGTGCTCTCCGGATACACTTGAGAATTTCTTGCAGAACACTAGTTGTGAGCAAGTAGAATCGGCCATGGAAAGGTACAGAGAAGCTTCAGTCATTAGTTGCGTTATTGTACAGTAACAGTTGACAGGACAAACAATTCCACGCACACACACACACACACACAAAAAGCGGGGGCGGGACAATCCAAAACAACACCATTGAGAATATGAGCACTGTTAATGCTGAGCCGTGATTATCGGGACTGGACGGTAAACAGCGTGGATGTCCAGTGTGTCTGCCACACCGGCGACTCAAGGTCACGTGATCTCAGCGAAGGTGATGTGATTCTGTTGACGAAATGAGACAGAGCAGAGGAAGGACATCAGCAAAAAATGAGGGCGTCAAACAGGTCATCTCACCTGTATGAATCTGCTTTGAACTAGAGAAAACTTTGGTATGCAAAGGTTTTTCACACAGATTGTTGAGGAACCAAATTATTGAGGTTTTCACACTTGGTTCAATTACTTGTTTTGAACCCAAGTCTGATTCCCCCCCTCCCTCCCTTGCACCTTATAGGTCATTCACATTGTATTTTTGGCCCCAAACCGTGGTACATTTGCATCGTCATTGTGAAAGCTAGTGGCATCTGTTTATCACTGTAGCTAGGTAGCAAAGAGTTTGCACCAAAAATAGAAAGTGCTGTTTACTTTTTTGGTCATGTTTTGTCCCTTTGGTTTTACAACCAAAATTAATACACAGAAAACGGTACATGCATCTGACTTCCGCATTAGACCCTCGTTTGGTTTGTTTGTTTGGTGTGAGTGCAGTTTTCCAAACACAGATGTGCAATGGGAAATGTATTCTATGCGCAAAGAAAATGTTTACATCAGTAGTTGATTCATTTTTGTATTTGACAGCAAGGAACCACAGCCGAGTCACACCGACCAAACGAATTGAACTGATTCGAGTTGGCATCAAAAGCTCTTGTTGGCCACATATCACTTTAGAAATGTAATGAAACACATACTGTCATGCAAGAAGATAGAGGGCTGTGTCTTTATTAGGTTCTACTTGGTGTGAGTTTAGGTAAAATATACATCTCCAGATTTGCTTGTGCCCAGATTGATCTCCACTTGTATTCCACTTGCCATTCTACAAGCAGTCAAAGTTTCTGCTTGAGATTGGACACAGGAACCAGGTAACAGCAAACACTGATGGCTTTGTTCAACCTTGATAAACTTATGGAGTAAATAACATAAATCATATCCAAGTAAATGAGTCGATTGTTTGTACATAGGGCGATCATATTGAGCTAGTCAGGACTGATTTAGTTTTAAGAATTGATATAAAGACATCAAGAGTTTGAGAGGCTCTTATATGGAGCAGCAAATTATTCCAAAGGCATGGGGCTGCAACATACATATAAATGGGTGTTGAAATGAATTTAGTTGGAGTTGTGGCTGAATTTAGAGTGATTTAATGATAGGTAAGGGTACACAAAGGCACTGCGCTGAAACAACATAGTGCATTAGAAAATTCATAAGTAATACAGCTGGAAATTAAGTGAGTTCATCAGGGATTCATAAAACCATTTCGTGGGTCATATCACTGATATACTGTGACCTCAGCAGAGAATGCGGGGTGGCTTTCCTCAAACAAATTACTTCTTGCTTCCAGTGATATTTGCTGTGATCTGTGAATCTCTGTGATTTAAAGAGACAAAAACAGATCTGGATTTTCCTCGCCTTGTCACCCTGCTTTTTGCAAGGCGATATGGGTTGTGACAGCAATCTGTCTAGGGCATATTTAATCAGAAATCTGAGTGGAATACTCATTTTTTTGTCCTAGAAGCCACACGGACATTATAACATCTAAAACTTCATCTACATAGACTTTTTCGCCCAGGATGAATATTGCAAATAAGCATATCTTTCTATTTTAAATCAGCACCCTTGACTAATGAACATATAGGACATTAGCGCTCGTATCCTAGACAATTCATTTGATGCATACCAATAAACCATTGTGCAACTAATACAAGTCCCAGACCACAGTTTTGTCTAACATTTATTCTCTCATATAGAAGGAACATTCCATGAATATGGTACAAGTTGGTGTCACGTTACATTTATAAAAGCATTAGAGGTACAAATCCCATGTTTTTGTTGTGAGAACTATTGTCAAATGTCTATATATGCCTGAATGGGCAAGAGGTTTGTAAGAAACAGGGTTGCAAATTTAGCCTAAATAAAGTTTTATTATTTATTTTATTATTAATACATTAATAAAGATTTAATTAATATTTTTATTTTATAAATTTGTATTTTGAAGTTGTTGTTTTTTAATTGCAAAAATAAAATTTAAAAAAAAATAACACATATAAGGGTACTGTATTTAGACCTACATTGCAACAGGGTTGCAAAAACCACAAAACTCATAGAAAATGAATAGAAAACATAAAAGAGCACATCAAATATTTAGTTTGACCTCCTGAGGTTGACAATCAACATTATCTGAAGGTTAAAGGGATAGTTCACCCAAATATTAAAATGCATTAATATTTATTTGTGTTGTTATAACCCTAGATTACTTTCTTTTTCTTAACACAAAGGGAGAAATTGTGAAAAAATGTTGTGCTCTGTGATGTCAAACAGTGGCAGTTTATGGTGACTACCTCTACAAGCTTCAAAAGAACACAAAAGTATAATTCAGAAGTCTAATAAATTATTCCATGAGACTCATGATTGTTATGAAAGCATACAATAAGGTTTGGTGAGAAACAAACCAACACCTAATGTATTATTTAGTGAAACTGTGGACTGACCGTTGATCTCCTGTGCGCGTTCATGATAGGGCATTAGAGTAACAGTTCACGCAGCCCACTCGCGTCATGAAGCGTTCAAGCAAAAATTTGCTTTTTGGTTTTTGTTTTTTTTCCTCCCCAATTTGGTATGCCCAATTCCCAATGCGCTCTAAGTCCTCGTGGTGGCGTAGTGACTCGCTTCAATCCGGGTGGCAGAGGACAAATCTCAGTTGTCTCCGTGTCTGAGACCGTCAACCCGCTCATCTTATCACGTGGCATGTTGTGTGTGTTACCACGGAGACGTAGCGCGTGTGGAGGCCCATGCCATTCTCCGCGGCATCCACACACAACTCACCACGTGCCCCACCGAGAGCGAGAACCACACATTATTATCGACCAAGAGGAGGTTACCCCATGTGACTCTACCCTCCCTAGCAACCGGGCCAATTTGGTTGCTTAGGAGACCTGGCTGGAGTCACTCAGCATGCCCTGGATTCGAACTCGCAACTCCAGGGATGGTAGTCAGTATCAATACTTGCTGAGCTACCCAGGCATCATGTTTTGTTTATCTAAAAACAGGTCCGCCACAGCGACAGACAACAGAACACAACAAAGTTGCACAAAAAAACAGAGAGCTTTCTAAACATGTCTGATGAGTATGTAGTCGAATAATTTATGCATTTCTGTGCCCAGCTTTTTTGAGTCCTCAATCAAACAGAGACATAGATGAGGCTACAAGCAGCCACAGTCACACCCTGTCTTAACCTTACGGCAAACGAAATGCAATATGAGGTATCTTTCCTATGTTAATCAGAGTTTTTATCCTAACTAGCTGTGACGAGCGACGGTACATTCTATCGATCACTTGTTTTCAATTTTGGGCATCTGTCCGCTGTGAACTGGCACCAGTCCGAAAAATTTCTCATAACAGTATATTAAAGCTAGCATCTCTTAAACCGGTTAAAAACTACTTAATTTTGGCCGAGAATGTTACACCTACCGAATGTTTTTGCGGAGGTATCACTCTCTTCAGGTCTGTCACAAAAACTCGCCAGTTCAGATTGGAGAAGAGGTGACAAACATTCCCACCTACTCCATCTCTTTCTGTTTGAAAAAAAGGCTGGGCATAGAAATGCATCTACTCTTCGACTACAAACTGTTCAGATATGTTTAGTAGTTCTGTTCTCTGTTTTTTGTGCAGCCGTGTTGTGTTCTATTGTCAATATCTCTGTGACGGACCTGTTGTTCTTGTGCCCTATCATGAACACACACAGGAGATCAACGATTGGTCCACATTTTCACTAAATAATACATTCGATTTCGGTTTGTTTCTCACCAAACCTTATCGTATGCTTTCATAACAATCATGAGTCTCATGGAAGAATTTATTAGACTTCTGAATTATACTTTTGCACTCTTTTGAAGCTTGAATAGGTAGTCACCATGAACTGCCACTGTCTGGCATCAATGAGCAAAACATTTGGTTATTTTTTTGTATTTTTTTCAATTTCTCCCTTTGTGTTAAGAAAAAGAAAGTCATATAAGGTTATAACAACGCAGGGGTGAGTAAACAATGACTGAATTTTCATTTTAATAATCCTTTAAGCACCTCCTTTCTCTGTCCCTTTAATTTTAAAAGTTTCAGGCCCTATTCTATACCATATTCATGGAAAGTACCAGAAACAAATCAACACTGCAAACTGGTTTGCTTTCATGTAAGACTGTGACTTACTGTAATAATTAGTAAATACATAAAGGTATTTCAAGGCTATGAAATTCATATTTGCAATGTATTTAAGAGTCTAACAAGCTCAGTGGTGGCGTGTGGTTTAATTAAACTGTAAACACCAGATCTAACTCTCAGCTGTAGAAGGATAGCTTCAACCAGGGACCTAAATGCAGACAGTAGAGTCAGGAATGGAGGATTTTCAAACCTGTTTCAAGTCTCAGGAGGCTTGGTAGTGTGTTTCAACTTCTATTTTAGGTCACAAAGCTCAAACACCAACACCAGGTTTCACTTCAGGTTTTAAAATTAATTAAGGAGCTCTAGCTATGAAAGAAAGATGTCTAGAAGGAAATGTACGTGCAAGGAGTCCTTATTAGATCACAGAATCTTTGACTTGACTGTTGCTCTCAGATAGATTAAAGGTCTCCTGTCACACAAAAAACAACAACAACATACCTTTAAAATGACCTGATTTTCCTACCAAAATTACCTGTTTTATTTCCTGTTAAATAATCCTGTGCCAACAATCAGCCAGCATCAGCATGTACAGTGCATCCGGAAAGTATTCACAGCACTTCACTTTTTCCACATTTTGTTATGTTACAGCCTTATTCCAAAATGGATTAAATTCATTATTTTCCTCAAAATTCTACAAACAATACCCCATAATGACAGTGTGAAAGAAGTTTGTTTGAAATCTTTGCAAATGTAAAAAAAAAAAAAAAAAAAAAAAATCACATGTACATAAGTATTCACAGCCTTTGCCATGACACTCAAAATTGAGCTCAGGTGCATCCTGTTTCCACTGATCATGATTGGAGTCCACCTGTGGTAAATTTAGTTGATTGGACATGATTTGGAAAGGCACACACCTGTCTATATAAGGTCCCACAGTTAACAGTGCATGTCAGAGCACAAACCAAGCCATGAAGTCCAAGGAATTGTCTGTAGACCTCCGAGACTGGATTGTATCGAGGCACATATCTGGGGAAGGGTACAGAAAAATGTCTGCAGCATTGAAGGTCCCAATGAGCACAGTGGCCTCCATCATCCGTAAATGGAAGACGTTTGGAACCACCAGGACTCTTCCCAGAGCTGGCACGCCTGGCCAAACTGAGCGATCGGGGGAGAAGGGCCTTAGTCAGGGAGGTGACCAAGAACCCGATGGTCACTCTGACAGAGCTCCAGCATTTCTCTGTGGAGAGAGGAGAACCTTCCAAAAGAACAACCATCTCTGCAGCACTCCACCAATCAGGCCTGTATGGTAGAGTGGCCAGACGGAAGCCACTCCTCAGTAAAAGGCACATGACAGCCCGCCTGGAGTTTGCCAAAAGGCACCTGAAGGACTCTCAGACCATGAGAAACAAAGATTGAACTCTTTGGCCTGAATGGCAAGCGTCATGTCTGGAGGAAACCAGGCACCGCTCATCACCTGGCCAATACCATCCCTACAGTGAAGCATGGTGGTGGCAGCAGCATCATGCTGTGGGGCTGTTTGTCAGCGGCAGGAACTGGGAGACTAGTCAGGATCGAGGGAAAGATGAATTCAGCAATGTACAGAGACATCCTTGATGAAAACCTGCTCCAGAGCGCTCTGGACCTCAGACTGGGGTGAAGGTTCATCTTCCAACAGGACAATGACCCTAAGCACACAGCCAAGATAACAAAGGAGTGGCTCCGGGACAACTCTGTGAATGTCCTTGAGTGGCCCAGCCAGAGCCCAGACTTGAACCCGATTGAACATCTCTGGAGAGATCTGAAAATGGCTGTACACTGATGCTCCCCATCCAACCTAATGGAGCTTGAGAGGTCCTGCAAAGAAGAATGGGAGAAACTGCCCAAAAATAGGTGTGCCAAGCTTGTAGCATCATACTCAAAAAGACTTGAGGCTGTAATTGGTGCCAAAGGTGCTTCAACAAAGTATTGAGCAAAGGCTGTGAATACTTATGTACATGTGATTTTTTTTTTTTTTTTTTTTTTTACATTTGCAAAGATTTCAAACAAACTTCTTTCACACTGTCATTATGGGGTATTGTTTGTAGAATTTTGAGGAAAATAATGAATTTAATCCATTTTGGAATAAGGCTGTAACATAACAAAATGTGGAAAAAGTGAAGCGCTGTGAATAATTTTCGGATGCACTGTATATTTCATAGTTAATGAACTAAGTTTTTTTTTTTTGCTTAAAGGGGTCATATCAACTATGGTTTCCGGCAAAAACATGATTACAATAATACTATAGTAAAACCATGGTTTCTAATGGACTACTCATTTTCGTACGGCTTAGTCTCACGAGACTTTCGCAAAAGGAGTGATACAATCTACACGCGCTCAATGCCGAGTTCCAGGAGAAAATCATCACTCCTCTCGGACCAGACGAGAAAAGGAACGCGTGCGATCGACAGACCCCACTTCTTACCCGGAACAAACCCTTCCCTCAACTCCCGACCTTTACCGTGACCAACTCACTGTGAGGAAATCAACCTTTATATTCATTTTTTTTTTTTTTTAATTATAAGTAGTATTAATAAAGATATTAAAAGTGGTGACAGGAAACGGAAAAAGAGTGGGACAAGGGGCGGATTCGAACACGGGTCGCTGACACGAAAAAGTACACTCACACTGTTGTTACACTAATGCCACTGAAGCTACACTTACAAGTAAAAGAGTTTCCACCAGACTACTGAAGTGCAAATAGTCCCTACATTATTTTTAACAAGATCCCTGATCATTTCAGTCTGACTTAGGGGCCGCTCACACTGAATTCGTTTTTCAGCCACTGTTCTATGTAAACATGGGCTAGATGGACGTCTTTGACCATCATGTCACATCTCTCAGGACGTTTTTTTTTTATTATTGGTTTTTTGGACAAGTATCAAGTTAAAAAGAACTTCAGCTGTTAAAAACGCATCAAGACACCTGTGTTTGTGTCGCTGCATCTACCTTTTTTAGCACAATGACACATTCGGTGTGAACGGCCCCCATATCCATTTATGCAGCACGTTTCAGCACAAATTGCTTTAAAAATCTGTCACAATGTAATGAAGACTTTGCAAAGAGGCCGTTGTTTAAAGATAGGGGAATAAAAAAACTATATTAGTCCCAACAATAAACCCGCAACGTGTGTCCTAGTGGAACAAAATGCTGTGTCATATTTCACACGTGAAAAGAAAATTACAACACCATTAATTTTGCTAACACTATAGGTGGCCATAATGGGGGAAGAATATTTAAAAAAGTATGATATGACCCCTTAAATTTTATGTTCAACTGAGAAAAAGAAAAGGACATGACAGGAGATCTTTAAATAAGTTTGAAGTTCAGAAGATAAGATATATCAATGTAGAGTGAACAGCACTGGACAAAAAAATCACTCAGCCAGTGATGCCAATGCTCTGGGTACACTCTAATTAGGTACAGGTAATTGGTCTGTTCAGGCTAAATGAACATGACTGGGTTTTAATGACAAGGCGATGTACTCCAGAGGTTTGGCAGGCTAAGTTCATCACACAGATGTGCATACGTTTATTGCCTTGTGCTCTGCAGGTGTCGGAAACGGCTGTTTTTGCCAGAGATCCAGCTAAAGAAACTCAGCAGACGTTCTTTCAGAGTTCTTTCCTCATCATCCATTCTCTGATCTGTCACCTGAGGGACAGGAATGCACGAATATACTAAGTGTTGAAGGGTCTTGATGATAGGAGCGCTCAAACTGACACATTCAGGACCCCTGAGAGCTGAATTAACAGACTTGCTCTTCAAACAGAACATGTACAAAGCAGTGTAATTATTGTTAACGAAAACCTTTGTTAAAAAAACTAACTGAAACTATAAAACACTGAAAAAAAAAAAAAAAAGCTAACAATGACAGAGTAAAGAACTACCAAAAACAAAACAGCATTAAAATGGACAAATTGAAAATAAAATATAAAAACGAAATATATATTTTTTAAACTATGATAACCCTGTTATGAGAAACAGCCTGTTTCCACAGGTGTCAGGTGAGTTTTTATTAACCTGGCCTCATAGGATAAGGTTAATATACATACTGTTCATTTTTGCTTAATAATTTTTATGTGGCTCTTTGTACATATCATGGCACTTTCCTAGTGAAATAAACACTAGCGGTGCTACAACAACAATAACTATTATTCCCTTTCACCCGCATCACCAGTAAAAATGCAGATTTTAAATTCTAGATAAATTATCCACTGCCCAGGTGGTGATATGCTCAAATAATGTGAATCACCAAAAACAAATGAAGAAGAAAGTGAAAGTGGAGATTTATAATAAAAAAAGGACTTAAATATTGATCTGTTTCTCACCCACACCTATCATGTCACTTCTGAATATACAGATTTAACCACTGGAGTCATATGGATTACTTTTATGTTGCCTGTATATGCTTTTTGGACCTTCAAATTTCTGGTCACCATTCAATTGCATTGTATGGACCTACAGAGCAGAGATAATCTTCTAGAAATCTTTGTTTGTGTTCAGCAGAAGTAAGAAAGTCATACACATCTGGGATGGCATGAGGGTGAGTAAATGATGAGAGAATTTTCATTTTCAGGTGAACTATGCCTTTAAAAAGCTCACCTGTCGGGAAAAATCTAACTCGCTTTTAGTGCCACACAGTGGACATTTCACCTCAGAACTGCTGCGATACGTGTAAGAAACCACCTAATATCATTTTGCAAAAATGGCCCACAGTCACAAAATTTTCATGAAACTAGGCTGGTTTTTGTCTAATGTGCTGTTTACCTGTGATGCGATGTACTTCTCCAGTGGACTCTCCATCCTGGGTGAGCTGACCATAGGATTGTTACTTAGGTGGTCCTGCGGAGGGTCCTCGTTCAGGAGCTGTTTGCCTTTGAAGTTGTGGACCACGCACACAACCTGAAAACATGAAAAACAGCAATCATGTGACATCATTATTTTTAGGTGAAGCGTGTCATTTATTCAATGTCAAACTATTTTCTCAAATCTAAGCTTAAAATGTAGTCAACTGTAAGCCATCTGTAGGTTGATCATAACTCATTTGGACTACTTTTTTGACCATTTTGGAGCTTGATAGAATTTTTGATATTCAAAATTTCTCCTTTTGTTTGAAATGGCATGAGGGCAAAGCAATGACAGAAGTTTCCTTTTTGGATTAACTCTTTCCTTAATATAAAGAAAAAGAATAATGAATGATAAATCATGCATAAAATCTAAGCAATCAGACTTGTGATGTTCACTCTCTGGGTGGTGAAAACATCTCATAGACATACTGAACAATGAAAGAAGGGAAGGAGCTTATAACATCCAGAATAGAGACTTGTCAGAGGACTCTTCTGACTTGAGCCAGTAAACAACTCCAAGCAACCACCTAGAACACCTTAGCATCATGGGGGTGAGTTTTTTAATGGACAATCACTACTCACTACTAATCTAGTTTAAAATAGACTCTTAATTTTGATTGTGCATTTTGCTGGCATCTCAGCCTCTGGTCTTGAGAGTCAAACAATCCTCAACTGAAACAAGCTTCAATCCTCTCCAGTGAATATTGTGATTTATGGAAGCATTTAGCCATCGTTTTGCTGGAGCAAACACATAAAGGATCATGTGATTAGATGACACGCTCCAATTATTGAAATTGCAAAGCATTTTATCAGGTAAGGAGCCCACTAAAAAAAAAAAACGTATATCTGCCTTATTTATACCACTGTGGGTCTATGGTTCAGAGAAGCGCTGCATACATGATGGATGAATATAAACTACCAATAGAATGTGTGACCTACTTTGGTCCCTGTTTGCTGTGGAGGAGAGCTTTTTATTAACAGCAGCAGCTCTCACAGACAAGTCTGATAAAAACACAGCTCTGAAATATGCATGCAATTACACATTTTAATCTATCTATCTATCTATCTATCTACCAGGGAGAAGGAACAGAAGCAGCTTAGTTCCTCTTTAAGGAACTCTGACATGCCTACTTACAAAATTACTGTTATTTTCCTCTCTTCCCACTGTGACACAAATATTCTCCCTGACTGTGCAGCACACAGTGGCTTTGTACTAAGTTTGCATGCTTTTATATTGTGTGCTCAATTCATAGTGCAGCTAATACAAATGCTAAATTTTTAATGCACATTATACTCAAGAATTAAACAAGTTCTTAAGATTGTGTATTGTCTCCATCCAGATCTGTGATCAATTTCTACCAGAGATGTTCTTTAAAAAATGCCACACTCTGCACTTTATTTTTTATATTGTCAGTCAAGTTTTCTTGCACCAAACAGTCGTAATTTAGTTAATTTATAACTCTCTCTGACCCTTTGAATGGCTGTTTTCCCTATTGTACCTTTACCTTGTTCGACCCCGAATACAAATGCGTAGATGATGTATTTTGGCTTCGATACATGCAACGCATAATTTAAATTCATGATCTCAGTTCAGATGTCTCAGTCAGTAAAGGTTAAACATTTGACGTACAGAGTCATGTGACAAAACAACATGGCGCAGATCACAGCAGAGTTTGTCTTTGGGAGAAAAGCCAACAAAACTACATCTGGTAAGAGACCTAATTAAGTTTGTACACTGAAACCTGTTTGAGTCAAAAGATTAGAGTCTCTAGTTTCATCCGATATGCCATTTTTTAAATTTGAGCAATTTGGAGGGTCTTGGTAGCTTAGCAAGTAAAGACACTGACTACCACAACTGGAGTCGCAAGTTCGAATCCAGGGTGTACTGAGTGACTCCAGTCAGGCTTCCTAAGAAACCAGTTGGCCCGGTTGCTAGGGTGGGTAGTCACGTTGGGTTAACCTCCTCGTGGTTGTTATAATGTGGTTCTCGCTCTCGGTTGGGCGCGTGGATGCCGCGGAGAATAGCGCGAGCCTCCACATGCGCTAGGTCTCCACGGTTACACGCTCAACAAGCCACGTGATAAGTCAATCTGAGATTCGTCCTCTGCCACCCGGAATGAGGCGAGTCACTATGCCACCATAAGGACTTAGAGTGCATTGGGAATTGGGCATGCCGAAATTGAAAAAATAAATAAATTGGAACAAAACGCCATGCTGCTAAACACAATGTACACTAATGTGTACTTTGGTGCATTTTTTCTTTAGAAATCCTATATTTACTGTGCATTATCATATTGAGAATCAATGGGTTCATCCAATAGCTGAAAAATTTTGCTTTCAGAGGCTTTATTGGGAGTTAGGATGAAAATTTTGATAAAAAGGTGCATTTCTAACTGTTCTGAGACCAGTGCAGACAGACAGCACACTGGAGGTTAAGTCATTCACTAAACAGGGTGCAAGGGAGTATCCTATAGCTCTCTATGCAGCTAAGTGCATTCACTCCTAAAATCTGACCAAAAGTTCAGTTTCAGGCTCCAGATAATGTTTTAACCACTTAACATGTTTGGCAGACATGGGACAATGGTAATCAGTACATAGATTCAGAATTTATAATGTATCATTTTATTTTAACATGGCTGGCACTGATTGGATGATGCTGGCCATTACTTTGAATCAGAAATAATTATGCTCATTTCTGATGTAATGTCTGTAACATGAATAACCAGCACTCCTGGAAACATAATAAACAGTTTGATTAATAAAAATCTGACTTTCTATAGCTTGGTATTTCTTAAAATTTCACAACTTAGTCCCGCTGTCCACATATGTTGCCATCAATTTTAAGGAATTGTTTTTTTTTTTTTTTTTTTGCATTTGCATTTGCATAGGTGCTACTAGTTACAAATCAAAAAGGGAAATGGAAAATGCACACAGCAGTCACGCTAGGGTCTCAGGAGGTTACGACTTCTATATGTAAATCTCTGTTATGATTGGCTAGCTTCCACCTAATGGCATAGTTATATTGCTGGCAAGGCCGCACTACTGATATTCCTCAAACATTGTAGCTTGAAGTTTATTTATTTATTTTTAAACCTAAGGTCAGACTAGTGAAAAAAATGTCTTAAGAAAAAAATCAGAAAGTTCTCACGATAAATTACAAGTTCATAAGAAGGTATTTAGCTGTAAACGTTGCCGGTTTAAGAAAAAAAGATACGATTGTTCTTAACTCTTTGGGGGAAAACAAAATATTAACTTTTTTCTTAAGTTAGAAAATAAGAAGAAAATAGTAGTAGTTAAGTTTTAAGTCTTAAAAGTGTTTAGTGAATCTGATCCTTGACCCCTAACTATGAGCAAATATATTTGCCTTAGCACGGACCGCCAATAATCAAGTGTAGTTATTTTGTTGTTGAAATAAGTTGAAAGCCGACATCCTCCAGCAGTCTTGCGGATTTCAAAATGCAGCTACGTCAGTTCAATTCTCTCCTCTCTGAACTCACATGACACTAAATTAAAATCCTCTGATACACAAGGCATGAGAAACACATTTCCACACTGTTTGAAGAGCACCAATACTGCCTGACCTCAGACAAATTAATTGCTTAAGTCAATCAAATAATCATTAAAGAGCTCAGTGTGACAGTTTATTTAAACAGACATCAACCACTCTCTGGGACCACTCAGTCCTTATCTTGAAAGGGGCTAAAATTAATTCAGACAGGAGTTATGCAACATTTTTAAGCTATTTATTTATTTCATTTTCTGATCTTTAATGAAGTCACACGGGCAAAATCTCTCGACAGAGCATGTTATTTAGAGAAATGTGAATCAGTGGCACAAAAAGTGTCACTCTTGTAAGGTCTAAGATGCCGTTCACAATGAACACGGACTTGTGCTTAAAAAAGCTAGATGCAGCACCACAAAGAGCAGAACGCAGGTGTCTCGAGACTAATTTTTGACAACTGAAGTTCTTTTAACTTGACACATCATTTAAAAAATGTGCTGCTCCAGCACAAGATGCTGAAAAACAGCAAGACAAGCAATAATTGGTCAAACACGTCCATCCAGCACACGTTAACACAGAAAAACAATGAAATAACAACACAGATGGATGCAAAAACGTGCATGATGAACACTTAACAGCTTTGTCCGAATTGCCATTCTTTCAGAGTGCGTACTGCACTGGATGAAGATCATACATTATGACTGGTATTAAAGTACATTGTTTAGGTATGCAGGTGTGTAATTTAAATACATCTCTAGGCATACTACATCTGGGGAAGTGGGCTGGACATACATGTACTACATCCAGTAATATGTGCTATGAACATGAATAATACTTCAAATCGTGTAGCTTGTTGAGAAGAGGTGTGCTTTTAATTTTCTAAGCGATCTGACTTTCCATCTGTAAAGAGTATTGTTCCATTTTAAGTGTCATATCTGTGTGCACACATGAGTTCACACATTTTAAATCATAAATGTCACTAAAACATGCTGAATACTTTGCTATCATCTGATCATTGTAGCAACGTATTGCAAACATTGTAAAAATCATCTTCCAAATGAAAATGCACACATCAAATATATGCCTTGCCAATATATGTGTACTATTGAGGTTTCTTACTTAAGTCCAGAACTTCAGAGAGAAGTTGTTCCATTGTGGCAACCTGACCTAATTAGCGGCTAACATGAAAAATCCGGTCCCCTGGCCAATGTTATTCTGCTTTGAGTGCCAGGAATTGCAACTGGCTGAGGTTTCTGCATACTCAGGATGGAGGCAAGAGCTTAGGATTTGGTGAAATTGCATGCTGCATATAACACATGTGAGGTTGGATTTCATGTATTTCCCTTCATGGCTACTTTTTATCCCAAAATGTTGCATCTTTTTGGACCTCAGCATTCTGATATTCTAAAAACTTGATCCCAAATTAATCCCTACCCAAACAAGGTGTCCATTTATATCTTTGGTAAATAAACTCAAGCCCAAGCCAGTGTGTTTTGTTGTAGCACTTTGGAACAGGCACCTTTAAGGGGTTAGACTCAAGAGGACATGAGCCATGGTTTCCACAGATGCCTTACCATCTGCTCTAAGCTCTTGTGCCACAAGAGGAGTCCTATATCATAATGTGTCAGATGTGGGTTGTGGAATGAGAGCGAAATCCATTTTCCTGCATTTGGCAGCTACACAACACAACTAGCTTTAAGGAACAGGAGGCCTAGAGCAGAGGTTTTTCAACACAGTTGATAGTTGCCATGAGCTTGGCTGGCCGTATAGCGTGAGTGGAAGAATCTGAGTGGTTTTTCATCTAAGATTCCCACTAGCCAAAATGACATCTCTAATAGGGATGCACCGATATTAAAATGTTTAGCTGATATTGATCTTCACAAAAAAAACCTATAGGCCGATACTGATATTTTGCCACTTACCTTATTTTGTCATCAGATAACTGTTTTATAGAGGTGTAACGACTTATTGTGGCATGATACATCGCAGTTCAAAAATGTGACGATGCGCATCATGAACCGAACAAAATCGTGAGATGAGTGAATCGTTACACCCTTACTGTTTTACTTAGGAATTAGATTAGATTAGATATACTTTATTGATCCTGCGAGGGAAATTGTTAAAATAGCCTATGCTTTTTTTACTGTTCCAACAATAAATAATTTTCATTGATCATGGATTAGATCTGTTGAACACATGACAGGTCAAAATTTTAAAGAGAACAACAATGAAAGATAAATAGAAGATGAATAGATAAAAAAAGATACAAAAAAGACCAAAATGTGATAACATGATGATTGATATAAAAAAAAAGTTATTTTGTATTGCTAAACCATTTTTAACTCCTGTTTTTGCAGTTCAAAACAACAGAACTCACATTTTGTTATGTACTGTATATGATAGAACATTACAAATTACATTCATACTATGCATATGTTGGGCAATTCCACAGAAATGTCAGACACACCATGGAAAAAAAAAAAAAAAATTTAATCAAAGGAACAAACCCCCCTTTTAATGACTGAAGTGCTGAATGCTGACTATATTTTAAAACACAGCCTTTTAAGGTTTAGTAACCACGCAAAGGCCATATTGCGATTTCAATCTTAATTCAATCAATCATGCAGCATTAATGAAGTCAAAGTTTGCTGGTTTCAAAGTGTTTTGGATGGTTTTACCTCATCATGTAGCTTATAGGTAAGTGCGCTTTCACAACTGTCACGTCCATTTATGGCGGTTTTTCCACATTAACGTCAGAACGAGAAAGAATAAAAATTCAATATTATATGTTCTTAGGAGTGCCAACCCTTCTACATATTGTGGCAATTATTATTTCTGAATTGTGCACTTTGAATTCACAGAGTTCTTACAAAGTGTGTTACGAACTGATTATAAATAAACCATCGGTTTTTCATACCGGCGTTTTCATGCTTATAACCGATGGTTTTAATTTGGTCAATAATTGGCCAATAAATATTGGCAGCCAATACATTGATGCATCCCTAGTCTCTAACCTTGCTCTACCCTGTTATCCTTGCTCTCTACTCCATGTTTGTCACTCGCACAATGGTCTTAAAGGATTATTTCACCCATAAATAAAAATTCTGTCATTTATTCAGCCTCACAGTCTGTGGCTCACGCAAAGATATTGTATGGCATTTCAAGAATTGGAATATAGCGCACAAGTAAAATATAATAAATTGAAAAACTTACTAGAAAGGTAGCAATGGCCACTCCGATGATGAACCCGGCGATAACGTCAGACCAGTGGTTACGGTACTCTGCCACCCTGTTTATTCCCGTGAGAAAGGCCAGGCACATCAGGCTCAAAGACATAACTGGTTTAGCCAGACGAGTTCCTTTGGCTTTCACTGTAAATGTGATGTACATCTGAAACCAGAGACAAACAAAACACGAATAAGCTGTAATATTCTACTTTATTTCAGAACAGAGAATGGACCCTTTTGACAGACTGTGATGAAGCATTTCCGCTTTATTTTAGAAATTTTAATTATAAACTATTTAATTTTAATTTGCAAATAAAGGGGTCATGACATGACTAATCAAACATTTCTTGATCTTTTGACATAAAAGGTCATTGTGCTATAAAAACCTACTGTAAGTTTCAGAACTCAAAACTTCTTCCTCACAGCAAAAAGCGCATTTGTTTTAACCAAGCTGCCAAATGACTCGTTCTCTACTTGATGACACACTGTGGTAGACATTTGCATCCGACCACCTCAACAACAACATATCAACGCCTAATTTACGTTTAATCACTTTCGTAGCCCGCCCAGTAGCGGTGAGCAGTGAGATGGCAAGAAAAGAGCAGGTCAGTCAAGAGCAGAGAGCCAATCATAACATTGGCCATTTACCGTCAAGTCTTAAAGGAGAAGCAGCACCAAAACCGAGTGTTTCTGACAGAGGTTCAGAATTAGGGAGGAAAATGATCATGTTTTACAAATATCTGACTGTTTTTTTGTACAAAAAAAAAAAAAAAAATATTATAAGTGAACCACAAGGAACATTAATAAAAAATGGCATGTCATGACCCCTTTAATGTACATTTATAATCACCATAATTTATGTAATATTACCCTGGCATTAATTAAGAAAACAAAACAAAACTAGTCAACACTGCTTTGATGATATTTCGAAAACAGCTGCTGATAAAGTGACAGTAAATTTGGCATCTTTCCCTCACCTGACTGCCATTATCCACCGTTCTCTATTTTTTCCCCTTTGGAAAGTCATGGAAATGTAATAGTGGATTTTTATTTATTTTGTTATTTGATCAAACACCAATTACCACCATAGATGTTTTCCCCACTATAGTTTACTTCTGCTTTCCAAACCTGTAAAAGTGAAAAGGATCCACTGATATAAACATTGTGGTGGATTATTGCTTAACAGATATATTTTCTATGGATAATTTTTCAATGATTTGCAATAATCTGAGATTCATCTTGTGCAACCTAAATTGTTTTAGGCACAACTAGCACACCTAGCCAAGCACATTAACTATCTAGATTAAACAAAACATGTCTTTACTTTTTTTGTGATGAACTTGTCATATGTAAATATATAATGCAGTGATGCTGATGCTAATGGAAAGTGCTTAAGAAGCCTCCTGTTTTTATGGTTACCTCCTCAGGCGAATGTAGGCTGCGTTCTATTCAGAAGTGATCATCCCTATGCCCTATACCCTTCAAAGGCTTTATGTTCCACTGTGAGAGTTCGGAACTCACTTTTTTAATCTGTTTGAAATGACCCTACATCATGGACTATTAAGATTGTTCTCCCTTCAAAGTGCCCAGCGAAGGCATCATTTATACTATGTGTATTTGGCCTTACGGTCTCTGAACTAATACAGTCAATTAATGCATTTTTACTTATAAAAGCAGTATGAACAGAAATCATAAACTGTATACTGTATTGAAGTAAACAGCTTTTCCACACTCTCTTAATCTGGCAGGCAAAGCCAGAATTCCCAGTGGAAGCCTGTCCATCAGGAGAGAGATTTGTGTTGTGACTTTGAAAGATAATTCATTGCAAAGTGAAAAAAGTAAGACAAATGTGGGGCATTCCTGTTGACTAATATATGCGCTAGACTGAAGGTCGTTGATAATCACTCATCACTCCTGAGGAAATGGCATGCAAAGACAGTAATTGTTACCTTGTGTGAGTCTGAGATATTATATAGCACGGTCTCACTCTTTTTCTGTTTATTTCTCCATTAATTTAAAGATTCAAAGGTTGTCATCACACTGTGACCTAATTTTATTCCGTCTCCAGAGAGAGTTGGGGTGAGCAGACAATTTCTGTGTCCTCCAATCTCAATATGTACAGTATATACTGTATGTGTGTTTTTGGAGCATAAACCAGACAGAACTTGTCTCTAACAACGCTCAAATCTCTTAAAATGAACCATCAATTATTTTCGGTGTCTGCCACAAAAAATGGCTCAGAGATTTCCTTGGCCTGATGTTTTAAAAAGAATTGTTGGATTGTTCATTTAATAAAATTTTTACAGGAATATCAAGGAATGTGTACAATGAAAGTCTATGGGGCAAGGCAACTCCAGAAATATTGATATTAAACAAAATAAGCCGTTATGGCGCTCACACTGTCCTTTTAAGGAATAGTTCACCCAAAAATAAAAATTCGGTCATAATTTATTTCCCCTCATGTCGTTCCAAACCGTCATTATCTACGTAGTCAATATATTGGCAGTCAATAGTGCCTCACTTTAAAGCTTAATACGTTATCCTACCTCTTCTGCATATCCTACCTCTTCTGTATTACATTCCCTTGCACTGTATATAACAAATTTGTATTTGTACATACTATATGTAATTTTTGTCTTATTGTGTATTTCTATATATACTTATATTTCTATTCTCTCTTTATTTTTATTCAATTATTATTATCTCTGTTTTGTTGTTGTATTTGTTTGTGCACTGGAAGCTTCTGTCACCAAGAGAAATTCCTTGTATGTGGAAGCATACTTGGCAAAAAAAACTCATTCTGATTCTGAAGTTAGATGCATACCTGAAACAGCAGTGGCGAATTCTCAGGGCCAGCAAAGCCTTCTCTGCTGGCGTAACATGCCAAATAAAATAAATATTTTTCATCCTTTCATTCTCAGTCACCTTTTTGCCTATGTATTTTTAATCACTTTCCACTCTTAATTAATCTACAAACAAATAGAGAAAAACAAAAAGTTTATCCAGTCAGAATTTATTCCTTGATGCTTACAAGCGAAGTGTGACAACTGTTTCACAAATCGCATGCCTGAAGCCTGAAGCAGCGCGTGAGTCTGAGCTCCACCCCCTCAGGCCTTCAGAATTTCTTCAAAATCCCTCAACAGTGCAAATGAATGCGCATCTAATGTCAGATTGTCAGATTCATCAGCCAATCAGATTGATTTATTTGTTCTTGGTGGGTGTGATCTTTAGGATATGTCCCGGTCGAGGCCTTCTAGCTGACCTTGAGTGACGCAATCACGCTTTAAGTGACATAATTTGAAAGCGAAGAGCGCGAGATCTTGCTGACGAGTCGACTGTCATTACTGCTGCTATTGCCATTGAGAAAGAGATCCTTATGGATTTACAAACCTGAGATGTTCTGCATGACCGTGTGATTGAATTTATTAATCATGAAAGGAGGACTGATTTTCACTTCAAGTAAATTGGTAAGTGCTTTTTGCATTGTTATAGCAACATCAGGAGTTTTCTAAGCGTAAATTAGGCTGCTTGGGCATTCAGTGCCGGTTCAAGTTTTGAAAAGATGTGCTGCATTCCATTCAACTCAGAAAGTCGGATTTTACAACTTCCTACTAGGAAAAGTGCAATGGAATGCATCTTGAAGTCAGAATTACAACTTGTAGGCTCGCACAGAAATTCTCAACTCCGATTTCGCTGAGATGCAAGGGCATGATGTCACACAAACATGTCGACACTCAGGGAGATACACAAAGTAAGTGATAAACATTCACTTTATTTCTTTATTTATTATTTATTTATTTTCTTTTGGCTTTTTTCCCCTTTTTCACCCAATTTGGAATGCCCAGTTCCCAGTGCGCTTTTAAGTCCTCGTGGTCACGTAGTGATTCGCCTCAATCCGGGTGGCGGAGGATGAATCCCAGTTGCCTCCGCATCTGAGACCATCAACCCGCGCATCTTATCACATGGCTTGTTGAGCGCGTTACCATGGAGACATAGCGCGTGTGGAGGCTTCACGCCATCCACCGCGGCATCCGCGCTCAACTCACCACGCGCCCCACCGAGAACGAACCACATTATAGCGACCACGAGGAGGCTACCCCATGTGACTCTACCCTCCCTGGCAACCAGGCCAATTTGGTTGCTTAGGAGACCTGGCTGGAGTCACTCAGCACGCCCTGGGATTCGAACTAGCGAACTCCAGGGGTGGTAGCCAGCGTCTTTTACCACAGAGGTACCCAGGCCCCAAACATTCACTTTATTAAATAATATCGATAAAAATGATATTAAAGCTTGTTTAACAAACGTCTGCAGAAACAGGTGTATAAAACATTATAATCTCTTTTGATAATTGTACACCTGAAGCACAAATGCTAGTGCTGCAGCATTGTTTATCAGTTGGGTTGCTAGGAGACATCTCTAATGAGAGTCAAACCCCTGCTAAGCTAACGGGAGCGTTGCGGTTCCGAATATCGGGGAATGGAATGCATTTATAGTCGGAGATATCAAGTAGGAATATCCCACATCCAACCTGCATGGAACACAGCATAACCATGTACCCTGACGAAACGAAATTTATTGCAAGCAACATTTAAATCGCAAATATTATTAGATAGATTTTTCCAGGTATTATAGACCTCCTTGGTAGATTCATTCACAAAATTATGATTTTTTAATGTCTGTTCGGGAGACAAAACAGAACAGTCATGCTGCAGTTAAAATTAGGCTTGCTTGAGCATTAAGTGTTGTTCAAGTTCTGGCTTTCATGCGTGGACGTGTTTTTAAAATGTCAATTGGTATTATTAGTTAGCTGCAACATAATGTATGATGCCAAAAGGCATAGGATGTCTTATTCATTGTGAAACTGTGTTTTCTTAATGGCATGAATCACACTGAAGGCCTAGACTTTTAATGCACGGCCTGCCACTGTGAAACAGGCATGCATGTAGCTATAATTGCAGAAGTTTCAGTGTTTTACACAATAATGTTCATTGCTTTTATGTGTCCTACATTCTGTGCCCACGGTTTAGTAGCTGATTGAGGCATCAGTCATCTCCCTTTAGGGCATCTGTCAAAAATCATGTACAATGGTCACTGTCAACGCAACAAATCGTTGTCTCTCAGGTCAAGGGCAAAGCTTATGGACTGCCTGAAGGCTTCAGAGTGTAAGTTGTCAAAATATCAATTTTACACACTGTTGCACAGTAGCAAAGTTTTTCCTGGAGAGAAACTGCATGTCCTTCCTGTTGAGTGGAATGGAAATCAGGATTTACTTTGATTTCCATCATCTGATGCTGTAAAATGCCCTTTTAACTTTATTGGTGACAGCCATTGTGATTCAGAATTGAGAACATCACATTAAAAGTTCAACCACTTTATCAAGTTTTCCTAAATAGTTTTGGAGAAAGTAAATCTCATCACATGTAAGTCTAGCAAAGACGTGAAACCTTGAATATGGATTTACTGACACAGAATATCTTGACAACTATTATGACTTAATTTTCACATAGGTAAAAAGATGTGTCAGTGTGAAAATATGTATTATAGTTTCAGTACTTTTGTACTATTTTGCTGTTTTGACTTTAACACTAAACACATAGTCACTTGAAATAAAAAATTACATTATTGGCTGTCTAAATAGACATTCCTGATAAAATAGACAGTCTTTTTGTTTATGATTCATCAGTGCATGTTATTCCAAAGAATAAATTCCTACAATAAAAGCATTTGTCTTTGTAA
Organism: Myxocyprinus asiaticus; assembly: GCF_019703515.2. Taxonomy (NCBI): domain Eukaryota; kingdom Metazoa; phylum Chordata; class Actinopteri; order Cypriniformes; family Catostomidae; genus Myxocyprinus; species Myxocyprinus asiaticus. Next base: position 9,169,344 of record NC_059384.1, read on the forward strand.
ATGTAATAACTTGATTCACCTCTGAAATAACGTAGGTCACCAATCCCTTACACAATCCAATAAATTCACACTGGAAATTCCCGCCAAATTAATCTCATAAAATTAAAGTCTTTCCCCAAGGGGACAGGGTAGGAATTCAATTTCTGAAATAGTTTTTGTTGTACCTCGCAATAGTTTGCATTCCCTCAAAATATGTTTCGCATTCTACATGTGGCGTAGTGGGCTAAAGCACATATCTGGTAATCAGAAGGCTGCTGGTTCAATCCCCACAGCCATCACCATTGTGAAGCATTGTGCAAGGCAGTTAAATCCAGGTTGCTCCAGGGGAATTGTCCCTGTAATAAGTGCACTGTAAGTCACTTTGGATAAAAGCATCTGCCAAATGCATAAATGTAAATGTACCAAAAAACATTTAATAAAGTCATGGTTACTGCAGTTTTACTATAGCGAAACCATGGTTAATTTTTATGAGGGGGTAATTTTTGGTAGGAATAAAGGTTTTAAAAACCATGCTACTTGTACCACAAATTAACCATGGTGTTACTATAGTAAAACTGTAGCAAACATCTGAATATTAACCAGCACGTTATGATTTTTATTACCATACTTTTGGTTTTCCTGTATTATTACAATGGTTTTACTACAAATCATGGTTAAAATATGGTAACTGTAGTAATATAATTGTACATTTTGTGGTCATGGTTTTACTACAAATACCATAGTTGAACTATGGTTACTGTAGCATAAAAATGGTTAATTTTCGAAAGGAATGGATAAAGCTATTGAGAGGGAACCCAAAATAATTGCAAGGGAATGCAAAACTGTTGCGAGGAAATGCAAAATATATTGTGAGGGAACACAAAACGTATTGTGAGGCAACGCAAAACTGTTGCAAGGGAACAATAAATTGTGAAATCCACATGTATGAACAATGTAGGGAAATAAGTTTAAGACTATTTTATCACAACAGAACAACAAGCCTCCTAAAATGAGAGTGATCCGATATTCTGTGTGGAGGAATTAATAGAGATGTTCAAGTAACAAGAAGAATCGAACTAACTTTTGATTCTTCAGAAACAAGCTAAAACAGTGACTGACCTACATGAGTGATTGTTCTGCTAATATGCTTGGAGAAGCACATCCATTCAAAGACAACTTTCAGGAAGTCAAAAATTCAAAGCTTCCTAACATGGTAAAGTAAATTGTAGACACTAATCAGATTAGTCTCCACTCCTCTTGTGTCTACATTAATATTAAACCTCCCGGGATACAACAGTTCATTCGGGGTTCTAGTCATCAGGGCCCGACTCGACTAACAGCCTGGTGTGAAATATTCTCTTCCAGCAGAGTGGGATTTCTCACGGGCCCGGCGCACATCTGGAGTGGCATTACAGATAAAAAAGAATGCTAAAACGAGCCAGATGCTCATAACTGGATTTCTGGATTGTGTCCTTCATAGTCTCCAATGCCTGTGCAAAACGTCTTATACCAAATCCAGGTCATAGTGGCTAATTAGACTGTGAGGTGAAAAATTAAGAGAGGCCATGAAAGTGTTGATTATAATGTGGCCATGAATATTCAAAAAAGCTGAAATAAAAGCTCATATGTTTTATAATTTTGGGGATTGGTTAGTGCTTGACTTATGGCCCACATCTAAATTGATTTGTGAGATGTATCATTAAATGTAGCTAGATAATTAAGTGTAATTTCAGGGTTTTCTACTGTGTGTTTGAGTGTCATTGGGAGAATCAGTTTTGCTGTGTAACAATTTATTTAAAGCGCCACAATTCTGATAACTCCTCAATGTTCATCCTTTTCGGGGATATCAAGCTACAAATAGCTTACTAATTAGGGCTGGGTATCGATACAGATTTCCCGGTTTGATTCAATTCCGATTCACAAGCCTTAGATTCTATTTGATTTGATACATCTGGATATACTTCAGTAATGTCCATTTTGCTAACATATGAAAGAAATTCTGTCTTATCTAATGCTATAAATTATCCAGGGAACCTTTTTACTTAGTTGGTAAATCTGAAAATATACATTTTCAAAATAATAAATAATAATAAAAAAAAGGGTCCAAACTACTGTATGCAGTTCAGTTGCTATTTAACTGATCAACACAACCAAAACTAAAGTAAACTTTAAAGTAAAAGTAAATGATTGATTCTGGAATTTAAAGAATAGATTTGGGGATCATTCAGATGATGATCACGATTAATCAGAAAATCTATATTTTTACACAGCTCTATAATAGTTGTTTCTACATATTAAACTTGGATAGGAGAAAGTATTTTAACACAAACAAGATTACACTACCTTTAAATAGAAGCAAAAAAGACAAGACCAGTTGCAATTCAGTATGCAAATATTATTATGTAATGTCACATTCTGATGCTGAACATTCTATCAATTTTAGTCAATGGGAGGTTTTCAAGGTTAAATTTCTCAACAAAAGTATCAAGTTTACAAAACATAGACAACACAACAAAAGGTGAAATAATCACTTACAAAATGCTCTTTGGCTGAACTTGATTCAATCATGGACAGTGTTTCCACATGTTTTAAATGAGTATTCTTAACTTAAAATTACTATGTTATCTCAACACAAACACTTTGTGTAGAAAGAACCTTGTTGAATTGCATAAACCCAACAAAATTAGACACGTCAGCATAACTCGTAATTTATTTTATTTCTTTATGTTTCAAGTAGCGAAAGTGAATGTTTCCAAATACATGCTGGTTGGAAACACTACAGAGTGTAGTTTTGTAACTATGCTATGGTTAGCACAGCATTTGCTCAACGAAGCGAGCAATCAATTTAATGTGCGACATCTACCTGTCCAAAACTCCAAAATAACAGAAACTCTTCCAAATCTCAGCATAACAAAACATTAAACACTAACAACTATCACCATCATATTCATCTTGCACAAAAACACATAAAATAACACTTAATTTTAACATTTACTCTCCATTTCAGGTCCCATGCAAAAGCATGCTGGGAAATGGAGATTCCCTGCCCAGTTTCATCAATGCTACATTTACACCAAAAAAAGTCCCAACTCAAATGGATTAAGTAAACTTCCATTTTACAAATTTAAAAGGATAGAACACAGTGAAATCAATTTGTGACAATGTTCTAGAATTGTGTTGTTTTAGTTCATTTTAATTAAGTAAACTGAACAAGCAGCAAAAATCCTTTGATTTAAATGAATAAAAATCAATGTGGTGCCAAAGTTACAAACTGCAGTGATCATTCACTTCTTCGTACCACCTTGAATTTAGACAAGTTTAAATGTGTGTACAATTTTACAGAAATGATTGTGAAAAGTTAAATGAATGAAAACAAAGACATAAGTAATTATACATAATGATGAAAATATTTTTTACAGAATGTTTTCATGTTAATCCTCTCTCTTATTTCCTTTCTCATCTGCAGCACTTCCTGTGTGGATTGGAGAGGGTGACAGCAGCGTTCATGGGTAAAATAAGAGCTCCCACTTTTCCCTGTTGCACATTACTAGAAAAAACTATTCGCCACAAACGCTTTATACTGCTTTGTGCCATATCTGTGCTCTGTCAGGCTATGGGCAGAATCCAAATGAAGCAACCATGACTTTGCATCTGCATTTCAAAAGCAGCGCTGCATGGTGCCATCTCCCTTAGATGCACTAGAGATAAGCATGCTCCGTGAGGATCACTCCAAGATGCTAAGGTATATATATCAATGCGCTGGACATTAAAAATGCAAACCTCCTGAACACCATAGAATGAACAAGTGTTGCTCATTGTAAGAGCAGTAGAATTAACCTTCATATACCTGCGGCGTCTGAAAAACAAGAGCAGACCGCAAAGTCAAAACCAGAGCTGCAAAGGACGTGCTATGAACATCCTTCTTTTTAGAATGTTGTAAGCTCTATCAGGTACTGGTAGGATTTTACATTACAGTGTTTATGTTATACTTAATAGAAATTAATATTATTAACTAGATTTTTACATTTTTAATTTTACATTTCATCATTTTTTTCACCCGTTTCACAGTCCACCAAGAAAACATCCTAAGTACAATTGTTTTGAACAGCACACCTCTTCTTAACAAGCCAACAGATTTGAGGTGTCATTCATGTCCTTATAAAAGTGCAAGACATTGTACGTGCCTTAGTTCAACACATTATGTGTTAGGACTTTGTTAAAATCCCTAAGCTTAAGTATGGGAAACAGCAAGAGTAATCTTGACTTAAGAAACACCACAAATTGCATTACAAATAACAATATCTTTTACTTCCGTAAAGTGACATATTTACGAATGAAACAGAACATTCATCAAGAAATAATGAAGGGCGGAACTTGATTTTATCCTGCAGGATTTCGATATGATGGAAACGTGATAGTGGCTGTTCAGACGGAATCCGTTTCTGCATCCGTACGCACTTTTCAATTGTTTCCCTAAATAAATATGTGCTAGACGAACATCATTGGTGCATTTTTTTAGACGCCGTGTCAAGTTAAAAAGAACATCAACTGTTTAAAGTGCATCTCGAGACACCTTCGCTCTGCTCTATTTGTGGAGCTGCGTCTAGCATTTTTACATTTACCATTCACCAAAGAACGTGTTCGGTGTGAATGGCCCCTTAAGCTATGATTTTATTGGTAAATATTATTTTTCCACACCCAATTGGCCTTGGTTAAGTCAGCAGAAATTTCATTTCAGAGGTGGAGAAGGTTAATATTTTTTGATAAAAGGTTATACAAACTTTTTCTCTCTCTCTTTAGAAGAACATACACTGATAAATCATGCACTATAAGACTAGTGACATTAATTAAGAAAGCACAATGGGTCACAATGTTAATTTCATGTTGTCTTTTAGTGCATGTGTATTACTTTTTACTACTTGTAGATTAATGGATTACTCACAGCCAGATAAACAGCAGCGTACACGCTGAGAGCCGCCTCTTTGGAAGGGAAAGTCTTGCGGGCATGCAGAATGTCGTCCTCGTTGCCGGTACAGGCTTCCTGATGGCTGATATATCGCAGAGCCTTCTGGCACCCAAGAGCCGTGTAGTTGGGCTTACAAACCGTAAGGAAATGTGGGGCCAAGTTCCCCGTCACCACCTGACCGGCGTTCACAAAGATGTCAGAGGTGAAAAGGCCAAACATGTACACACCTGTGGAGAACAGAGAACATTGATTTTAGGAAGTACAAGTGAACACTATAGTGGTCTAACAATATATTGATCAGACCGCTTATTCGGATAATAATTTGCATTTTCAGGTGATCAGCATTAGTCTATAACCATGCCTGCTTGGCCGATTAACAAAAAATAAATAAATCAACCAACAGCGATGTATAATGCACATTTTCTGTTTTCAAATATTATTTTTTCATATTTTTGAGTACATTTTGAGCAAATATTTTGCTAAATATATGTTCATTTAACAGCAATTATGTATACACCTCATTTAATTGTATTAGTACAGTACATGGCTCTCTAGAATACCTGATTCTGATTGGTCAATCACGCCATTCTGCAATCAAATATTTTTGTATAATATAGATATCAACATTGGCTGTTCAAAAACCCATATCATCTCGACGAATATTGCACACACTTTGTTTGATATTAAAATTCAATGCCTACTTTAAGAATATGTAATCTTTTAAAGAGAATTCATAAAGTGGGGATTAAAATATGTATTTGACAAACACAGCCCGGAAAATTGGTTCAATAATTGGTGCTTTGCTTGTTTATATGTACTCTGTTAGTACAGGGTGTACAGAACCCAAATTTTCTGCTTAAGCACATTAAGGCGAGGGATACGACTGAAGATTAGGTGATCTCCACAGTGGCACTCATCTCGCTGTTGAGCTGTGAGGACACATTAGAGGAGCTAATGTTCTGAGCTGATGAGGTAATAACCAAATCTCATATAATTGAACTAGAGTATTTCTCATCGCTGCTCTGTAAAACAAACCATAATACCACAAGGAAAAGAGCTTAATACACTCACATTATAGTTGAACCCCACAGGCCACTGGGTTCATAGACTATTTGTGACCAAAATGATCTGAGGGACTTATCTACAAACCACTCCAATGAAGTTTTAGACTATCTTAGGGCATTGTTAGACCTGTAGTTAATTTGCTTTGTTCCAAAACAGGGACTAAAATCTTACAATGTTACATTTTGGTTAGCTTTCAAAAGGCTTAATTTCAAAACAGACCAAAATTTGTTAATAAAAGTCATGTGAACAAACTGTCCCCTAACTGGTCAGAATGTTTGTGCACTGTTAATGTTCTAGGATTTAGCTTAATGCAGCATTTCCGAATTTCAAAATGAATGTAAAACAGCTCTGCATTAACGTGGCATTCTTTCTGTTAATCAATTTTATTTCTATTTATCAGTTTAAGCAGGAATGAAGGCTGCGTCTAGAAAACAATAAAGCTCTCTTTTCACACTGTACTTTTGGGTGCTAACCGCATTGTGTTCGCATCATCAATGATTCCCAACAGCAGCTGTTTACCACTGTAACTACAAAGTTATTTAAATGATTTGTGCCTTTGAATTTACCAACAAAACATTTACACACACAGAACAAAACATGCATTTGTTCGTGCCATTTAATTAGCGCCAATAGTTGCTTTTGGAAGTATCCTTATTGGCAAAACTCAATGACGATAGTTCATCAATAGTTCACCTCTATGGGTGTTTTAATAACATCGGATTACCAGACTTTTATACTTGTATTTATTTTTGTAGCCTCTGTGTGTGGGCCACCCGTCACAGTTAGGAAATACCAAGAACATTTTTCTAATACATTCAGTGTATAAACAGTTAACACCAATGTTATTGGTATTGGCAAAATCCAACATCGGTTGACTTCTATTTCATAGCAACTAAACATACCGAATGCAATGTCATCAAAAGGTCTACAACCAAACCTCTAGTGTGAATTACGCACCCTATATAGTAAAAAGATGCAAAGAGGAACATGAAGAACTTCATATTATAACCTTCTCTTTGAGGAGTTTTACAACAGCAGATATTAGCTGAAGAACACAAAGTCATAATTATTTTAGAGAAAAAGCTAATTTTTTCTCCTTTACTCCAAAATGTCATGTTCTGCTTGCTTAGAATCATTTCAGCTAAACAGACTGACAGATTTGACAAGGCCATTGTTATAGCTATTGGAAGACTTGTGTCAACAGTAAGTCATTTCTCAACTGCTGGCAGCGGAATTTAGACAACATGAATCTAACAAAGCACCGCTTAGCACATTTCCCTGCATAAGTACAGTCACTCAGATCAACACGCCTCATTACAGTTTTTACGTGACATACAGCAAAATGAGTTTGCCACATGACTTGGATGGCAAATCATGTCTTATTCGAGTTGAGTTGAGGCTTCGCATAAAAAAGCAAACTTATAAGGTCACCGCTGGCTTTAGATCAGTCCTGTTCTCTGTCATGTTGGCAGAACTGCCTAGTGGCAGCAGCATGATAACTTTGATGATGACAATCCCTGCACTGAGCTCTGTCTGCAAACTGGAGCTAAATATGGCTTGTGTCTATTCACACTGAATAGAATTATAAAATAAATAGAAAGGAAATAAAGTCTGTTTTAGAGCCATTATTTTCAGGACAATTAAGCACCTCCCAACCACCAAATTCTCCTTCTTGTAATGTGTCTGATGTTTTAAGATTAGATATTTTAATTATCATTATATTACTCATAAAATTACTGTAGTGCATTCATTTCTTTAGAGTATTACAGTAAAAATACTGTAATAAAAATTTTTTTGGCAGTACAAAGAAATAGTACAATATTCTATAAATTATTTTACAATTTATAAAATATATTAGTAGTAGTATTTTGCAATAAGAACTGAAAAATAGCTAAATTGTTATAATATTCTATTTAAAAAAAAAAGCCCCTAACATAGTAGACTCATGAACAGAGATGTTAACCAGTTCCAATGATTCCTTCAAGTCTTTAACTGTCACTCTAGGGATTTTTTTTTTACCTCACTGAGCATTCTGTGGTGTGCTCTTTGAGTCATCTTGGCTGTATAGCCACTGCTAAGGAGCCACAGTACTAAATCGTCTCCATTTATAGAAAATGTGTCTAACTGTGGACAGATAAATATCTAAGCTCTTTGAGATAACCTTGTAATCCTTTCTTTAAGCAAATGCAACCATTCTTGATCGTAGGTCTTCTGAGATCTCTTTTTTGCGAGGCATGGTCCACGTCAGCGGATGCTTAGCAAAATAGCAAACTCAAAATGTTTGAGTGCTTTTTATAAGTCAAAATGGCTCTAACCCACACCTCCAATCTTGTTTTATTAATTGGATGCCAGGTTTGCCAACTCCTGATTCTAATTAGCTTTTGTCGTTAGCATACGGGTTCACATACTTTTTCCAACCTACACTGTGAATGCTTGAATGATGTATTCAATATGTAGAAGAACAATACAATAATTGTTTGTGTTATTAGTTAAAACAGATTGTGTTTGTTAATTATTGTAACTTAGATGAAGATCAAACCAGATTTTAAGACAAATGCAAATTTATAGATAAATGCAGGTAATCCCAAACGGTTCACATACGTATTTCTTGCCACTAAATTATTGTACAATGTACTTTTTTCTTTCTTTTGATTTTGGGGTGAAATATGACCTGGACATGAATGTTTGTGAAAGTTTCATGAGATTCCCCCATTTAGCTTTTTCTTTAGGCTGGAAAATGCATTTTTACCAATACAAATCATAATTAGCTTAGCTGAATTGAAAATGAAGAAAAAAATTGATCTTAAGTATGCCTCTTTTTTAATAAGGTTTCCTATTTGTACTTCATTAGTTTTGTAATGATACATCCAGCTTGACTTAAAATGGTTTCAGAGGCAAGACAGAAGCTATATTATGACATTTTAGGGCACACAGACACACACATAGCATTAAAGTGTCTTCTGTTTTCATTCATGATCATTTTTTGGTATCAAGAGTCGACACTAACCTAGAGTTCTTCCCAGGCAAAGACGAGATCTCTGAGCTAAACACGAGTGCACCATGACCCATAGCCATTTTCTAAATGTAATCTCTCCCAAAGAACATTGCTGTGTGAGTCATTATGCAAACAAAAAGCCAGTGACTTTAGGTCACGAAGCAACTGGTCTCATTTAATGACTTTTTTTTTAGATTTGCTTCAACCCTCAAATAATACAGGTAACAACATAATTTTTCAAAAGGTTTTAATTTCTAACAGCCTCCCCTAGCTGGAAATGCACATGGCATCAGCTAAGTGCTTTATCTTTTAAGTTCAATTTGATTTTTAACCCTTTAATGCATACCACGGGTCTTTAGTGACCCAGGATCTCATTCCACCCCCTGTACCTCATCTCTTTTTTGGAGTTTTGCCCACACGTCTATATTCCTCAACCTTTTTCTTCTGAATAGTGTAACAAAAAGAAATCAATTAAAAAAGAAACAAAAAAAAAAACAAAAAAAAAACAGCAAAATTGCAACTGCTTAGTTACCAAAAGTGTTTAGTGTCCTTAAAGACCATAGACATGTAATAGTGTCACTTGACATAGTAGTCATACAAATGACTACTATATCACGTTGATTTTCTGTGTGAATTCTGTGTGAAATTATCAGTATTCCATATGCGTGTCCACATATATATTATAAATGCTATTTCTCACTCAATGTGGCACTGATGTGACAGTCATTGCTATTTGACAAAGAAGCAATGTGTATGTAAACTATAGCAAGTGTAAAACATGAACAGTATGATTTGGCTTTTGTCATTTGGGTATACCACTAAAATTGTGTAAGTTGTGCGTCTTTTTAGCCTCAAAAAGTGCCTGAGAAAATACATATGTGTAGCTTATGTGTAGATCGTGTGTAAATTATGTATTATGTGTAGCTCAATATGCGTTTGACAGCCAGTTGCATCTCATAAAATTTTAGTGTGGAAGAAATTAATCCTGTTCTATATGCGTTGCATCATCTCTTTGATATATGAAAGATAAACATCTAAATATATACTGTACAACAGTTAGTTCTGGTCCTCCTGATTGGATGAGAGACGTTCTAAGAGTGCTGATGTCTCAGGACGGCAGTACTCAGATTTTTTGCTGTTTGTATCACTCCGCTTGTGTTTGTGGTGTTCTAAACTAAAATGTAAGAGCAGCGCAGATGTGTAAAAGAGCTCTAGATGTGTCTCTTTTAATTTATCCCTGTGGCATTAAAGATTTTAGCCAGCAGGTGATGACAAAAGAAAAAAGTAATTTTTGTGTGTTATGAGCAAGTTGAACTGACGTTCATTTGAGTCAGCGAGTGGTATCTTTGAAGTCGTAGGCAATTGCCTCTTACTCCATGGTCGCTCGGACTACTACTAGACAACAGCTGGGAAATACAGTTAAACTAACAGCTTCAGCATTTAAGGCTTATCACAGCTGAGAGACACAACAGATGAAATAATCACACATACTCAAGATGCTTATCTACCGTAGGTTCCGTGTTGGTAGCAGATGTAAACATTCAACATGGCGGAGGAGAGAAACAAATCAGCTACCGCGAAATGCTCAGGGAGGACCCTGCTCAGAAAGCTATTTTTACACAGAAAATAAGATGTATTTGAACACAATGACATTATCTTCAGCAAGCTGACTAACACTACAGATGAGGAATAGAGTTAAACAGCTATAGCTTTACTGTTCATCTCTGCTTGGGAGTCGCAACGCAGATGCAGGTAATCGCACACACTCAATCGCTCCCGCTCTCCCTTTCTCTTTCTCAACACACACACACACACACACACACACACACACACACACACACACACACACACACATATCCTTGTTTCTCCAATAACTTGTTCAAAACAGCCCAAGCTGTTGTTACTAGTTCTAAAGTGATGTTTTCGAATTTGCAATGGAGGATTGGGCGCATCTTTTGAACTAGCAAAAGCAGATCCTGATCTGTGGCGTAAGAAAGTACAAATGCGTTTTTTTGTGACAGTCTTTAGTTTTTCCTCATTGTTTTGTTTATTTATTCGTTGATCTGTTGTATTTAAGCAATATCACACTCGCAATCCTGCTGACGTGCAATCGTGCTGTATGGCCCTAAATCTGCGGCCGTATCACAGCCGTGCGGATGTGCATACAGCACTCCTGCTCGTATGGTATTGCTTTAATATTCTATTCTATTATTTTATAATTGTCTCAAAAAAATTTGACACTATGGGCATTCTGTAGATCCATTTGCGATAGACATACGTGCCAGGTCTTTAAAGACCGAAGTATGCAATAATGTTTGGGAAACACCTATGCATTTGTTAAAAGAAAATTTTAAAAGAAAACTGTAAAAGCATTCCAGTCATGCTAAAATACACAATATAGTAGCAGCTATGACCAGTTATGATGTGAAACTCATATTCACCTAGCTGCTGTGTATATCACTGTATTGTATATAAACCACTTCAGTGGACTTACAATATAGTGCACAAGGCATTTTAGCTATATTTAAGGTACTTTTATGGTACATTTTTGTCATTTTCAAAGCTTGACAGCCCCAGGTCACTATATACTTTTATTGTATGGAAATGAGCAGCGTAAACATTCTTCAAAATATGTACTTTTCTTCTGTGGAACAGAAAAGTGATACTGGTTTTGAAACAGCATCAGTATGAGCAAATGCTAACAGAATTTTATTTTTGGCGAAATAAAGCTGAAAATTTTTGCTGAGGTGATAAAAATGTCTGAGTTAACCTAAACCATCAGAGAATGCTCACGCTGAGGAGTCAAGCATTGTAAAAAAAATTATATCTCAAAGAGATACAATTTCGTCTGGGCCACATTCACTGCTCCTGAAAGGTGACAGATGCTGTCAGTTGAGTAAAGGTGATCTTCTCAGCACCCTGTAGGAGGAACAATTCTGCTTAACTGATTTGTCTTTAAAACCGCTAATGCAGTCAGATGTCCAACAATCCTGCAGCTTGGATGACTGGGCACTGACTATGAAACCCTGACTAAAGAGTATTCCGCCTAAGAAAAAAAAAGTTTGTGAGTTGAACAGAAGTCCATTTAATGAGCAAATTCATAAATTAATGGGAGATGGTGGACTTCCTCTGAGGATGAGGCTAATAATCCATAATAGCACTGTTTCCATATCTCTTGAAAACACTAAAGTATTACATGGAGAAAATTAGAGAAAAAGAGCACATGACCAAGAGAGAGTGAGAGAGTGAGAGAGTGAAAGAGAGAGAGAGAGAGAGAGAGAGAGAGACTGTAAACTGCATTAATCATTTGACTTAGTCGGAGAGGCTTACCATCATGATGTTGTAGGGCATGTGAGGTTAAACAAGGCTTTGGTTCCTGAAGTCACTTTTGTGGAACAAACTACTACTAAACATGTTGACTGATTTGTAAAGGAAAAGAAAACCCAAAAAAGGAAATTATGTCATCATTTACTCACCCTCATGTTGTTCCAAACCCATTTGACTTCCTTTCTTCAGTGGAACACAAGAGTAACAGTCTGATTCAGGAAGTAAAAATTCCATTCATTTTCTCCATAGAGAAATTGACAATAACAATAGCATATAAACCTTTAAAGACAGATCTACCGTGAGTTCCGAGGTTGTTTTTATCCCTTTTTCTCCCCAATTTTGGAATGCCCAATTCCCACTACTTAGTAGGTCCTCGTGGTGGCGCGATTACTCACTTCAATTTGGGTGGCGGAGGACAAGTCCCAGTTGCCTCTGCTTCTGAGACCGTCAATCCGCGCATCTTATCACATGGCTCGTTGTGCGTGACACTGCAGAGACTCACAGCATGTGGAGGCTCATGCTACTCTCCGCGATCATGCACAACTTACCACACGCTCCACTGAGAGCGAGAACCATTAATCGCGACCACAAAGAGTTTGCCTCATGTGACTCAACCCTCCCTAGCAACCGGGCCAATTTGGTTGCTTAGGAGACCTGGCTGGAGTCACTCAGCACACCCTGGATTCGAACTCGCACCTCCAGGAGTGGTAGTCAACGTCAATACTCGCTGAACTACCCAGGACCCCCAAATTCCGAGGTTGTTAATCAATGGTACGTGTAATTGCTTTTGCTGAAGCCAACAGTCCACATTATTTAATCTTCATAAAAAAAAATCTAAAAAAAAATCTTGTTTAATAGCAGAATCGCTTTGAACAAAGCATGCTAAACGAGCCCACCAGCGACCCCCCGCTTTGAATAACGCAGTCGAGTCAGTCTCACCACACTCTCAAACTACTTCTATATTTGCAAAAACAAAAAAACTTAATATTTTGCAATAAAATTTGAATATAGTGTTTATTTACTTATAATTACAAATTTTAAATCAATAGTGTTATTTGTTTTCATCATTTTCATTTCAATTACATCATTCACAATGCTCCATGGGGTTGTAGTTCATTCCCTCATTAAATATGTTAAGTAAACAGTCTTGTATGTTTGTCTTTTTGTCCGATTTTTTTATTTTTTGCTTCAAATCAATATTTGTATGTTGTGATTCACCCCGGAGCCAGTTGGTCTGGTTCATGGCTCAGTACTCTTTAATGAAATCCCTATGGAAAAATGAATGGTAAAAAAATACTTCCAGGGAACTAGATGGCTGAAAAAGTTGGCAGGCACTGTTGAATCTTTACACTGCTCTTTCCCATACAGTGAAAGTAAACTGTGACCAGGCAAGCTAAAACATTTTTGGCAAAAATGCACCATAAAAGTTGTCAATCTCATGCACTACTATATTCCAATAGGTTTGATGCCATATGATAGCTTTGTGTGAAGAACAGACCGAAATGTAAAAATTTTATATATCCTAGGAAGTTGAAATTTAAAAGGGGAAATCTTCCTCTGTTGTAGCTCTCAAATCTCACTTGTGTGTCATGATGTTTTTCACCAAGTTTGAAGTCAATGATTTTCACATTGTCTTGTAACCGATCACAACGTTCTGGTTTGAATACATTTGTGGAAGCATGAATGAGATTTGAGAGCTACGTTACACTGCAAGATGTGTCGTGTGGCTTCAAAAGACCACACACAAATAGTATGGACTACTTTTATTGTAATCTTATGCTTTTTTGTCCTTTTTGGAGCTTGATAGCGCCTACTGTAGTCAGTATCAGCTCTTTAGTCTTTAGCTGTTTAGTATCATTCTTCAAAATTTGTGTTCTACAGAAGAAAGTAAGTCAAAGTTTGCAACAGGATGAAGGTCAATAAATGACAGAATTTAAATTTTTGAGTTAACTATTCCTTTTAGGAAAATAACCTTGAGTGCTTCTGACACTTCCGTAGCCAATTCTAAACTGAAACCTAAAGGTTTTTTTGACATCAGTGCACTTACTGTTGGTTGCTGCAACCTCTCTCTGTTGATAGAGACAAACAACTTTTAAGTAATTCCCACAGTTTTACTGTAAATTGAATGTAAGAGCTGAAAGCCAGAGCCTAGTTTTTCCCAAAGGTTTTTCACCATTATCTAACATCTTATGGAGTTTTTGTTTCTTGCCATGGTCAACTTTTGCTTGCTCACTGGGGGCCTTAATCCTCCAATTGTATTCAGAATCTGCATACACCTTTTGCATTAGCGGGTCAATTTTGACCCAGTGGAATTCAAGCTTATAATCATTCATTACCTGATGGTTTTCATCTAAAACTATATTGTAAGACATTAATAAGTTCTTAACTGTTCATACATGTAAAAATATTTCTATTTTTGGCATTACCTACAGCAAAACCAATGTGATACATGTGAAGACATCTTTTTTTAATCAACATTTCTGTGAAATTTTATCTAAATATAATGAAATATACAATTTATATTAACATCTAATGTGAGAATTACTAGTAATTTGAATGAATTTCCTATTACTCATAACTGCTCAATACAACTTGGTGGTCAAAAGTTATGAAACCAATGTATTCTTTTTCATCTAAACATCATCAAAACAACTGCACAACTCACATTAATACTTCTTTACTATATTTTAAAGCAAAATCTATTCTATTTACTTGCATGAACTGCTGAATGTTGATGCACGTGTATGCTGCAATCTGGTTCGGCATCAGATGGCTGCAGAGTAAAATGTGGACAATTTCCTCTTTCAAGTCCTATTTAGCCTAATGTATCAGTGGCGGCCTGTGCATTTTAAGTCTAGGACTTCAGAGTGATTCATGCCATTAAGAAAACACAGTTTCACAATGAATAAGACACCGTATCATACATTTCATGGCAGTCAACTAATAATACTAATTGACATTTTAAAAACACGTCCACGCACGAAAGCCAGAACCAAGGAGGTCTAATACCAAGAAAAAGCTCCAATAATATTTGCGCTTTAAATTTTGCTTGCAGTAAATTTAGTTTTGTCAGGGTACACGGTTACTTATCAAAACTTGCTCAAGCAGCCTAATTTACACTTAGAAAACTCCTGATGTTGGTATAACTATGCAAAAAGCACTTACCAATTTGCTTGAAGTGAAAATCAGCCCTCCTTTCCTGTTTAATTAATCAATCGCACGATCATGCAGAACATCTCAGGTTTTTAAATCCATAAGGATCTCTTTCTCAATGGCAATACCAGCAGTGATGACAGCTGACTCGTCAGCAAGATCTCGCGCTCTTCGCTTTCAAATTACGTACTTCACTTAAAGTGTGATTGCGTCATTCAAGGCCAGCTTGAAGGCCTGGACCAGGACATATCCTAAAGACCACACCCAACAAGAACAAATAAATCAATCTGATTGGCTGATGAATCTGAAAATCTGACTTTAGATGTCTATTCACTGCAGTGTTGAGGGATTCTGTGGAAATTCTGAAGGCCTGACAGGGTAGAGCTCAGACTAACGCCCTGCTTTGGCTTCAGGCATGTGATTTGTGAAACAGTTGTCACACTTCGCTTGTAAGCATCGAGGAATAAATTCTGATTGGATGAACTTTTTGTTTTTTGCTATTCGTTTGTAGATGAATTAGGACTGGAAAGCGATTGAAAATGCATAGGCAAAAAGGTAAATGAGAATAAAAGGATGAAAAAATATTTATTTATTAGGCATGTTACACCAGCAGAGAAGGCTTTGCTGGCCCTGAGATATCGCCACTGTAATGTGTGCATTAACTTTTGCTTTCGCCACACCCCCTTTAGAGAACAGTACTTTTGATTTAGTTTATTTGTTATGTTTGTTACATCTGTCATTTCTGTTTTGCACAGGAATGTGTGTGTGCCCTGTATGTGACTGTATGTGTATGTGTGTGTGCATGTTTGTAAACAAGATGCAGACCCAGTGAGAGACAAAAGAAAAAGTGTATGAGAGATTATCGAAAGGAGGATATATGTAAGTGAAGTGTTTATAAGAAAAAAATCGAAGTCATAGATGTACCAAAAAAATTAAATAAATAAATAAATAATCAACATAATATAATGTGTAAAGCCACAATTGATGCCAGGGTCAAAAATGACCAGCGAACACAAAAGACATAACAATTTTTTAAAAATTGTTACATCGAGGTCACGTGACACCATGCGAGAAGCAGACGTGTGAGCGACTGGCTCTGTGCACTTTGCTAGTTTTTAATTATTTTCATGTTTAATCCGGTGAGATTCGATACACCCAATTACATATTTGCTCTTTGAGGTAAACATGGCAAAGAAGTAAAAATCCTCAGACTCTGGAGACATTAAAAGACACTTACGTGCTCAAGATGAGGCCTCTGGCAGGCCTGCGGACTGGGGACTCGATTTGGAAAGCTCGTCGGGAGATGAAATCCAGCGTCAACTGTCCAACATCTCGGTGATGCTGACGAAGGTTGTTGCTGACTTGGAGGATCTCGCTGTAATACCTCGATCGATTACGGCAATGGAAACAAAATTCTCTGAGTTGGTCACGAGTCACAGACGTTGAGAAACGAATCGATTATTTGGAGTCGTCGGAAAGGGAATTATCCGCTAATCCGCCCGCATCCAAAACAGACTTGAATATGTTTTGGACAAATTGGAAGATCTCAAAAATAGAAATTGAAGGAACAATATTCGAATTGTTGGAATTCCTGAGCATGAAGAGGGCAGAATTGTGTTGAGATTCCTGGACGAGCTCTATGCCTGCTTGACATAACAGGCCATAAACAGGAAATCGAGCGAGCACACAGAGTCCCGGCTCGCAGATCCGCTGGGGAGACAGGCCCCTATCAATTCTGGCCAAATTTCTGAGATCATCCGATAAAGATCTCATGTTGCGCCAGGCAAGGAGCAAAGGAAAGCTTTCTTGGAAGAATCACAATATTTTCTTGTTCCCGGACTTTGCGAATGCGACGAGAGAAACACGATCGGTTCAAGGAATGCAACAAACTCTTACATCAACAGAAGATCGCTTTTGCAATGATGTTTCCAGCCAAACTGAGAATAGAAACGAAGGATGGTCGCAAGGTATTTACATGTCCAAAGCAAGCACTGTCTTTTACTAAAACAATGGGTGAGTAAGCCATTTGGGGATTTTCATGTTGCTCCAGAGTGGATTAACTCGCTATACTTTGTCTTTTCGAGGAAGCTGGGCACCATTTTTGTTTCTGTTTGTGTTGGCTCCGCCTAGCGGCTGGAGTTTGTTTTGGGGAATATCACTCCAAGAAACTTTTGCATGGACGGAAGATCGCTTTACACTGAAGTTCCCAGCCATATTGAGAATAGATATTAAGAAGGACTGCAAAATATCTACATGCCTTCACAAAGGATGTCTTTTATAAAGTTGACGGACTGAGTAAGTCATGGTGTATTTTGTTTATGCGACCTCCAAGTGATTAATACACACTTTACCATTCAAGAAACCAGGACGCCTTTTTGTGCTGGTTCCGCCTAGTGGCTGGAGCTTGTTTTGTGGAATAACACTCCTTCAGTACAGTTATGGATGAATCTGTTCATTCTTTGTGCTTATGCCTCCTGTTGGCTGGATTTTTAAAGGACATTAGAATGATTACGTCATCTGCTGCACTCATAACAGCCGGCTCACTGAACAATTGTTTATCTGTCTGAAGAAACAGAATGGCTTTATATCAGCTGGAGTTTATTTTGTGGAGGAACACACCTTCAAGACAGTTCCATGAATGAATCTACACGTTCTTTGTGTTTATTCTGCCTGTTGACTGGGGTTTGTTTTACAAAGTATTTCTGTTTTGTAATTTTGCCTCACAAAATTTGTGCAGAAGCACCGGACTTGAGAAATCCGATGGCAAAGTTGTCGCGGGGGTTCTCGCATGCGTACATGGCCTCTTTGAGTTTAGAGGGATTGACGCCGGTTGGCGCTGTCGTGCGTGGGGTTAATGCGTACATTTTTCTCTTTTCTGTTTGTTTTGTTCGGGGGGATGTTTGGGGTTTGATTGCTGCACTTATGGGGAATGTGGTCTATGTAATTTTGTTTTTGACATGCAATTTATTTTTTTTATTATATCAATATGTCAGATGTTAATATGAGTGGATTGTCTCTCTCCACGTGGAAGGTGAATGGGTTGGGGCACCCCATAAAAAGAAGAAAGGTTATTTATTTTCTTAAGCGTAAGAAATATGATATAGTGTTTCTTCAAGAAACGCATCTTTCCCCGCAGGAAGCTGAAAAATTTGGGAAGATATGGGGTGGACATGTTTTCTTTAGTGCTGGCTCAAGTAAGAGCAGGGGAGTCATTACATTGATAAGTAAACATCTACAATTCAAATGTCTCAAACAGATTAAAGATAAATTAGGGAGAATCATTACTGTTTTAGGCGAAATTCAGGGGCAAAGGTTGATTTTGGCTAATATTTATGCACCTAATGCTGATGATCAGGGCTTTTTTATAGATCTCGAAGGGATGTTGCAAGCCGCTGGCACCCCTCATGATATAATATTGGGGGGAGACTTTAATCTTTTGATGGACTCAGTCCTTGATCATAGTGAAGCAAAAGTGTGTAAGCCCACCAGAGCAACACTGACACTTCATAGGATGTGTAAAAATCTTGGTCTTGCTGATATCTGGTGACTTTTGAACCCATCTGGTAGGGACTATACATTTTTTTCATCAGTTCATAAGATTTATTCTAGAATAGATTTTTATATATATATATATATATATATTTATCTAAGTCTCTCATTTCATCTGTTGTTGATTGTTCAATTGGAAACATTTTAGTCTCAGATCATGCCCTGGTGAGTTTAGAGATATTGCCACATACGGAGAAAAAGAAATCATACAGCTGGCACTTTAATGTATCCCTTTTGCAAAATCCTGATTTCCAACAGATGTTAAAGACTGAAATCAGTATTTATATAGAGACCAACTGGTCCTCAGTTTCCTCCATGGGCAAAGCCTGGGAGGCACTTAAGGCAGTTCTTAGGGGTCAGATCATACAGTATGCCTCATTCACCAAAAAATCCAAAACACGAGAACTCATGGAGTTGGAAGAGAATATTAAAGTGCAGAGGCAGAGCTGAAGCACCGAATGTCGTCTAATGGCCTCAGAGAATTGACTCGATTGAAATACAGATATAATGCTATTTTGTCGCAGAAAGTGGAGTTTTGGTTATTCAGGGCAAGACAGTCATATTTTGAATCGGGGGACAAAGCAGGGAAGCTTTTGGCAAGATATATAAAACAGAGTCTTTTTCTACCATTCCCTCAGTGAAATCTGCTGGTGGTGAAATATTTACCTCAGCCATCGATATTAATAATGCTTTTAAAGAATTATATCTTGATCTCTATAGTTCCACGTCTTCGTCTACTAATGAGGATATTAGAAACTTTGTGGAACCATTAGAATTTCCTAAACTGACAACTGAGCAAAAAAATTATCTTGATTCTGAGATAAACTTGGAGGAGCTTGACGAGGTAATTAAGGCCTTGCCTACGGGCAAGGCTCCAGGGCCAGACGGTTTTGCCGCTGAATTTTTTAGATCATATGCTACAGAACTGGCTCCACATTTGTTAGAAGTTTATACAGAATCATTAAAGAATGGAAAGCTTCCTCCAACCATGACGCAAGCCCGGATCGGTCTGATTCTTAAAAAGGACAAATATCCAAGTGAGTGTAAGAGTTACCGTCCAATTTCCCTGATCCAGCTAGATGTAAAAATGTTGTCAAATATTTTGGCTAACCGATTAAGTTATGACATCTCTTATACACATAGATCAGGTAGGGTTTATTCGGGGCCGCAACTCTTCAGACAACATTAGGTGTTTCATCAATATCATGTGGTCAGTAGCGAATGATCAGACTCCGGTCGCTGCCATCTCACTTGATGCCAAAAAGGCATTTGATATGGTAGAATGGGATTATCTGTTTAAGATTTGGGAAATGTACGGGTTCGGGAATACTTTTATTGGATGGATTAAGTTACTTCATAGACACCCGGTAGCGGCGGTACAAACAAATGGACTAATTTCAGATTATTTTACTCTGTATAGGGGCACTCGGCAGGGTTGCCCTCTTTCTCCATTATTGTTCTGTTTTGCCCTGGATCCATTAGCAGCCGCGATAAGAAGGGAAGATCATTAACCAGGAGTGGTGGCGGGAGGTATGGCGCAAATACTTTTGCTTTACGCAGATTATATTTTATTATTCATCTCTGACCCCACTAGATCTATGCCTTGCCTCCACAGAATTATTAATTAATTTTCTAAGTTTTCAGGTTAAAGAGTCAATTGGTCTAAATCCGAAGCTTTGGCTCTGACAGCATACTGCCCAGTAGCTTTCCAGCCGGGCGGTTTCCAGTGGCCCAAACAAGGCATTAAGTATTTGGGCATCTTATTCCCAGCAAAATTGTCTGATTTAGTTAGAGTTAATTTTGACCCCTTAATAAAATGGTTTTCGAGTGATGTGGACAGGTGGGCATCATTAAATTTATCTATGATCGGGAAAGTTAATGTTATTAAAATGAATTGTATTCCAAAATTCAATTACTTGTTGCAGTCTCTCCCTGTAGATATCCCTCTCTCTTATTTCAAGCAATTTGATAGCATAGCGAAGTCCTTCATTTGGAATGGTAAGCGTCCCAAATTACATTTTAATAAGTTACATAGGCCAATTGACAAAGGTGGGCAAGACCTACCCAAGATTTTATTTTATTATTATGCTTTCGGTCTAAGACATTTGGCTCATTGGTCGCTTCCACTTGAGAGAGCCCCTCCCTAGTTCTGTATAGAACAGGAAGTTCTTGCCCCTATTTCGCCATTGCAGAGCCTCTCTATCAAATTAATTGGAGAAGTTAAGTTACATCTCGTTATCTTGCACTTGAACTCGGTATGGATAAAAGCAACCAGACTATTTAATTCGGACACTTTTTTAAATGTTGCATCGAACATATGGTTGAACCCTAAATTATGCATCAACAAGTCCCCTTTTTGCTGGTCAGAGTGGATTGGGAGGGGGGTTACTACACTCGGTGACCTATATGAGAATGGAGTGTTGAGATCCTTTCAAAATTTGGTTCAACGTTTTGGGATTCCTATATCTCAGTATTTACAACTGCGCCAACTGCTCTGTACTGTTTTTGGGAGTGGTTTACACCCCCCTAAAGTGGCAGATACTCTGGGAGTGGTGATTACTGCTTTTGGAAAAGGTCATAAGGCATCAGTGTATTACTCCTTGCTAATACAAATTCTGGGGGACAGAACTTCAACTTCTCTTAACTGATTCTATATATTTTTTTATTTTTTTATTATTATTATTATATTTATATATGTTATATGAAATCAATAAAACTGTTAATAATTTTTTTAAAATTACATCTCTTAATTTTATTTAAAAATTAAAATAAAAAAATATTTGTATTTTGTTGGTTTTGACAAATTCACAAAGTTTGGTTGCTGTACTAAAAACTATGTGGTATTTTAAAAAAATGATATACCTCTCCTGAGTCAAAAATGACCCGAATGCAATAGGAGGGTTAAGACAAAAACATTAAGGCATGACTTTTCATGAAGTTTTCAATGCAACTGCTCAATGGGGACTTTAAAATATTTAAGGCATTACATACACTACAGTATGATTTTCTGTTAAGCTGCTTTGAAATTAAGTGTATTGTGAAAAGTGCTTTACAAATTGACTTGAAGAGCACAATGTTCCATAAAAAGGATCCATAAAATGTAGTGGAATTGCTGTGACATACCAAGGAAACGGAAAGTCCTCCGCACTAATGGGTTGAGGTAACAGCAGTCCCCGGTCACAATAGTCTTCTCTCGACTGTCAAGGTCTTTCGATGTGTACTGTATCAAGAACAACACAGTCTCTGTCACTGTGATCTGAAAGAGAGAAGAACACCAGAAAGAATCAGAGATCTGAAATGGAATTAGCAACTAGAATTTGATGTTTTTAGAAGAAAATTTTAGTGATTTCTAGCCCTGCAAAACTCGCCACCACAATGATAGTGTTATGGATGGTTGCCACAGTGTTGTTTTGCAGTTGCTAAGGTATTCCAAATGGTTGTTTATATTGCTATTTGGTTGCTAGGGTGTCCTGGGTGGTTGCTAGGTGGTTACTTAAAGGCCCATCCCCAAGCAGGGTTCCCACTCTTTTCAAGGCACAATTTTCCAGGACATTTTATGCACCCAACAAGTGTAATATTTAAGCAAAAACACATGTGTCTATTTAAATCGAGCTTTTATTTAGCCATTTCTGTGTGTTTTTGACAGTAGTTTCTCACCTCCAGATAAGCATTTTGCTCCATGGCACAGTGTGATTATTAACCCCCATACAGCTGTGATTTAATTAAATAAATAAACAGTCTGTATGTGCTGCACACTTCAGAGTGCTCTCTGTCTCTGTCATCTCACACACACAAGAGTGCGCATGATGATCATGATGAGGTTTTTCAGTGTATGAACGGCCGTCTTTACACATTAATTTTGAAGCGCTCATCACTTGCAGATTATTTATTTATTCAATTAAATCAGAGACTTTTTTAGTTTAATTATCACACTAGGACAGGGGTGTCCAAACTTTTTCTACTGGGGGCCAGATGCAAAAAGAAATAAGGTGTTGTGGGGCTGCATCATTGTAATAATAAAAATTTTTAAAAAAGCTAGATGCAACTAGATTGCCACTATTGCATTATATTTATATTCTATGATTAATATTATGCAAGTTTTAATCACATTTTGTATTAATAAAGGATATTTCTCTCAACAAGAACACTTACAATAGAACAGTGATGCAGGGTCAGAAATTAAGTGGGACTCAGGGCAAAAATACCCCCAAAAGTTCAAAATGTTGATGCAAAATTTTTATACATTTTTATCTGTTTATATATATATATATATATATATATATATATATATATATATATATATATATATAAAAATGTTTTTAAATCCACTCTGCAATTATTTGCCCCTTTATGGAAAAGTACATTTTTGACAATGCAGTAATGTAACATTATTAATATGAAATATTATACTGGGTAATAGCTTGTTACTTTCAATGCCCTTGGATTTTGTCCAAGTCCATTCAGTCTCACTGCAAAGCACATAGAGCTCTTCTGAGCAGTTTTGGGCGTGACACGTCATAATAATCAGAATATTTTCCTGTTATGACGTGATTCAAGGAATTACTCTATATATATTAGTAATTCAATCATAGTTTCTGTTCTGTTGTTACTTCTGTTACAAATACAATGCACTAGTGGAGACGATGCACTGTGAAATTTGGCTGCACTTGATAGCGACACCCAGTGTTCAGAATATACATTTCATACAATTTCTCAATAGATAAAACCTGTTCTATTTCTAAAATCTCTCACAGGCTGCATCAGAGCAGTCGGCGGGCCGCAAATGGCCTGCGGGCCGTAGATTGGACACCCCTGCACTAGGACATATCAAAATTTATATTTGATTAATTGTACATTCAAACATTCATTTTCATCCAAACATGTCATATTCCATGACATTCTGCGTTTTATTGCCAATGCCATTTTTCTGGCTAAATTCCGTGTTTTCCGCATACTACATATTGTAACCGCGGTATAAGCAGACATGATTGTTGAATTATTGAAAATACCTGAGGTATTAAGGTCGAATCACCATGCTACCAACCCAGTGTAAATTAATTTAAAAATAATAAAAAAAATCAGTGGTCCGACTGTCATCGTTGTCTAAAGTTTACAACTCACAGGGATGCAAACTCATGAGGGGCGAAAAAGAGACAATCACTGACCCACGACATGTTTTCTGGGGGGTTTTTTAAGAATAAGCTAAAACTTAAGCTATTTTAATGATTCAAGTATATCTGCACAATTGTGTAGAATTAGCTACAAAAGTGTATTTTGTTGTGTCTTGCTTCTGTTTCACAACTTTGTTCAGTTTCATTAATTGAACAGTTTAGTGACCACTTAACCGTTGATGTTGTTTCACAATGCGCAGCCGCTGGCAGTGACAAAATGGCACAAATGTGTGTATTTGAATCCTATTCCGAGTCCCGATCATTACCATGTTTTTGTACATGTAACGGAAACCTTGCTCACAGAACACTGTCAAACCGTTTTAAAAACTCCAATTTTGATTTAATGGGGTCATTAAAGATGCACTCAGTAATTGTTTCCTCATTAAAAAAGTTTTACTCCTTAAGAAATGAATTGTTGCTTTGAAGCATATGTATAAAATAATGACAAGTGACAACTCACATGAGATGAAGACTCAAGTCATATCAGTAACCTTATAAAAGCTGTTTTATTCCTCATGGAGAGGGTCATCCTCATGGGGGCTGCCATGTTTGAATCACTTGACCAGTCAAATACTACTGGATTAATCTCAGTTGCCATCCTGTTATTGGACACTTTAACTCATTGATTAAATTAATCATGGCTGACTGTGAATAGTCAATTTTTACAATGGCATCTGTAACTGAAAACTGCTGATTTTTGCATGATGCTGCATCCACACCGCTGTCACTGTAAGTCCAAAATGACAAAAACAAAAACTTTATTGAGTGCACCTTTAGACAAGCATGTGATGTCAGTCAGAATTTAAATGTTACACCAAGGAAACATTCCTGCTGCATACAAAACCGTAGAAGCTTCTATTATGTGAAACCTAATTTCCAGTTGCCACCAGAAACTGGGAGCAACAGAACAAGCGATTGACAGAGAAAAAGTTTAAAAATTACATCAAGTCTGCAACAGAAACACAATTGTGAAGTCTTTTGTCACATAGTTAAAGCCTGCCAGTTCTGCCACAGCCAATGACTGTAACAATAAATATTTAGTGAGTTTTACTGTGTTGATGCTCATTATGAGAATTGGCACTATTTCTATTTCTATTTTTAAATCCAAATCAAAGTGTGTTCTGCCCTTATTTGCATCCATTAGAAGATGAAGCATTTGAATACTGTTGCTTGCTCTGACTAGAGGCATTTTCACACTGTAAACTTCATCTAGTTACACCTAGTCTGCCTCTCAGCGTTGACAGATCATTAAACAAGGCCACAAACTTGCATAAATTATAAAGACAAAACGACAACTTGAAACTGTATTCAAAATGTATGTAAGGTCAAAAATATTTAGCGAGAAGTAATGTAGGGTTGCACTTGATTTTATCTTCGTTCTTCGCTCGCAGCCAAAAAGAAGTTTGAAACAGCTGAGCAGCGGTATACTGCCTGCGAACATTCAGACACTCTGGCACTCCCGGGTATGCCGCTGGGGGAGGTGTTTAGAGGAGGCATTTAAATATAAGGACGCACAAGGCTACATGTAAAACCTACTGTATAAACTAATGTGACATTTAAATGTGTTCTCAATGACATATATTCTATGAGTAGAATTTGCATGAGACCAGTAAAATAAGTTGTTTTAGCCAATCAATGATGATTTAAAGTAGTATTTTGTGGCAAGGAGGAGGGCAGGGCCGGGCCATGATGACGCACACCCGGCCCCTAATCAGGCTAATCAAGCCCACGAGAGGGATAAAGGTGGCCGGAGGTGGCAGTTCGGCAGAGAGAGAGAGAGCTACAGGCAGCTGCCCTGTATGCGTGTGTGTGTGTGTGTGTGTGTGTTATATGTCATTTGCTTTAAGTTAATCATTAAATGATTATTTATATTTTCAAGCAGGTTCTCGCCTCTTCCTTTCCCTTTTACCCCGTTACATTGGTGCCGAAACCCAGGAAGGAGGAGGGATGCACCATAGTAGAGTC
Source organism: Myxocyprinus asiaticus (assembly GCF_019703515.2). NCBI lineage: Eukaryota > Metazoa > Chordata > Actinopteri > Cypriniformes > Catostomidae > Myxocyprinus > Myxocyprinus asiaticus. The sequence continues at coordinate 9,195,514 of NC_059384.1, forward strand.
CTCGCCACTATCATCCACCCCAAAGGAGCAGCCATGGCCATCCGCCGGGGGACTAAGGAGCCCGGATGCCTGAAAGCGGAGGATTGACCGCCGACTGCAGGGGAGGATGGGCTCCCTACCGACCGGTCGGGCCGCTGCCAGGGGTGGAGACGGGGTCAAAGATAAGACCGCCATCCGTGAGCAGGGAGGGGCTCACTGCTGACCGCCTGGAGCGGGAGAACCTCTGCCAGGGGCGGAGGAGACCCCTACCATCCACCAAAACGCGGCGGGGCATTCCGTCCACCAGGGGCCGGAGGACTGCCTCCGATCCACCCGGGGAGGAGCAGCTGTCATCCACTAGAGGATGGAGGAGTGACCGAGGACCAGGCTACGGCGTATCAGAGAACCGGCGAGTACGTTTTTTTTCCTCTCTCGCCTCTCTCTCCCTCGCCGTCGCTCCGTGTTGGCCTTTCCCTCTCTTCTTTTTTCCCAGGTCTGAGAAGGCGGGGAAGTCCTGCCGGCGGGGGGGGGGCAGGTCCGTGCTGTGATGACGCATGCCCGGCCCCTAATCAGGCTAATTGAGCCCACGAGAGGGATAAAGGCGGCCGGAGGTGGCAGTTCGGCAGAGAGAGAGCTACAGCCAGCTGCCCTGTATGCGTGTGTGTGTGTGTGTTATATGTCTTTTGCTTTAAGTTAATCATTAAATGATTATTTATATTGTCAAGCCGGTTCTTGCCTCTTCCTTTCCCTTTTACCCCGTTACATATTTATGTCGTAGATAATGTGGAATTTGTCATGTTTACATTCTGCATTTGTGGCGCTAATGTGCTAACATGCTATACGCAGCCATATTATGTGCCGATTACACTCTCTTATTGTATTTTATGATGACACTGATCCTACTTTGATTGGTGCATAAAAGAATGTTGATAGGAAGAATACAAACAAAAGAATGATGATAAGAGAGGCAAACACTGAAAAAAATTACTTTGTAGTGTACTAGTAAATATAGCCGAAAAGTACATTCTTCATTGAATAAGTTAAAGTGTGAATTTGAAAATATTAAGTAAATTCTACATTCAAACATGTAAAACTTAATACTCTAGCTTATAAGTAAATATTATTTATGATTGTTTGTTATTTTTACAATGCGTCATCATGCATTAATCTTAAAGTAGAAAACATTTTCATATTTATTTGCTAATTGTAGTCAATTTCACTGGTAAATTAAATAGGTAAACTTTACTTAACTTTTTAGAGCTGGGGTTCAGCATGCACTGGGCTTGAACAATGAATGAGCTTGCAGGGTTTCACTGTTTGCGAGTTTATTAACATAGTTTTTATTGTTAATTTTGTTGTTACATTTGGTAACTTCTTGTTTTGTGCAGTCTTGTTAATTTTCTACTCAAAATAACCCGTTTATGATAAACAAAAAAGATCTGTTGATTGTCACAGTCATGGTGTTTTGTGTACCAAGTACTTATAACTATATAACTACTAAGTCTTATAGACTAAATAACATGAATTGAGTTTCCCTGTGGGAGGCTTCCATATGTCATTTGGTACAAGATTAAACATGTTTGAAAGGAAAATTAAAAAAGTTATATGTTGTAATAAGGTTTTTATTTAAATGTTTATTTTTCAAGCACCATGTACATCTTATTTCTAAGTAAAAGTTATAGAATTTACTAAAATTTTTAAGTTAAATTTACTCACCCACTTTAATCAATATTATGTCAAAGTAGGTTTTATTTAGTTTTATACCATTAAGATTTACTTAATAAAACTTGCTAAATAAAAATTAATTAAATCTTATTGGTCATTTATTTTTGTGTATCTCACTTTGAGCAGATGTGTGAATGGCTTTCGCTGCAAACGGCACATAAGTGAGGAGCATATAAACCAACATAGTGAATACTTTATGCACTTTGAGTATTTGTAATTCCTTTTGTAGGCAAAAAAATAAAATAAAATGAAAAAACATAAAACAATGGCATAGACCAACAGCAGTAAGAAGGTGTTTAGCAGCCGTAACTAAGTTTTCCTGAAAGTTCGTCCTGGTAAACTGATACGAACCATCGAAAACACCTTCGTTTTGACCAGATTAAGTTTTAAATAAAGTAATTTCTGCCATTTGTTCTTTGCTTTCGTATGAAGTATGCTGGGGACTTGATGAGGTAAGACGGATATCACAGAACTGAAATCTTAGTGAGAAGTAACACAGATTGGTGGCCACTTGCTCTCTTTCTCTGGCCCCGTTCATGAATGCTGGGATTTGGTAAGCAAGACTGAGGTAAAGAAACCAGGGTTAGGATGCACATAAGGGACTCTGGGGTCTTTCCGTTCTGTCAGAGTGATTTATGAGATGGACAAATTTGGTTTTGAGGCTTAAGAAAGGATCTTCTACTTCAAAAGCTGAGAGACCAAATCTCACTTTCTCAAACACACACATAAAATTTGAGATGAAGAGAAGTGTAAAAATTCTGCAGTACCCATCACCCCCCTCCTCACTTCAAAACAGAACAATCAGCGAAGAGAGAATGATGGGGAAAGACAGAAAAAGAGAGAAATGAAAGGTGCATAACATAACCACTTTAGAAAGACATCACACTCTCTAAGTCAACATGAAATAGAATCGCAACCAATTATACTTCTATAATGTGACATTTTATATTAAAACAGGATGTTCAACAAGAAACAATGTGGGGTGGGATTTAATTTGATCTATTGACAAACATTTTTTGTCTTTGGAATAACGTGCACAGATGAATCATTTGCAGTATTGATTACATATCGACTTTAAACCAATGTACTGTACTTTATACACTATATTGCCAAAAGTATTCGCTCACCCATCCAAATAATTGAATTCAGGTGTTCCAATCACTTCCATGGCCACAGGTGTATAAAATGAAGCACCTAGGCATGCAGACTGCTTCTACAAACATTTGTGAAAGAATGGGCCGCTCTCAGGAGCTCAGTGAATTCCAGCGTGGTACTGTGATAGGATGCCACCTGTACAACAAGTCCAGTCGTGAAATTTCCTCGCTACTAAATATTCCACAGTCAACTGTCAGTGGTATTATAACAAAGTGGAAGCGATTGGGAATGACAGCAACTCAGCCACGAAGTGGTAGGCCACGTAAAATGACAGAGCGGGGTCAGCGGATGCTGAGGCGCATAGTGCGCAGAGGTCGCCAACTTTCTGCAGAGTCAATCGCTACAGACCTCCAAAGTTCATGTGGCCTTCAGATTAGCTCAAGAACAGTGCGTAGAGAGCTTCATGGAATGGGTTTCCATGGCCGAGCAGCTGCATCCAAGCCACACATCACCAAGTGCAATGCAAAGCGTCGGATGCAGTGGTGTAAAGCACGCCGCCACTGGACTCTAGAGCAGTGGAGACGCGTTCTCTGGAGTGACGAATCACGCTTCTCCATCTGGCAATCTGATGGACGAGTCTGGGTTTGGTGGTTGCCAGGAGAACGGTACTTGTCTGACTGCATTGTGCCAACTGTGAAGTTTGGTGGAGGGGGGATTATGGTGTGGGGTTGTTTTTTCAGGAGCTGGGCTTGGCCCCTTAGTTCCAGTGAAAGGAACTCTGAATGCTTCAGCATACCAAGAGATTTTGGACAATTCCATGCTCCCAACTTTGTGGGAACAGTTTGGGGATGGCTCCTTCCTGTTCCAACATGACTGCGCACCAGTGCACAAAGCAAGGTCCATAAAGACATGGATGAGTGAGTTTGGTGTGGAAGAACTTGACTGGCCTGCACAGAGTCCTGACCTCAACCCGATAGAGCACCTTTGGGATGAATTAGAGCGAAGACCGCGAGCCAGGCCTTCTCGTCCAACATCAGTGTCTGACCTCACAAATGCGCTTCTGGAAGAATGGTCAAAAATTCCCATAAACACACTCCTAAACCTTGTGGAAAGCCTTCCCAGTCGAGTTGAAGCTGTTATAGCTGCAAAGGGTGGGCCGACATCATATTAAACCCTATGGATTAAGAATGGGATGTCACTTAAGTTCATATGCGTCTAAAGGCAGGTGAGCGAATACTTTTGGCAATATAGTGTATGTCTAGATAGTTAATGCATACAAAATATTTATCTTTATCACAGACAGGAAACGCCTAATCCGTACATTGCAAAGCTTTTGTAAATCATCTATGAAAATGAATCTTAGTAACTATAATACAGTCTGACTGACTGATATGATTTTAACAACAGAGGGTAAAAATATGTAAAGTAGGCTAAGTGAATTTTGTTTAAACTCTGTGTTTATAATGTCAGAGGTTAAGGGCTGGAATAGACCTACATTATACATGACTATGTACATTAAATCACTTTTGACTGCTTAAAATTACCTTTTAATAATCTGAAACAGGCTTCTCCACAAGTGGTTCAAATGATTACAGTGCAGATGGATCAGAACAAACAGCGGTATAAACAAACAACTAATCTGCATTAGAAAAAGAGGTTAAATCTTCGCGGTTAAACTCTAAGCACAAGCACACACACCTCCAACTCAGTGGGGAGACCTTGCTATTCCATTGTGCCATTACAAGAGCTTGGCAACCTCAGGTGTTGCCTGTTGATCTTAAGAAAAAGATGTAGGAAACAGGCAGTAAAATGTCCTAAAGATACAATTGAGCTCATTTCTGTAGATTTAGCGACTATTGGAATAGCATACTATGAACTATTTTATGCAGTGTATAGCATGTATACTGTGCACAGTTGGCAAACATTTTTTATGCATATAATACCACAGATGACCAACTACACTAGGACTTGACCTTCCACTTCCAGTGTGATGGATGAATAAGAAGAAATATCTTCTGCTTGACTCATTGGAAAAATTCGGAATTGCATACTACTCATACTATTTCTGGCATATACGGCAGAAATAGTAAGAGTAGTATGGTAGTGTACGATTCTGAATTTAGCCATTATTTGTTCAGTGTCAGCTTAGTATGCTCTTCAGGACTTGTATCCCAGTCCTTTCTTTGCATTGCAAGTGCAACTCTATCAGCTGAGCAACCACGCAATTCCATCGCGCACGAACAAGCTTTTTTGGTTATGTAATGCAGACCTTAAAATGTAGCACCTTGGTCATGCGCTACTGTAACAGTCACATGCTGGTTACCATGTTTCTCTCAGAGAGTTATTCTACTACTCACCACTGGGAGGCTCTAGTGATTGGTATATAGCTAGATAGGTAGCAGAAGTCGTCCGATTTTTTTGGGCAGAGTAAGCATGGCTTATCTTCTATGTTGCCACAAGCCTCACTGAGTCCTGATTAGAAAACTGTGGTTTCAAGCTCAATTAATGACACTTTAGTACTAGCAGTAGTCTATTGCTTTTGTTCATCGGTTGAAGATATACATACATACATACATACATACATACATACATATATATATATATATATATATATATATATTCCTATTCATCGCCTTGTGGATCTCTTGAGAGCTCATGACTAAAGATTGTAAAGATGTATCTTTATGTTGGATTATCTACATCTTGGCCAGACTTTCTCTATCATCATCGGACAATATAAGATAAGACTTTCGACTTCATTTCAACTTACAGTCGTTTCTGTTGCTCGATATCAGACTGGTTTCCACACACATAGGTTTCAAGGACTGTAGTTATTTACAGTGGAGTCAGTTATCATATGTATTATTTTTATTTATTTATTTATCATATGCTCAGTGCTGATTTTGTTTTCTTGATCACTTGATGTATTTTTGTTTTCAACTTTCAAACTTATATAAAATAGCAAAAAACCCAGTACTTACTATTTTTCCTTACTGTTTTATTGATTTATACCTGATTTAATTTATGTTTATGTGAATACAAATTGGCGGGTCCTTCACTTAAACAGATTTATAGCAGTCTCATACTCAGTGTGGTTGAGGTTGTTATACTACAGTTAAAGTGTTTTGATGTCATAAGATTGCATTGTGTGAGGAACAGGGTGAAATTAAGTGTCTATGAACTGATAATCTGCTGTTTTACTCGTGATTTGTGTGAAAGGGAACAAAAGTCGTTGTTGTTTCAGCACCTCTAGTGTTAATTTCACCAGAAAACTGCCAGAAAATGTACAATGAGCCACATTTGCAAAAATGTAGGTATAGTAATATGTTTCTATGAGACCATTGTGAACATAGCCAATGGCTGATTAAATAACACGTTCACACATCTGCATAATGCAATGTCAATAAACAACACAACAACATTATTATGAAAGAATGCCCATTCTACTAATGCCAAACCCTAGACCAGTTAAACAACCATTTCCAGCCTGATAGGTTGATCATCCATGACATCCTGATCACTCATAGACCCGAACATCTGTTGCTTTCTTGCTGGTATGTATGGACCAGATGATCGCTGTCGACAGAGGAGAGATGTTTGTTTGGACATGGTTAATGAAAAGCTAATTAATTCTTCTCGTGCCCCATTTTCTCCATCTCCTATCAGACATTTTAGCATCAGCTTTTACCTTCCCTTTTGAGCGACCGAAAGTGCGTTGCATCTGCAGCATCAAAAATCCGGGTTGAGATCATGCATTGAAACCAGGCAGTAATCGCATTTACATGATCACTGACGAGCGCGATTCAGAGGTTGCATTTTTCCCTCTAACACTCCGCTGATGGTTAGGTTTGATTTGGGGTTTGAGTTAGGAGTTAGAGTATATAAAATATGCATTCCTCTTCACTGTTTTACAGCCTGTACAGCTGAAAACAATTAGCTTCACAACTCACTTTTGGCGCACCTCTGTGGATATAAGCCAAACAACACTTACCGCTTTGGCCACTGAGGGCAGTATTTCGAATTTCGGTAAGCACAGAACGATTTAAGTTAAATAGAACACCCACTGTTTCTGATTTCTAACAAATTCTTCTTAAAGGAATCCTTCACCCAAAAATTTTAATTCTGTCATTGTTTATTCACCCTCATGATGTTCCAACCCAAACACTCTGGACACAAGACGTGTTACTGATTTGACCAAAATGTTGAATAATGATGAAAATAGTTCAAATCTAAAAAGACAACAAACGTTCTTGCTCTATTTGCTCAGCTGTTTCTTGCTGCATATTAAAATCAGCTGCAGAAATCATGCCAGTTTGATGTGTATACATTCTGCATCTATAATTCATGACATCTTTTTGACTGACATACAGAAAAAATACAAATAAACTGAGTGGTTTCATCACTTTCAAGTTCTGAAAAGTTTCAACCAAACTTGAGCACCATGAGCACTGAAACATTTACAAGTCTGCCATCTGTTTGCTACACCTGTGACCAATAGTTTGGGCTAATAAATGTAGAGCTGTGGTACAAAGCTATAACAGTACATCAAAGTGTTATTATATTTGTCACAACTATATAAGCTATAATACATCTTCTTCCACAGGGGGAAGAAACAATAAAAGACAAATGTAACTCCTGCACACTGATCTTGGGTCAGTACAGGCAAAGTCTCCACACATAATTCGACCACTGCAGAATACAAATGGATTTAGTACTGCACTTTATTAAGTCGCTCTGATCGAAAGCCTCTGCCATATACAATAAATTCAATATAATGAGTGTTTTGACAGCTCTAACTGGGAATGGTCAAGCACAAACAAATTGCCTTAAAGAATCTGTGATTCCTCATGAGTTGTGAAGTTAATGTAGTTTTGCTGACCTAACGATTACATAAATGGCACCTGAATCCATACACATTTATATAAACAGTCTAGAAATGCCAAATGGGCCTGGTTAAATGTGTTTGAACGCATATCAGTGGATTGTGCTGTAATTATCTGAAACTGGTTGTTGAATTGCCTCTGATGGCTGTCACAACTCAGTTGTGAGCTTTACTTTGATGTACAAGTGTGTTCCAAGACTTAAAAGAAGTTGGGGGGGAAACATCAGAATCAGAATGAGTTTTATTGAAAGTATGCTTCCACATACAAGGAATTTGTCTTGGTGACAGAAGCTTCCAGTGCACAAACAATACAACAACAAGACAGAGATAATAATAAAAAAAAATAAAAAAAAATAGAATAAAAATAAAAAGTGAGTTGGAAAAATAAGTATATACAGAAATACACAATAAGACTAAAATTCAACACCAGGGCCAACACCAGTTTCTCAAATGACTTCATGATCACAGACGTCAGGGTGACGGGTCTTTAGTCATTAAGTCCTGTGATTTTGGGTTTCTTTGGGACAGGAATGATGGTGGAGCGTTTGAAGCAGCTGGGAACTTCACACTGCTCCAGTGATCTACTGAAGATCTGTGTGAAGATGGGTCCAGCTGGTCAGCACAGGATTTTAGACAAGTGGGTGAAACACCATCTGGGCCCTGCGCTTTCCTTGTCTTTTGTTTCCGGAAGACAGCACACCTCCTCTTCACAGATCGTAAGTGCAGATTGAGTAGCAGGAGGGGGGAGGAGGGGGTTGCAGGAGGTGATGTTTGTGTGAATTGAAGGTCAGAGCAGGTGTGGGGTGTGAGACTGGGCCTTTCAAATCTACAGTAAAACACATTTAAGTCATCAGCCAGTAGTTGGGGGATGGTGTCATGAAGTTAGTAAAGTCTTTTAGGCCTCTCCACACTGATGCAGGATTGTTAGCTGAAAACTTGTTTTTCAGCTTATCAGAGTAGCTTCGTTTAGACACTCTGATTTCCTTATTCAGTGTGTTCCTGGCCTAATTGGATCCTCTTTGGCCTTAAGAAGCTGCCTGAGTTTTGCTGTAAACCATGGTTTGCCATTGTTCTATGTTAAATAAGTCCTAGTAGGAATGCACATATCCTCACAGAAACTGATATATGATGTCACAGTATCTGTGAGCTCGTCCAGATTGGTGTCTGCAGCCTCAAATACACCATTTCCATTCAAACATGAATGGAAAGCCTCAACATCTTTATCCAGCTGATATGAACATAATGACGATAACCTGTCACATCTTACTGCTTGAAATCTTTTGAGTTTGAATGCGTTATAAAAACAACACCAAATCAACAGCAAGAAAGCAAGAAGAACGTTGTTGATGTTACATTTTAGGTTCTTCAGATCAGCATATTGGTTCTAAGTTCATTCTTTAAGCACCAGTGCATAGATGATTTAAGAACATAGAATAAGTTCTTTGTGGGTCAATCTCACAACACTTGTCAAGAACATGTCTGGGTCAAATTTCAGCCCACAATCAAAAGAAATAAACAAAGAAATTATATTTTGCATAAAGAAAATCAAGATCTTTTTTTCGTTGTGAGTATTTTCATGACATTTATGTACATTCCCCAGACTCCTCAATAGCCCGCCCAATCATTATTACTGTAATATAAAGATGTATAATTTACATTTTAAAGTATTGATAATGAGATTTTTTACATTACAGTAATGAGATTTTGTGAAGAAAACAAGCTTATCTGTCATGAAAATAATGTCACAATGCAAACATTCTTAAAGGGATAGTTCACCCAAAAATGAAAATTCTCATCATTTACTTCACCCTCATGCCATCTAAGATGAGTATGACTTTCCTTCTTCTGCCGAACACAAACAAAGAGTTATATTAATCTTATATTTTTAGAAGAATATCTAAGCTGTGTAGATCCATTCAATACAAGTGAATGGTGATCAGGCTTTTTAAGCTCCAAAAAGCAGATTAAGTCAGCATAAATATAATCCATATGACTCCAGTCATGTCTTCTGAAGCAATCCAGTTGGTTTTGGGTGAGAACAGACCAAAAAATAATTCCTTTTTCACTCTCGTTTTTCTTTTGCTATTCCAGTGTATAGGTACGATCATGATTTCGAGCTCGATTACACTTCCTTGCGCTTGACACATGTGCAGAGAGCTAGATGGCTCTATAGGAAGTGTAATCGAGCTTGAAATCATTATCTCAAAGGAGACTGCTGTCATAAACACACACAGCACACAGTCTTTGCCCTATTCTCTTCAAAGACAATTACCCTCCACTGTGAGAGCTTCAGATGGCTGAGAGGTGACTCACTATTTAAGCGATTCGTATTGGAAAATCTGTTTGGAACAACCGTACAGCATGGATTGTCTTCCCTTCAAAGTGCCCTGCAAAGGCATTAACAGCGGCCAGTAAGAACACAGCCGGGAGCGCTGAACAGATGTAGCAGGAGGGTCTGTTTTAATTCTAGAAAGCATTTGATTGGACAAGGTTTCTGAACCTCTATGTGACATCATGGGTGTTGCTGCGTCTTTTTAGCCGGAAGAGAGAGACCGCAGATTTTAAATGCTTATAACCTCTGAAAATGAATTTTGTCAATGTTTAGAAGTACAGTAGCATAAATATGACCTTAAAGCCTGTAGATATGGACTAAAAACCAGCAAAACTTTCATTTTGACTTCATGGGGCCTTTAAAGCCCTATAAAAAGATATTGTGTTCTTTATCAAAAATATATATTTTCTGATTTTGTTATTATTATTTTATTGTAGGGTTAAATATGACCTGGATATTTCTTTGTGAGATCCACTCAAAAAGGTTCTCCTTTTTTGGTTCTATGTGAAACCTTTATTTTTAAGAGTGAGTGAAATATATGTTGCAGCTTAGTTATAGTTATTAGTCATGTAGTAACTGCTTTCTTATGTGACAGGGACATTCCCTTTGGAGCAATCTGGGTTAATTGCCTTGCTCAAGGGCACATGGTGAGGATGTGTGAGTGTGTACGAGTATGCATTTGTTACAGAATAAGACATATGTTTACATTAAAGTTAACAACTCCACTTGCACATCATGAGCTGAAATGACATTGGTGCTGTGAACTGATTTGCCAGCACATTAAATCTTAATCTAATCACTTCATTTGTCATGTCTATATCACTGACCTTTGCTATAATAATGTGATCTGCAAAAGCCATCATGAAAAGTCATTAAAGAAATAATTCACTCAGAAATGAAAATTCTGTCATCATTTACTCACCCTCAAGTTGTTCCAAAACAGTATAACTTTCTTCTATGGAACATAAATGTAAAGCAGATTCTGCCTATGATCTCCTTTTGTGTTCCACAGAAGAAAGTCAGAAGGATTTGGAACAACATGAGGGTGATTTTATGTTTACCATGGCATGCACCCTAACAAATCACTGTCCATTTTGCCAATATCAGCTCAAACTAGGTAATATCTCTGTCTAGGCAGAGCTCATATCTTTATTGCGAGCCTTTCAGACTGCAAATCAGAGTCTGCTAGCTTCAATAGTAGTCTGTTTATGAACAGTAGTTTGTGGAGATAGAGTTCACCTCTCTTTGCAACAGCTTTAGTTGGGGTTAGAGAGTTGCTCCATGGCAGCTGGATTGTTATTTCTTGTGTCTAGAAAAACATGATCCAATATCTGTCTGTGCCACTCTGCTCGGAAAGGTGTCATGGAAAAAAATAACAACTAAGCTGCCATGTAGCAACACTTATAACCTGTCTGCACTATACTGTAAATGAGAAATGCTTTATCTTTTAGAGTCTGGTAACAGTCCAGGGGGATTTACTGAATGGAAGCTCTCTTTATTTTTACTGTTCTTTTTTCTTCTCATTCTGTACACATTTTACTGCATTCTCACTATGATACACAAAGCCAGAACAACCTGGACTTGTGTTGCCAGTCTTGACTATTAGCATAAAGTCTCGTCCACACTGCAGCTTATTCTGGCCAAGAATGGCCCAGTTAGACAAAAGGAACTGTCTGATAAATAGTGCCTGACCAATATTATCATCTGATATTAACCTGTCACAGATATATCGGTATCGGCATATATGTTTTCCGATACGCGCAGATATGAAAACTTTTTTTTTTCAGAATATATAATGCAGAAAATAATGCTTGGGGTGATTTAGAATTGGTGTCATAACGTAGTTTGTCCAGAAGAGCATGCTCCAACTCCATTGTTTACAGAGCTGAGCTGAAGGTGGCTCTGCAGACAGTGCGGTGTTAAGCAATGCGGAGTTAAGCGGTGTCTTCACGGTAAATTGCTAACTAGTTTGTGAAATACATACTGGAATGTTAATAAACAATGACCCCATCATTTTCCCTTCTCAATATAATGGTAACCCTGTCCCTGACAAGGATGTCACTCATGTTTATCACATCTGTTTGCTGTTAGACAGCTATAGTTTGTCAGTGCAGTCAGTAACAGATTGAAAGGTAAGCATCACAGCATCTTTTTGCAGCTCAGCAGACAATGGTGCGGTGGTATTATAAAAAAACTGTTCTGGGGCCTGGGTAGCTCAGCAAGTAAAGACGCCGACTACCACACCTGGAGTCACAAGTTTGAATCCAGGGCGTGCTGAGTGACTCCAGTCAGGCTTCCTAAGCAACTAATTGGCCCGGTTGCTAGGGTGGATATAGCCACGTTGGGTTAACCTCCTCGTGGTCACTATAATGTGGTTCTCGCTCTCGGTGGGGCACGTGGCGAGTTGTGCGTGGATGCCGCAGAGAATAGCATGAGCATCCACATGCGCTAGGTCTCCGCAGTAACGTGCTCAACAAGCCACGTGATAAGATGCACGGATTGACTGTCTCAGACGTGGAGGCAACTGAGATTTGTCCTCAGCCACCTGGATTGAGCACATTGGGAACTGGGCATGCCAAATTGGGGAGAAAAAGGGAGAACTGAAAATATTCACTGACCGTTGATCTCCTGTGCACGTTCATGATGGGGCACGAGAGCAACAGTTCATGTAGCCCCCTGGCGACATTGGGGGGTTCAAGCAAAAACTTGTTTGTTTATCTAAAAACAGGTCTGCCACAGCGATAGCGATAACAGAACACAACACAGCTGCACATAAAACATAAAACAGAACTTACTAAACATATCTGAAGAGTTTCTAGTCGAAGAATTGATGCATTTCTATGTCTTTTTTTTTTTTTTTTTTTTTGGACTGGTTGAGAGTTACCCGCGCGATGCCGAAAATAGAAAACAAGTGATCGATAGAATGTACCATCGCTCCTCACTGCTGGTTAGGACAAAAACTCTGATTACCATACGAAAGATACCTTTCATCGCATGTCGTTTGCCATCAGGTTAGTACACAGTTGTACTGTGGCTGCCTGTAGCCTCCTTATGTTATGTTTTTGTTTGATTTCGGAGTGCTCAGTTTAAAAAAATAAGGCTGGGCATAGAAATGCATCAAACCTTGGGGTGGCTTGCAACCTATAGTAGCAACCACTAAGAACACCCTAGTTACACCTACCAACACCCTGACAACCGCAACAACCACTCAGACCACTTTGTCTTGATCTCTGCATATTTAGAAGAAACAATGAAACACCAAAATGTTAGGTGGGATCTAAATAAAATGATAGGATCCAAGGATTCATAAACCAAATGATAACAGACAGTAATGTGTTGTCCAAAGAGCACATTTGAAGCACATCTTCCCATCTGCTGCCATTCATCTGTCATCCATATTAGGAGGATAAAGAACCAAACTGAGAGCTGACAGAGCTGCAAAGGTCGAGCGTGGTGGCACTTCAGATTGAGTCACTGCCCATGATGAAATAATGTGGGCTGGAGAACACTAAATCACTGAAAGTGAGATGCTATACAGACAGTTTGCTGTTCTGCCTATTGAAAAAAAATTCAGTTTTCAATAAACAAGCTACATTCAACAACTATGCAGTGAGCGGTAACAAGTCAAGCTAATGAAGACATTCAGTGTGGTGCAATGCCTGGTGTAATCTAACATCAAAGGCTTCGTTTTGAGTTGGATATGGGGAGAGAGGGTTTTTATGGTTTGCAGGCTTAATTTATGCATACATAGATAATGAATAATCTCTTTATGCTTATTTACGAAGATGGAACACATGCAGACATAGTCCTCCATACATGATAATGAGTGTAAGTCACTTTAATGGTTTTAGAAATGACCTTTAATTTACATTGGTATGTGATTTTGCTCCCCTGCCCTCATAAATGTACAAAGGATGGTAAACAACAGTGTTTAAATGCTGTTATGACTCACACACAAATCTTGTTTTAAAGATTCTTGGTGTGCGTTATTTCTGTGCCTCTTACGGCACAGCCTACCAACATTGCACAAAACTGTTGCACATATTAAGAATTTATTATTATTATTATTAAAACCTCTCCTGTTTGCATCTCTAGCTTGATCTACTTTCATGCAGTGACATACCAATCAATAACCCTAAACATTAAAAATCACACATAGTGTTTTAATCTTTTTTTTTACATATGTCTGAGCTTTATAAGCAATAAATCAAAATGTAGGCTATCACTTATCCAATCAAAATCAACATTAAATCACTTCTTAACATAAAATCATGACACTTGTCAAATTAATTATCAACAAATAATACTTTCCAATCAAAAACATATCCACTTAAAAATAGACAGCCTACAGAGCAGATTGTTATACATCTCTAGACTTATCTTCATGCAACACTCATGTTTTTAATCAATGCATGCAAATCACTAACTGACATCAATAACATTTCCAGTATCAATGAAAATCAATATTAACTCACACTTCAAACAAAGGCACTTATCAATGAAAGTCAATATCAAGTGATCACTTATAATCAATAACATTATGAAGATTCTTATCAATCAGTAACACTTAATATCACAAAAGTGTCTTTATTGAACCTTTTTCATGCCTCTCACACTGATTAATGTATTAATCAAGTCACTTGCAAAAATATTTATCAATGAAAATTAATATCAAGTGATCGTTTAATCAACAACAATTCAATGTAATATAAAATCACGTGTCAATCTCTAGCCTGATCATCAGCTTTCACTCCCAATCACATTCTTTACCAGTCACAAACTCACCACCAGTGTGGGGACTCCAGTGACCACCGCGTAGAGCAGGGCGGGCGGGATCGCACTCGTTTCATCGGGTCCGAGGTAAGGTTTCGTATAGGCGGTCTCGTAGCAGAAGAAGCCCTGCACGTGCACGTTGAACGTGTCCGTGTACTCGAAGTAGTATGCCAGCATGACCGTGCCCGCCATGATCACCAGCTGGAAATAAAGCATGGTCGTCAGAGGTTGGGGCAGGAACATTTACCAACAATCCACAGGAGAACCTCCAAACACCTGTTTTAGTTCAAGTACAGTCCCCGTTAGACTTCTCGCATCTCGCCGGGGTCTGACGTTCCGAGCGCACGCGACGTTGGCACACGAAGACGCACGCGCTCGCATGGCACTCCGCTCGAGCCGGAATGAGAGAGAGAGAGAGAGAGCGCGAGAGGCTGAGCGCGATATGTGCCCGTCTGTGAAGTGCGCGCTCTTCACTCCATGCTGATTATGAGGAGGAGAAGAGACGTCAGGCGCCGTGCACGCGCCTTATCATCATCAGCTCAGAGGGTTTAAAACTTAACTGAGAGAGAGAGAGAGAGAGAGATGCGCTTTTCCCTCACTCACCAAATGACAATTCTGCTCTTTAATCAGGCAGTAGGGTAACCCTTCAAAACTTGGCAACTTGAAATTAGCCGCAATACAAAAACGGACCGAAATCAGGCTAAACATAACAGGCGAAATTCTAGAAATTTTCTGAAAGCTTCTTACACATCTGTGAAGAAGATGCCATATTAATTGTATTATGATGACAGATAGATTCAGGGCTGTAGCAAGGTTATCTGGGCCCTCTGTACATTGCTCTGGGCCCCGTTCCTATTTAAAAAAAAAAATACAGTTTAGAATTTATTGTGGGGGTCCCCTGGACCTTTGGGCCCCTAGAATCATTACCACCTTTCACACCACTAGCTACGGCCCTGGATTCAAGATTCAATTCTGGTGACGGTAAACCGTTCAGAACAAACACGTTCTCATGCAAAAAAAAAAAAAAAAAAAAAGCGCACCACAACGAATGGAGCAGAACGCAGGTGTCTCGAGACACGTTTTTATCAATTGAAGTTCTTTTTAACTTGACACAGCGTCTGAAAATGCAGCACTCCTGTGAGAGATGCTAAAAGTGAAACGTGACGCAGTTGTCAAAACACATCCATCTAGTGAATGTTTACATAGAAAATGATTGAAAAACAGCGCGAGCGGACACAAAAACACTTTCAGTTAGAACAGCCCCTTGTTCACGACACATCACTAGCTGAAGTTTCTCAAAGTTACCTCTCAAAAAGACAGACTTTTGTTTCAGTTGATTGTAGGTAAATTTACACTGTATCCAGTGCTGTATTCTTAAATATCCCATTACTGTTTTACTGTGTGAGAAACCGCTCCAAATGATTCAGTGAGAGAGCGTTCTGAACGAATTGTACTGAATCACGAATCAATTCAGACAGTTTTGCAAGCCCGTTTGACAAATTCACTGAAAAGAGCTGACTCAAAAGAATTATTCATTTACAAATTGGGCATTGCTAGTTCTTTTAAACAGCCAACAGAAATACGGGACACACTTTATGATTGATGAAATATTCTGTGAGAAAATCATGTTAACATGCATATTGTTTACATCTTGTGGGTATACTTTTGAAACAGTATTTTAATGTTTACAGATTGGCCCCATTCACTTCCATTGTAAGCATGGGCGTACATTGATCATGGTATATAAATATTGGGGGGGGGGGGGGGGTTGTACTTGCTTGTTTTGATTATTGGGGTGGGGGTTACCTCCCCCATCCCCCCTGGAAACTATGCCCTTGATTGTAAGTGCCTCACTGTGCCTTCTTTTTAAGAAAAGGATGGACAACTAGAAATTCTTTTTTGTGGAAATCAACATTATGTCACAAATGTTGAACTACTGAACCCGGAATATTCCTTTAAAGGTGCACTCGGTAATTATTTCCTCAAAAGTTTAACTCCTATATACATGAGTTGTAATTTTGCAATATATGTAGGAAATCATGACAACTCACATTAAAATGAAGATATACAGTCATATAAGTAACCTTATAAAAGCTATTTTATTCCACATGGAGAGGGTCCGCACATGGGGGCTGCCATTTTAGGACCACATGATTCTAAAATACTACTCGAATACAACTGAATACTACTCACTTAATCTCAGTAACCATCCTGTTATTTGACATTTTTACTCAATGATTAAAGTAATCATGGCTGACAGTCAATACTACATTTCTACAATGGCATCTGAAACTGAAAACTATTGATTTTAAATGATGCTGCATCCAAGCCGCTAGGTGTCAGTGTAAGTCCAAGATGACACAAAGACAGAAGTTACTGAGTGCACCTTTAAGGTACAGAGCTCAACCTTCCACACTTATTTTCAGAAAAACTATTATCAGATATGGTCTTATTCAAATTGATGTGTTCTAAAATGCACAAAACTACAAAAAAAAAAAAAAAAATGAATTAGGAACAAACAGTCATTGTTTTTTTACAGTACTGCACGTGTCAGCATAACGTTGCTGTCTGATGAAAAACACTGATCTCCATTAAACAATTTTTTCAAGAGCATGAAAAAACTCTTTCTCATAAACAGTCTTACTAGATACTTGTTAAATAGACAGCCTTATTAAACATCTTTTCATTGGTCATTTCGATGCACAATTCAGACAGCAGGAAGAGGTCATTCGGCTCATTCCGTCTATGGTAAAAAGTTAAAATTGCCATGGAGATATGTGTTTTTCATCAGATAGCAATGATAAGCAGGTTACACAGTTGCATTATTGAATAACAGAATAAAAAAGCCCACAATTTCATGACTACTTCCTGATGAACTGCGAAACTGTTTAATTAAAATAACTGTGAACTTATCTTAAAAGCTTTGCCATTTGGCCTTCTCAATTATCACATTTATTTTTTAATAACACACCTCATATATTAAAACATCAAACCACTGTGAATAAGTCTTATGTGGATTAATGTTTTCTCTTGTCTAAAAACATTAATAAAACTTACATAAGAAATCACATCCCCTGCTGGAACCCCCTCAGATGTTCACATTAACCTAGGAGAGATTCAATTACTGCGCTAGCATATGTGTGACAGGGTGATGTGGCAGAGCTGTACATCTGTTATAAACTCTAGGAAAACTAATCATGATAATTGGGCAGCTGTTATTTACATTACTGTGACAACGTTGATATTTTTTGTCTGAGTGCGACAGAGTAGAAAAATGGCAGCTGCGCTGATAAATGTAAGTGTGGATTCATTTGTTTTTTTCTTAATCATATTTGTATAATTTTCTTTCTTTTTTTTTCCTGAAGTGCACTTGTACTGTATTATAAACAGGTAAAACAAACATAATTGTAACGATGCTGGCAATGATAGGCAGGCGATGACGATGAAGTGAAGAACCCAGGTGCAGTTTATTTACATAAAGTGTGAAAACCAAAAACGTGACTACAAAACATAAACATGAACTAAACTAGACTTGACATAACTTGACTTGACATAACATAACATGACTTGACTTGACTTGAATTCCAAACAACATTACATAAACACAAAACATGAACAAAAACACATAAAACCATGACATATCCCCCCCACTAGGGGTGGCTCCCGACACCCCAAAACAAAAACACAGAGTTCAAGAGGGAGCTGGGGGGGGGGGGGGCGTGGTTACATGGCATGACATGGTAACATGATACGGCACTGGACCGTGGAGCAGTGGCGGGCCTGGATCGTGGAGCAGATGCGGGCCAGGACAGTGGAGCAGAGGCGGGCCAGGACAGTGGAGCAGAGGCGGGCCTGGACCATGGAGTAAAGGCTTGCTTGTGACATGGCATGGAGCAGTCTGGGGTTTGGCTGAGACATGGCATGGAGCAGACTGAAGCTTGGCTGTGACATGGCATGGAGCAGACTGAGGTTCGGCTGTGACATGGCGTGAAGAAGACTGAGGCGTTATTGTGACGGGCTCAGGCGTTGCTGTGACATGGCATGGAGCAGGCTGAGGCATTGCTGTGACATGGCATGAAGCAGGCTGAGGTGTTGCTGTGACATGGCATGGAGCAGACTCAGACGTGGCTGTGACATGGCATGGAGAAGACTCTGGCATGGCTGTGACATGGCATGGTGCAGACTCTGGCGTGGCTGTGACATGGCATGGAGCAGGCCGGGGCGTGGCTGTGACATGGCACGGAGCTGACTCTGGCATGGCTGTGACATGGCACGGAGCAGACTCTGGTGTGGCTGTGACATGGTATGGAGCAGGCTGACCCTGGGACCCTGGCTCGTCGACCGTGACGTGGGACCCTGGCTCGGCGACCGTGACGTGGGACTCTGGCTTGGTGGTCGTGATGTGGGACTTGTTATCCGCCTCCCCCACAGTGAACGGTGAACCACTTATCAATAGGGCAAGGTCGTTATAATGAGTCAGGCTGTAGGTACTCCAACCGTCAGGCATCAGGGAGGAGACCAGCTCATTCAGCCCAAAACAGAAACAGTCCTTGAGGGCAATCTCATTAAAGTCGACCCTGCAGGCTAGAGTGCAGAAGTCCTCTACATATTCCTCCAGGGGACGATTCCCCTGACGTAAACGAAGAAGCTGAACTGCTGGGTTCATTTTGCGGTCAGGTATTCTGTAATGATGCTGGCAATGACAGGCAGACGATGACGATGAAGTGAAGTACCCAGGTGCAGTTTATTTACATGAAGCGTGAAAACCAAAAACGTGACTGCAAAACATAAACATGAACTAAACTAGACTTGACATGACTTGACTTGACTTGACTTGACTTGACATAACATGACTTGACTTGAATTCCAAATAATGTTACATACACACAAAACATGAACAAAAACACATAAAACCATGACAATAATTCAGTTTCACATGATGATTTTCTACCTTCTCTGAGCATTTTAATTAAAGGAATTATTAACCCAAAATAAAAATTCTGTCATCATTTACTCACCCTTGTGTTGTTTCAAACCTTTTAGACTTTCTTCCGTGGAACAAAAAAGATATTAGGCAAAATATTAGATGGAGTCACCATTCACTTTCATTGCATGTTTTTTTCATACAATGAAAGGAAATGGTTTCTGTGTGTTACATAGTGTAACATACTGTATATATTACTTATTATATGTTATTCTGCATACATAGAGTATAATTTCATCTAAATTGCTGTTCATATTTCCAGTGATGCTTTCCAATACAGAAACTATTAGTCTTACAGACACTATTCCTTTAACATGTGATCTCAAGAATATGATTCATGATCCTAGGGATCTTGTTACTAGATACAAGCATGTTCTGTGTATGATGTATCACCGAACACGAAAACCCTATTCTACACTTTTACAGTTTCGAAACACTAAGGAACCGACTGACCTATATATTGAGTTAGCAATGACCTAAAGACAAATAAATCTGAATCGTATCGAAGACATCTTTTACAGTAAAGTATCACAGAACTCCATACAAGGATATTACAAAATTACCAAGAGGAGACTAGAAATTCATAAAACCAAATACATACTAAAGAACTAAAATACATACCTCTTAAAAGAAAATGCTTCTGTTTGAACATTTGACTTTATTACAGCTTCTAAATAAACAGCATTTATTAAAATGCAAAATAACAGAAAGACACTTCAAAGCAACTTGTGAGCTTTATCCTTTACAATATGCTTCATGTGAAATTCATGTCCTGTCTTCAGTGTGCTTGAGAAGATCTGAAGGGATTCTCTAAGCTTTTTTTTATTTATTATTATTTCTTTTTTTATATTTGTGTCAAGCTGAGAAATACTGAAATAAATATCACACTAGGAAAGGAAAAATAAAATACAACTTTTATACACTGCATATAAGTAGGGTTAGGAACCGCTTCTTATTTATGACCAGTTCCTTTTTTTATTTTTTATTCTGGAATCTAATGATTTTCATGAATTTGGGTTCCATTAACTGTTCTCGAATGTGCAATCTTCCGACGATGCTAAAATAATCTGACAGTGTTTTCTGCATTAGCATTCAGCGGGACTGCAACACCACTATTAAATGAGTAGTCCGAAATATACAGCGTACAGTGTAGCCCGATTCCGTATAAATGTACTTATTATTGGTCAGTTCTTTTGAATCTAAAGCACGAAACATACAATGCTACCTCCTGAAAGAATGAAACATTATTTAATTAATAAAATATATTAATTAAAAAGGTTATGTAAACACCTTTTGCAAGAATCTGTTCTGTTAAAATAGCTACTGAGGGCAGCAAATCCAATAAGAATTGATTTTTTTATTTCCAAATAATTCTTCCTCAAAAGTATTACGAGAATCGTTAATGGAACTGTTTAGGGACCAAAATCAGAATTGTTAAATTCCTTACAATTCCCATCCCTACATATAAACTTATAATGGCAACCTTTTATACTGAACAATGTAAGTAGGGGGTTGAAAATTTAATTACAGAATAACTCGAACATTTAATTTGTACGGTACATTATGGTAGGTTTTTGACATTTGTACATTGGTTTTGTCAAAAATGAAAATAAAATTGACCGTATTTATTTTAATGCATGTTTCTGGTCGTAAAAAAAAGTTATCTGTAAAAAAAAAAAAAAAAACAATGTTATTGTTTATTCTGTTATGAGACGATTAATTCCTGGTGGAAAGAGCATGTTTACATTTTTGTTATTTTGAAATCTGTGCAGGTGTGTTGCAATATTAGAGTTGATTTGGAAGAGTTAACATGCTGAATTTAAAACTTGTATATTGCATTATTAAAGAAATGACTCCTGGCAAACAGCCAGCAAGAAGAGTTAATTAGTGTTTCAGGGCCACAATACTAATGACTAATTAAATAAAGTTCAACTACGACGTCTGCATGTTTGATTAAAGTCACTTAAAGATAGTCTGCCTAAACATTATATGTCTGAAATGTAGAAGAACAATGTTTCCTGTTAGGAACAATAGTTATGATGATAACTTCCTGTTGTAATTGCTCTGCGCAGGTAAAGAAAGGAGGTCTAATGGTTGTGTGTCGAGACCTGTATGTCAAGCAGAGAAGATTATTTCCTGGTAAATGATAATAAAATTAATTCTTAACCCTAATGCTCAAAGTCATTAATTGTATTGAGCAGGGAAGAATTAAATCATACAAATTAGTTCAAATAAATTAACCTTGATGAGTATTTAGAACTTTCTTTTGAGTTGACGAAACTGAGACCTTTTAAGTAACATGGCTTGTTTTTTGTTTTGACTTTAAAGAACTTTTCTTTTTTTAATTTACATGAACTTAAATTGTCCAACTGAACTTAAAGATGTCCAATAGCCTCTCAATCATTGTTGCAATGGGAGTGTAAATGCAGAGACTATTGGTCATTTGTATCATGCAGCTCTGAACAGAGTTGGTGAAACTAAACGTTTCTCCAAAAAGCCTTGGTTTGCTATAAAAATTATTTAAGCTATTGGGCATTCCTTGTTCCTCTTTTTTAAGCTTTGCTTAATCTTTTTGTGTTGGGACAACATGCATATTTTTAGTTTGGAAAACTGAAACTGGGCAGGGGATTTCTAATTGAAGTTTTAAGTTGAGATTACATGTTAATTTTAAGTTCAAAATGTATTAGTTAGCTTACACAACATTTCAAGTTATAAGCTATGTGTATTACATAATTAAAATCTGAAAATTCTATTAAGTTTATTAACGTAAAACATTTGATGTAGCTGATTGCCTCCCTTTTTTTAGTTTGGCTAACAATGGTTTACAGTGCATCAAAGCTCCCCTTAGTCACTATCATTTTAATTAATAATACATGCAAATATGTTCAATGCTACAAGCAGAGCCTGGCAGGTTAACCTTACCTACATTGTCACATTACTACAGCAAAAAAGTTTTCAGGGAACATCCAAAGATAATCTAATTAGTCTGATCTCATGAAATTTATGTGACAATGGCAACATTTTTGGAAACCAAAATTATGTGCTTCATGACTTGTTTGACTGCAGTTTTCCAGTGAAATGTCCAGTGGGGGGCGCCAAAATCGAGTGAAATGTTGTTGTAATCTTACAAAGTTTCAAAGGTGAATATTAGTTGGATGTTTTAATGAGTAAAACGTACCTCCCTAACCTAAAATGTTAACCTAAACATAACCAATAGTGTCCTAAAAGATAAATAAGAGGTGAACAAACCAGACATCCATACCCTTAACCAATACCTAAACCTAACTGATAGTGTTCAAAAAGAAAATTCAAAATGAAATGCATATTTACTGATGTAACCATGTCATATCGTGTCGCTTCTATGGCACTTGCGCATTTCTTTCGAGCCTCCTTGGGGTGGCTCGAGGCTCGGACTCCGAGTCAGAAATCCAACACTCTATCAGGTGAGCTACCACGAAAGCTAATAAAATTGGAATAAGTGTGTAAATGTTCAGTAGGTAAGTCTGTAATACAAGCGTTAAAATGTAGTTTTTCAAATGATGCGTTAAAGTAAACGTATTTTGATATACTGTAGGACCATAGCACAGTGTAAGTAATAGTGTAAAAAATAAGTCTTTATAAAGTCATAATCAGACATAGTACCCATGATTTTCTACTTATAGTTGACTCTGCATGTTAAGCTGGGATACCTGAAATAATTTTTATTTCAAAAAGGTTGCACACATCAGTTTAAAAACTCCCTGATCAAGCAACATATAGTCTAGCATGTCCTACAGCTCTAGAAGATAAATTCTTTGTCGGTAACTCAGTGAAGATATTATCTTAAAGGCCTGGTCTCCTCTGAGCCTGCAGAATGTTCCAGATAGATATAACTAAGACATAGTATCAAAGCCAACAACACTAGTATTTGACTGTATCGGGCGATATAAAGAACAATGGCTCTCTTTCTCCCTCTAATGGGTTGGAACTGTTCGTGAGCGGCTCTATCACTTATTCGTCCATCTTGTGATTCTTTTAAACGACTCCATGGCTTTAAGATAGATGCTCCACTTTAACTATACACTTTTTTCCATATAAAAGGTGCAGATTTAATGAAGCATTAAACTCAATTTTAATGGAGATCATTTAGGAAATAAGAAAGAGAGAACCCAGAGGATACAGGGCTTTTCCACTGAACATATCTCTCTCCACTAGCAGTCTTCCTTGAAGCATTCACTTATTTTTATGAATGTCACTGAGAATAACACATGGAAGTCTTATTACCTGAGAGGCAGAAATCTCTTCTCTTTTGTTAAGACAGTGGGAGCTTTTTATTAGAAAACCCTTGGCTATGACACATAGATGTTTGATTGAGAGTTAAATTAAAGGGGATATCTTGTATCTCAACAGGTGATTTATGCATCTATTTCATGAGTGTGTTAATATCTCCTGGGTATCTATTAATATCACAGCATATGTTCAGTACTACACCTCTAGACACTCATACATTCATTTTTCCAGGTATTTTTTCTTCTGCCATATTTGTTAATTTGAACAAAAATCAACTAAGCAAATAAATAATTAGCAGAGTGTTGCTGTTTGGCAGACTTTGAAATGTGATCAAAGCTTCTACCTCCAAATATAAATTTTTTAAATCACATTTGCTCAGTTTGAAGTCATAATACTATGGATTAATATGCAAGTTCTGGGAGATAAAATAACTGGCACGTAAGTCTGTATATTTTTTCCATCATGTCTTTTTAATTAATTAGATTTTTTAAGGGGACAGTTCACCCAAAAATTGCGATCGTTGCTCATGCTGTTCCGGACCAATATGAATTTGTTTCTTCAATGGAACACAAAATAAATTTACATTTTTAGGTTAACTATTTGTCTCAATTGCTGACTGAAGTAAAAGAGATATGGGATAATGTATAGTCAGCCTGCCATTATCGCATAGTAAACCCTGACAGAGTTATCAGGATCGGTCTTGTATCACCTGCTCAAGGGTAGGTAATAAATGACTGTACAATATTATTAAAATGTTTATGTGAGAAGAAAGAGACTGAAATTAAACATAAAACTAAGCACAGCTATGTAGGAAACCAGTTGCCTTGGACAACAGTCTATTGTACAGTTTAGCGGTCATATACAAAATATTTGATAGCAGAATCCAGTGATTGACCTATTGGAATCAAGTATAATATATGTAGTAATCTAAGAAAAATTATGGAAACTAAAGATTGATATTTAGAAAAAAAGTATTTCCATCTTATGGAAGCACATGGCTGACAGCCAGCCATGTGCTTCCACACCATCTTAGAAGTCTAATTGATTGCACAAAACATATCATGTACAAATAATTTGCTCAGTACCCTTTTTGATAATCTGTTTTGTTCATGGGTGAAAATAAAAAAAAACTAAACTTCAAAAATAAAGGATGTAGAAATGACTCTTTCATTGACCCTTTTTTCATCATAGTGCCAATGCGGATGTGATGTGCCATCTAGTGGCACTTAGGAAAATAAAACAAAGTTCACGTATTATAAGTAAAACATCAAGTTGACCCTATGATGATCAGTGTAACATACAATGACCCCAAGTATTTAGACACCTACACTGTAAAAACAAAATCCTGTTGTTTTTACAAAAAAAAAAAAAAATACATTAAAAATTGGCAGCTGTGGTTGCCAGAATAATTATGTGAAAAATACAGTAAAAATTTAAAAAACTTTACAGAACAACCTGTAAATTTTACAGTTTAAAACTTTTTTTTTAAAGGGATAATTCTTACAGCTTATTATTGCAGCCAAATCTGTATTCATCACAATAGACCTTGATCAATAAATCCTAGATCTTAATTACTTTTTGGGTGGCAGAGATTGTCAAAGAAGCTTTTCGTACATCGTACTTGTCAGTGGCGTCTTAAGAACTTAAGGTAATTTACATGACCACGCTGGCACTGTAAAAAAATAAAATAAATTCTGTTAAATTTACAGTAAAATAACATCATAAACTTGATATTAATCTTCTGAAACTGTAAAAATCTGCTTATTACTTTATAAGGTATTGTTAATCACTGTAAAAATTACAGAAGAGCACATGATGACATGAAGTTCACCAATAGTGACTCTTCCAGGAGCAATGACCAATAAACATGTAGAGACAGTGCTCAGTGTCACTCACACAAACACAAAACACCATCAGGGTAACACATGTGAAATTAAAATAATGTAATAAACACGAACTAAACTACATCAAATATAACACAGAACACCCCAATGTACGTAACGGATATTAAGATATAATGAAATGTGGTGGGTCATGCAAGGAATTGTGGGAACGCCCGATTATTGTTTTTTTAATGTAATTTTAACAATAATTTACTGTAAAAAGTACATGTACTCTCTTGTTAAACAATGTACATTTTTACCATTAATTATAAAGGAAAATCTTACTTTTTACATCTAAAGAAATACATTTTTTACAACATTTTATTGTAAAATCTACTGTATTGTCTTAAAATATATCTACAAAAAATGTTGCTGTATATTTTACAGTTAATACATTTTCTGTTAACAATTAACATTTTTTTCTGTAGCAATTTTACAGTCTTTTACCATTAAAACTGCAGACATTTTTTACAGTGTACATTAAGTCAGCCTAACTTTAAAATATATGAATGCCATTGAATTAGATAACAAAACATCAAAACAAGACACATCTGTAAACAAATGATGCAAGACTTTTTCTCAGACCTAACTCTTTTATTTGCTATTTTTGCAATTACTTTCAACCAGCTGGTAATTTTTAAATCTATAAAGCCTGACATACGAAATAATATTCAGAACACTTTTTGAACCTATAGATATAATTTCTTTATATATATTTTTTAAAATATGTGATTTTGTACAAATATATATATAGAGAGAGAATAATGACCTTTAAAGCCAAGCTGGATGTATCAATATATATATATATATATATATATATATATATTTGATACATCTGGCTTGGCTTTAAAGGTCATTATTCTCCTTAGACCCTGCAATTCATTTATATATATGTGTGTTTGAAATAACAAATGTTTGGGAGTTTGGCCATGACAACTTCCTTTTCTTTGTCTATAGAAATGTATATTTATTGTTTTTATGTATCAAAAATTATATTGACATTTAAAAAACGAAATTGTAAAACTTTTTTTTTTTTTTTTTTTTGCTGGGTCTCAGGAGGTTATATAGTAAAATGATATCATAATAGCTTGATGTGTAAAACAAAGAAAACGTATAATGACAGAGCAGGCTGCATATATAAACATACAAATAAATATCAGTTCCTACTTTAAATATATCTTGTAAAAATTATGTTTCAGTTTTTTCAAAGCTCTTTTTTATTGTGGTGTTCTGTTCAACTTGATTTTTCTATAAAATAATGTACGAAGTTTTAAGCAAGCGCAATTCAGTAAATACTCATTTTAAAATATCAGTAACAATGTAAACGTTATTGTTACTTCATCAAAATCAGCAAAGATTTTACAGCAAAAAGACAAAGGAGGCCATTTTGGAAATTAAATTACAACAACATGATCACACAGGAAGTCGGCATGTTGTTTCCGAGAGTTCCAATACCCTAGGATCAGCCACATTATGCCGACTCACTGACAAACACCATCTCCCATCTGACATTTTTGTATCGGCCCAGGCATGTTTACCTTCCCTTGTAAGCTAGTTGCATCAGCAGCGACCCAGGTTCGCATCCCGCGTTGAAACCAGGAAGTAATCACTTTCGCATAATCAGAGATTGCATTTCCCCCCCTAACATTACATTTTTACTCCTCTGATGGTTAGGTTAAGGTTTGGGGTTTGGGTTGTGGGGTTCAGTTTAAAAAAACTTGCATTCCTCTTTACTGTATTACATCCTGTACAGCTGAAAACAACTCGCTTCACAACTAGCTTTTGGCGCCCCTCTGTAAACATCAGGTAAACACCTGAAAAATGTAGCTCACACATGCACATCTACCCAACAACATTTACCGATTTGGCCACTGGGAGCAGTGTTTTGAATTTCAGTGAGAACAGACCGATTTTAGCTAAAGAAAGGTCAACCTACCAGGGGTGTAGATTCCAGGGGGGAGTGGAGGGGAGGTAACCCCCCCCCCCAAAAAATCAAAACAAGCAAGTACACCGTGAGATCAGTCAACTTTTACCAGGAGGTAGTAGACATCTAATACATTGCATACAACAGGGTTTTTTTTTTTTTTTTTTAACAAAGTATTGATCATGTTGATTATGTAGAGGCTTTAAAAAATAATTTATGATTTGCACAGCTTTATAGAGTTCATGAATGTATGAAGTCAGTCCCCCTCAAGTTCACACAGGTGTCCTACTAGAGAAACCACAGGTGTAGTTAATCATATTATGTCTACAAGTATATCTACTTTTTTATCATTTAAAACCTAACAAACTTCTTTTTATGAAATGTTTTGCTTGTGCTATCTTTCATCAAAATAAATGCCACTTGGTTTAATATTTTATAATCTAATACAATGACATTTATACTTTTATAAATGTGGCTTAGGTGTTTTAGTGAAATTGTGAAATTGGCAACAGTTTTTTGAAATATCTTAGTCTTATTTTGTGGCACAGAGTTTTATAAAGTGGAAATCTGAGCTAGTATGACTGAATAATCACTCAATTGACTCGCCTGTTCCTGCATCACAAAACTGCAATTACGCAGAAAATCTTCATCCTGCTTCGAGCAAGAGAAAACCCAGAACACAAATTCTGTCAAGTATGCTTCTCTTTTGGGATTGATATTTCCAACCAAAGCCCCTTTATGATCCTCTTCTCCAGACTGATCTCAACAAGGCATCTCGGGCCACTTGCAAATATTTGCAGACTGCTATGTCGCTGATTGCTGTTGCACTGCAAACATCCGTTTCATTTGCGCGGCCCTGTGCCAGCGCCAGCCCTTCAGATTAATGAGGACGGCCCTGCGGGGAGCGATGACCAAGCATTTCATTACAGGCTAACAACGAAAGCTAATTCAGCACGGTCCCTCATAACCCTGATCCCTTCGGACAGCAGTAAACACCACCGCATCGTTGAGGGATTTTGCTGCACTCCACGAATGAAATTAAGTTCTTAAGACGCCACTGACAAGTACGATGTACGAAAAGCTTCTTTGACAATCTCTGCCACCCAAAAAGTAATTAAGATCTAGGATTTATTGATCAAGGTCTATTGTGATGAATACAGATTTGGCTGCAATAATAAGCTGTAAGAATTATCCCTTTAAACAAACTTAAATCAAGAAGTTAAAAGCACACTTTATATGCTTCCAAATGCCTCCAAACAATACTAAGGATAGAGCAGAGAGTCGTCTGACAAAACCTCACAACTTGAGAGAAATCAGAAAATGAATAAGAAATTGCCATAGAGTAATACAGACGAAAAACAAAGAATGGAATTCCTAGATTTGAATATCCCAAAGTAAATACCAGTGCTTGCAATGCAGCAAAAGAATCATTTTAGGTAAGTTTAGGTTTTAGGCTTTGGTTCTGTGTAAATGAAATGCTGCATCAAAGCCACTGTGCCGTTGTCATGACTCATGACACTCAGCCATTAATCACTTGCTCAAGAGACATGTGTCAGATGGACATCTTGGCAATTGCGCTGCATCTCGCCATTTTTGAATGTTGAACATTCAATCAATGAAAGTCAATGGAAGAACTTTTATCTTAAATTCCTTTAAAGAGTATGAAGCTTACAAAAACCAACAAAACATAGCACCAAGGCCTGAAATTATCTGCAAAACAAAGTTTAAAACAAGTTAGTTAACTGGTTTGGACTGAATTAATGGCAGAAGTTTAATACTTAGGATTAAGGGTTTAGCAAACCCTAACCTAACCTAACCCTACAGTGCTGCCTTGCAAGCGCTGTGAAAATGGATACAACGATTTAAAAGAAAATGAGACTTTTAGACACAAGAAAAGGGGAAACCTGTCTTTCATGAGAAATCTGCCTCTGTTTTGGAGTGTTTTCCCCCTGCATTATGGATAAAGTGAGGGTTGATTGACTGCTGTAACTTATGATACAGTGCAAATGACAGATGGACTGAAGATGTTTCTTTCTTACCTTTTTATTTATTCATTCATTTTTGCAGCAGTGGAGTTCATAAATGGATGGATCCTCGCTCAGTATACAGTATGATGAGAAACGCTTCAGCTGCCTACCATAAACCATACAATACCTCAATATTGTGTATGTGGAAAATCCACAAAGAAAAGTTTTCAAAAGTTTTATCAAATTCAGCTGGAGACGTGTGACATTCTAAAACAAGCTCTCAGGTACAG
This sequence comes from Myxocyprinus asiaticus, assembly GCF_019703515.2. Taxonomy (NCBI): domain Eukaryota; kingdom Metazoa; phylum Chordata; class Actinopteri; order Cypriniformes; family Catostomidae; genus Myxocyprinus; species Myxocyprinus asiaticus. Next base: position 9,225,617 of record NC_059384.1, read on the forward strand.
TGTGCTCTAAAACTATAATAAAAAATTAAATGCCTATATAATGCATTCAATAACTATACAATGCATCTGTGAACAACAATTTTCAGGAGAATATTTCACTCTCATAAAGGTATAAAACATTAAGAGGCCCATAAATGCACTGAATAACCCAATTTAGATCTAATAGTCTTGGTGATGGATTTTTTGCAATCCATCAGCAAATTAATGTGCTAAATATGAAGGCTTTCTGTGCCTTTAGGTCTGAAATCAGAGGGATGAGTAGTGCTGTAACTCTTGGCTTTAAAAGCATGGATTCAGACCCCTGTGGAAGCACTAGGATCTCACTCACTGAACATTAGTACAACCCACACACATCAGACTGCAGTAGAACACCTCCCTCTGCAGTAGAGAACTAACAAGTGGGCGCCTCTCTTCCTCTGCCCACTCCAGGGACATACTGATGTACGTAGAAGAGTATAAATCAGTAATTCTGCTTGTATCATGCTGTATTGCACCTGAGTAACATGCATTATTAGTGGTGCTTGTTAAAACTATTGCTCAAACGTAGGGTTAGGGATTAGATCAAACACCTCACACCAAGCATTAATTTGGGCTCATAAATCATCTAGCACCATTTGCGATATAGACATAAATGATACCACAAATCGTGCAGCTTGTTGAGGAGAGGTGTGCTATTACTTTTCTAAATGATCTGACTAACTATTTTCTTCTGGGGTATGATAAAACAAGCAAAAATAACCCATGGACTTACACTGAAGGAGGGACCCGAGACAAACAGAGACAGGAATATTATCGAGACTTGGGGGCGGGCTCTTTCGCCCCCAAGACACTATCTAGAACACCCTCAAAAGACGCTATCACTCAAAACATCGATTAGTAACTACCTGGCAACCACCCGCAACCGCCAAGAAGTGTGGTGGAAATTTACCAAAATAATTGTTAAAGGGATAGTTCACCCAAAAATTTAATTTCTCTCATCATTTACTCACCCTCATGCCATCACAGATGTGTATGACTTTCTTTTCTCTGCAGAACACAAACAAAGATTTTTAGAAGAATATTTCAGCTCTGTAGGTCCATACAATGCACGTGAATGGTGACCAGACCTTTCAAGCTCCAAAAATCACATAAAGGCAGCATAAAACTAATCCATATAACTCCAGTGGTTAAATCCATGTGTTCAGAAGCGATATAATAGTTGTTCGTAAGAAACAGATCAATATTTATGTCCTTTTTTACTATAAATTTACACTTTCGCTTTCACATTCTGAAAGTAAAAGTGAAGATTTATAGTAAAAAAGGATTTAAATATTGACTTTTTCCTCACCCAAAGTGATTGCATCGCGTTTGAAGACATACCGTATATTAAACAACTGGAGTCGTATAGATTACTTTTATGCTGCCTTTATGTGATCATATGCATTGAAAGAACCTACAGATCTGAGATATTTTTCTAAAACTCTTTGTTTGTGTTCAGCAGAAATAAGTTAGTCATACACATCTGGGATGGCATGGAAGTGAGTAAATGATGAGATAATTTTCATTTTTGGGTGAACTATCCCTTTAAAATGTTTATTTGCAGGTTATTTTAGACATTTTATTAGGTAAGACTGTCCACCACCAATCAAGTAAAGTTTTTTTCTGTTGCGATGACTGAATCAGACATGCGGTGATGATGGCACAAGATTGTACACTGTAAACCCGTAATGTACTGGAAAAATCAGGGGCCTGGTTAGCTCAGCGAGTAAAGACGCTGACTACCATCCCTAGAGTCGCAAGTTCGAATCCGGGACATGCTGAGAGTCTCCAGTTAGGCTTCCTAAGCAACCAATTTGCCCGGTTGCTAGGGTGGGTAGAATCACATGGGGTAACCTCCTCGTGGTTGCTATAATGTGGTTCTGGCTCTCGGTGGGACGCGTAGTGAGTTGTGTGTGGAGAATAGCGTGAAGCCTCCACATGCGTTATGTCTCCGCGGTAACGCGCTCAATAAGCCACGTGATAAGATGCATGGACTGACTGTCTCAGATGTGGTGGCAACTGAGATTCATCCTCCGCCACCCAGATTGAGGTGAGTCACTACGCCACCACGAGGACTTAGACACATTGGGAATTGGGCATTCAAATGGGCATTCCAAATTGAGGAGAAAAGGGGAGAAAATTCCTTTGTCTTAATTGCTGTCTTAATAAAACATTACTTGAAATGTCAAGTTATGGGCTCTATATTCCTTGAACTTATTTTTCTTAAAAATCCATAGACTTAAGATTAAGTGTTAATAACAAATTATTGAGTACAAAATTGAGGCTATGGGAATTGACCCATTAAAGTCTTGTGATTGAATTATTTTTAATTATGTTTCCTTGGTCAAATGGAACATATGGGGGCATTTAAATAGCTGTTATTAAGACTTCATAGATGTTTAAGCTCTTTTGAAGAATTTTGTATGTTGTTTCATTGCAAATAGTTGTTTTGTGTGATGTCACCATTAAGGTTATCTGTGTCTCCTTTGGTCAAGCCTTGTTAAGACTATCTCAGTTCTCTTTGTGCATGTGCAACTAAGGCACAGGTGTCTATACTGTACATTTCTGTGGAGAAATAAGATTATTTAATGATTGGCCTAGAATCAGTTTTAATGTTATTCTATGACCTAAATTTGAGTCCATTCAATTAAAATTATTAAGTAGAAACAGCTATATTTGAATAGCATCTAGTTACGTTAACTTAAATAGTTAAGTTCATTCTAAATTCTCACAAAGAAATTTTGGAGATGCCCATTACTCAATTCAATTGAGGGAACGAATTTACACGATCAATTGAGTAAAGTCAACCTAATAGGGTTTTCTGTGTATTTGACTGTGGTTTATAGTTCTGAGGCACACAAAAGCAGCAATCAAAACACACAAACAGCACTTTTCATTGCAGAATATAAAGTGCTCATCATGTAGGTTACTTGAGGTTACAGGGGAAAGGCCATAAACAAGGAACCTGCTCAAAAGTACCATATCTCTTGAAGAGAGTCATTTCTCTCTAACATCACCAATACAATCACTGCACACTCAGTGCAACGCAATGCAACAAATACAAACTGACTAATATTTGTGGTGTGGGAGGTTTGTTTGCAAAGCCATAAATGGCTTTAACTGCTGTCTAGTTGTATTCCTCACACAGTGTGAAAGTATTGAATGATCAGATAGGAGATGGAGGTTCATTTTAAACTTTTAATCTGGTTGATGGTGCTCCTATTTTAGATGAGGCTAATTACGATATTATTACAGCTTTCATTGCTTTCTGCTTCCATTATCAAAAATCGTATCTTCAGTATTTACAGAATAGACTTGTTTAATCACCTGTGACATTTCCCCCCTTTTATATTAAAGTCAAAGCATATTTCACCTTGATAGGAGTGGAGTTCAAGGGCAAAATGTGTTTAATAAATTAAAATGTCTCTAAAGAATTTACATATAAGAGATAGTTCTTTCTGTCAGATGAGTTCAAGGCAGGGTAGCTTTCGTTCTTCACTAGTTAAGGCTGTGTATATGCTTCAAGGTCATAACGACATTAACTTGTCATTATTAGGCAGATCACTGTAACTGACTTTATTTGGCATCTTACCTCCACAGTGAGATTTTTGTAGAATTCCTTGCGACTTTTTTGCGGCATTTTTTCATTTATTTTGATGCCTGAAAGAAAGATATGTGAATTAGTTGAATGCATGTTCAACTTCATAACAAGAACCACTATGTGGCGCAAGTGATCATCTTTTTGATGATCCTGCTCTCTTCAGGCTTGGTACTGTATTTTAGAAGTGTTTTCTTAAAGTGGACTTCACAGTTTTTTTTTTTTTTTTTTTTTTTTTTACGATTTTCTATAACAAGCTTGATAAAAAATCTTGAGTTCACAAACTTAAATCAGAAATTTTATATTTTCTTTCAAAAGTTGATAAGAGCACTTTTCCTTCCAAGTATCCAACAAGGTGTTTTCAAGAGAGAGCTTTAAGTTTCCTTGAATTGGGAAAATTGCTGTATAAATAAAACTTCAAATTCAGTTCAAGTACCATAAACATAACGGAGACAGTCAAACAGTAGTAAACAGTGAAAAGGAAAGTAAATCATGGCATTAAAGAAGTGACATATTAAAACTGATGGCATTACTTCTTTACCTGATAAATGCCATTTGACCTCTCTAAAGTGCTCTCTAATGGAGTGTTTTCAGACCTGTCTGGACTGTTAACATTATTCCAAAAAAGTATTTAAAAAAAAATAAAATAAAATACTTTCCTTTTCATATTATATCCTACATGTAATCTGTTTTTCTGCTGAGGGCCTGAGTTCATGACCAGTTGGCTAAATCGTTACATTTGTATGAAGAACTATAAATCTGCTCCATAAACTGCAATTAAAAAAATAATAATCTCATCTCTACAAATGCATCAAACTTTGACTAATTAGTCATTTAACTGATACTTCAATTACACTTAATACAGGGGCAGTACCTTTGCTTACCGTGAGTGATGGTTGAGCTTGTTTCTGAGAGGACATCATTACAACCCGTGGTTCAATACCCGACACAGCTAGTCTTAAATTATGCTCCACTGTCAATAAACGTGAGTGGTACTTATTTTTGAGGTAAGTATGGAAAACGGCTTCTCACTGGTCATTCTTAGTTTTTGGTTTGTCAACCTGTTCCTGACGGTGGAAAGTTAACAGGATATCTTTGAATGTCTGTGTTTAGTTTGTGAGCGTCTTTGTAGTTTCACAAGTTTCAAACTGTTATTTCCAAGCACCACGGAACATACAGGTTCCATGGATGGTAGTGGTTCGTAATGTAAGGGATGATGTACAGTCAGCTGGTAAACCTTGATAGGGTTGTATCACCCTGAAGGGGTCTATTTTGTGATCACAACCAGCTCACTGTACATTATACCACTTATTACACAGCTACTAACCAAATAAATAAATGAATGGACATGAAATATTGATTTGCGTTGAAATTCTGCTATTATTTGTGAAGAGAGAAGTTCTGTTTGGAGTTCTGTTGGTGTTTATTTAGCAAAAATGACCATCTGACTGCTCATTATCTAGCTTATTACAAGACTACTTGCCAAATGAATAAGTAAATGGACATGAAGTATTGATTTGCGTTGAAATTATGTTATTATGTGAGAAGAAAGAAATCACTGAACAGATGACTTGCACTTTCGGTTTGCATCAGAGTTTTTGTGATGTTTATTTTGCACAAATGACTGTCTGACTACTCATTATCCATCTTATTACATGACTACTTGCCAAATAAATAAATAAACTTTAGACTTTGTGTTTTTTAACGAATCAGTGAATCAATGATTCACTTTAACACATTGCTAAAAGATGCTCATTTGTCGCTGTCTATGTCTACTAGCCAAAAGGTGTAACTGCAGAAATGTTGACTGAACAAAATCAAAAATCTCCAGTCACTGGGAAGAATCGAAATTCCCTCCATAAAAAAACACAATAATCTTGTGCCCTATTGCCCCAGGCCCCCACAGGTTGAAACCCCCTGGGCTACACCACCACTAAGACTGAAAGCTGAGAGTTTAATTTGACTGTATTCGTTTGCATCATTTCTTAAATGCAGAAATGTTAAGCAAAGTACCAGAAACCAAAGTATGGGTGAATAGTGCAGTATAAGTCTTTAAGTGTAAAATATATGCACAATGTAAAATGATTTGAGCCTATCATTTACCTTCTGTGCTTTAGTGATTTTCTGAAGAAATCAACACTTTAAAGTTTCAAAACTTGAAACAAATTGGACAGAATATCTTTAATGTCACAAAATCTATTCAATGGTAATATACCCAAGTGTTTTTGATAAACAGTCCTCCTGTTCTGTTCTATGAGCCGCATTTACTCCAAAGATTCTTCTGCTTCTGTATCCAGTAAACGGTGGTGAGGGAGTACTGCGCAGTGCCGTATTATAAAGCCATATATGAAATGAACACATTACAGGATTTTCAGTGCATGTGTATGGTGCGACACAGTGAAATATAGAGTCCTACCTTTGCCAGTTTGATTTTATAACGGCATCAGTAAGGACCCTGCTGGAGGAGGAAGATGACATTTATTATGCTCTGCTGCTCGCCGCTCGTATGAAATCGTAGTTGTCTTCGCGTTTGTTGTAGGCTTCAATGAACTTTTAAAACAGCTTTCGTATTGGCTGTTTAACCCAGCGGTTAATGAGAATTATCTCACTGACTCCGTGCTGCTGTTGCTGTTCTGCGCAGGCGCGTCTTCAGGCTACTTGCGCACAGCCTCTGTTCCCTTTATTCCTTTTACCTCTATGTTGGCAGGTATCTTCATTTAGGACATGCACTCACCTGTAGGGTTCGGTTTTCTTACGATTCCAGGTATAGCGACATAAGAGACGCGGTTACAGTAGAAAGGACTAAGATGGCATCGTCACTATGGAATGAATTGCAAAGTTAAACTAGTGATATAACACTTGTTATCATTAGATAATTACATATAGCTATTAGTTAGATTGGATTTTCTTATGTTTGATGCAAAGGGGTAGCCTAACTAATTCACCCGTGCTGAGTGACTTTTTCATTTTTTATGCCCAAAACGAAACATGTTACAAGTTAAGCTCAAATCGACAGCATTTGTGGCATAATGTTGATTACCACAAAAAATCATTCCGAGTCCTCCCTTATCGAGGTTACAGTGAGGGACTTAAAGTGGAAGTGAATGGGGCCAATTTTTGGAGGGTTTAAAGGCAGAAATGTGAAGCTTATATTGTTTTTAAAAGCACTTACATTAATTCTTCTGTTAAAACCCATGTAATATTTGAGCTGTAAAGTTGTTTATATTGTCATTTTTACAGTCGTTTTAGGGTTTTAGTTGTACAATTGGCTACAACTTTACACAGAAAAGGTTAGTAAGCAATTTTATCCAACTAAAATCATGTTAACAAGCATATTGTTTATGTCTTGTGGCTACACTTTTGAAACAGTGAGTATTTTAATGTTCACAGACTGGCCCCATTCACTTCCATTGTAAGTGCCTCACTGGAACCCAGATTTTTGCTTTTTCTAAAGAAAAGGAGGGGAAATTCACAATGTATTTTTGTGGTAATCAATAGTATATCCCAAATGCTGTTGATTGAGCTTAACTTGTATTGAACCCAGAATATTCATTTAAACATCAATAAAGTTTTTTTTTTTTTTTTTTTTTTTTAAGGAATATTCTGGGATCAAGACCAGTTAAGATAAATCAACCGCATTTGTGGCATAATGCTGATTACCAGAAAGAAAAGAAAAAACATTTTGACTCATCCCTCCTTTTCTTAAAAAAGAAATAATAATCATTAAAAAAAAAAAAAAAAAAAAAAAAAAAAAGAGCAAAAATCGAGGTTACATGAGGCACTTACAATAGAAGTCAATGGGGCCAGTTTTTGGAGGGTTTAAAGCAGAAATGTGAAGCTTATTATTTCATGAAAGCACTATACACACATAAAGCACACATTAATTACTCTGTTAAATCTTGTGTATTATCTGAGCTGCAACATTTTTAAGGATTTTTGGGTGTACAAAATTGCAAGACTGGATATAACTTTACACAGAAAAGGTTAGTAAGTGGTTTTATCACACTAAAATCATGGTAACACATATTGTTTACGTCCTGTGGCTATTTTCTTTTGAAACAGTGAGTATTTTAGCGTTTACGGTTTGGCCCCCATTCAAATGAGTGGTCTTGTGTTGCATATTCCGTCTAAACTAACACATCTCTTATATTTTCATCTGATAGCTATTTGGTTAATAAGCAAAATAATATCAGATATAAGACTGCATACCTTTAACAGTTATATATATATATATAAATACTGCTATTGTCCATACTCCGATATGTTCGTGACCAACATTAAACGAGAGTGACTGGAGGAATGCGCAGAGCCTGCGCATGCGCTTCAGTACGCAAGACCCTCTCATAAAAAATAAAAAAAAAATCTGACGTCATATTGCCGGCAATATTTCTGTCTCCTGTATATTTCGTTTCAATCAAATTCAAATGCAATACAAATAGGTGCACGCTTGTAAATCGTTAATATGTTAATATAGAATGCTGTACGCTTCTGTATGCATGCATCTCCATCATTCTTGTGTTATTTGGAGCATGCAGCGGCTGATTTAAGCGTCTTGTTTTGCTGGATGAAGGTGGACGTTTAGGACACAACAGGTTCTTAGCGCTTCTTTTAAGAATAGGAGAAAAAGAAGAGACTGTCATGTCTTCGAGGGAAAGACTTAAAGAGAAGATGATCAAAGAAAGCGTGTCTCTGCTGCCATGCTTTTATTTCGTTGAGGTGAGTGACTGTCTGTCTGTTTACCTTTATTTGATTTACTTCGCCAGGTAACAACTTATGCGATCAGAATGCAATTCTTTTCCAATGCTCAGGACAAATAGATTAGTGGTACAATGAAAAATTGACAACATTGGAAAACAGTGGAATCAGTTAAATTGAATCAATGAATGTAACATTGAAAGCTATAAAATAGTCTTGGAAGAATTTGATGAAAAAGCTCTTATTGCCATCTTAAGCAAAGTCTTAATTTGCTCATCATGCTATCTAATTTTTTGCCTGGGAGAAACATTTGCGATATTAAAGAGATTTATTGGGATTTATTTTTCCTATGGACAGGCATGCCACTTTGATCATATTGTTAAAAGCAATTTATATATATATATATATATATATATATATATATATATATATATATATATATATATATATATAGCTAGTTATTGAAATGTTAAAAGCAGTAACTTAGTATCAGAAAGTAGAAACGAAAAAAAGATAGTCACCTAAAAATATTCAGCTTTCATTGCATTTAAGTATTGCAAACAAAAGTTACTCTCATCAATATCATTATTATTTGCATTAAATATTATCATCAATATCAACATCATGGCTTGGCATAGATCATTAGAAGAAGATCTGTGCTTTTACTGTGCACCCAGGCTTTTTAGTCAACATTGTTCACGTCTATGGATGGCATCCCAGATTTTCCTTGTAAAAGATAAGCAGTCTGATCGCTCTCTTCCTTGCATGCTCTCCCCAGGAGGTACTGCTCCACTCTCCATGCATCATAATGTGGTAGTGGAATATACTGTATGTAGGTCAGTGTGACATAAAGAATTGAGGCACCGCAGCTTTCATGCTGCACACATGTACACGACACACGTGATCTTGTACTTAAGAGGAAGATCTAAGCGTGCACTTGCATACATTATACATGGTTGTGCTGAATCAGACATTTTCATTCATTTATTTATTCATTCATTCATTTACTTTTCATCAGTCAGGTTTGCAATATTGTTCATTTAATATGAAAAATATCACACTTACAGTCAGGATTACAAATATCATATTTGAAGGTTTTAAATAGATACTAGAATGCTTTATGTTTGAAGGTGAAGTGTGTAATGTTTTACACTACTAGTGACACCAAACGGAACTGCAAAATAATCAAACAGTTTTCAGAAAGTTTTCATCTGCCATTGGTTAAACAAACAGATGGTTCCACCCCAACCTCATGGCATTAACTGAGCAAAATTACACACATCACCTTTAACTTGAACTCAGAAATAACGCAGAAATACTTATGATTCTCAGAACATCGTTTTATCTTCCTTGGGTCAGAGAAACCTTCTCACATAACCTCATGAGGTCTCTGACCCAAGCACATCTCTTCAGCAATGAGATAAAGTGCATGGTGCTCAAAGCGTAATGGTTCCTTTACCAACAGGACACCATCTGCACCTGCTCTGATGGTGCCTGTCCCACGTAGATCTGGAAATAGACAAGAAATGCTATCCTTCCCATTTATAGCCATAAATTATTCAGACTTCTCTGTCACCTCTTCTTTTAATTTGGGATTGTCTTAAAGTCAACATAAAAACAGCATTCGGAACCCATTTCACTGCCATAATGTGGCACATTCCTAAGTGAAACTGGATATTCAATGAGGGAAAAGAATTTGATTTTGACCATCTGGAAATGACTGAATTGTGAAAAGTGGGGTTTCCATACCAGGGCTTCATTTGCCAAAAGCATGGTAAGCCTAAGTAGATCGTAGAAACCATTGGCACCAATGGTCTCTACGATCAACTTAAGCTTGCGATGCTTTTGGGAAACGCAGCCAGAATTGTAATAGTGACGGACCTAAATGTGATTTTGCAGTCAGTTGTGAAGCACTACTCCCTATCTATAAGCTATTTAGCCGAATAGCTATTTGGCTATTCATCTTATTTTGTTGAGATAACTATAAGTAAGCCATTAGATTAGGGGTGAAACCCCGGTGTTCACTCCAGATATGCCCATAGGCCTCTATCCATAATGGCTACCTAAGAATCCCCTAGATATATGAATTGACTACATCAGTACTCTCCTCTCCACCAATAGCTGGTGTGTGGTGGGTGTTCTGGCACATTATGGCTGCCGTCGCATCATCTAGGTGGATGATGCACACTGGTGGTAGTTGAGGAGATTACCCCTGTAAAGCATCTTGAGTGCCTATAAAAGTTCTAAGGAATGATTCATTATTAGAAATTACAAGAAGATTTCCCAGAAGATTGTATACATTAGTGTATACAAAATTGCTTTGTTTGTTTAAGCGGCCCGGCCAGTTTGACAAAGCAACATCAGCTTGCTTAACCAATGGCATGAGTTTAAGGGGAGACCCATCTGTTTTTTTTCTACCAAATGAGAGACGTAGGGTGTCGGAAATCTTTTTGCAGTTCCGTTTGGTGACGCTTTAAGGAATACATTGTATTAGTATGTAGTGTCCTTGGGGATCAAACCCATGACCATGGCGTTTCAAGCAACATGCTCTACCAGTTGAACTAAAGAAACAATATATAACACCCACTCTTTGTGTGTATTTACCTATTTTTATTTTCTTATTAGCGTATTGAGACAAGCAGCGAGATTGCCCAATTGTGTTTGGAACAGAGCCAACATCTTGTCCATGTTTGTTTGATTTCTTGTATTTAATTAAACTGAAAGTATTCACATAGGCAATCACAAGTCTCTCCATATTCTACATACAGTATAAGCATATTTACATTATTACAAACCCTGTGTCCAGAGTTCTTATTTGGCCATATTTAACCTCACAGGTCAGTAATTAATGAGCACTCAGTGAAAGTTTTTTACAGTAGAGTGACTGGGTCAGTTCACAGGTGTTTGATATGCAGATGGCTAAGCAGCTGCTGTTGTGTGCTGATTCTGCAGAGTTGCATTGTGGCTGCACTGATACCACTGACCCATATCCAAAGCGCCAGCACTTGGGAGATACTGTAAGAGATGTATTGACCAGCCCACATCATTAAAACATTCAGCACATGATGAAACCCCTTGAAACTTTTTTAGAATTTAAAAGAATATTCTGGGTTCAATACAAGTTAAGCTCAATCGACAGCATTTGTAGCATTATATTGATTATAACAAAAAGTTATTTAGACTTGCCCCTCCTTTTCTTTAAAAAAAGCAAAAATCTGGGTTCCAGTGAGGCACTTACAATGGAAGTGAATGGGGCCAATCTGTAAACATTAAAATACTCACTGTTTCAAAAGTATAGCCACAAGACATAAACAATATGCGTGTTAACATAATTTTACTGTGATAAAATTTCAAGTTTTAAATACATGTAATAATCCTGTTCGAAAAGAGATACCTAGATTCTTGACCTGCATGCCCTTAGTAAAAGTAGTGGTACCATGATACAGTGATGGAATCACATGGGAATACCATGGTACTTTGATATACAGTATACCATGGTACTGAATGGTTACCATACTCATATACCAAGGTATATGTATGGTATTTCAAGGTACTTGAAAGAATATGATGGTAATACCAAAAAGTGAGGAATATAAAGAATACCATGTCCAAAAACATGGCATTTCTTTGGTACATATACCTAGAAAATCATAATGATACCATGGTATTTTAAGTCCTTTTTTGTTAATGTGGATTTAATTTGACTCTGAACAGACATAGCATAAACTAGAACAGCAAAATAGGCACAGAATTGTTCTAATGCAACATACTGCTTTCCTGCTCATAGTGGTAGCTTCATCACCCTCTTTTTAAGAGAGGCTGTACATTTCGCTGAATGTACATGTACATACATGTCCATAGGGTCATGTAATGTGGACAATAAAATCTTAGATTTTTTTTACAGTTTTTGTTGAATAGTGATGTGATATTTTCTCCTCTTCTCTACCAGCTTCCTCTTCTGGTCTCATCTGTGGCCAGTGTGTATTTCCTGGAATGGACAGACATTTTCAAACCGGTCTGCTGGGGTTTCAGCTGCCAGGACCGCAGTTTGAGTCTGCCTTATATCGAACCCACACATGAGGTCATTCCATTCCTAATGCTCCTCAGCCTTGCCTTTGCAGCTCCTGCCATTACGGTTAGTCCAACCTGTTACTGCTATACACAAACATACACATACTGCAAGATATACTCGTGCTTACTATTATTGTACTATATTTTACACTGAATAATGACAGCAATAAAACTCCTTTTCTCGCCCTAAACCTAAGCCTAAAATGTGATTGGTTAATAGGAATTTGTTTCAGGGCCAACAAGGAAGTTAATGCAGGACCATTTTCTACTTGGGTAAATCACATTAAGAGTACCGGTAAATAGAGTTAGCCTGTGGTCTGTTATCACAGCTGACACATACCAACTGGCCTCCCCATCGGGTACCTTCAGGTAAAACACTGTGGGGAAAAAATGAGAAGTTTTTCCATGAATAGCTCACGTACCCAGTGAGCTTCTCTCTACTCCATGAGCAATGAGCTGTCAGACACCATCTTTCTCCCCTCAACTGTATGACACCTCGGGTACATCGCAATACTGCCAGGGCATCACCCAGCCCTTTGAGGATGCCCTTATGACACAATGAATTTGCTTCTCACTTCTGGTACCTAGTGAGGTGTACTCAAGTTAACCGCTAGTCATGAAGCATACGAGTGTAGTTTTGCAGGCTTTGCTGTTGATTTACAGTAGATTGGGGGTTGCAGGGCAGACTGGTCACTCATGCGGAAACTCGTGATGATTTCACACTTGAATTCATGTTGAGTTTCTAGGGCATATGACTCTGTTGTCTTGGAAATGACAGGATTGCTAAATGGTTTTACAAACGCTAATGGACACTTTGTGGGAATGAGCTGCATGAAGTTCCTATCTCGCTGATCCTCTGCATTTTTTGGTGATCGTTACTTTGTAGTTAGTATCAAATTGAAAAAATTAACATAGACTTAGCTCTTCTTCACACTGGATAATTCCATAAACGCACTGCAGAAGTTCTTTTTTTTTAGGTCATAAACAGCTATCAAGTATGTCCGCACATACGGGACACCCCTAAAGCCCCTCTAATTCTTTGCAGGGCCCTCCCATGGGGTTATGAGCCAATTAAATTCTGATTAGATTAGGTCTTTTTCAAAATGCCTAAAGGACTGTTCACACCAAGACTGAATTTTCAGTGCGAATGTTCGTTCCGAACAAGCTTTTGAATTGGAACGGTGGATTCCCATGCCGCTATTCACACCGGGTCCTACAAATTGTCCCCTGACAATCCGAAGGTTTTTTACGGAGAGCAGTCAAATTTTTTTCTTCGGACTCCAATGAAAACTGACTGTCCAATGAGATAATAGCCTTTTGTAATTTTTCCAGAGTCGCTGCTGCTGCACAACCCAGCATGTTGGTGGTGCTAATCAACAGACAAACACAGGTGCTGTGCTCTTTTACTCATCTCATGCACAAAAACTCTGAATTCAATGTAAATATGCAGTAATTAAATAATATAGAAGCTGTAAACACATTTTTTCTTTTTTAGAATATTTATCTAATGTGCTGATACCTCATAATATATATAATATACCTGGTGTTTTGTCTTAATGTACATTTATATAATATTTATATGACTGTGGAAAAATTGGTTTGGCAATTCGTTTGTCTACACTCTTTGTTTGGACTAAGCTTGTAGTAAAATATTTCACAAAAATTGTAGACAAATGAATTGCCAAACGTCACTGCTATTTTTACTGCAAGGATAAAATAACACAAAGTATTCCTGTTTAACAGGGTTTCCGTGGGTCCTTAAAAAGTCTTAAATTTACTTTTTAAAATTTAAGGCCATAAAAAGTCTTAAATATCTTAAATAAATTACAAGAAGTCTTAAATTTCATTTGCTGAGGTCTTGAATTTTGGGGCGTGAATTGAGGAGATGCTTAAAACAGCAGAATCTGCGTGAGTCAAAATTCTCTCTCTCTCTCGTGCATTTAGCAGCTGACGCTTGAGTTTAGTGTGAGCGCACGCAGGGAAGCGCATTTTTACTGAACTTACGATGTTACACATGTACAAACCTTCAGAAACCCGTTAATCAGAAATGCAAATGGTGTTATTTTGCATCTCTGTAAGTGAGCGATGCGCTAACACTGTCGCTCCTGCTTATAATCGACAAAGCTGTCAACATGACAATTTGCAAGCACGCGATGTTTGAGTTGTCTTTTGACGCCTTTCAAATCGTGGCACTTCCTTATTTTACATCGCCTTTGACAAGAATGGTAAAGCTAACAGAACTACTCAGCTGCAGAGTTACACTTGTTATATCTCTCATCTCCACCTCTCTTGAGCGCCATCTGACATATACAGGTATTTTCTCTGCCATCTGAATCAGTCAATTTTTAAATTTTTGTAATAATATACAAAACAATAATAATATAATTATATAAATTATCATATTAATAATATACATAATATGAAAATATATTATCTATATTTAATATTTTGTATATAATCTGTTTTCAATATACATCATAACTAATTATGCAGCACAGTTCTCTTTCATAACTTAATCTGTTAACATTTTCAATACATATTGTCAACTTTAAACAGCCATTTTTAAGGTAACTGACGAGTTTTGACTTACTTGAGATATTTCACACAAAAATTAAAATTGTCATCACTTACTTACCTTCATGCTGTTGCAAACCTGTATGACTTTCTTATTTCAGTGGATATCAAAAGGAGATATTAGGGAGTTTCAGTCACCATTCACTTATATTGAATGAAAAACAAGATGCAGTGACAGTGAATGGTGACTGAGACTAAACGTTTTGCTTAACATCTCCTTTTTTGTTCCTTGGCAGAGAACTCAAGGGTGACCAGTGATGACAGAAATTTCATTTTTAAATGAACTGCCCTTTAACTACCTGTTAAAGTATTTTGTAAAGAAAAAATATGTAAATGTTATTCAGCACATGCTAGCCATATTACATTTTTGATAAGAATGACAACGAGGCTGTGAGGGATAGACGTACAGTCTCTTCAATGGGCTGCACTGCAGTTTAAAGTGTTTTTGGATCGTTCCACAGACAAACATTGGAAAAATATATTTTCAAGGGCATTCAGTAGACAAAAAACTCCAGACAACATGAGTTGTGGAAAAACAGATGGGATATTGGAGCTTTTTACAGATTTATACCATGCATGCCATTGAAGAGATGGTAAGTCTTTCCCTCACAGCTTCATTTCCATTCCCATTAAAAATCAAACATGGCGCTATTGTGAATAAGGTCTATATACCAATCCTCTTGTTTACAAAAATGTAAGCACATGTGCAGTAAGTGGTGGCAGAAAGCCCACTGACTCTTGTGTTAGATTTGACAGATTAGATGATTAAACGAAATTATGACACAAAACCATCATAAATACAAACATTTTCTTAGCGATACAATTACTATAATAAAATGAGTTAATAACAAACATGTAACCATGTTCGCTATAAATTTCTGCTGTAAAGTTGTGAGTTGAAATTATCTCAGTCCAGTCAGCTCTGTTGATGGCTTGACTGCCAACTAGAGCCCTCGGAATCAATTTTCAACAACATAATCTGATAAAAGTTGTTTTTTGCCACCACTTCCATGTTTGACATAAGCGGTGACATTGCCAAAGCATTGGTCTATTGCGTCACGTCTTGCTGGAAAGCAAGTGACTAAAGAGAATTGTCACAATATAGGCTACATGCATTCTTAATGAATTCATTTAGAGTTTTAATGTTGTATTAACTTATTTAAAAAAAGGAAACACATAAATGCACAATAAAATATAAAAAACATGTCCAGAGATATCCAAGTAGTCTCAGTGGTTTTGTATTTACCAGCTAATGAATTATTGAATGTGTTTTTTTTTTTTATTATTATTATTATTGCGAAAGTGGTCTTACATTTTTCTTTTATTTGGCCTTAAAAAGTCTTACATTTCATTCCTTCGAACCTGCAGAAACCCTGTGTAACAGTGCTCTTTTTCTCTCCATGCACAAGAAACCCTGAATTCAATACAAATATGCAATAATTAAATAAAGAAAAGACCATGAGGTTGTATCTTCTTTTTTGTTATTTTTAATGTTATGTGTCATGTTTTATGCTATACCTGTTTTACATAATGTACATTATTTTACTTGTATTCAGTTAAATATATTAATCTCATGCATTGACAGCTGAATGCTTAAAGATCCATGCTCCAGAATAAATGTTTGTAGAACAGTGCAACCTACTGTACAGGGATGAAATTGTTTTTAATTTTATTCATTTTGGTCTCGGTGTGAATAGACCTGTCGTCAGCAGTTTGTCTCACAAATTCGTCACGAATATGGTGTGAATAGCCCTTTACCCTACATATTATTTGGCCCAAAACTCATGCCGTATCCCTTGTGCTACAGACATGAATGATACCACAAATTGTGTGGTTTATACTGTAGATGAAAGGTGTGCTATTGCTTTTCTAAGTGAGAGGACTTATTATGTTGGCGTTGCCAATTTGTGTTAATCTGTTATTCGGGTTAGATTTTTCTTATTTTTTTATCCTTAACCATGTCCAAAATTTCACAAGATCTTGACAGACTTTACTTATGTAGTTTTTGCTCTATAATTTATATGATATGTAATTTATATATCATATTAGTGTGAATCAAAAGCAATCTATGTAATAAATAAGCTCTAATGAATACCAACAGGAAAAATTTTATTTCTCAGAGGTTGCTCTTTCATTGCTTAGGAGATGTCGTTGAGTTCTCAGGTTGTTCTCAAAAAGCACTCATTTAACTTTTTAGCCTACTAAAAATTATAAGGGTACAAAGATGGCTAGTCTGCTCCTTTTCTCTGTGGCATGTGGCCAGCTTGTCAGCTATTTCTGGTAATTAAATAATTTAGTTTGAACTGCAGGCGTAGAGAGCTCTGACCACATTTGCATCTTATCTTAACAGGTTTCAACAGCATGAAAAATGCACAGCAAAGTATGCGTGTCTAAAAAGCCATTTTGGCTGTCAGTAAAATCACTGACTCTGTCTTTTCTTTAGCCCATTTTTGGTCTACAGTCTGTTTACCTACATACAGTTGGCCAAATTTAGGATCAGGCAGGAAAGGACCACAGGCATTGAGGTCCCCTGTGGTTTCTCCAGGTGTCATTACACAATATGTGTGTCTGAGGGGATTGAGTTGGTCAGATGGGGCAGGATGGTGCGATCTGCACGCTTTCTGGGATTTGATTCAGGTCATGGTGTGGCACATAATCTTTCCAATGTTTAGATCGTCTCCATAGCACCTCCTCCACCAAGTCGGAGTGTGGAGCACAACTGACATCAAACCCATCATCCCACTGGGATTTAAACTCTTCACCTGGTGATCTATGTAATATAGAATAGAAGATTGCCGGCTGTTGAGTCTGTATGGTCTGCTGTATATGGGACTAGTGTATAACAGAGGAAGGAGAGCATTCCTCTTGTAGCCTGTCAGGCCCTGAGGTCTGAGAGACCACTTGTTTATCGCTAGGGCTCTCCATCAAAGCAGCATTGCACTGATGTTTGTGTAGAAATCAGTGGGTGTGTGATTCTACAGAAGCTAGGGAGGTAAAATGACAGGGACAGATCTGGAGCAGATTAGGGATAGATGAGTCATTGTTAATACATAAGTGTGCAGTGATCAAAACGGCCACCTTCCCAACCCAAGTGAGCGCAGATTGCATTATGGCTCATCAAAACTGTGCATTTACAAGTAGACTAGTACATTATGGCTGTTCTGTTTAAAGTCATCTTTACCTCTGTTGGTAGAAGCCCCTGCAGTTTAGATCTTGTGTCTTCCTACTGTGGATTTGGTAACACGGTAAGAGAACCTTGTGAAAAGTTAGTAGGAGACTGTTGAGTGCAATCTGAGAGGAGAGATATCCACCATTTGGAACATTTGATCTCTTCATCTACTCCCACCTCTGACCTGGTGCGTTGCATGTCCGCAGATCATGATCGGAGAGGGGATTCTGTTCTGCTGTCTGTCCCGAGCACAATGTGGGGGAGGGGCTGAAGCCGATATCAACGCGGCCGGCTGCAACTTTAACTCTTTCGTCCGGCGAGGTGTCAGGTTTGTGGGTAGGTCACATTTCTACTATAGATATCTTTCTGTCATTCTTAATTAGCCTTTATTCCATTACCTATGTTTAGGCCCACATTTAGGAATTTGCATTTTCTGTGCTGAATGTGTGGGAAAAATCAGAGAAAGTGTTTAAATGTGGTAAAATATGTTAAACAGAGGATTTAAGGGTATAGTTCACTGGGGCTCTCCAATCTTCTCTGTTCTGCATATTTAAACTGTCATGCCACATTTGGTTAGGACACACTGGCAACAACCAATACTGTTTGGTGTCAATGACATCAAAGCTGGTGTGACACGTCTAATTAAAAGTGGAACTTTTGAATGACACAAGCGCAAATGAGATTTGTGAGCTCTGGTGAAAGGAAAGATTATTAGTGAATAATGACTTCATTTTCTGTCTGTTCCACTCACAAAGCTAATACTACAGTATACAGCTTTAGAAGACTTGGAATATGGTGTGTCATATGGACTTTTATTAGGGTTTTTGTGCCCCTTTTGGAGCTTGACAGCTGTAGTCACTATGATTTGATATTGTATCAGACAAAATTATTGAAAATTTCTCCTGTGGTGTTCTACAGAAAAAAATATAACAGCACTCTTCACGGTCACTGAGGCACATGGCTTTTCCTACCACTGCTACACAGATGATACTTTCCAGCCTGATGACCCTACTGTCTCAGCTCGTATCTCTGCCTGCCTCTCTGACATTTCGGTCTGGATGAAGAAACAGCACCTTCAGCTCAACCTTGCCAAGACAGAACTCCTCGTGATCCCAGCCAATCCATCTCTTAACCACAATCTCTCTATTCATCTTGGTTCAATTACACTAACACCAATCAGAACAGCCCTGAACCTGGGAGTGGTGGTAGATGACCAGCTTAATTTCACTGGACACATCTCATCAACTGCCCGGTCTTGCAGGTTCATGCTTTACAACATCAGGAAAATCAGACCTTTCCTGTCTGAATATGCTGCACAGCTCCTGGTCCAAGCTCTGGTCATTTCAAGACTGGACTACTGCAATGATCTGTTGGTTGGCCTTCCAGCTAACAAAGTTAAGCCACTGCATATGGTCCAGAATGCAGCAGTGCATCTGGTCTTCAATCAGCCAAAAAGGGCTCATGTCTCCCCACTCTTGATTTCACTCCACTGGCTACCTGTAGCTGCCTGCATCAAATTCAAGGCTTTGAAACCGCACCCTCTTACTTCAATTCACTTCTTCAGGTCTACACTGGGGGCCAAAGTTTGGAATAAGTTTGGATTTTGCTGTTTCGGAAGGAAATTGGTAATTTAATTCACCAAAGTGGCATCCAATTTATCACAAAGTATAGTCAGGACATTACTGATGTAAAAAACATCACCATCACAAGTCTGTTTTATTTAATTTTTTTTCCCTTTTTCACCCAATTTGGATTCCCAGTGTGCTTTTAAGTCCTTGTGGTTGTGTAGTGATTTGTGGAGGATGAATCCCAGTTGCCTCTGTGTCTGAGACCATCAACCCACGCATCTTGTTGAGCATGTTGCCACGGAGACATAGCACATGTGGAGGCTTCACGCCATCCACTGCAGCATCTGTGCTCAACTCTCCACGCGCCCCACTGAGAAAGAACCATATTATAGCGACCACGAGGAGGTTACCCCATGTGACTCTACCCTCCCTAGCAACCGGGCCAATTTGGTTGCTTAGGAGACCTGGCTGGAGTCACTCAGCATGCCCTGGGATTTGAACTAGTGAGCTAGTGAACTCCAGGGGTGGTAGCAAGTGTCTTTACCACTGAGCTACCCAGGCCCCCCATCACAAGTCATTTTTTATCAAATCTAGACAGGCAAATTCCAGCAGCCATCACTCCAACACCTTATCCTTGAGTAATCATGCTAAATTGCTAATTTGGTACTAGAAAATCACTTGCCATTATATCAAACACAGTTGAAAGCTATTTGGTTCGTTAACATTGTCTTTGTGTTTGTTTTTAACACAATATGCAATAGACTGGCATGTCTTAAAGTCAGTATTACGTTAAAAATGGCAAAAACGAAATAGCTTTCTCTAGAAACTCGTCAGTCAATCATTGTTTTGAGGAATGAATGCTAAACAATGCTTGAAATTGCTAAAAAAAACTGAAGATTTAGTACATCAGTACATCAGACTCTCTAGTTTGAGAAGTAGATGCCTCACATGTCCTCAGCTGACAGCTTCATTGAATTCTACCCGCTCAACACCAGTTTCATGTACAATAGTAAAGAGGAGACTCAGGGGTGCAGGCCTTATTAAGAATTGCAAAGAAAAAGCCACTTTTGAAACAGAAAAAGAAAGAGAAAAGGTTAGAGTGGGCAAAGAAACACAGACATTGGACAACAGATAATTGGAAAATAGTGTTATGGATCTTAACCCCATTGTGCTTTTGTGGGATCAGCTAGACTGTAAGGTGCGTGAGAAGTGCCCGACAAGACAGCCACATCTATGGCAAGTGCAACAGGAAGCGTGGGTTGAAATGTCACCTGAGTATCTGGACAAACTGACAGCTGGAATGCCAAGGATCTGCAAAGCTGTCATTGCTGCACGTGGAGGATTTTGTGATGAGAACTCTTTGAAGTAGTTTTTTTATTAATGTCCTGACTATATATTGTGATAAGTGCCACTTTGGTGAATAAAAGTACCAATTTCTTTCCATAAGAGCAAAATCTGTACATTATTCCAAACTTTTAGCCACCAGTGTATGCTCCAACTCGCTCTCTGGGGTCTATGAACTAGCGACGCCTGGTGGTCCCATCACAAAGAGGTTCAAAGTCTATTTTTACGATTGTTCACTTTCTCTGCTCCTCTGTGGTTGAATGAACTTCCAACCTCCACACGATCTACTGTTACCTTCTCAACATTCAAGAACCAGCTGAAAACACATCTGTTCTGTGAGCACTTAACCAACCCACACTAACTGCATTTATCACTGCATTTAACATGCACTTAATGTGCAAAAAAAACCCCACCGTTCTTCTGTGCTAGCATCTTTACTACTCCAGACACTGTGAGAACTTGGCAGTCCTATACTGCAGATGTTGTTAAACTTTGTATGACAAATTGCTTGCTATGTGTCTCATTTGTAAGTTGCTTTGAATAAAAGCATCTGCTAAATGACTAAATATAAATGATAACACATTAAAGAAATATTTCAGCCAAAAATGAAAATTTTCTCATTATTTACTTACCCTCATGCCAATCCCAGATATGTATGACTTACTTTCTTCTGCAGAACACAGACGAAGATTTTTAGAAGAATATCTCTGCTCTGTAGGTCCATACACTGTAAGTGAATGGTGACCAAAACTTTGAAGCTATGGAAAGCACACAAAGGTAGCTTTGAAGTAATCCATAAGACTCCAGTGGTTTAATCCATGTCTTCTGAAGCGATCCAAAATGTAACACATTTTTCACTATAAACCTTGACATCTGCAATCTCCTTGGTGATTATGATTTCAAGCTCGATTACACTTCCTAGCACCATCTAGCACTCTGAAGGTGTTTCCTTTCCTTGCTTCCTTTCCTGGCTTCCTAGCTCCACCCTCTTAGGAAATTATGAAAGGATCCAAGTAAAGGAAACGAGGACGGAGGAATCAAAACAAGACGGATTTGTCAAATGAAATGTCCTGCACACTCAAGCGTCACTTCAGGGCGCGTTTTTGTGCAGCTGCAATACCTCGGCATGCTTGCCATTATGTTATTGAAACATTATATTCATAATAAATCCAATTAATTCAAGATGCACTGTTGAAGTATGTGTCAATTATGGTTTATTTAAACTGCAAAGGTGATACATGAATTAAAACTATTGTGTCAGATTTGAAGGGGCAGGAGAATTAATATTGTGTCAGGTGCTTCAACCAAAAAGTCTTCTGCATAGGATGCTCCTGTGTTTCCTCGCTCAAGCATCTTTGGGGAAGCTTCCTCAATCCTCACCTCCTCGCGGTGCATTTAGAATTGATACGTCCTTCATCATGGCGGACTTTGATTGGTTTCGGGGTCATGGGCTTAAGGACGGAGGAGTGAGGAAATGAGAGTGCACAATTTAGGAAATGAGAAGCACCCTGGGCATGCGTCAGGCTCTAGGAAGTGTAATCGACTTTGAAATCAAGATCATGCCTTGAGACTGCAATGGCAAGGTGTACAGTAAAAAAATTAGTTACATTTTGGTCTGTTCTCACCCAAAACCGATTGTATCGCTTCAGAAGACCTTAATTAAACCACTGGAGTCTTATTGATTACTTTTTAGCTGCCTTTATGTGCTTTTTGGAGCTTCAAAATTTTGGTCACCATTCACTTGCATTATATGAACCTATAGAGCTGAGATATTCTTCAATTTTTTTTACATTTGAGTAAATGATGATAGAATTTTCATTTTTGGGTGAACTATTCCTTTAAATACACAAAATAACTGCACCAAAACATGCCTCTTTTCAAAATGTCTTTTAATATTCCTGGCAATTAAATTGATTCAAACTCTGATTCACATGGTTTTATGACAATTTTTTTTTAGTTCTATGAGTTTGTTATATTTCTTTTTAGGGGTTCACGTGTTTGGCCTGTGTGCCACAGCTCTAATAACTGACATTATTCAGCTGTCGACGGGTTACCCTGCCCCCTACTTCCTGACTGTGTGCAAGCCCAATTACACCTACCTCAACACCTCCTGTGATGAAAGTTCCTTCATCTTGGAGGACATCTGCTCAGGATCTGACGCTGCTGTCATCAATGCTGGCAGGTACAACTCACATTGTACCTAATTCTACAAGAGCAGACACTTAGATCCCTGTTGAATTACAGTGATATTAGTCATGTAAAAAATAGATTACTTTAACACCTGCTGACACAAGCAAGTTGATATAAAAAAATCTTTAAAGGTGATGTAATTTTTTATGTTAAAATACTTCTTCTATCCCAGTTAAATGTGCTATAAGTACTATAAGTAACCATTTGTACTGTAGATTGCTTTGCCCCAAAAAGTGTAAACGCCTCGGCTCTGTGGCGCTATCAGAACATTGCTCTGTTTGTTTGAGCATCCCAACCAGCCCGACACAGCAATATTGACTCAACCAATGGCATGAATTTAGGGCGGGACTATCTTTTTGTTGACCAATGGCAGACAAGGGGAGTGTTTGAGACTTTGTTTGACAGTTTTGCAGTTCCATTTGTTGGTGGCCCTAGTGGTGAAAAAATGACACACTTCAGCTTTAAATAGTGCTCAAGCGTGAACTCCTCTTATTTAGGATTTCATACCAACGAAATGGGCACAAGAGCTTGTACAGATCAGAGCCAAGCATCAGTGCAGCAGCCTAAGAATAGGTACTGTTCTTGAGAATGACTATAACTCTGTCGGCTCTTCAGCTCTAGGTAGTCCCGCCTGCTGTGAACTCTCACTGGTCCAAAATTCTGCTTCTCAGTACAGTACATTACTCATCAAGTATGTCCTGATTGATTGTCATTATGTCGAATCATGCAGGAGTTTTGTGTTCAGTGTGGACAGACAAATTGCTTGTCGCTGGAATCTTATCGGAATTCAAAATCTAACTGCCTCATTTAATTTAACCGATTGGTCTTTATTAGACATACAGATTACATGGTTTATTCATTGAAAGTGAACCGTAATTCACTTTAGTTTCAGTCAGTCTCTCTGTTTCTCCTTCTCTCCTTCTATATTTGGGTTTATAACTTTTCAGACTATCATTTTACAAAAAACGTCTCTATTTTGATGCCTTTCAAGCACTGGTATTTCCTTCAGGAAATGCAAATTTAGTTATTCTGGAATCATTGCAAGCACCTGCTTTTGTAAAATATTTATATCTGAGCTGAAACTTTAGCTATGTGTATGAATTTCACACTGTATCTAAACCTTAAGAATTGAAATGTTACATTTGATGAAATTTAAAATTTGATGTGAAGAAGTGTCTCACATGTGTCTGCTTTTTGCCAAATCTGATCTGAACGGCTTTCATTTATTGCAGAAAATCCTTCCCGTCTCAGCATGCCACACTGGCGTCCTTTGCTGC
Organism: Myxocyprinus asiaticus; assembly: GCF_019703515.2. Taxonomy (NCBI): domain Eukaryota; kingdom Metazoa; phylum Chordata; class Actinopteri; order Cypriniformes; family Catostomidae; genus Myxocyprinus; species Myxocyprinus asiaticus. Next base: position 9,250,121 of record NC_059384.1, read on the forward strand.
CGTGTATGTCTCGGTGAGTAACTGCCACATGCAATTCACTGTGCTGTTAAAGGTAAACAAAAAATTGAACTGTGCTCATGTCACATTCAGTGAAAACCTGACCCCGTGAGGATAAAGTGACTACAGCTCTCTCACTGCAGTTTGTGCTGCAACATCAGGATGCTTTTATGTAGTTTATAGTCACTGGTCAAAGTAGCAAAATTGAGCATTGGCTACTTTGATTTGCATGTAAATTGTGATGGGCCGATGGCTGATATAATGCCAATATGTATGTCTCCTTGCAGAGGCATACATACTGAACTACCCCTTTATTTTTTCTTAAAGGGGTAGTTCACACAAAAATGAAAATTCTCTCATCATTTACTCATCCTATTGCCATTTCAGATGTGCATGACTTTCTTTCTTATGCTGAACACACACAAATGAAAAAAAAAAAAAAAAAGATTTTAAAATAATATTTTCACTCTGTAGGTCCTCACAATGCAAGTGAATGGATACCAAAATGTTGAAGCTCCAAAAGCACATAAAGGCAGCATTAAAGTAATCCATATGACTCCAGCAATTAGATCCATATTTTCAGAAGCGATATGATAGGTGTGGGTGAGAAACAGATCAATATTGAGGTCATTTTTTACTATAAATTCTCCTCCCTGCCCAGTAGGGGGCGTATGCATGATGAATGCAAATCGCCAAAAACAAAAGAATAGGAATGTGAAAGTTGAAGTGGAGATTGATAGTTAAAAAGGACTTTAATATTGATCTGTGTCTCACATCATATCACTTCTGAATATACAGATTTAACAACTGGAGTCATATGGATTACTTTTATGCTGCCTTTATGTGCATTTTGGAGCTTCCAGGTTTTGGTGCCCATTCACTTCCATTGTATGGACCTACAGAGCTGAAATACTCTCCTAAAAATCTTTGTTTGTGTTAAGCAGAAGAAAGAAAGTCATTAACATCTGGGATGGCATGAGGGTGAGTAAAGGATATGAGCATTTTCATTTTTGGGTGATCTATTCCTTTAAACAGGTAATTCACCCAAAAATGAAAATTCTGTCATCATTTGTTCACCCTCAAAAACATATTTGAACCTATTTTTAAGATGTACAAATTTCAATTTGATGACAAAATTCCAACAAATTGAATTGTGTAATTTTTAATACAATTAACTTAATTAAACTTCAAATATTTAGTTTTTTTTAAATGTTATTTTGTTAGAGATTATTCAATTCAATTTGTTTGGATTTTGTTATGAAATTGAAATGTGTAAATCTTACAACTATTTTTTTAAGTGCACCCATATAGTTGTATGACTTACTTTCTTCCATGGAACACAAAAGGAGATGTTAAGCAGGATCTTTTGTCTCACTCACCATTTACTTTCATTGCGTGGAAAAAAAGATGCAATGAAAGTAAATGGTGACTTGAGGCTATCAGCTCCTAACATTCTGCCTAACATCTCCTTTTGTGTTCCACGGAAGAAAGTCATACAAGTTAGGAACGACATGAGGGTGAGTAAATTATGACAGACTTTGTATTTTTATTTTTGGGTGCACTATACGTTTCGTGTTTGAATTTTATAATAATTTTGGTCTTTTATCAAATTATCAAAGTGATATTATGCCTGCTATGATTAAAAGGATGGTTCTGGCTCTCTGCCTGTGAATCTACTTCAGCCTGTAAACAGCACAGCATGCCTCTGCTCATAGTTATCTTTTCTTGTGCAGATGTACTTCAACAGCACGCTAACAGACTCCTCCAAACTGCTGAAGCCTCTGCTGGTGTTCTCCTTCATCATCTGTGCCATCATCTGCGGCCTGACCCGCATCATTCAGCACAAGAATCATGCCATTGACGTTTACTTGGGCTTCTTGCTTGGAGGCAGCATTGCTGTTTACCTAGTGAGGCTATTTGAATTTGCTCTGTGAATATATATACAGTGCACCATATGTGTAGTAAATTTTAATAGTAATAGTAATAATAGTTATTAGTAAATTTAGTTGAATGATTTTTTTCGTCAAGTAGTCCAATTTTAATTGCCCCATCTTTCAATAACAGTTCCTTTGCAAAGCTTGAATCATGTTGTGACTGTTTCACAAGCAATTCACACTGAAATCTTCTAAATACACAAACGTAATACAATACACGGTGATGTTGGGTGCTTCAACCGGCTTCAACAGGCCAAAGCAGAGATGCTGGTCTTCACATCTCACATTTTCCCAGTTTGTTTACACACATGTCGCTGGAAACGCATCAAAATGTTTAAAGATGTTTACAATGAAAAATAGCAAAGATGGAGGCAAAAACGTTCCAGGATGCTTTCCAAACAGCAAGACAACGCAGCTGAATGAAACACAATGGGGATCCTTTTTAGAGTTATAACTTGACATTGCGTTAAAAGCGGCATGAGATGTATGATAACGGTCAAAGCTGTTCATCTAGTGCACGTTTATGTAGAAAAACATTTAAATCCAGACAGGCACATGAAGGTGTCCTGTGTAAGACCACTTTGGATGAATCTCCCATGACAGACCCATCTCTCCCCTTCACAAGTGTGTGACTGACTGAGCACCAGTGGGCGGGGCCAAGGGTGCAATGACGGAAAAATAGGCGTTGCATATGCAGATGTATTTGGTCCTTGTGATGTCACAAGTTCCTCGAATTCCAAAGCAGCCGCTTTTGCAGCTTGGTTTAAATAAATGCTCTTTTTATGTTGAGGAGGAAGTTTTAAGTTCTGAAACCTACAGTATGTTTTTTATAGTACAGTGACCTCTTATATGTCAAAAGATCAAGGAAAATTTGATTCCTCATGTCATGACCCCTTTAATAGTAAATTTCATCAGAGGGTCTTGATAATGTAATTTACTTGAATTTACTTGAAATTTATTTGAAAAATAATTAGGGTTATACATTTACATTTATGCATTCGGCTTTACAGTGAATTCAGGGTACACACTTCCCCCATCTTGAGATAAAATGACCAGCTTAATACTACTAATTCTATATATTTAAATATGAATTAATCACTCAACAAATATCAATCAAACAGGGTATTTCTACAATGTTAACTGAAAACTTTAGTGTTATACTGCATTCTTTCAAATATACATTCACTGAGCACTTTATTAGGAACACTAACGTCCTAATAAAGTGCCTTACGTGGTCTTCTGCTGTTGTAGACCATCCACCTCAAGGTTCGATGTGTTGTGCATTCTCAGATGCTATTCTGCTTTCTACAAGTGTACAGAGTGGTTATCTGAGTTATCGTAGCCTTTCTGTCAGCTCGAACCAGTCTGGGCATTCTCCATTGACCTCTCTTATCAACAAGGCATTTCCGTCCTCAGAACTGCCGCTCACTGGATGTTTTTTGTTTTTGGCACCATTCTGAGTAAACTCTAGAGCAGGGGTCAGCAAGATTTTTGACATGGAGTGCCATTTTATTTTTTCCTGGTCAATGGCTGTGCCGAACTGTTTAACATTTTCACAAGGGGAAAATCGCATAAATTTGCATGTATTTTGCATTTATTCTAATTTAATCATTTATTTTTCATTACAAATGATATTAAACAGTTTGAGTGAATATTTTTTGCAAAACCTGATGATTATGATCTAATCATGATCCTGCATGTGAATTTTCAGAGCATCTAAAGTGCTTTAATGAAAGAAAAACTGTCCTTTTGTGTTATAAGTTAACAAAGTTAATGTCACAAATTTGCTTATTTGATGACTGATCATGAAATTGTGTGGAATCTTAAATATTTCTTATATTATGTCACTGAAATCATTTAATCACTAGCACGCAAGCAGGAGAGGAGCAGGCTATTTTATTTATATGACGTTTTTCGCACCTGCATTTCAATCTTGATGTAATCCTTCCTCATGATCACGCAGCGTGTTTTCATCAGCTGAATGGGAGGCTAAACACTATTAAAGTGTGACGAGACTCACGCTGTGCATGCAAGTCATTTGCGCATCGCAAGCCGATCAACTGTTTAGCCCTTTTCAGATAATCGCACTAAAACTTTATTTCCAGGTTTAATTTTTATTTTGAATAGAATCAGATTTTTGAACCCCACCTTGTGGGTTTATGTTTTCTCTTTAATCATTTAATGTAATTTTTAGTGTGACCGTGGTTTAAGGAGGGTGTACCTGTATGCTGGTTTGGAAATCTCAAGGATTAACAGTGGTGTTTTCCTTATTACATCACGTGTTGTTCTGAAAGCAAAAAGAAACAAATGAAACACGGAATGTAGGCTGTCATCCGTGCAGTCTGACCGAAGCAAAGCTGGTGCGTTTACTCGTGCGATTAACAGATAGTGAAGCGCTATCTGCTCATGATGCGCAAATGGCTTGCACGCGCTGCACGAGTCTGTTGGGTATACTGCAGTCTCGTCACATTTTAAATGTTTGGCCTCCCATTCAGCTCATAAAAACACGCTGCGTGATCATGAGGAAGGATTACATCAAGATGTAGATTGGAATGCAGGTGCGGAATTTATATAAATAAAATAGTCTATTCCTCTCTCGCCGTTGCTGGTGTGCCAGTGATTACCCCTCTGCATGCCAGTGCGTGCCATAAGTTGCCGACCCCTGCTCTAGAGACTGTTGCGTGTGAAAATCCCAGGAGATCAGCAGTTACAGAAATAATCAAACCAGCCCGTCTGGCACCAACAATCATTCCACGGTTGAAATCACTGAGATCACATTTTTCCCCCATTCCGATGGCTGATGTGAACATTAACTGAAGCTCCTGACTCGTATCTGCATGATTTCATGCATTGCACTGCTGCCACACGATTGGCTGATTAGATAATCACATGAATAATAGCTGTACAGGTGTTCCTAATAAAATGTTCAGTGAGTGTACATGTATGTCAGTATAAATTCCAAGACTGCTGCTGTATTGGTCAGCGAAAACAAACAAAAATGTACTTTGTGCACTTCTAAGTACGTTTTGAAATGGCTGAAATTCTAATAACAGGAGAAATACTGTGTTTAATCCATTCAGGGTTTGTTTGCTGTTGGAAATTTCCAACCCAGTGAGGAGAACCGAAAAAATCAGCTTCATGTTCGGGATTCTCACCAAACTGTGACTGACCTCTGCCAGCAGGGTCACCACCTCCCTGCCAAGAGCTGTAGTGGCAGTGACGGGCTCTCGTCATCGTGCTCAGAGGGCATCTTACACCGCAACACCCAGCACCGCCAGGCAAGATCTCTTAGCAGCCTGAAGAGACTCGGTGGAAATGTAGAGGCCATCACTCCCCGCAGTACTCCACACAAGGAGAACATGGTGACCTTCAACACCCTGCCCAGAGTCCATACGCCCACCATGGACGAGTCTGCCTTCCGCAATGCCACCATCCACTCCTCCTCTGTGGATTCAAGTAGATCCAAGCTGCTGTTGTCGCAATGGAAGAGCAAAAATGAGAACCGTAAACATTCCCTGCATACCACCGAAGGTGGAGCCGGACAGTCTCCGCCCAACAGCATGGAGGTCCGCTGCAGCTCTGAACCACTGACTGTGGGAACCAACAGTGAACACCAGGCACCTGGAACGCCGTACCTCAAACTGGCTACTGGAAGTACGACTCTACCCAGCAACCCTAGCGGAATCACTGGTGGCACTCGGATGCCCGTCCAATCTCGTCCAGGTTCCTCGCAGTTGGTGCACATCCCAGAGGAGACGCAGGAGAACATGGGTGGTTTGCCAAACAGCAGCAATGTTCGAGACAAATGGCTGATGAGCATGGAAAGGAGTGTGGACAAGGGTGAAGTACCAGTGGTTAGGACTAACTCTAATGGTCAGCCACGAATCATGCAGGTCATTGCGATGTCCATGCAGCAAGGTCTACTGCAAGGAAGCTCACCCAGTTCTGAAAGTAGTAGTCACACTAGCTCCACAGCACCATTGCAGCGCTACAAGAGCTTGACCGAGGAATCTGGAGGCCAGAGCAGCACAGGTGGGGCCATCATAAGAGTGGAAGCCCATCCAGAAAACGACCAGCCCTTAATGCATGCACACTCCACAAATGGAAGTGGCTCTTGGACCTGGAAGTCCCAGAGTAGCTTTAGACAATCATTTGAGCTTAACGACTTAAATCGAGATTCAGAGAGCTCGGAATCCGCTCGGGACGGGAATAGCTCTACGGACAGAAAGAAGAATGGTCCTAAAGTCGTTGCTGTGCCAACTGTTCCCACCATTTCCACATCAGGCAGGGACCACCACCACCCCAACCAAACCATTTCCACCATCCGGGTTACTCCTATGGAAATGACCGAGTCTGGGCCAGGGAGCTGCGAATCTAGCTTGCAGAGAAAAAACAGGATCCTGATCCCTGAAAGAGGAAACAGCCCGGACACCACCAGGAATATTTTTTACAAGGGAACGTCAACCACACCGGCTTTCAAAGAGCAGACAGACATATTTACCTCTAAAACAAAGACAAATTAAAAAAATCTTTAGAGGTTGGGAGTGTTTTCGTTTAAAGATTTGCTATATATTTTCTGTAACACTTTATGGACAATAAGGTTCTATCATTTAATATTAATTGACAAATAGTGAACATAAACTAACAAGGAATAGAATATCTTTATTGTCATTATATAAGTTCAGTTATTATTGCACAGGTACAACGAAATTAGGTTTGCGACTCTACTTACGATACTATAGAACAATACTTTTACAGCGTTTATTAATCTTGGTTAATGTTAATTTATTTAGTAAAACATTTTTAACATTCAAAGTTGAATACTCTACGTTAACACAAATAGTGATGCATTATGAGCTAACAATGAACAATAGTATATTTATAAAATAAAATAAAACAAAAAATAAAGGTGTCAAAAAAAGATTGTTCATTGTAAGAAAAAGTAATGCATTAAATAATGTTAACATATAGAACTTTTTTGTAAAGTGTTACCATTTTTCTTTCACATTTTCGTTCCTTTTTTCTTTGTTTTTCTGATGACTCATACCATTACGTGTTACGCATGAGATGATTCACTGAATATATAAAATATATAACAGCAGAAAAAGCACAAAACCCAAGCTGTTGTAATTCTGATCAGTTTTGTGATAATGTTGTGACATATACTGTCATATTACTGTATAAATGTATAGCGGCAGTAAATCACATGGAAATGATTTTACCCTCACTGTGAACCTAGAACTGTGACCGTGCCAAGTTTGAACTGAAACACTTTAAAGGAAAATTCCGGGTTCAATACAAGTTAAGCTCAATCGACAGCATTTGTGGCATAAAATTGATTACCATAAAAAATTATTTTGACTTGCGCCAATGGGGCCACTCTGTAAATGTTAAAATATTCACAATTTCAAAAGGATAGCCACAAGGCATAAACAATATGCATGTTAACATGATCTTAATGTGATAAAATCGATTACTAACCTTTTTGTGGAAAGTTATAACCAATTTTACAACTTCGTTGCCATGGCGATGTAAAGTCAACAAACCCTAAAACCTTAAAATGACTGTAAAAATTATGACAACGTTACAGCTCAAATAATAGAAACGTTTTTACAGAAGAATTCATGTAAGTGCTTTTATAAAATTATAAGCTTCAAATTTCTGCCTTTAAGCCCACCAAAAATTGGCCCCCTTCAGTTCCATTGTAAGTGCCTCACTGTAACCCAGATTTTTGCTTTTTTTTTTTTAAAGGACGGACGAGTAGAAATAATTTTTTTGTGGTTATCAACATTATGACACAAATGCTGTCAATTGAGCTAAACTTGTATTGAACCTGGAATATTCCTTTAAGCATTTATCATCTCAGATATCGCTAAAGTTTGTGATTTTTCATATGGTGTTAATAAATCATACATTCATGCATACACTGATAACTATGCTAGCTAAAACTCTAATTTTTGTATTCTGTAAATAGCTTTTAAAAATGGTGCTGCCCCTATACAAAAAGACAGGTAAGAAAAAACAGACTCTTGGAAAAATGGAAAATGTTATTGCTTTCCTATCTGTTCACTCTCAAAACTGTGTCATGTGAACTTTCTAATGACCGTAAGTGCTTAGAATATTCTTTGTAGCAAACGATAGTCTCTAAATGACATGCACTTCACGTTTACTACTTGCAATACAAATATTTATTTCTCCTATTGTCACTGGATCCCAATCAGGTGCAATGTGATAACCTTTCAGCATCAAGTCTGCTGTCTACACTAAATGCGAAAATGCTATGGCACACTACACAATGACAGACAAACAGAGCATATTTAATGTTTAATATAAATTTATGTAGAGCAGAATTTTGGACCAATGAGATTTCACTGTGGGCTGGACTACCCAGTGCAACTAAGCAACCTAAAAAATGTCCTGTTGCTTTATCACATTGTGCCTGATTAGGACACTATGTGAGAGTATTATTGTAAAAAGCTCATCTAATGTTTATCTTCCACTCTACTCAATTGTATATTTGCATACAATAATCATTTTTTACTTTTTTTTCCTATTGACAATTCTGACAATTCTTTTAGCTCCATTTCCAGATTTTAAAGCCAAACAGATATATTATATTTTATATTCTTTTGTGTAGCCCACATAAAAAAATAATTAAAATAATTAAAAATGGCTTTACTGTTCAGAGGTTTTAAAATGAAGGCAAAATGAAAACAAGAGTGGCTTGTTGAATCGAGTGCCATTTTAGCTACTACTAACTATAGCAAACATAGAGTCCATGTTAATAAACTGTGTAAATTTTTACAAACTGTACATTTATGTGCCAAAGTGTATTTTAAAGCAAAGATTCTCTGTTTTAAAAAAATTATATAGAAGTCTGTATTCTTATAAACTGATCCACAAACTGTGTCAGCACAGCTGCAGCCAATGCATGGTAGTTTGATATTTCACGTTTTTTTTTTTTCTTTCCTTTTAGTAAATGATGCATTTATGTAGCAGCTGCAAGTGTAATTATTTCTACCGAATATAGAACACTTGCTGACAATCTTTATTGATTAGGTTATTTTAAATCACATCAGAATACACTGTAATATGTTACTGTATCTCTTAACATGGCAGAGATTGTTTAGGTTAATGTGTAATGATGATGTTAGAAATGCATTAAGCATGCTGGTAGCAGTGCGTGTGTGTGTGTTAAAGAAAATTTTATTCTGTTGCACTCTGTGTAGCTCATCAACACAGTGATGTGAGGTTCAGTTTGGATCGGAATGAATCCAATCAGACCTGTTACAGTGATGTTATGTGTTAATGTTACAGCAAACTGACACAGAACAAAAAACATAAAGCTCTGTTTAATGTACGTCGCCTCTAGAAGACAGTCCGTTTCTAACTTTACATGTTTCTGTTTTACTCAAGTAACAGGTTGGACGAAGAAAAACTGTGCTGTATTAGTGTTTGAATAAACATTTGCTACTTAACCTGATCTGTCTTTTCAACTACAAAATGACTTTCTGCCAAAAGTTCAGACATCCAAAATTAGATTAAAATTGCGAAACTATTTTAATTTGCAAAATGATAACTGGAACCATCAATCATTGTAAAATCCACTCTGTTTCACATCACATTTTATACTTTGCAGTATTAACAAAGCAGTACGCTTGAATTCCATTCCAAACATTTGACTGCTGGTCAACTGCTCAAGAAAACATTGAAGGCATGATACTTAAATTTTTTGCCTTCGTCCTTTTGTCCATTCTCACAAATTCACTCTGTCAGAAAATTAGCCCGGTCAGATAACTTGCATCCCTTCCCCTAAACCATCCGACGTCTCTTGAATTAGCCAAACCAAAGCTGGCATTCAGCACTGTACCCATGGCTATTCATTTGATGAGGGTGTTTTAAAAGAAACATTAATTTCAAATCAGATCAAGAATGCAAAACACCACACAAACACACACTGAGCTCCATTCAGGATTGTGAAACGTTGGTCTCGTTAAAGACTGCCATGTGTAATTATCATCGTAGAGTATAAAGTAGGTCAGTGAATTGACCTAAATTTAATGTGAGTGCTGCCAGATAAAACTCTTCTCTAAGGAGCATATGAAGCAAACTAAAGCAAAATAAAACAATGGCAGGATCACACATAAACTGAAGATTCCCTCACTCCCTTAATAGATAGCCTTGTAGATATTTAGTATGAAAGTTACTACAATTACCTTCTTGGTTTGCTGGTATTAGCTAGTCTCCCAGCCTGGTCACGCTTGTTTTCTGGAGATCAGTTAGCAGACTAAACCAGCTAAATACCTGCTTGGCCAAGATAGGACACCAGCTTGGTCTGTCTTAAGATTTTCCAGCAGGGTTCAGGCTTTTACTTTTTAGTTTATGGATGACCAAAAACTTATTAGGCCACACAACAGTCTTGGAGTCTGAGAATCTAACATGGTAATTCTAATGCTTTGGGTTCCCAAGGAAATCACAGACCTTGAATGTAATTTAGAATGACAGGAAAACAAGTATTGCCTTTTGAATTATTTGGCATTTCCTCATGTCTGATAAATCAGGAATTTTGTATTTTGATAGGTTATGTATCTTTGAATAATGTATTGTACATAAACTATACAAACTATACAAAAACTTTACCCAAACGTTCCCCATGGGGAATAAAACATATATAATTAGTAGATGGAAATTAGTATGATTGTTCAGGTAATGGCTGAAATTTTCGAACCTATCAGAAACAGTTTAGAGGGCAAATCCAAAATTCCTTTACATGAGTCAAATGGAATGAAATTCATAAATAGGGAATGTAGATGACCTTTGGTGTTGTCATGAAAATTACAATGAATTTGCTTACATTCACAAAATTAAAACTCAAATAATTACAGTAAAGGTATTTAAAAGTGGCTGTAAACATTTAGAACAATTTTAAACAAACTAAAATGAAACCTAGTTTTCTGGTCTTAGCTAGTCTCCCATTTTGGTCTGACTGGTTTGTTTGCTGGTTTTAGATGAGTCTTGTCTGCTGGTCAGGCTGGAAGACTAGCAGGCTGACTTGCTAAACAAGCTAGACCAGCTTAAACCAGCTAAGACCAGCAAACCAGGGTCAACATAGCACTTTAATTTATACGCTCAAAATTTCAGGTACTGTTTATAAAGTACTTTTATTTAACACCTGGTGTTTCTTATTTATTGTGTTAAAACAGATGATGCTACGTAGCATGCTACATAGTGACCAAATTTGAGGTAAATTGAAGTCTCAGTAGGTACTTTAGCTTCAACCTTCCAATGCTAATTAATGCCCTTTTAGTGCCGCAGTGACCTTAGTGAAATAACCATGTGTCCGCACCACCAAGTTTATTTATTTATCACTGACCTCAAATTTACCTCATAGTATATGAGCACTGAAAGGTCAAAGCCTCAAGTCATGCTGTATAGCAAAATATGGGCAGCAATGACACAGGGACAGTCAGAAAATTTTTATATAAGCTTTGAACATAAGAGCCAGCAGTCAGTCCATTTTGTAATGCACGGGGGCCTCAGATCAGGCTCTTTCGCTTGGTTTCTTCACACTTTAGGTGACAAATGGTATGTGTGTACAGTTTGTAAGCAATGATCCGTACACAAGGGGCAGATGTTTCCACAACAGTGAAGATGCTCCCAATAGTTGTTGCAGTGCATGTCCAAAAGCTTTTAGTGACATAGATCATTGCAACTGTCTGCCAATATCCAAGTGTGAAACCTTAAAGGCATTTTCACACGTTTCATGTCAACATTCCCCAATGCTTACGATCAGGGCTTCAACACATCTTTTCCTGCTTGCACCAGCCTAAGCTGGTTTGCTGGCCTTAGTTCTTTTAAGATGATCAAGCTGTTCTCCCAGCCTGGTCTAGTTGGTCTCCTCTAGCTATGCTCTTCTGAGTTCAATGCATTGGGGAACACTGACACGAATCATTGACAGTCAACATTGAAAGTCACCACTGTTTGGCAAACTCAACGTTTTTTGAGCATAGTTGTTTAAAAGTGTAATGAAATCATTGTTTGCGGTGCAAATCGCCTCAAATCTCCTTTTTTATATGTAACAGTAACAGTGCAGTTTTGCCATAATAACGAGAAAAGGGATATTAAATATAACTACAGAACTTAAAGGGTCCATAAATGTCCCAATAACACAAACATAACATATGATGCATGGTTCAGAAATGAAAGTCAGTCTCAAATTATGGGACCAGTACACACTACAAAGAAATTTGGCAATGACGAGCTGTGATCCCTGGTGCAAACATAAAAGCTTGAATGGAAGAACAAAGGCTTCATGGAGCTTTCATTTGCAGTTTCCTCCTCCCTAAAGATCATGTGCAATTCTCACTCTAGTTGATAGACTACAGTTAGTTTGCAGGATAATGAGAATATCTTTTCATTATAGCCCTCAGGGAAGTACAGCATTTCAACGCATCCAGCTTTTATGAGCTGTACTCTCAACAAACAAATGCAGCTTTAGAAAGGCAGGGGAACTTTTTCATTCATTTAATGGAAAGACTGCTCTTCAGACAGCCTTTACCTCTCCTAACTCCATTCAAATTGTCTAGATTGCAACTCTATAAAGTATAGTTGTGCACCTAAACAGACAACAATCTCAAAAGCCCCTTAACGTGCAGACATCTCTTATGTAGACGTCTTATGTAGATCACTTATATGTTCCTTACAGAACAGGTATGATACAGCTCATTGGTATTGTTGTGCAATACTTGCACTGTTGCTGTTTTTATTACAACCTTAATTAAATGTGCAATTAATTATAATTATGCACATTTCTTTGCAATTTTTTGGCTTTGTTTCAATGAAAACTGCAAATACAATCACTGCGAACTTTATTAGGAACACCATGGTCCTAATAAAGTGCCCAAAGTGGTCTTCTGCTGTTGTTGCCCATCCACCTCAAGCATCAACATGTTGTGTGCATTCTGAGATGCTATTCTACTCACTACAATTGTACGGAGTGGTTATCTGAGTAATCGTAGCCTTTCTGTCAGCTCGAACCAGTCTGGCCATTCTCCTTTGACCTCTCTAATCAACAAGTCGTTTCTGTCTGCAGAACTGCCGGTGGCTGGATGTTTTTTGTTTTTGGACCATTCTGTGTGAACTCTAGAGACTGTTGTGCGTGAAAATCCCAGGAGATCAGCAGTTACCTAAATACTCAAACCAACCCGTCTTGCACCAACTATCATGCCATGGTCGAAATCACTGAGATTACATATTCCCCATTCTGATGGATGATTTGAACATTAACTGAAGCTCCTGACCTGTATCTGCATGATTTTATACACTGCACTGCTGCCACACGATTGGCTGATTAAATAATCGCATGAATAAGTAAGTGTACAGGTGTTTCTAATAAAGTGCTCAGTGAGTGTAGATCCACCCTAACGACTCATCCATGCAGCTAAATTCCTTTGCAAAAAGTGTGTAATCTTGTTAGAATAGGAAATCTGTGTTTCTGATGCTTATCTCTGGATAAAACTGCTTTCGAACAGATATTTACACACACTGAATGCTTTGAGGGTGATTCTCAGGAGAGGTAACACTGTTTGTTAGTGGCCTACAACTGAACCTTTAGAAACATCTGTTCAGTCTCCTCACCATGGGTGTTCTCTGAATAACATTGTTTCTGTGTTGACTGCAACACACAGCACTGAAATCTGAAGAGCTGACAGAGATTTGGTCCTAAACAATGCATAGTTAGGAGGGGTCTGTTTGATAATTGTTTCTTATATCACCAACATTATCAAGCCAAAGTCTGTGCTGTACAAATCATTTTGGAGGGAATTTCTGAAATGATGAGAAACATGTCTGTGTTCAGTATGGATACTCTATACTACACTGAAAAAATTGCTCTGTGGCTGAACATGACTCAGTCATGGACAGTGGTTCCATGTGTTTGAAATTAGTTTTCTTAACTTAAAATTACTATGTAATCTCAACACAAACACTTTGTGTAGAAAGAACCTAGCTAAATTGGGTAGACCAAACAAAATTAAGACATGTAACTCAAATAAATCTCCTTTATTTCTTTATGTACTAACTAGTGAAACTGAATGTTAACATGCTAAATACATGCTGGTTAGAAGCTCTACAGACTTTAGTTTAGTAACTATACTACGGTTAGAAAAGCATTTGCTCAACAAAGTAAGCAATAAATTTCATATGCAACATCTACCTGTCCCCCAAAGTAGGGGAAGGAATTGTTTTTCCAAGATTGTCTGGTTCAGTTATATTCGTTTTATCGTATGTGGAGTTTGAGTTAGGAAACCTGTAAGCCCAAGATCACACCTTTACACCTACATACCCACATATACCCACACACACATCATAAATGCTTGACCTAATTTTCGACACATGATAATTTTTCACACGTGGTGTTACACAATTAGCAGTGCACTGAGCCGTAAAGCTAATTGCTGCAATATCCTCAACCACCATGCTGACATTTAGGATGTGTTCACATTTGGCAGGTTTGGTTCGATTAAAACAAACTCTGGTGCGATTGCTCTGTTAGTGCGTTTCATTTGAACAAGTGTGAACGCTGTCACCCGAACCTTGGTGAGCACCAAACAAGCGGACCGAGACCGCCTGAATAGTGGGTCTCAGTCTGCTTCCAAACGAACTCTGGTGTAGTTTGATTGATATATGAACGCAACCTGGACCAAGACATCTAAACGGACCAAAAACAGAAAGTAATTTGCCTAATACTGACCTTAAGCATACCTGGTTCTTCTCATCATAGGTGCTATGTTGCCCATTACAGTTCGGTACAGGCGTCGGAACCGCCGTCAGCCGTCCTTGCAGTATATCTTTGTTTGTGTGTGCAACGGAGGAATTCCTGGCACTGTTTTGACTCCTTTACACATTTTATTTGCTCTTCGTTTGTTCTCAGCTGGTAAAAATACCACCATATATACATATATAAATATAATGAGCGCATTTCACCCAGCAGCCAGCATTGTTTTGGATGATCGTTAAGTTACGTCATAAAAGCTGTCCAATCAGTTTGTGAATTTTTCCTGATGCCTTTTGTTTCGTATCTTTAGGTTCGATGTTAAAAATGCCAGTGTGAACGCTAAGCGAACCAGAACTAAATGTATCAATTTATTTTTTGGTCTGGACCAAGAGGACCAAGAGAACTGAACTACAAGTGTGAACACACCCTTAGAGAGAGACAGGCAGACATACATTTCCATGCAGTTTATGTGGATGAAAGAAGATTTTATTTATCAAAGTAGCTCAACAGCTTGAACAAGCATTATGCCACATGGGTTATTTACTATTAAAGGTGCTGTAAAATTTTGTTTTTGGAATGGTATGCAAAACATTTTCCTACTCCCTGAAAGATATCACTAAAATAAGTGTCCTGAGATATCTCACTGGTCTCTGTGATAGCACTAGACTGTGTTAACAGCTAATGAAAATGTGACTGTGGGCTGCGGACAAATTCTTTGATCAGACTTTGATATGATTTCTCCCTCTCAGTTATTTTGCATGTTCTCATAGTGTAGTAGTTGAAGCGGTACATTCAGGTGTAATGTCATATTCAGATTCAAAACAGTTGTCAGCTGATGGCGCTATTTTGCTACATGGTTAGACATCCGTAAGAAGACGCACTCAGGCTCAATGCTATCTTTGGAGGGTGGTGATTTGGAAAGAGGGGATCGTGTCTAATTCAACGGCTCTGTCTCGTGGAAGTTCCAGAATGGCTAAAATCGCTTACAGCACCTTTAAATTTATTATAAGTCTGCAAGTGTTTCGGTTCATAGATAGATAAAGAACCATAAAAAGAAACAGATAAGATGGAGAAAAAGATAGAGAAAGTGAAATTGTATTGACTTCACAGAGCTAACTACGTATAGGTATGTGCGGAACATAATGGGTGTCTGCCAATCTTTGGGCATTTTCAAACTGGGATGGGAGTTTCTAAACTATCCAATGAAAGTAGGGAATGTCAATGGTTTGAAAATGCCAACTGACTGGGAAAAGCCCATTTTTGTTCTGCAGAGACATAAGTCTCGTGCTAATAGACCTTTTTCACACTCCGGATTTTGGAACGCGGAAGTAAATGTTTGCAGGGTAAACTTCAACAGCGGTGAATGGGAATGAATGAGAGATCACAGTAAATATTATTTTCACTTACCCATTAACTCCAAGACCAAAAGAAAAAATCCACTCTTAGGTTGAATAACTTTCCAGAAGAAGAAAAAAAAATAAAGAGCTGTGGATTAAGACAGTAACATGGGAGAAGATGCCAAATTTACTGTCACTCTCTCAGCAGCTGTAATAGAAACCCCCTCGCAGCTGTGGTAATTCATTTTTTAAAACTAATTCCAAGGCATTATAACACAAAGAATGTTTGTACATTTACATTTAATGTTATACATTTACACTCAATATTTAAAAATGTATAATATAAAAAAATTGCGAGATTACACTGCTAAATAAATCGGTAACCCATCATCACAGTCTGTGAAAAAGGTCTATAGATGGAAAGGCCACGTTTCCACCTCCATCAAAGGACACTGCCCCCTGCTGTCTCACAATACCAACTGCTGAAAGCTGCTAAACCTAGCTGCTAAAAGCAGCTGTCTTCATATTTTATTAGTGTTTCATTTAATTTCCCCAATAATTAGTACATTTGACATTTGAATATATACAGCCAACTAAATTGTAACATTTTCAATAATTAAAACTGACAACGCGTAGCAAACACGAGTCTGGTGCTGGTAAATTCTGTTCAATAATTTGCAGAGTTACTGGACAACGTTACTTTTAAAAGTGTTACATTATAGCCATGTAAAGGTGGTTAAAATGAAAACTGATGTGCTAGATTTAAAAGGTTTTCTTTTGTATTTTTATGATAGGACTTTAGGCCCGGATTTTATTTATTTATTTATTTATTTATTTATTTATTTATTTATTATTATTATTATTATTATTATTTTGTGCAGTTCTGTAAATATTCACGTTTGCATTGTTTTAGCTGGGTTAGGTGCCATTTGTACTGTTGCCAAGAGTAACCACCTGTTTGAGGCCGTGCTTGCTTTGGAGCCCTTCTATACTATGAAACCTACAAGCTTATCATAAAATAGCATAACACGGCAGTCCCATAGACATTATATTGGTGGTACACTGGCAAGGGGACAAGAGGCCTGTTATTTTGAATGGATGTCTATGCAGGAGTTGTGTGGGAGTGTGCTGAATAAACTATGGCAAGCTGTTTTGACATTTATTCCTTAAAACTTATATCTATTTTTACGTTACTATTACTTATTTTTTATTGACTAGTAACTATTCCATTAGATAGAGTTGAAGTCAGAAGTTTACATACACTTAGGTTGAAGTCATTAAAACTAATTTTTTAACCACTCCACAGATTTCATATTAGCAAACTACAGTTTTGGCAAGTCGTTTAAGACATCTACTTTGTGCATGAGATTGTTTCACTTTTAATTGACTCTATCACAATTCCAGTGGGTCAGACATTTACATTCACTAAGTTAACTGTGCCTTTCAGCAGCTTGGAAAATTCCAGAAAATGATGTCAAGCCTTTAGCCAATTAGCTTCTGATAGGCTAATTGGCTAATTGGAGTCAACTGGAGGTGTACCTGTGGATGTATTTTAAGGCCTACCTTCAAACTCAGTGCCTCTTCGCTTGACATCATGGGAAAATCAAAAGAAATTAGCCAAGACCTCAGAAAAGAAAATTGTGGACCTCCACAAGTCTGGTCCATCCTTGGGAGCAATTTCCAAATGCTTTAAGGTACCACATTCAGCTGTAAAAACAATAGTATGCAAGTATACACACAATGGGACCACACAGCCATCATACTGCTCAGGAACGAGACGCATTCTGTCTCCTAGAGATGAACATAGTTTGGTGCAAAAAGTGCAAATCGATCCCAGAACAACAGCAAAGGACCTTATGAAGATGCTGGAGGAAACAGGGAGACAAATATCTATATCCACAGTAAAACAAGTCCTATATTGACATAACCTGAAAGGCTGCTCAGCAAGGAAGAAGCCAATGCTCCAAAACTGCCATGAAAAAGCCAGACTACAGTTTGCAAGTGCATATGGGGACAAAGATCTAACTTTTTGGAGATAACTTAATGTCCTATAGTCTCATGAAACAAAATGTGAACTTTTTTCCATAATGACCATTAGTATGTTTGGAGGAAAAAGGGAGAGGCTTGCAAGCCGAAGAACACCATCCCAACCGTGAAGCATGGGGTGGCAGCATCATGTTGTGGGGGTGTTTTGCTGCAGGAGGGACTGGTGCACTTCACAAAATAGATGGCATCATGAGGAAGGAAAATTATGTGGATATATTGAAGCAACATCTCAAGACATCAGCCATGAAGTTAAAGCTCGGTCGCAAATGGGTCTTCCAAATGGACAATGACCCCAAGCATACCTCCAAAGATGTGGCAAAATGGCTTAAGGACAACAAAGTCAAGATATTGGAGTGGCCATCACAAAGCCCTGACCTCAGTCCGATAGAAAATTTTGTGGGCAGAACTGAAAAAGTGTGTGCAAGTAAGGAGGCCTACAAACCTGACTCAGTTACACCAGTTCTGTCTGGAGGAATGGGCCAAAATTCTAGCAACTTATTGTGAGAAGCTTGTGGAAGGCTACCCAAAATGTTTGACCCAAGTTAAACAATTTAAAGGCAATGCTACCAAATAATAACAAAGTGTATGTAAACTTTTTACCCACTAGGAATGTGATGAAAGAAATAAAAGCTGAAATATTTAATTATTTTTACTATTATCCTGATATTTCACATTCTTAAAATAAAGTAGTGATCCTAACTGGACTAAGACAGACAATGTTTTCTAAGATTAAATGTCAGGACTTGTGAAAAACTGAGTTTAAATGTATTTGGCAACGGTGTATGTAAACTTCTGACTTCAACTGTACTAGTACTTTTTCATTAGGCACTAGTTCTTATTCAAAAGATACTAGTATTTATTCATTAGGTACTAGTACTTATTCAATAGATACTAGTACTTATTCAATAGATACTAGTACTTATTCATTAGATACTAGTACTTATTTATTAGATACTAGTACTTATTCAATAGATACTAATACTTATTTATTAGATACTAGTACTTATTCATTAGATGCTAGTAGCAAGACTTCATGACAACGGTTGCGCCCTCTCATTGTCTCTAGTGAAAAGCGCTACAGAACTACAGTGCTGTGTACACCAGCTCTGATTTTTCTGCGCTGTAGTCTTGAATATTTTACTCCAGCACCAAACGTGCATCGTTTATGCCCTGTCCCGCTCCGCACGCTTTGCCTCTGTTCCCCGAATGTGTGTAGACATGAAGTGCCGCTCAAGTTAACGTGGTTCCAAAGTGCCTTTTAGACCATAACGTTTTTCCCTACATTTAGCCTTATTAATAGCATGTTACAGCCTTTAATAATAAACAAATCGATTTCTGTTCTAATTTTGTGAAAATTAATCAGATGTCATCATCTCTGGAATGGATGACAAGGAAAGACAATAAAATTACTAGTTGGTAGCCTAGTCTTTCTCACTTTAATGAAAATATAAAAATGTTCCATTTAGACTTTTTCAAAATTTTCTCTCAGGGGATACCCCTGAACCCCTATACAGCATCATTCCACAGTCACAAGGGCTTATACTCCCATACTTGGGTATCTGAATCTAAAGAAATATAAAAATATTTCATATTAATGTAAAAATATTCAAACAAATACTGGACTGCTGTCATTATGCTTCAAAATGAACAGATGATCTTTTAACATTAATGTTCAAATGCACTCAATTGTTAAACTACAAATTATATATATATATATATATATATATATATATATATATTTAAAAGATCCCTCAGACCCCACTGCTTTGGCTGTCTCTGGACCCCCAGTGCAGTTTTGTAGTGACTATTTTGACTGTTTAGAATGTTTTTTTTTTTTTCGCCAACTTTGAAAAAAAAAAAGTTAAATGTGTAAATGTGAATGTATATCGTGATAAATATCGATATCGAACAATCTGAAAAAGAATATCGTGATAACAATTTTGGCCATATCGCCCAGCCCTACTTACTAGTATGTATTCGAATGGATACTTGTACTTATTCAATAAGTACTAGTACTTATTCAATAGGTACTAATACTTATTTATTAGATACTAGTACTTATTTATTAGATACTAGTATTTATTCATTAGATATTAGTAATTATCCCATTAGATACTAGTACTTATTTAATAGATACTATTATTAGATACTAGTACTTATTTATTAGATACTAGTGCTTATTCTTTAGATACTAGTGCTTACTCATTAGATACTAATACTTATTCAACAGATACTAGTACTTATTTATTACATACTAGTACTTATTCATTAGATACTAGTGCTTATTCAGTAGATACTAGTAACTATTCCATTAGACACTAGTAGCTATTCATTTAATACTAGTACTCATTCACCTGTTCACTTCTTACAAGTATGTATTCCAATGGATACTAGTACTTATACAATATATACTAATACTTATTTATTAGATACTAGTACATATTTATTAGATACTAGTACTTATTCATTCGATACTAGTAACTATCCCATTAGATACAAGTACTTATTCAATAGATGCTAGTACTTATTCATTAGATACTAGTACTCATTCATTAGATACTAGTACTTATTCAATAGATACTAGTACTTATTCACTAGGTACTAGTACTTATTCAATAGATACTAGTACTTATTCATTAGATACTAATACTTATTTATTAAATATTAGTACTTATTCTATAGATACTAGTACTTATTCATTAGATACTAATACTTATTTATTAAATATTAGTACTTATTCTATAGATACTAGTACTTAATCATTAGATACTAATACTTATTTATTAAATATTAGTACTTATTCATTAGATACTAGTACTTATTCAATAGATACTAGTACTTATTCACTAGGTACTAGTACTTATTCAATAGATACTAGTACTTATTCATTAGATACTAATACTTATTTATTAAATATTAGTACTTATTCTATAGATACTAGTACTTATTCATTAGATACTAATACTTATTTATTAAATATTAGTACTTATTCTATAGATACTAGTACTTAATCATTAGATACTAATACTTATTTATTAAATATTAGTACTTATTCAATAGATACTAGTACTTATTCATTAGATACTAATACTTATTTATTAAATATTAGTACTTAATCTATAGATACTAGTACTTATTCATTAGATACTAGTAACTATCCCATTAGATACAAGTACTTATTCAATAGATGCTAGTACTTATTCATTAGATACTAGTACTCATTCATTAGATACTAGTACTTATTCAATAGATACTAGTACTTATTCACTAGGTACTAGTACTTATTCAATAGATACTAGTACTTATTCACTAGGTACTAGTACTTATTCAATAGATACTAGTACTTATTCATTAGATACTAATACTTATTTATTAAATATTAGTACTTATTCAATAGATACTAGTACTTATTCATTAGGTACTAGTACTTATTCAATAGATACTAGTACTTATTCATTAGGTACTAGTACTTATTCAATAGATACTAGTACTTATTCATTAGATACTAATACTTATTAAATATTAGTACTTATTCTATAGATACTAGTACTTATTCATTAGATACTAATACTTATTAAATATTAGTACTTATTCTATAGATACTAGTACTTATTCATTAGATACTAATACTTTTTTATTAAATATTAGTACTTATTCTATAGATACTAGTACTTAATCATTAGATACTAATACTTATTTATTAAATATTAGTACTTATTCAATAGATACTAGTACTTATTCATTAGATACTAATACTTATTTATTAAATATTAGTACTTAATCTATAGATACTAGTACTTATTCATTAGATACTAGTAACTATCCCATTAGATACAAGTACTTATTCAATAGATGCTAGTACTTATTCATTAGATACTAGTACTCATTCATTAGATACTAGTACTTATTCAATAGATACTAGTACTTATTCATTAGGTACTAGTACTTATTCAATAGATACTAGTACTTATTCATTAGATACTAATACTTATTAAATATTAGTACTTATTCTATAGATACTAGTACTTATTCATTAGATACTAATACTTATTTATTAAATATTAGTACTTATTCAATAGATACTAGTACTTATTCATTAGGTACTAGTACTTATTCATTAGATACTAATACTTATTAATTAAATATTAGTACTTATTCTATAGATACTAGTACTTATTAAATAGATACTAGTACTTATTTATTAGACACTAGTACTTATTCATTAGATACTAGTGCTTATTCATTAGATACTAGTAACTATTCCATTAGATACTAGTAGTTATTAATTTGATACTAGTACTTATACACCTATTCACTTCTTATTAGTATGTATTCCAATGGATACTAGTACTTATTCAATAAGTACTAGTACTGATTCAACAGATACTAATACTTATTTATTAGATACTAGTACTTTATTTATTAGATACTAGTACTTATTCATTAGATACTAGTACTTATTCAATAGATACTAATACTTATTCATTAGATACTAGTACTTATTCAATAGATACTAGTTCTTGTACTTATTCAAGAGATACTAGTACTTATTCATTAGATAATATTTCTTATTCATTAAATACTAGTACTTATTCTGAATGTTACTAGTAAAAAAAATTATTTTACTAGTACGATTTTTTATTCTACAGTCACCATTCTGACTAGTCATTGCATTTGACGGGTAAAAAACCAGTTGTTACTAGTAAGATATGAAATGTTACTAGTAAGAATAGGAAAATACACTAGTGTCTAATGAATAAGCACTAGTATCTAATAAATAAGTACTAGTATCTTAATAATAAGTACTAGTACCTAATGAATCAGTGGCGAATTCTCAGAGCCAGCAAAGCCTTCTCTGCTGGACTAACATGCCAAATAAATAAATATTTTTCATCCTTTCATTCTCAGTCACCTTTATGCCTATGTGTTTTTAATCACTTTACACTCTTAATTAATCAAACAAATAGAGAAAAACGAAAAGTTTATCCAGAATTTATTCCTTGATGCTTACAAGCAAAGTGTGACAACTATTTCACAAATCGCATGCCCGAAGCAGCACGTGAGTCTGAGCTCCACCCCCTCAGGCCTTCAGAATTTCCACAGAATCCCTCAACAGTGCAAATGAATGGGCAACTAAAGTCAGATTGTCAGATTCATCAGCCAATCAGATTGATTTATTTGTTCTTGGTGGGTGTGATCTTTAGGATATGTCCCGGTCGAGGCCTTCTAGCTGGCCTTGAGTGGCGCAATCACGCTTTAAGTGATGTACGTAATTCAAGAGCGAAAAGTGTAAGATCAAGCTGTCTGACAAGTTGGCTGTCATCACTGCCGGTATTGCCGTTGAGAAAGAGATCCTTATGGATTTAAAAACACTGAGCTTGACTTGTGCATGACCGTGTAATTGCTTAATTTATTAAACAGGAAAGGAGGACTGATTTTCACTTCAAGTAAATTGGTAAGTGCTTTTTGTATTGTTATAGCACCATCAGGAGTTTTCTAAGTGTAAATTAGGCTGCTTGAGCATTCAGTGTTGGATCAAGTTTTGAAAAGTAGTGCTGCATTCCATTCAACTCAGAAAGTCGGATTTTCCAACTTCCTACTAGGAAAAGTGCAATGGAATGCATCTTGAAGTCAGAATTACAACTTGTAGGCTCGTGCAGAAATTCTCAACTCCGATTTCGCCGAGATGCAGGGGCATGATGTCACACAAACATGTCGACACTCAGGGAGATATACAAAGTAAGTGATAAACATTCACTTTATTAAGTAATATCAATAAATGAGTTTGTTTCCACATTACATGATATTAAAGCTTGTTTAACAAACGCCTGCAGAAACAGGTGTATAAAACATTATAATCACTTTTGATAATCGTACACCTGTAGCACAAATGCTAGTACTGCAGCATTGCTAGGAGACATCTCTAATGAGAGTCAAACCCCTGCTAAGCTAAAGGGAGCATTGCAGTTTCGTTTCCTTAAACGTCATCTTCCAAATATCGGGGAATGGAATTTATGGTCGGAGATATCAAGTAGTAATATCCCTCATCCAACTTGAATGGAACGCAGCATAACCGTGTACCCTGACGAAACGAAATTTATTGCAAGCAACATTTAAATAGCAAATATTATTAGATAGATTTTTCCAGGTATTATAGACCTCCTTGGTAGATTCATATGAAAAATTATTATTTTTGAATGTCTGTTCGGGAGACGGTCATTTCACAAAACAGTCAAGCTGCAGTTAAAATTAGGCTTGCTTGAGCATAAAGTGTTGTTTCAAGTTCTGGCTTTCATGCGTGGACGTGTTTTTAAAATGTCAATTGTTATTACTAGTTAGCTGTGACATAATGTATGATGCCCAAAGGCATAGGGTGTCTTATTCATTGTGAAACTGTGTTTTCTTAATGGCATGAATCACACTGAAGGCCTAGACTTTAAATGCACGGCCCGCCACTGAAGTACTAGTATCTAATAAATAAGCACTAGTAACTATCAGATACATACTAGTCAGAAGTGAACAATTTATCAAATGCAGAATAAGTACTAGTATCTAAAATTTGGAGATATCTCCAACAACAAAAGGAACTAGTAAGAATGTGGTTTGGGATATACTAGTACTTATTCAATAAGTACTAGTATCTATTGGAATACATACTAGTAAGATGTGAATAAGTGATATCTGAACCACAGATCTCCATAGGAATCAATGGCAAAATTTTGAAATATGTTACTAGTAACAATGGAATAGTTACTAGTCACTACTGGAATACATACTAGTAACTAATGAAGAATTACTAGTATCATAAATAAGTACTAGCACCTAATGAATAACTACTAGTATCTATTGAATAAGTATTAGTATCAAATGACTAACTAATAGTATCTAATGAATAAGTACTAGTAGGCTATCTAATAAATAAGTACTAGTGCCTAGTGAATAAGTACTAGTATCTATTGAATAAGTACTAGTACTGGTTGAATAAGTACTAGTACCTAATGAATAAGTACTAGTATATAATGGAATAGTTACTAGTCACTAAAAAATAAGTACTAGTAACATAAAAATAGATACTAGTATTTTTTAAGGATGAAATGACAAAAGTGCTTGCCATAAATAAAATGCTTTTGTGAGGAATAAGCTAATCGCTTAAGGAATTCATCGCCTGTCCGCTAATCTTCATCGTGTTTCACATTAAAAAAATAAAAAATATTTTGAAATTAACTTTGTGTGACGTTTACAACGATGAAATTGCTGTTTTATAAGGAAGACGCGGACAATTTTGCGACAGGTAGATGTCAGTTTACGGCTCCCCCCGTTCATTTGTATCGTATCCGCAAACGGTGACTTACTGTCGTAGCACACTGGTTGATCGTTACGTTCTCTCCTGTGATAGTGCCGCGGAGGTTGTTATTTAGTTAAATAAAATAATCTCTGAGTGCTTCCTACAGAGAAGAGTACCTGCAAATGTGAAACCACATCGAATGACGACTGTAGAGAGCAATGACAATCAAATCCCAGATATTTAATGCATTTTAGAAATACCGGTCAAAAGAGGATGTCCAGAAAAAGAGAACACATAGTCACCCTATGGGTAAATTATTCCTTTAATAAAATCCATGTCATAAAGTCTATATATATACACATTGCTTTACAAAATACACAATGGTATAGTTTCCACTCGCAAACACATACACCTGTACACCGTCATTTATCAGTTTGTTCCTGTTACTCCTCAGAACTCAGTTGCTGTTCAAGATCAGTTGAGCTTTTCTGCCATCTGCTGGTGGGTAAGTCTCACTACAGCTAGTTTACAGCATATCAGCTGAAGCTCCTGACCCATATCTGCTTATTTTATGCACTATGGGCTGGTTTGAAAACATCCAGTGAGGGACAGTTTTGTGGACGGAAATGCCTTGTTGATGAGAGAGGTCAACAGAGAATGGCCAGAATGGTTTGAACTGACAAAGTCTACAGTAACTCAGATAACCGCTCTGTACAATTGTGGTGAGAAGAATATCATCTCAGAATGCTGTTCTGAGATGCGGGTTGGCACTGTTTTGGCGGCACGACGGAGACCTACACATATTAAGGCAGGTGGTTTTAATGTTGTGGCTGATCGGTGTATTTCATCATTATTTTCTGTTTTGAAATGCAAGAGAATGCAATAGCCCTTTGATTTTGCATGAAAGATATAATGCATTTTCTTTGACAAGTTAAACTGCAACAAAAACATGAAAAACACTAATGCTGAATTGAACTCACGGATCGAAAACTGATTAGATATTAACATCTAATAATCAAACATGTTGCATGTTTATCATTTTATCAGTTAAAGAGTAATGGACTGTGTCTCTCTTCTTATATCCAGGAGCTCATTGTGATCAGCAATGGAGAAGATCTGATAGCTGACCAGATGATTTCACACAGGAGGAATGCTCAGCTCATATAAGGCTTTGGGAATGTTCTAGTAGCCTTGCCAGAGATTCACTTCCGTCTACAAACCTTTGATCCAGCCATTACATGGGCAGAAATGCAGGCCTTCAGCTTCCAAATCCTACCACAGACATAGTATATCATCAGTTAAGCCAAGTCACTAAACCCAGTACAGGTGGGAGACCATTTGTATATTTCCTAAAAAGAAACATCAGGTGTACAAAATATTTAACCATACAAAATAGTTTAGTTATTAGGTATATATTATAATACCAGTTGTGTGTGCTAAGGAAAGCATCACTGTTTCTATTGCATATAATTAGATTTATGAGTTTGTGATACAGACATAAATAATACCTCAAATCATGTGGCTTGGTGAGAAGAGGTGTGCTATTACTTTTCTAAGCGATCAGACTAACAATTTTCGCCATGGCATATGATAAAACAGGCGCACACAAATAATTCCATAGACTTACACTGAAGGAGGGGGCAGCCCTATTCTGACTCACTGCAGGGTTTTCTGGCTGCCATGGCAACAGAAGCAGTACCTAAAGCAAAATCTGGGCTGCAGCTGACAGTTGAATCTTTGTAGGATTTTCATCAACATAAAACCTCTGGAACACTATAAGGAATAGATGTCAAACTCTATCTGTACATGTGGCAGTGATTTATTTTTGACACAGGTTTGAGAGTGATTCATATGATCCTGTGTCTTTTTCAGAATGCTCAAAGATCTTTGTCAGCACAATCACATGTCTCTTTATCACCCTTTGTCTTTACACAACAGATGTACATGATAAATGAGAACATATCTGCTCTGAGATATACATAAAAAATACAGAAACTCTTTCTTACATACCTAGTAAATGATTGTTTTATAGGGATAGTTCACCCCAAAATGAAAATTATGTCATCATTTACTCACCTTCATGTTGTTCCAAACCTGTATGACTTACCTGTTCTTTCTGCCATGGAGCACAAGCAGATGTTAGGCAGAATAACAGCCTCAGTTGCTATTCCCTTGCATTGTATGAAAAAATGCAATAAAAGTGTATGGTGACTTAAGACATACTGCCTAACATCTCCTTCTGTGTTTCACTAAATAAAGAAAGTCATACAGGTTTGGAACAACATGAGGGTGAGTAAATGATTTGTTTGGGTGAACTATCCCTTCAATATTGCAAGTGATGATGAAAAGCGTTTTAAATGAGGTACAGATACGTGGATTTACAGGTTGGATTTACATTGCATGTCTCTATATTGATCTGATTTTCACTGTAAGCTTGTTGAGCTTGATTTATCATCATCATCAGCTATTTTTTTAATTTTCATGCAGAGCTCCCAGTAAAGGTTAAATCTGTCTCCCCGTTCAAATCATTTAGTCTCTTTCACACCCACACGCATACATTCATGCAAGCCTGCGCTGCAATTTCACACACCAACACACTTTTAGACAAGATGCAACTGTAAGCAGATTTATCTCCCTGCAGACCAGTTGTCATTGTGTGGTTGGTTGTTTATGTATGTGATTTTACACAATCAAATCTACAGTATACTGATAAATCTCAGGAGGAAATATTTGAGCACTTTGGGGAACAAATATCTAAAATGATCCTTAAACAAATGAGTTGTTAGGTCCTGGTAGGAAGGCAACAAATTCAAGACATCTTTGTATTCTGTTGAAGTATGTTTCATATTGATCTGGATAATTGTTCCATGCATTCAATGGAGAATATCCTTTGTAAAAATCTAGCAAAGTTTAATGAAGCTTAATTGGCTTGTACACTCTTGCCATGGCAATGTAGACTGGGCAATATTTCAGTTCAAATACATATTGTTAGAAATAAAATAAAATGCATTATTATATAAAATATTTATATATATATATATATATATATATATATATATATATATATATATATATATATATATATATATATACACAGTATATGTAACAGTATAAGGATGGGCAAGGAGGCGGGAACAGGCTGAACAGTCACGTAAAGTTTAAGAAACTCAACATAAAATACACACACAGATAAACACACACACAGACAGCTATATATATAACATCCATCTATCTATCCATCCATCCATCTATCCATCCGTCAGTCCATCAATCGATCCATTTATCAAAAGAGTAGACTGATCTCCCTCTCTCTTCCTCTCTCTATTGCTCTACTGCAGGGTTGTGAAAGTGTGTCTGTCTGAAACAACAATCAAATATTGACCAGTGCTTCAAAGACATCAACCTGACATTTAGATCCAACTGAATTAAATCATCAGCATCACATCTCAACTGCATCTGAAATACAGAACTGACAAACAGATTTATAACAGGATTGTTTGTATCTCATGAGCTGAAATGGAGGTACAGTTATATTTGAACATTCTCTTCTCTTCTCTTCTCTTCTCTTCTCTTCTCTTCTCTTCTCTTCTCTTCTCTCCTCTCCCCTTCCCTTCCCTTCCCTTCCCTTCCCTTCTCTTCTTTTCTCTTCTCTTCTCTTCTATGACAGACTGTGTGTAGGCAGCTTGGCTGAGTGTCAGTCAGTCCCAGGCTGCTGAGAGGCAGGACAGCGTTCTTGTGACAGATCTGCCCTGGGTTTCTGTTCATTAGAGGGCCAGCGGGAATGTGGCAGGCTGCAATGATGTTGTACAAGGCATAGCCGTCAGTAATGTCCCACATTGGTGTGTTCATCCTGCAAGCTGTCCCTGTATGTAAGTGTATGTGCCTGTTAAGAATTGATTAAATCTCCAAAGATGATTTATGTGAATTATCCATGACTTATAGAAAAATGTATGGTATTACCTTGTTTTTGGATGCTACCATGATAGTAATACTATGCTAATCTTTGAAGAACCAAAGAGTACCGTGTAAATACCATGATATTATATCAAAGTACCATGTTATTATCATTTGACAACATCACTGCACCATGATACTGCCACAGCATTTTATGTAAGGGTGATATGAGGATAGAAACTAACTCACTCATAATACTTTCTATACACTTACTGCTTCTGCCACATGAATCTATGGTATTCTATGTTACTATGGTGAAACCGTGGGATTGATGGAGCCTAGAACCACCTAGCAACCACCAGAAGACCTTAGAAACCACATTTCAATGTGCTAAAAAACACTCAAAACACCTTGGCAACAGATTTAAAATACTGTGTCTGAAATGTAAGTTACTCTATAAAACTTCTTGACTATAGAATAAGCAATATCACACTCACAGTCATGCTGTTTTTGAATATGAATTTGTGAATCTTTCAGTACCACCATGCTATACTGTAAATCAATGTCCAAATATGATAAAGTATTGATACCATACATTGGTACCACGACAGTACTTTTTTGGAAGTGAAATCGAAACTGAAACAGCAGATCTACTCTGTCGATACACAATCAGCCAATTTCCTTTTGGGTTTACTTTATTCTGTGCTTTTACAGTATGAGGAACAGGCACATAATATGGTTTGGAATCTCATGCAGAGTTTCCCCTGTGCTGTGCGGGGCTATCTTTAGCCCACTAGGACCAAATATCTTGGCATGGGTTCAGCCCGTTGCTATGGACACTTTTGTAGAAGCTCCAGGCTTCTGATTAGTTAAAGTAGAGTGGAACCACGTGTAGCAACACACAGCAAAGAACAGATCTCACAAAATCCTGCACACTCATTTGTCTATTTAGACATCAGGAATTAAATCTATGACTACTTCCTGAAATCCATGGGACGGGACAGGCAGTGCATGCATCAGTATGTTTTTAATCATGCAATATTATTTAGCTTTATTTCCCAATTGTGGCATAATTGCACACATATGAACAACATTGTGGAATTTGATTAATCAAGACAATAATGAGAAATTAGATCCCTGCCGGAGAACCAAATAATATAGAAATAATGAGCTCTGAGCTCATCAAGTTAATTACACGGTGAATGGTCATGGGAATGGAGTGAGCCACCCGGAGCATATAGTCAACACTCCCAGAACAACTATATTACTGTCAAATAGATTTTTACTTTTTCTAAAAAACATTTACCCATGTAAAACTCGCTTTGTTATGCCATTTCTAGGGTGTTCAGATCACTATTCAGTCTCTATGATATTCTGGTCTCTAGATGGCTTGGGTCTTTCTTCAATGTATAGTAAATCCATGGGATTTTTTTTGCATGTTTTATTGTCTGCCTGGTGAAAATCAAATATATACTGTGTATAGTATATATCTAATATATCAATAATGTTTAAAGAACAAATGGTGTTGGACGAGTTACTCACCAAACTTTAATACTCAGGGTTAGGGGTTTGTTGAAATCCCTAACCTTAAGAAAGAGCTATAAAAATAGTGATGCTTATTTTATCATGTACCACTAAAAAACCTACTATCTTTATTGGCCTCTTATTTCCCTATCTGTCACACACTCGACGTTGTGTCGATGTAGTGACACTAGGGGTCACTCTTGGGAGCCCGAGACACCTCTGGTCTTTGATAAAAGGCCAATGAAAATTGGCGAGTGGTTTGCATGCCACTCCCCAGGTCATACGGGTATAAAAGGAGCTAGTATGCAACCACTCATTCAGATTTTCTCTTCGAAGCCAAACGGTCATGCTCATTGAGCTGAATTTCTACTGTTCATTCAACTCTGCTGGATCTGACGGCGCATTTCAGCGGCTTCTCCCTCCTCTGCACTGGTACACTGCAGAGAACGCCCCTGGACGCTTCGGCAGAAAAAAGAGAGTATATTTTCTGAAAGATTTTAATTCTCTAAAAGAGTATATTTCTCTAAAAGAGCGGCACACAGGGAACGTCTTTTTAAAGACGTGTCTTTTTAAAGATGCCTTTCCGATTGTGTGTTATTCCTGGTTGCGGTCGTTATCTCTCAATTTCGGATGGTCATGATCGCTGTCTTTCGTGTCTGGTCGCAACCCACATGGAGGCAGCGTTTGTGGATGGTTCATGTTCTCACTGCGAGAACATGACCATGGCAACGTTGCGGTCGTGGAGCAGCTCCCTGCCTAGGTCCTTATACCTACGTGTATGAGGCCAGTGCGTCTAGTACTGGGGGTGATTTGGGGACCCCAATGGGATCGCCTCAGTCGGGTATCCCCCCGCGGACCTCCCATTCCCCAGCACGCTCGTCTGCCCCAGCCGCAGGCTCATCTCACGGTTAGTCTGGCCTCTTGTTCGGAGCCCGCGAAGATAATGAGCTCTCGAGCGCAGCATCGGAGAGCGGGCTTGTCCAGTCGGATGCAGAAACCTCAGCTGGGCTCCCCCCTTCGGGGACGATTGCCCAGTCACAGGCTGATGCAGAGATGACGGACATGCTTTCCCAGGCGGCCGCGAGCGTCGGGCTAGAGTGGAACCCTCTGCTCTCCCCTGAACCCTTGCAGCTTGATGATTGGTTCCTGGGCTCGCGGCGCCGCACAAAGCAGCCACGCCCCGCTCCAGTGCCTTTCTTCCCGGAAGTGCACGAGGAGCTGATGAAATCGTGGGGGGCACCTTTTACTGCCCGGTCCCAATTCCTCAGTTCCCTCACCCTCACTACCCTCAATGGCGGGGCGGCCAGGGGCTATACGGCGATTCCCCCAGTAGATAAGGTGCTCGTGGTGCACATATGCCTGCAGAGAGCCGCCATCTCGCGCGGACGCCCAAAGCTCCCGTCCAAGCCCTGTAGGTTCACGTTGTCCCTGACGGCTAAAGCCTACAGTGCTGCTGGACAAGCCGCCTCTGCCCTGCACGCCATGGCTCTTCTGCAGGTCCACCAAGCCAAGGCCCTAAATGAACTGCACGAGGGTAGTTCCGCCCCAGATCTAATGCAGGAACTGCGCTTGGTGACCGACCTTGCTCTCAGAGTGACGAAGGTCACGGCGCGGTCTCTCGGTCGGACGATGTCCACATTAGTGGTCCAGGAACGGCACCTTTGGATCAACCTGGTCGAGATGGGTAAGGCCGACAAGACACGGTTCCTTGCTGCCCCCATTTCCCAGGCTGGCCTATTCGGCGACACCGTCGAGGACTTTGCCCAGCAGTTCTCAACGGTGAAGCAGCAGACGGAGGCTATCCAGCATATCCTGTCCCGGCGTGGCTCAAGATCCCACACCCTGTCTGCTCATCGCCAAGGGCGTCCCCCTGTGGTTACTGCACCGGCTCCGCTGCAGCCCGCCCCTTCAGCCCGGCCCAGGAGTGGAGCCCACTGCAGGAAGCATACGCCACCCGTCTCACAGTTGGCCGCTAAGAACCCATGGAGGTCGTCAAAGCGGCCCTGAGACGGGCAACCCAGTGTCAAAGAAACCCACTCATCTGGAGCTGGTAAGAAGACCACTCCATACCCCGGTGGAGGGCGGGGTGGAGAATCTTTTGTTGCCTTTTTGTTTGATTTCGCACATGCCCAAGTGGCTGCGGTACCCAACAGTTCAGCAAAAGAGCGGTTTCCTTCTTCCCTGTGTCACATACCCAGTGTGCACGGCTGTCATCACGACTACCGTCCATGGGTTTTCCTTGCAGGATTGGCGCTCCAGCGGTGGTCTTCCCACCCCTGAGCGCCCAGCTGTGGCACACATCCACCCCCGATGTGACAGTCTCCACGGGTCACGAGGACAGGCCTCTTCCTCCCCTATCCCAAGCTGTTCTGGGGATGGTCACAAGGAGCCAGGTAAGTGCTTCAATGTCCCTAGACTCAACACGGCCACGACTTGGTGTGGCACCTCGAGCTCCATCCCGCTGCCAGTACGTCCGACGACGTTGTCCCCTTGGTCCCCCTTGCACTGAACTTGGATGCGTGGCTTGCATTTTCCAATCCTGGATGGCTGGTCCGGACCGTCTGACTCGGCTACGCGATTCAGTTCACCAGGCGCCTGCCCAGGTTCAGCAGTATCCACTTCACCTTGGTGAAGGACGAAAACACTGCTACCTTGCGTGCGGAGATTGCTACCCTCCAATGGAAGGGCACGATAGAACCTGTCCCTCCGGCCGAGATGAAGAAGGGGTTTTACAGCCCCTACTTCATCGTACCGAAAAAAGGTGGTGGGTTGTGGCCAATCTTGGACCTGCAAGTACTGAACCAGGCTTTACACAGACTCCCGTTTAAGATGCTGACGCAAAAATGCATTTGCATTCTCAACTATCTCGACGACTGGCTAATCCTAGCTCACTCTCGGGACATGTTGTGCGCACACAGGGACTTGGTGCTCTCATACCTCAGCCGACTAGGGCTTCGGGTCAACTGGGAAAAGAGCAAGTTCCTCCCGGTTCAGAGCATCTCTTTCCTCGGTTTGGAGTTGGACTCAGTCTCTTTGACAGCGCGCCTCACGAACGAGAGCGCCCAGTCGGTGCTGGCCTGTTTGAAGGCATTCAAACAGAAAACAGCGGTTCCACTGAAAATTTTTCAGAGGCTCCTGGGGCATATGGCATCCTCAGCGGTAGCCACCCCACTCGGGTTGATGCATCTGCGACCGCTTCAGCACTGGCTTCAGACTCGAGTCCTGAGATGGGCATGGCGCCGTGGGACACATCGCTTGGTCTTTTCAGCCCTTGGACCGACCTCTCGTTTCTACGGGCAAGTGTTCCCCTAGAACTGGTCTCCAGGCACGTTGTGGTCACAACAGATGCCTCCAAAACGGGCTGGGGTGCTGTTTGCAACAGGCACGCAGCCGCCGGCTTGTGGACGGACCCGCGACTGCATTGGCACATCAACAGCCTCGAGTTGTTGGCAATTCTGCTCGCCCTGCGGAGGTTTCGGCCATTGATCCAGGGCAAGCACGTGATAGTTAGGACAGACAACACGGCAATGGTAGCATATGTCAACCACCAAGGCGCTCTGCACTCTCGTTGTATGTCACAACTTGCCTGCCGTCTCCT
Organism: Myxocyprinus asiaticus; assembly: GCF_019703515.2. Lineage (NCBI taxonomy): Eukaryota > Metazoa > Chordata > Actinopteri > Cypriniformes > Catostomidae > Myxocyprinus > Myxocyprinus asiaticus. Next base: position 9,284,511 of record NC_059384.1, read on the forward strand.
CCTCTGGAGCCAGCAGCACTTCAAGTCGCTGCGAGCCACTCACATCCCGGGCAACCTCAACACTACAGCGGACGCGCTGTCATGGCAGGTTACCCTCAGGGGAGAGTGGAGACTCCACCATCAGGTGGTCCAGCTGATTTGGAGTCAATTCAGACTGGCACAGGTGGACCTGTTCGCCTCCCAAGAATCCTCCCACTGCCCGCTCTGGTACGCCCTGACCGAGGCCCCCCTCAGCATAGATGCGCTGGAACACAGCTGGCCCCCTGGCCAGCGCAAATATGCGTTTCCCCCAGTGAGCCTACTTGCACAGACTCTGTGCAAGTTCAGGGAGGACGAGGAGCAGGTCGTCCTGGTAGCACCCTACTGGCCCACCCAGATGTGGTTCTCGGACCTCACGCTCCTTGCAACAGCCCCCCCCCCCCGGCGAATTCCCCTGAGGAAGGACCTTCTTTCTCAGGGACGGGGCACCATCTAGCACCCACGACCAGACCTCTGGAATCTCCATGTCTGGCCCCTGGATGGGACGTGGAAGACCTAAGCGGTCTACCACCCGTGGTGGTAGACATGATCACTCAGGCTAGGGCCCCCTCTACGAGGCACCTGTATGCCTTTAAGTGGCGTCTGTTCGCTAAGTGGTGTTCTTCCTGACTGGAAGACCCCCAGATATGCGCAGTCAGATCAGTGCTTTCCTTCCTGCAGGAGAGGTTGGAAGGGCGGCTGTCCCCTTCCACCTTGAAGGTGTACGTTGCCGCCATAGCAGCACACCATGACACAGTCGACGGTAAGTCCTTAGGGAAGCACGACCTGATCATCAGGTTCCTGATAGGCGCCAGGAGGCTGAATCCCTCCAGACCACGCCTCGTTCCCTCATGGGACCTCTCTGTAGTTCTTCAGGATCTACAGAGAGCCCCCTTTGAGCCTTTGCAGTCAGCTAAGCTTAAGGCACGCTCCTTGAAGACTGCCCTCCCTCCTATTTGGATCGCACGCAGAGCTTTAGGATCTCTGAGCAGCTCTTTGTCTGCTTTGGTGCACAGCGGAAAGGAAGCGCTGTCTCCAAGCAGAGGATCACCCACTGGCTCATTGTTGCCATAGCTATGGCATATCACGCCCAGGACATGCTGCCCCCGGTAGGGCTACAAGCCCATTCTACCAGGGGTGTAGCGGCCTCCTGGGCCCTAGCCAGGGGTGCCTCTCTAACAGACATTTGCAGAGCAGCAGGCTGGGCAACACCCAACACCTTTGCAAGGTTTTCCAACCTCCGGGTGGAACCGGTTTCGTCCCAGGTAGTGGCACGCAATACAAGCGGATAAGCTCGGGATAGCCGGCCTGGTGTATCGCTTGCACATAGTGCCTTCCACCTCTTCTGAGCTGAAGACGTGCGCCATTAATTCCCAGTAGAGTTCACAAACTATGTTGCCTGGTTGACTTCCTCCGAGCCCTGTGGCAGTCGAGTTTTCGGAGAGACTCGCTGCCAGCCAAGTACACGTGCTAACTAATAGCCCTGTTCTGGGGTAGGTGCTCCACATGTGGCAGTTCCCTGTAAGGTAACCCCATGCGATATATATATCTTCTGTTAATTCGTTTCCCTGTTGGCAAACTGCATCTTCCTTGGGCAGAGCCCCAGTCTCCATGTTTGTAGTAACTCCTCCCTGTTGGGTAGGATCTACCTTGAGACTCTCCACATGGTCATGAAGAGCATGTGACGTATTTTTTCCACTTAAATACCCCCCCTTTGGGTGAGGTGTGGTCTCCGCGGTGTCCTCCCCTTGGAGGTTACGCAAGTAACCAGGACGATTTCTAATGTTTTTTAAATAATTTTTAAATTAATTTTAAATCTGTCTTCGCAAATTCTACCAACTTTAAACAGATGCCTTGAGGGGAAATGTTTATTTGCAATTCCCTACTGTAACATGAACGTGAGGGAAATACGGAGAGAGAGAAAAAAGGATAAAATATCAGCATCTTAGCAGGGGATAGTACTGTACAACACACACACACACACAACCTCCATCAAGCCTCAGATGAAACCTCAGTATATTGCCAAAAATTATTTTTGCCTTGTTTAACAGTAAAAACACCTAAACATACATTTGCATCCTAAGCCAAATTGCATAAGATATTAAGGATTTTAGGGAATATATCTTGAAACATTTTTGTCGCTTTGGAAAAAGCGTCTGCCAAATGAATAAATGTAAATGTAATGTAAAATTATTGTTTATTTTTCTTACCCTATTTGCAGAAGATTTTTGTTTTTTTAAAGTAATAGTCCACCCAAAAAAGAAAAGTCTCTCATCATTTACTCACCCTAATGTTATCTCAAATTTGTATGACTTACTGTCTTCAAACGAAGACATTTTGAAGGATGAATGACGTGTTTTTTGTTCATTCAATGAAGTTAGTGAGGTCCAAAACTTTAAATCTCCAAAAAGGACATAACAGGACATTAATCCATGTCTGCTGAAGTGATATGATAGCTTTGGGTGAGAAACAATGCAAAAATTCAGTCCTTATTCACCAAAACTCTTTACTTCCGCCCAACTCTTCTATTCATGTCCATGTTCATGTGTCCTCATGCTCTACACATGCGCGTTTGCGTGTTCTTCCAAGAACCGAAGTGTGTGTGATACAACCGGAAGTTCTCATGAGAACATGCAAACTTGCAAGCATCATGCATTACTTTTTTCCTGCCTTTACAGTAATTCCTTTTTGGAGCTTGAAAGTTTTGGACCCCACTGACTTACATTGTATGGACAAAAACTCACCATTCACCCTTCAAAAATTCTCTGTTCCACAGAAGAAAGTCATACAAGTTTGAGACGACATGAGGGTGAGTAAATTATAAGAGAATTATAACTTTAGCATGAACTATCCCTTATAAATCTCACCATTTTTTGTTTTTTAGATTTATGCTTAAAAAAAGACAACAAAAATTTCCCAATGAAGAAGGAAACACTTAACAGCTCATGGAATTTGCTTCTCAGGAAAATGTATCTTGTTTTAAGTATGATTAAATATTTTTACTGGAAAACAAAGCAAAAATACTGATTTCGAAAGTGAGTTGTGGACACTAGCTGTACTTCTTTCCTTTTCAAACTAATTTTGGCACAGAGTAATTTAGTAAATTATGTCAGCAATGATGGCTGCAAATGTGGGAAACATCTAAGGGGAACAACAGCTGATCTCTGTGTGTGTGTGTGTGTGGGGGGGGGGGGTATTATGCTATAATTATGGTTTATGAGGACATTTCTAGTGTCCCCATAATTCAAATCGCTTAAAAAACTTACTAAATGATGTTTTTTTGAATATGTAAAAATGCAGAAAGTTTTTTGTGAGGGTTACGTTTAGGGGTAGGGTTAGGGGATAGAATCTATAATTCGTACTGTATAAAAATCATTATGTTTATGGAGAGCCCTCATAAGGATAGCCGCACCAACATGTGTGTGTATGTGTGTGTGTGTGTGTGTGTGTGTGTGTGTGTATATGTTTAAACTACATTGTGGGGACCAAATGTCCCCACAAGGATAGTAAAACCTGAGATCACCTACCTTGTGGGGCCCAGACACGAGGGAAATGGCTTATTAAACATACTAAACTATGTTTTTTTGAAAATGTAAAAATGCAAAAAGGTTTCTGTTAGGGTTAGGTTTAGGGGTAGGGTTAGGGGATAGAAATTATTGTTAGCTCTGTATAAAATCCATAAAATCCATGGAAATCTATGGAAAGTCCCCACAATTATATAAAAACAAGTTTGTGTGTGTGTGTGTGTGTGCAGGCGCATTGTGTGGCAGTTGTATGTGGGCTAACACATGGTAGGGCAACCCAGCTCTGACAGACTGCGAGCGGAGAGAGAGAGAGAGAGGAGAGAGAGAGAGAGATGATAAAGGGGAGGGAGAGGGGGTGAGAGAGAGTGATAGTATTAGAGAAAGAGAAGAGGAGAGTGAGTTAGAGAGAGAGAGAGAGAGAGGGAGATACAGCAAGAGGGGCAGCCTGCCAGTGAATGGTAACACAGGATCAACCCTCAGCCTACAGTACCTGCACTTGGACACACACACGCACACACACACACACGGTCGTTACACACATACAGCCATGCTGGAATGAACAGACTGAATTCCGGTTTGCGCTTCCCAAACTAAAAACCTCTAATCAGCACAAGATAACGGGTGAGTATCTTTCTCTCTTTGTAGTCTGTTTCTATCCAATATTGCTGATATTATTTATTGTAGATTGTTTACTTGTTTCTGTTATTCAGTTTAATGTAACATTAGTCCATTTCAAATGTAAATGTATTTTGTTGCCTGTTACTTTACACTTGGACTTTGTAGACTGGCTGTTTGGTTAACTGGTCATTAGTTTATGGTGTAATTGCTTTGCTCTTGCTGAGAGGGAAAGTATGTTTTTGTTTTGTTCGGTCTAAAAAGAGTGAGGGGCCATTGATTCTGTAAGCTTTTAATTCCTCTAAGCCTTCCTTGTACTTTTTGCAAGCTGTCCAGTCTTGACAGTGGGAGGTCCGTAAAGCCTTTGTCAACAGATTTAATGGGGTCTGACTTTTAGAAACCCACAGTTTGCTGTTGTCAGTCAGAGCATCGGGGGTTTATGGCATCACTGTGATGGCATCATCACCCTTGCTGGGGCACCCCCTTGTTTCTCAGCTGACCACGTGTAGAGAGCAATAGGATGTATTGTAATAGCTCATACCTGCAAATGGTACATGAAGAAACTGCAAGAGAGACAGAAAGAGAGTGTGAGAGACATGGAGAGAGAGAGAGAGAGAGAGAGAGAGAGGCTGTACTCGCTGAAAGCATCCTGTCTTCCTCCCACATATCTGAATCAGATTATTGAATGTGAATATTTTAGCATGCGGCATACAGACATGCCAAATGATTGTTATACCAAACATTACTTATATAACATATATTCTGTCATGCTGTAGGTTACTTCTAAAACCTGTGAAGAGTATATTACATACTATTGTGTGGCATTGTTGAATTCTTGATTCTGACTGGTTGACACACATTCCGAGGGTGTTGATTAATTAAGCAATAAGGCACTCGAGGCTGTACCATATTGTGAATATAGTCACAGATGACTTGGCACAGATGACTATAGTCACAGGGCGATGTTAGGCATGACACAAAGTGCCTGCAACCCCTTCAGCCGTAACTACATTCACAAAATGGCACAGCCTCAAGTGCCTTATTACTTTTATGAAATGGGTACCACATAATACAAATATTAAGGACACAAATGTTCATTAAAATGTTATATTTTGCAAATAAAATCATTAAATGCCATCCTTCCGGCAGAAAATATTCACCTTATTCAGCCCTGCCCCTTTTTAGTGCTCAGCGCTTCCATGTTTTGTCTCTTAACTTCCAGTTTGTATTGCTACTGAGAAGAGTCAATCAAAATGGATTATGTTTGGGAGCACAGAAAGTATTTTTCACCAAGTGTTGATGGTGTGAGTTCACACCACCCCTTTACTATGTGAAAATGCTAGTGAGGTGTTTTGCTTTTACTGTAAATGTTCATTTTTCCGACACCCACGGAGGTAAATTGAACCTGGCAAATCACATTCAGCTATGACACACTGCACTTTTTCTTGATACAAGCATTTAAAAGTGCTGTAAGAGATTTTAGCCATTTTTCTTCAACGAGACTGAGCCGTTGAATTAGCCACGCCCCCTCTATCCAAAACCCTGCACTCTAAGGATACCAAATGAACTTTATTGAGGCCGACATCATGCAGAAACGGTTGTTGATAACAACAGCAGCAAAATAGCACCCTCAACTGACAACTGTTATGAACAACATGGCATAAAAATGGCATTAAGCCTCAATAATTTGCTGAAACTACAATACAATGAGAGCACGCAAAATGATTGACACGTCGAAAGCGTCAGAGACCGCGGCCGCAGACACATTTTTGTTTGCTGTTTACAGAGTCTAGAGCTGTCACAGAGACAGATGCAATATCTCACGACACTTATTTGAGTAATATCTCTCAGAGAGTAAGAAAATTTTTTGCATAACTTTCCATGAAAAAAATCGCTTACAGCACCTTTAATTGTTATGCGTGTAATTCTGCTTAATTTTTAGGTTTCAACTTGTTAATACAGTAATTTGTGTTAAAATCTGTAGCTGACATGAAATTTCAAAGAGTGACAGCTCGCATTATTGCACATGCAAGTTTATAACGATAAAGGAAATGACATTAGTTTATTTGTTACCCACATTTTTAAAAGGCTTAAATGTGATTAAAATGGTTGTAAACTGAACATAAAACATACACTTTCACATGTACACTATATTGCCAAAAGTATTCGCTCATCTGCCTTTAGACGCATATGAACTTAAGTGACATCCCATTCTTAATCCATAGGGTTTAATATGACGTTGGCCCACCCTTTGCAGCTATAACAGCTTCAACTCTTCTGGGAAGGCTTTCCACAAGGTTTAGGAGTGTGTTTATGGAAATTTTTGACCATTCTTCCAGAAGTGCATTTGTGAGGTCAGACACTGATGTTGGACGAGAAGGCCTGGCTCGCAGTCTTCGCTCTAATTCATCCCAAAGGTGCTCTATCGGGTTGAGGTCAGGACTCTGTGCAGGCCAGTCAAGTTCTTCCACACCAAACTCGCTCATCCATGTCTTTATGGACCTTGCTTTGTGCACTGGTGCGCAGTCATGTTGGAACAGGAAGGGGCCATCCCCAAACTGTTCCCACAAAGTTGGGAGCATGGAATTGTCCAAAATCTCTTGGTATGCTGAAGCATTCAGAGTTCCTTTCACTGGAACTAAGGGGCCAAGCCCAGCTCCTGAAAAACAACCCCACACCATAATCCCCCCTCCACCAAACTTCACAGTTGGCACAATGCAGTCAGACAAGTACCGTTCTCCTGGCAACCGCCAAACCCAGACTCGTCCATCAGATTGCCAGATGGAGAAGCGTGATTCGTCACTTCAGAGAACGCGTCTCCACTGCTCTAGAGTCCAGTGGCGGCGTGCTTTACACCACTGCATCCAACGCTTTGCATTGCACTTGGTGATGTATGGCTTGGATGCAGCTGCTTGCCCATGGAAATCCATTCCATGAAGCTCTCTACGCACTGTTCTTGAGCTAATCTGAAGGCCACATGAACTTTGGAGGTCTGTAGCGATTGACTCTGCAGAAAGTTGGCAACCTCTGCGCACTATGCGCCTCAGCATCCGCTGACCCCGCTCTGTCATTTTACGTGGCCTACCACTTCGTGGCTGAGTTGCTGTCATTCCCAATCGCTTCCACTTTGTTATAATACCACTGACAGTTGTCTGTGGAATATTTAGTAGCGAGGAAATTTCACGACTGGACTTGTTGCACAGGTGGCATCCTATCACAGTACCATGCTGGAATTCACTGAGCTCCTGAGAGCGGCCCATTCTTTCACAAATGTTTGTAGAAGCAGTCTGCATGCCTAGGTGCTTCATTTTATACACCTGTGGCCATGGAAGTGATTGGAACACCTGAATTCAATTATTTGGATGGGTGAGCGAATACTTTTGGCAATATAGTGTATATGTGTGTGTATGTGTGTGTATATGAATATAGTGGCACCCCTTCCCCTGTCCCGTATTAACACTCAAAAAATCGAATTATAGAATTTAAATTTAATTACAACACGATGGGTGAATGACATGAGAAATGGCCAAAGGTGTCATACAGAAATATTTTTTATGACTTTGTGTTGTCTTTTGGAGTTTCATGAACACTGAGGCATATCAGTACATCTACAGCGTGATGGTCAAATCTTGTGGATTTATGAATGAAGTACTCTTGTTTTAAAATCTCCCCCCTCTGCTTCCTGTTGTTATGACATCCCCTTAACACTTTAAAATACTCATGATAACTTTTGGCAACTCTATAACATGTACTGTAAATCCACTTCACTAGCTAATTACACTTTGACATCAACACCATAGATATAGTATATATATAGAAAACACTAGACCGGAAGATCAAGACAAAATTTTCAAGATGTCTGCATGTTAGTTTCTCTGGGGTGTTAGGTGAATAGTCCTTGGCAGTACACAGCAAACAGAACATTGCTAGGCAACAAGAATATCTGTCAGCTATGGGTGCTGCTGAGTGATACAAATAGAAGTTCCGTGAAGAGGTCAGAGCTGTGCTTTATCATGAATAAAACATGGCAGTTGACCAATCAGCATCACAGTTTTCCTGAGCAACCACTGGGTGGTGCCATGATGATTCTAATTGCATGTTTTGTGTTTCTGGTCTCCAGACACAATGTAAAAACTACCGAAACGAGTGATTCAGATGGAGAACAACAACCATTTAAGTGTTATTTGGAGTAAAAATTAATTTCATGCTGAATTTGTGCAGTTGTTGGCTGTCATAACAACTCATAGTAGTTAATTATATCAACATAACCAACCTAGGACCATAGCTTCATGACATCTACATACTCAGGCGAGGCACTGTCAAAAAATCGACTCTGTTAAATATCGGCACTTTAAAGCCACTTTTTGGAAAATGTTTACAAATGTAATACTTTAAACGTCACATTACCCGCTAAGAATACACGCCAATGCAGGTGAAAACACCGGAGACCAGAAATTGAAAACAGACAAATCGTGGAACACTTCCGCATTCAGGAAAATGGTGGATAATTTTATTTTGTGCATGGCTGTGAAGTAGTTTGATTTTTTTTTTTTTTTTTTTGACGGCATTACAGTTAAATAAATCACATTCTTTCCAAATGCTACAAAGTCTTACAAAGGACTTGTAATGGCAGCTTGAGCTGTTTTCTAAGCAGAATGGATTCACACCTGAATGTGAGTTTGCTAAAACAACGCCTAATTAGCTATTTGGCTAGTAATTAGCATTATCCACTAAGTGAGGTTGTTTCAGAGGTGAAGCAAATTGTTACATTTTGAAGATTACATATTCATGTAATGTACATACATTGGAATAATGTGGCAAGGAATGTTTTTTAAGAAAAAAAAAAATGGGGTCAGTTTTGTTTTCATGTTGAATTTAATCGGTGATAACACACTGGGTTGTCATTACGTTCAGTTCAGTTTGGTGACGTTTACATGGAAATACTTTTAAAGGATTACTGTAGTTCACCAAAAATTTAAATTCTGTCATTTCTGTCAATTCTGTGCTGTCAAGCTCCATGAAGGACAGAAAACACTATAAAACCAGAGTAAAGGTAGTTTATGTTCTATTTTACAAGTCTTCTGAAGCCAAACAGTCACTTCGTGTGATGAACAGAATGAAACGTTGTCATTATTTACTCTCCATTCAAATAAAATCATTGATCAACTCCTGTATACAAAGCACAAATCAAATATTGTGGCACATCAATAACATTAAACCTTACTGGATCGTATGGCTTTAGAAGACTTGGAAATTAGTGAACAATTCACATCTTTCTACTTTTACTGTGGTTTTATGTTGTAGTTGTAGATTTGGCTTAAACATGGGGGTGGGTGGGGGGTGCATTTACCCATGTTTCCATTGATCATGGTATAAATAATGGGGGGGGGTTGTACTTCCTTGTCTTGATTCTGGAATATCAGTATCTACGCCCCTGATCTCATCAGAGTTAGGCACGAGGTCACGTTGTGCAAGGTGTTGACGAAACTTGTTTGGCACGGAGGAGCTTTTGACTCCATGCAAAATCTCAGCTATGAGAGCTTGTTTGATCTGTATTATCATTCACCTGCCGTGCACTGTGAAAACCTTTGATCTCTGATCTGTCTGTCTGTGGCTGAGAGACTATTTGCTGTGATTACAGCAGGATTAGAGCATTTTTATTTATTTTTTTACAGAATTTAAAGTTAGCACTTACAAAAGATACTAAAGGGCTATCATGGTTCAGGGTTGCTATCAGATGGTAATACCATGGTATTTTGATATATACAATGGCACTGCATGAATACCATACTTATTACCATGGTATATGTCAAAGTACCATGGTATTACCATGGTATTTTTACAAGTAATTTGAAACAAATACCAATTTAAAATACTATGGTACATGAATATGTTAATCATTCAGTACCATGGAATAAATCAAAGCACCATGGTACTACCATCTGGTAAATTTTTTGTAAGGTACATGCTTTTGTGTCATGTGAAAGAAAGAAAGAAAGAAAGAAAGAAAGAAAATGACATGTTCTGGAGGAGGGGTGGGTGGGTGGGTGGATGTCTTAATTGCTGATGGGTCTTAGACATCAGGAGAGTCAGGGGTCAGTGTTCAGTGATCACTCAACCATCGTTCAACCTGTGCTGACAGTCCAGCTGAGTGAGAGAGGTTATTTTGTGCTGCGATACCCACCTCAGGCCTGACACTGAGAACCAGTGTGGGCAGGACTAACTAATATGACCTTCTCCATTCTGTCCTCACACTGGTCATCTTAATTCCCCTCTGCCAGGCTGCTGTAATCTGAGCCTACTGTAGCAGAGAGGAATGATAATGCGTCAGAATTGTGAATGCAGGAATCAGAATTCCAGTTCTCTGGATCTTTTTGGATCATTAACGAGACTTTAATGGGCAGCAGCTCACATGTGAGTGTATGTGAGCATGTGGGTGTATCTATGTGTGTAATTTCCTCCCACGCTTAGGGTTCATTTTCAGCTGTGGATTCATTTATTCCGATTTGCTCTATAAATCAGATTTATAGACATTTGCTCTGTTCCAAAAACCTAATGAGCTGCCTATGGAGGCAGCATTTTAAGACATCATAGAAAAATGTAAGCAACCTGTGAACAACTTAAGAGAAAATCATGCCTTAAAGACATCAGTGAAAAAATAAATCCAAGATGGCAACGAGGAGAGAGGAATCTTGATTATAAATAGGCTAAAGGTACAACTTATTTCCTTCAATAATGAAAAGTATCAGTGAAAAAATGTCAGTTCTGTAATTGAAAAAAACATATTTTGATCCATCCATTTTCTATAGTTGCTTATCCTACAGTATATAGGGTTTCAGGCAGTGCTTGAGCCTATCCCAGCTGTTTTGGGCTGAAGGCAGAGAAACACCCTAGACAGGTGGCCAGTCAATCACAGGGCTAACACACACAGACAAACACATTCACACTCTCACGCACACCTACCAGCAATTTTAGAGTCTCCAAAACACCCGGAGGAAACCCACGTGAACACAGTGAGAACATGCAAACTCCACACAGAAAGGCTCAGATTGAGCCGTGACTCGAACCGTTGACCTTTTTGCTTTGAACCACCGTACATATAGGGTTGCCAACTTTCTACCAGCTAAATATGGGACATTCCAGCTATAAATATGGGAAAAAAAAATTTCAGCGGGGCTTCTGCGTGAGTCACTGCGCAATAGTTAAAGAGGTCCACCTAGAGCTTGTTTACATAGGAAAACAATAATAAAAAAAGCACGGATGGATGCAAAAACATGTAATATGCTTAAAATGAAGACCACTTGAATAAAAAAAATAATAATAATTACAAATAAAAATTACTTGACTTGATTTTATATTTGTTACAATGCTTTTTTCTACTTTTGCAACAAAATCTCAATGTTCTCTCGTTGCACTTTCAGATCAAACAAGTGATAGCCAGTAATGAAGCATTTTACCAATCAGAAATTAGCATAATTCATTCTGATACAACTAATGGCCAGTACTGTCCAATCACTGGCAACCATGTTAAAATAAAATGATACATTTTAAATTCTGAATCTAAGTACTGTTTACCATTGTCCCATGTCTGCCAACCATGTTCAAACACCATCTGCAGCCTGAAACTGGACTTTTGATAGGAAATTTGGATTGAATACTCTTGACTTCATAGGAAAGCTATTGGATGCCCCCTTGCTCCCTATTTAGTGAATGACTTAAACTCCAGTGTGCTGTCTGTCTGTACTGGTCTCAGAACAGTTCGAAATGCACTTTATTTTCATCCTAACTCCATTAAATCCTCTGAAAGCAAAAAAGTTAAAAATATTCTCAATGTGAAAATGCACAGTAAATATAGGATTTCTAATTTAACCTTGTGCTATTGTACACTATAGTGTACATTGTGTTTAGCAGCGTGGCATTTCTCCAAAAGATTTGCTGTCATTTCTCCCAAAGACAAACTCCGCTGTGATCGACGCCATGTTGTTTTGTCAATGACTCAGTGCGTCAAAAGTTTAACCCTTTATTGACAGCCCAGAGTCTCCTGAACTGAGATCAGTCGGTTTAAAATAAATTAAATTAATAAAACATTACGTTGCCTATTGCGCAGCCAAAATACAATGTCCACACATGTGTACGCGGGGTTGCACGAGGGTATTTCTCCTTTGATTACAGTGTTGTTGTTTTGGCAGCAAATAGTGTTTATCACAAGGGAAATGTAAGTCAAGTGAAGTTATTTTTATTTGTATAGCACTTTTCACAACACATTGTTTCAAAGCAGCTTCACAGAAAATCATGCATTAACAGAAAATGAAACTGTAATATCTATAAAGTCTTAAAGTCATCATTGTGTAGTTTGATTAAATATGATTGTAAATTGTCTATAAAAATAAATAATTAATTAATAATTGTATTTAGCCCCAGTGAGCAAGCTGAAGGCGACTGTGGCAAGGAGCACAAAACTCCATAAGATGTTGGTTAATGGAGAAAAATAACCTTGGGAGAAACCAGGCTCACTGTGGGGGCCAGTTCCCCTCTGGCTAACCAGCATGAATATAATGCCAATATTACTTATGTATAGTGCAGTGCAGGTCATGGTTTAAAATTTGTAAACTAAGTAAGTGTTAAGGGCCAGTGTTTATACAAAGATTTTGTATGAACTATAAGATTAATGTCTAATGTCTTTGAAGTTCAGCCTGGATTAACTGCAGAAGTTTACATTGATGCATTGTCCTTTGTTAGTTGGCGAATGAAGGCTTTTGTTGGCAAATAATTGAATAATTGTCTATGTATTCCATTTTAAGAGTGTAGTCCATCATTAGACCAAGGTGATGTCATCATCACTCAGAGACACATAGCAGTGGAGTCCGACACCAAGCAGGAACGGAGGTGCATCTGGCCGGCTCTGGTAACCTCGGGATATGAATCCCGTGGTTGATACAGGGAAACAAATAGAATAATATTAGCATAGAACAAATCACGTATTAGCATAAGAAAATCACATTAAGTGTTTTAAGGAAACCTGTACTGAACTTTACGATTGTACTAAAAGAGTCTCTCTGACATCTGCAATGTCATGTCATGAATACTGTAGGTGAGTTTACTGGTGTTTTTGGAATCTCAATGGTAAGAAACAATTATCATGCACTCGAATGCTTTAGGTTTGACACAATTCTCCTGCTTCTGACAGAAAACAAGACAGAAACATGCACTGATTGTCACTGATCTTTTCCCTGGCCACTTCTGTCAAGTGTGGTGTCCGAGCAACAAAGCAACAGCCGATATCTCACACCACTCATGCCAAAGGTTTGTCTTTCAGGTCCATTTCTCTCGGTTTGTGAAATATTGGGTTTGAGACGCTAAAAGGGCATCTATTTTGTACTATACAAAATAACTGGAGTGTGCTGTAAGCTTAGCAACATGCTAATATAAAAATTGCAGAGACCTATTTGTGTGGCGGACAAAATTGTAGCCTATGTAAGGGGTCCAATTTGGTTACTTATGATGTTCCATGACCATTAGGATGCTGCTTTAGAATGCAGCTGCTAATGTAGGCAACAAGGCAGCTTAGTAGTTTTTGGAACAGAGCTATTGTGTGAAAATCTTTCAAACACTGCACTTACAAAAAAGTACTATGGGGTTACTCTGGTACAGTGTTGGTTTCTGAAGGTAATACCATGGTACATTGATATATAGCTTATCATGGGTACTGTATGATTACCATATTCATATACCATGGTACTTTCATGATACTTATGTACTGCAAAGTATATCAGTAGTATCCAAAAACAAAAAAACAAAACAAAAAACTCGATTTTATCATGTTTTTTTTCTTAAAGGTGGTCTGCAAACTAAATTAAAAGGCAGAAGTCATGACTTCTATTTAAACAAAAACTATTTGTGTTTTCAGCCTTATATATTTAAAAACCACAGAGTATTTTGTGCTTATAATGTGTGTGGCCGGTGTGGTATTTTTAGGCAGTAAGGAGAAAGAGGTCAGATTAAACACAGGTAAATGCAACTGTGCTGATGGCTCTTTGAGGTGAGGAGCTATTCTCTGACCTGCCCTAAATAACCACACTATGACTGTGGCTATGAGCTCATTATCTTTCCGTGAATGAAAACCAGGCTTCCACTGTGTCTACAACTTAATTGATTAGCAAGTCTTTGTTATGTCACTTCACTTGCTCTCAGTGTAGATCGGGTTTTTGCTGCCTACCCTTAGAAAATATGATGTGGCGGTACCATGTTACAGTGATGGTATCAGATAGCAATAGTACTTTAATATGTACAATACCAAACTGACACTTCAGAATGTTTACCATATACTATATGGTATTTAGGCTACCTGTTACCCCAGTAGGTATGCTACCAGTCAAAAGTTTGGACACTTTCTCATAATCTTAGAAACCTTATGATAAAGATTTACGCTTAAATGCTTGAAATTATAGATACATATAAGTTGTGTCTGCAAATGATTTTTTTTACATAGCTAAAATTTGTATACTTTATTTATTTCTTTATTTAAATTGTATAAGCTGGCCTGGATGGTGAAGGATAAACAGCCAACAAGTTCTCAGCATACATGAAAACTCCTTCAATACTGTTTCAAAAGCATCACAGGATGCACCACATGAAATTGCTTGAGAAAAGAAGCTACATTGAAGAAGCTAAAATATAATCGTTTATGCTTCCATTTGTGTTATTACATTGTTTTGATGACTACTACTATTCTAAAATAAGAAAAGCAGTAGCCTAATTTTAAAGAATGAATGGTGGGGTAATTAAAAAAAATATCATGATATTACCATGGTACATGTCCAAAATACTATGCCACTTTTTTGTTTGTGAAAGTACTATGTAGTTGAAAGGTTAGTGGTCTTTTTTGTACTTGTGAAAGGTTTGCTCTCTGTTTTGTGCATTAGGCGACTTTTTTTAATGGTTTTAATAATACTAATTATTCTAAGTGCTTATTTTCCTCTGGCTAAGTGGAGAAGAGTGTGAGAGGACATAATGTATGACTGCATACCTGTATATTATTCTAGAACACTATGCAATAACCAACTCAAATACATCTCTCATATGCCACGGTCACACTGGGATTGGAGCATGCAAAATTATTTATGACAGCGCAACGGACAGGATATTTTTTTATCACACTTGAGGGCTTGTGGTTTTAATAAATAATCAATCACAAATAACAAATAATATTATATTCAGAATGTTAAAATATACCATCTTCTGTGAATTTGCAGGTCAGGGTTCGCCAAATGTCTTCGCATGAGCTTGCGTTTCCGATCTGCCATTTTTAGATGCGTTTGAACTGGAGTGAATGGAGCGCAAAGTATAGTGTGACTGTGACAAATAGTATTAAAGCTAAAGTTTGTAATTTTTTTGGTCAAAGTACTTTCTCCTGTCTCAGCTTATTATGCAAAGAACCATAAGATAGACATTTGTAGATGTGTTTGATAGTGCCAACCAGCCTGACATGGCAACATTGGCTCAACCAATGGCGTTAGTTTGGGGTTGGACTATCTGTTTGGTTGACCAGTGTCAGATGGGTGGAGTGTTTGGGAAACCTGTTGAAAAACAATTATTTTATCATTATTTAGTGGCACAGAAATTACACACTTTGGCTTCAAGATTCAGCTCAAATTAGTAGGACATCTTGCTAATTGGTGAGACATTTGAAAGCATGTTGGGTTGTTATAAGTGTGAACTTTAGTGTCATTAAGGGAAATGTCATCTTTGCTTGTGAGTTCCTGATTCCTGCACACACATTATCTGAAGTTGCAGGTAAATTAAGATTGACTGCTGGTAAATGTTAAAGGAACATTCCGGGTTCAATACAAGTTCAGCTTAATCGACAGCATTTGTGGCATAATATTGATTACCACAAAAAATGTTGTTGACTTTTTTTTTTTTAAAGGCAAAAATCGAGGTTACAGTGAGGCACTTACAACATTTAAAATACTCATTATTTTAAAAGTATAGTCACAAGACATAAACAATATACATGTTAACATGATTTTAGTGTGATTAAATCTGTTACTAACCTTTTCTGTGTAAAGTTATATCCAATTTTACAACTTGCCATGATGATGTAATGTCAACAAACCCTAAAACGACGATTTGAACAACTCTACAGCTCAAAGTTTTAACAGAAGAATTAATTGTGCTTTTATAAATTGTTTGCCTTTAAACCCTTCAAAAATTGGCCCCATTCACTTCTATTATAAGTGCCTCACTGTAGCCTTGATTTTTGCTTTTTTTAAGAAAGGACGTACAAGTCAAAAATGTTTTTTTTTTTTTTTTTTTTTTTTTTGTGGTAATCAACATTTTGCTACAAATGCTGTCGATTGAGCTTAACATGTATTGAACCAGGAATATTCCTTTAAGGTCATGGTTTGAACAGCATTTGATTACAAAAGAAAGTGCCTGTTTGCTTTGTTGTTGATCTATAATACATTACAAACTATCAAGGGCATATGGTCACCAAACAGATGGGTGCAATCTGAGCAGGCATAACAGTGACCAATCACGGGTATGGCGCTGTTCACAGCTAGTCACATTGCTGTCAGATGGACCAACATCTGAGATCACATGTCCTCAAGACCATTTGTCTTTAAGAAAGGGACAGAATTATGGGGGCCTGGGTAGCCCAGTGAGTACTGACGCTGACTACCACCCCTGGAGTCACGAGTTCGAATCCAGGGCATGCTGAGTGACTCAGCCAGGTCTCCTAAGCAACCAAATTGGCCCAGTTGCTAGGGAGGGTAGAGTCACATGGGGTAACCTCCTCGTGGTTGGGATTAGGGGTTCTCACTCTCAATGGGGTGCATGGTAAGTTTTGCGTGGATTGCGGAGAATAGCATGAGCCTCCACATGCTGCGAGTCTCCGCGGTGTCATGCACAACGAGCCACATGATAAGAGACATGTATTGATGGTCTCAGAAGTGGAGGCAGCTGAGACTTGTCCTCTGCCATCCGGATTGAGGTGAGTAATCGTGTCACCATGAGGACCTACTAAGTAGTGGGAACTGGGCATTCCAAATTGGGAGAAAAGGGGATACATTTTTATATTTTTTAAAAGGGACAGAATTCAGACTTGACCCACACGTCAATGCTTATTACAGCCGCTGCCTGTAGCAATAGTCTCACTGTCACTTTATTCACCAACTAAACTGTTTAGTTTCTTGTCTCTGAGAATATTACACACAATGGATTATATCACATTTCAACTTGTAGGAAGCAGAAAGTGTAATAATTGTGAGTTTAAACTAGAATATGAATGACCCCCCTCCTAAACATAAAGGCAGCTATGCATTTTGATGTGTAAAGACTAACTTTTACTGTTTGAGAAAAATAGAAAGTGTGATATATAGACAACATGTTTTTTATTGCAAAAGTAAATTATTGGCTTTCATATTGTCATTCAATAGAGAAAAGAAAAACTCCTGCATGCTACCAAAACAATCAATATTTATCACTTACCAACATTTCCGTCATGCAACCTTCATCAGGCATTCAAAAGCAAATAGTTTTAAATATAATAGTTCAAATTTAAAAAACGTTATGACCAATCAGAAAGCGACGCACGACAATGACGTGGTCAACAACAATAGGATAGAAAGTGACATTCAAGACACATATAAAGCCTCCTGGTGGAATTATGAACATTGTACTAAAGCCAGAATATTAAATGGAAAATATTTACTTTGTGTTTAACTTTTCTCCCCACTATTAGAGTAATGCTGTATAAACCTCAAGAGAAACATTTTTTATTTTTTCTTATTTTTTTACACTTTTTTTCTCTGAAATTTTGTTCGGACCCCCTAACATCCCCTTGCGGCCCCCTGGGAAAACCCCTGGTCTAACATGCTCTACAGATGGAGATCCTTACAAAAGAAACAAGCTATAGACTTATAATCTTAGCTCATTCTAACTTTGCAATTTGGTTGAATAGAAATGACCAAGTATGCATTGTCAAACTACATTAAAAATATTGATTCTTGGCATGAGAATGTTAATACAGTTGTGTGAGGTACTGTTAAATTTTGCAATACTTTGAAATAAGATTTTCCCCCACTTCTTTTAGAAATTCTAATAACACACACACTGCTTGTAATAATCTCTAATGGCTTCTAATGAGGCTGAAATTGTATATCACAGCTGTGTTACTGAAGCAGATCATAGACGCTATTAATTTGTCATATTCTGTTCTTGGCCTTTTTCTAGATACATCACCAGTGAAACACTTCTGACGACACGAAAGGTTTAGGATCGATGTGTGGATGTTTATTAGTGCATTCAGAAGAGTAAATAGGCAAAGTGCAGTTTATCAGGGATGGTCGTGGAACAGGCAAGATCAATAACACAGTAATCAGTCCAATGAGGCAAACAAATCCAAAGGGATTGATATAAAGACGTGGGTCACAGAAACAGCTAAAAATCCAAACCATGACAAGAAACACAAGCAATACAAAATGCTCACAATTGCAGACATGCTAACAAGACTTCACAAAGAGTGCATGGGCTAGTCATGCTAAATACTAGCAAACAGGAACTAAGAACCAGTGGTCGGATTCACGAAAATTAGGAAAGTTTTTAGGATAAATTATAAGAAGTTTGTACAAACGTTCCTAAGTGCAATTCTTGGAAAATTCTTAAGTTCTCAAATATTTCTCAAGAACACCTTTTTTTTTTTTCTTAAGAATAAAAAGACAGGCTTTGACATTGTCTGATCAGCCTGCTAATGGAGTTGCCTTGTCTAATAGCCTACAACAAATTCAATACTTCAACAATGGTAAATTGTAACGATAAAGACATCTATTTAACGTTCTTTTTTTTTAAGTAGCAAGCACCTCACGATACATTTTTTAAATGTAAAGTGCGTGAGATGTGACATTAACCGTCAAAGGAGAATTTACTTGCTGCTAACCATTTGATAACTTTTAATTTGACATGGAGGAAAAGAAAAGAAATAAAATCTACAAGAGCTGGATGTTCTTGTTGAGGAAATTACTGCAAGGAAAAGTTCTCCTTGGGAAGATTGATAATAATATCATGTTGGAAAGAGGCGGGTAAATGGGAAAGGGTGACGGAGGCTGTCTCCGCTGTGCCCGACTCCAATAGCAATGTGGATGGGGGTGAAAAAGAAAGTCTTAGCTTTCTAATGTTATAATTATTATGTTTCTATGAACTTTAAAGATCGCGGAAAGAGAGCACTATATGCAGCGCATCCATTTGAATTAGCATGATTGGTCATCACATTAAGAAGCTTTAAAACAACATTTATTGTCAGAATTTGGTGATAACATTTACATGGTTTGAAAGCTGAAAATAAAAATATAATTAAACACAAAACTGTCAAAAACGTTTCTTGGTCTAAAATAAGATTTCTATGTAAACAGCCCACTGCGACTTCAGACTCAACTTGAAAAACCCAGTAAATTCATGAAACATTTTACCTTTTAGAATTTAAGACAACTGTGAGGTTATCCTAACTTTAAGATGTTATATGTGATGATATTTTAAGATTTTATTTTATTTATTTTTTTGAGAATTTGAATGCTTCTTAAGTTTTTTCTTAAGAACAGTCTTAAGAAAAAAGATGAGAACTTTCTTAAGAAGTTTATTCAGAAATACAAAATATTCGTAACTTTTTTCTTAAGTTACAGATTAAGAAGAAAATGGTAGTTAAGAAGAAATTTCTTCTTAAGAATGTTTCGTGAATCCGGCCCCAGGTGAATGCAATGAAGAAATCAATGACGTAATAGTTCTAGAATTCGGGAGATGGCTCCCTCTGTCGGGCTGGAGGGGGAGCAACAGGCTCAGATGCTACAACCAGTTAGGTCTCGTTTACATGTGTATCATAACTTCATGTCGATATGTGAATGCCTTGTAACCTTGCAGTCCACCTGTGACAGCAGAGAGATATATCACACTGGTCATATATTTATTTCTGTACAAAATAGGGGATGAGGTCTGCCTGCAGCGGGCTATTCTTAACTCAACAACATTTGCTCTTCAAGTCCAAACATCCAAGAAATGGCCTTGAATTAATTTCGGGATATATGTAATCAATACTGCAAGGGACAGATTTACAAAGCACATATTTGCAGAACACTCAGTGGAAACGTTTTGTCTCACTTCTTGTTTGTCATGAGCCGTAGACTCTTTAAGGTGAAGGGAGTAATACTCAGTTTAATGTGCTGAGACAGCTATAAGTAAGACTTTTGTTGGTTGATTTCCCCAAAGAGACTACATACGGTTGCTCTGTGATCTCATTAATATTTGTGAGAATTTTTATGTAAATTGTATGAATACTTTTTGTACATAAAGTGTATAAAGGCTGAACCATACTCTATGCAAATACAATATGTGAATGCAGATGCTTCTAGCTATATAAGCTTAATTTTGTGCATTGTTTGTTGTGTTCCAAACTATGTCAGACGAGATACTGACACACTGCGCTCACAACCTCTTCTCTTAAGTGTAAGCTAAATGACCCCTGCTTGTTCTGTTTGTTTAACAGTGCAGCAGTGTCAGGCTCTTTACCTATTATTTATTGATGAGAGACGTTCTGTCACTTTGTACCAGAGAGAGCACTTCACAACACGTGGATATATTTGACACATGATGTGTCAAAGAGAGACATGCCAGCTATTGTAGTTATGGTAATTAACACATGGACACCACTTAAATGGCCAAACCCTTTTGTCCACCCTCCTTTTCAGTTTGCTCATTCATCCTTTAGGCAGAAAGAGAGAGGGTAAGAGCCCCAACCAATACTTCCTCTATTACAGCATGGACGCCCACGGCCCACCCCCTTGTCACCCCCTTCCAAAACTTCTGTCATGCCAACCCACACGTGCCAATCACAGCCTGTTACCAACCTGTTCTTACTCTTCTAGACAGACATTGACGGAAGGTTGTTAGCAAGAATAGGTTGTTTATCCCCCTCTCGCTCTCTTTCTTGTTGTGTTAGAATCAGCATGGAGGAAGAAACCCTGTTGCGAGAGAGACTGCAGGCGATTACTGTGAGTATCAGGTTTGATTTTCTCTCTTTTTGGTTTTATGCAACAGAGAACTGAGGTTTTATATAGGCAGATCAAGTATTTTTTTATTTTATGTACAGTATTATTATTTGGCTTTGAAGTTAAAGGGATAGTTCAAACAAAAATGAAAATTCTGGCATCTTTTACTCAGTAACACTCATTTTATTCCAAACCCACATGACTGTCTTTATCTTCCATGGAACACAAAATAAGATGTAAGGCAGAATGTTAGGAACATCATTCACCATTCACTTTTATTGCATCTATTATCCATACAATAAAAGTGAATGGTGACTGAGGCTGTCAGTCCTTAACATTCTGCCTAACATCTCCCACAGGAGATAGAAGGTCATATTGGTTTGGAATGACATGAGAGTGAGTAAATAACAACAGAATTTCTAGTTTTATGGGTGAACTAACCCTTTTTGAGTTACTCACAAAGCCTGTTTGAGGGTTTGAAATAAGGATAAATATGTATTTAGCTCTGTTGTATTTATTTACTTTGATAGGGTGAGGGATTTTTTGTATATTTTTTTAATTAGAGATTAATCAGGTGTTTCGGTCTCTCCAGTCCCAATTAACTGTCTAGTCTTGATACTTTTTTGTCCTTGATGACATGAACCATTACTGGCCAGACAACACATCAGGAATTACTCCATGAATGCATGCTTAAAAAGGTTCTGGTTTCAGATTGATGGTATATGAACTCCAATAAATAGCATACAGAGTTTATGGGAGTTATGGAGCCTGGGTAGCTCAGCAAGTATTGACGCTGACTACCACCCCTGGAGTCTCGAGTTCGAATCTAGGGTGTGCTGAGTGACTCCAGCCAGGTTTCCTAAGCAACCAAATTGGCCCGGTTGCTAGGGAGGGTAGAGTCACATGGGGTAACCTCCTTGTGGTTGCAAATAAGTGGTTCTCGCTCTCAATGGGGCGTGTGGTAGCATGAGCCTCCACGTGCTGTGAGTGTCCGCAGTATCATGCACAGCGAGCCACGTGATAAAATGCACAGATTGATGGTCTCAGAAGCAGAAGCAACTGAGACTTGTCCTCTGCCACCTGGATTGAGATGATTAACCGTGCCACCACGAGGACCTACTAAAGTAGTGGGAACTGGGCACTCCAACACTGGGAGAAAAGGGGATTAAAATTTTTTTTTAAAAAAATAAAAAACGTATATGGGCGAAATCTGTGCAGGTGTTATTTCTGTCCACAAACTGCCTTTAAGCTGTTCATTTCTTACATGAAGTCATAGTTTATTAGCGAGTTAAAAATAATGTTGCAAAGCCTCCCTCTCAAAAAGATTATATTAGTTCCCCCTTGTACACATGCTTATGTTAATAGAAAGACATTAAATGTCACAAACAGAATAAGAAACAACCGAATAGAAGGTCAAGGTGAAACAGAGTTTTTTACTTTTTTTTTTTGTTTGTTTGTTTGTTTGTTTTTTTAGGTTTTTAGGTTTGTTAAGGATTTTTTAACAAATCATAACCCTATGTTTTCCCATCAGGACAAAAGAAGAATTCGAGAGGTGATAGAAAAGAAAAGGAGAATGGTTGAAGGAGAGAAATTAAAGCTTCAATATCTAAAGGTAAGATTTTATATTTTTAATTATGAATAATAATAATAATAATACTATTAACAACCTGAGGTAGAGTCCTGATAGAAAGCAACCAGCCAAAAACTTCAATAAAGGAATAATAATAATAATAATAACAATAATAGTAATTATCATCATTATATAATAAACAAATATTAATAAGTATATTACAATATTTTAAATGAAATATAATAATACATAATGTTATCATAAATTATAAAACAAATACATTAATAAATAAATGTATTCTACATTTTAAAATAAATGATAATATATTTGAAGGACAGATCACTGTAATTTTGTTATTATTAGTTATTATTATGATTAAAAGAATAATAAAATAGTAGTGATTATCAAATTGTTGAAATATGTAAATGTCAAATGAAAATGAGTATGTCAAATGATTTTGTGCAGCAGACTACTTATTGTTACATATTAATTTACAAGGAAACCCTGATGTAAAGTGTTTTATTATACATACAGTACTGTGCAAAAATTTTAGGCACTTGTGAAAAATGTTGCATAGTGAGGATGTCTTCAAAAATATTGCCATAAATAGTTTTAATTCATCAATTAAGGTCATACAAAGTCCAGCAAACATAAAAAAAAGTTCAATCAATATTTGGTGTGACCACCTTTGCCTTCAAAATAGCACCAATTCTCCTAGGTACTCCTGGACACAGTTTTTCTTGGTTGTTGGCAGATAGGATGTTCCAAGCTTCTTGGAGAATTTGCCACAGTTCTTCTATCTATTTAGGCTGTCTCAATTGCTTCTGTCTCTTCATGTAATCCCAGACTGAATCAATGTTCAGTGGGGGGATCTTTGGGGGCCATGCCATCTGTTGCAGGGCTCCCTGTTCTTCTATTCTATTCTATTTGAAAAAGGAATGTTTAGGAGTCTAAAATGTATATTTCCTAATGACACACTAAAGCTGATGATATAAATAACCTTCTTAAGACACATTGTGAAAAATCTTATATGCCTAAATTTTGCACAGTACTGTAAGTTGGCTTAATGTAAGATGCTGTGGCCTTCTTTGTACACATAGAAAAAAACCTTACGGGAGCAATGGCTGATGGATGGATTGTGTACTCTGAGCGAAGAGGAACAAGAGACTGTGAAGGCCCAGACTGAACTTCTGCAGAGCGATATTGACAGGTACTTTCAGTTTTAACTAAATCAAAACTACTCTGTTTTCCTTACATTTACCATTTAATTTATTGTTTGTAGGGTTCACAGCGTGTAACACATAGCATGTCACTTCATCTTTGTGTCGTGTGGGGCAAGTGATTGGATTATTCTAGTTTAACATCAGTGATGAGCTTTCAGTGTCATGCTAGGGTTAGACAGAAACCTCACAGTGTTACATAATCTGTCTACTCACAACATGCTCAGTCTGGAAAAGCCAACCAATTACACAGGAGGTCATACCTGAAGAAGAAAGCACGAGTCACACAAACAAAGGACAAAATAATGGAAAAATCAGCTAGAACTGCTCTTTTAGAATGAGAGTTTAAAGGTGAAGTGTGTGATTTCTGCGCCACTTTTTGCAAAAAAATGATGAAGTAATAATTTTTAAACAGTGTTTGTGAGCACAAACAAACAGTCCTGCCCCAAACTCACAGCATTGCCTGAGCTGATGTTGCTGTGCCGGGCTGGTTTGGATGCTCAAACAAACAGAGCAATGTTCTGAAAGTGTTTTAACATTGAAAAAAATTACACTGCACTTCAAGCGACAATATCTGAAGACCTTCTCTGTCTGGTTTTTTGCTTTGGAGCTTTATTTAGACTGAATGTAAGTCTTGCTTTGCAACATAATTAAGATTAATGGGAAGGCTGTAGAGGACTTAAATCTCCAAAGAGCTCTCTCTTGGTAAACAGACTCTGCGATATGATGGCAGCAGCTTAAACTGGATGGATTAGGAGTAAAGAAGCAATCACAAGAAAATCCACCCCAATCTCAGAACGGAGGTGGCTCATCATATCCTATAAATGACGTAGGATCAAATTTATGGCCCCATAGCAAAACAAAGATGAGAAAAATCATCTGTTTCTCTCAATAGTTCTCAGTATGTGCCAAAGGGAATGCTAAAGATCAAACAATACATATATTGCACAAGTAGGTGCGTATTGTGACTGAATCTATGAATTGTTTTGGAATCTTATAGGAATTTAAATTTCATTTAATTATTGAAATGTACTTACATTTGACCCCAGCAAAAACACATTTAAAAAAAAACGTTTTATTTTTAAAAATATTCTTATTTATATGTTGTTCAGCAATCTTAGCTTGTCAAAATTCATTGCATTTATTCATGTTTTATATCTTGGATGTCTGTGATCCCAAACTTTAACACTATTCATGGAGGGTCTTTGACACATGTCTTGTTTAGGAACAATTCTCATAAGATAAGGAAATGTCTTTAGGTGTAAACATGTTTTTTTGTGCTAATAGAAGGGCCTTGGAGTCAGACTCCAAACAGAACATTAGGGTTAATCCCTCTCTTATAAAATTATTAGTTGTTATAATCTAGATGGTGTGTGAACATCTTTATGAATGTTATTCTGTGTCCTTGCAGAATAGAGATGGAGATTGCGGCTCTAGAGACACAGGAGCTGGAGATTTCTGCAAAAGAGGAGATTCTTCTGAAGCAACTCAAGGAGATGGAAAAAACTCCAGAGGACATCATAAAGGTATTGCTCGTGTAATCACTTTTACAGGCCTGGAGACTCCTTACTGTTTATTACACTGACAGGTGATTGTGATGGAAGCCCTTTAATTGGATCCACTTTCGAGTTGCAAACATGGAATATCTTAGCATGTAACATGCTGTGAAGATGTCCCTTGCTTTCAAATGGACATTAAGATCAAATTGTTTGTTTGTGTGTAGTGGATCTTTATATGTGATATGTGACATGTAGCTTTGTTTTATATCTTCGTGTTCCTTTATCATTTCCGGTTTTGAATTGATTCCCACACAGGAATTAAACACAACAATCCAGCCAGGTAAAGACATTTCTTGTTTTACGTGTTTTTTTTCCCTGCATATATTTCAGTTCGTACAAGATTCTTCATATGACTCTTTCTCAATATAATAAGACCCCAGAATTATTTCTTACAGAGCCAATCCAGTACATCTATACTGCCATACCTGATGTTCCGAAATATTATACTCCTACGACTACGAAGAGAATCTTTTCTCCAAAGCACAAAACCAATGATGAACAGGAGAAAAAAGGTCAGGCCACTGTTCACACCACCAAATATTTGCTGGCATATAATTAGCAGTTGAAATATTAAATTGCATAAATATGTTGAAATGCCATCAGAAATTAATTTTTTTGTTTAGTCAGTGCAAACCGCTGTCATCAGACTGCCCAGTTCTCTAATTATAGCAATTTGAGATGAATAAATGTTTTTTTTTTCAGTTTTGTAAAATAAAGAAAACATACAAAGGTTGGTATCCATTACCGCAATTATGGGCATGAAAAAGAGGACCAATTATCAAAATACCACAAGCTGTCAATAAACAGAATACTGTATGTAGCTTTGGTTTGCAAAGATTGAACGACCCTCATACTGTATGTCTTATTTAAGTAATAAATAAGGGTTTCCAAAAGGAAGAGCAATATTTTGAATATTTTTGTACATTTTCATATTTACATTTCATGTCCTTGAGTGCCTAATTGTGGCCTCTATGGGTGCCATGCTGTGATATATTTCACAGTAGCCTTGTGATTAGATGTTTTCCATATTTTAAGCTGGAACACTGATTGACCAATGAGAATCCAGAACTATCCATTTTATGAATGTGTTGAAATTATGGTGCCATCAGTTTTGGGTCATCAATTTGAGTCTTTTAATTTGATGGCTTGTGTTTAATGCAGTTCTTTTCATTTTAGCTACGTATACCATGAAGATCAGTGTTGAAAAAGATCTCCGAACTGGAGAGAGACACATCATCTCCATGGCCACTATCGCACCTGAGGATCTCCAACAGCAAGGCATCAAAGTCTATGATGATGGACGAAAATCTGTCTACGCCCTGCGGCCTGATGGACCTGAGTCCCAGAATGACATGAATGAGATGAGTCCTCTTGAGGTGGAGGAACTCCTGTTGAAAGCCTCAGAGAAGAAAGTCCCAACAGATGTGGAGTACCATGAACCTGTGTTCTCAAGCCCTTTCAGTCGATCTACAACACCTCAAAGGGCTGAGAGGGGTTATATTAGCCTTCATGGCCTTCAAACATCCAACAAGAAACAGAGTCCTTTTCAGACTGAGAACTTTTCCAGACAAGGAGCTCAAAGCCCAGATGGAACCCAGTCACCAACTCACATTCCAACTACCACAGCCAACCAGTATTTTGGCACCAACCAATCAGCTCAAAACATCACAAATGGACCAGTTACAAACATTGTTGGTGGTGAATACCATGGCACAACCAGGATCAGCCCAACATCTTCTCCAATCCAGGAAGGTGAGGAACATCTTCGGATAACTCCAACCGCAGACTCTGGAGTGGGATTTGGAAGATATTCCCCTTTGAATCCAAAGGAAGACTCTTGTCTCAACCTTGTGAATTCCCTCCCACCTGAGGTGGAATGTGGTGAGCCTGTTACCATGATCTTCATGGGTTATCAGAATGTTGAGTCAGATGAGGAAGATGAAGGAATCCAGGCTGAACTGGTAGTTATTGGTGGTGATGATGATGATGATGATGATGATGAGGATGCAGATGATGATGAAGACATGGATGCAGAGGATGCCCCTTTGTCCTACCACCCTTTGGGCTACTACAGCAAGGTCTTCAAGCCCAATAATACTGTCTACTGCTCTGAGATCAGGCCTTGTGGTGTCAGAACCTGCAGCTATGGAGAACAGACTTTTGAAAATGAAATAGAGGACCCAGTAGCCACAGGTATAATTGGTTTCTAATTCCATACTAAACTTTTTTCTATTATTAAAATGTTTATGGGTTCGTAAAAGGCAGCTCAATGAAATTTTTTATTTTTTATGATATTATGCGGTTCCTTACACGTATCGCATCAGTTCCAAGGTGAAATGTCCACCGTGTGGCGCTTAAAGCGAGTAAAAACATTTTCCAAACAGATTGAGCTTTTATGCTTAACGCTCTTTTAAGTTTTAAATCAACAAAACCTCGTTACTAGGCTTGAGATTGATGCCTTTTTCACGCATTGATAATCAGAAAATTTTCCCGATAATTATCTATATCCTGTATACTGTATATATCAGCATTTTTTTCAGATATAAATAGGGCTGCTCATTGCGCAAAAGCCTTTGTCTCATCAGACATATTTCTTAACACAACTTTGGTAAAGTGTGAGAGGCAGGGAAAATGAAAGGAGTTTGCACACCGGACGCATTTGGCGGACGACATGGCATGTTCTAAAATGAAAATTTGTTTTCTATGAAGGTACGCACATGCTGCCACTGTTCGTTGTCTGTTGACGGCGCCTAGCTATAACTCCGGAGGCTGCTTAAAATTCTGTAGCAACACAGAATGCAACTTGCATTGTTTTCCATTAAAATAAACCCAAATCATTATCAAAGGACAAAGATTGTTTACTTTAGCCACCACTGGATGATATATTGTGTATATGTATCTTTCACATAGATTACACAATGTATTTTCAGTTACAAGTGTGTCTTTTTGGGGTTTGACAGCTTGAATGAAACCCCTTCAAAGCTACATTGCATAATAGAAATTGCATAATCATTTCTAATCGTTCAGTTTGAAATTCAGTTTAATACACTAACCTGCAAACTCATCAACGTCACTTTGTTAATTCTTGAAGAAGTACAAAATCCTTCATAACTTTTTTGTATGGTAACTAGATTCACAACTGCCACCTACACCGCATCGATGCGTCCTGTGTGATGGGATACCTGTGTCTAGTCCTAACCGCGACCGGCTTCATTAAATGTTATATCACCCTCTTGTGGCCTCCCAGTGCTATTACACCAGAAAATATTAAAAACAAAGGCCAACTGAGTGAATTGGAAAGCACGTAATTAGGCTTCTAATTAAAATATCGGCTTATGGTAATATATCGATGCCGATCAATAATCAATATATTGATATTTTATGACATGCCTACTTCCTACCCCTTAAACCTTAACCTAACCGGTAGTGTAATAAAAAGCAAATGTGACATGAAAAATGCAATTGCTGAAGCAACCACGTCATTTTGCGATGCTTCTATGACATTTTCAGCTCACATGTCGACTTGCATGCTCTTCAGGACTCATTCCCTGGTCCTTTGCATCACAAGTGCAACACTCTTATCAGTTGAGCTACCACACAACTTGATCATGCTTAAACAAGCTTGTTAATATATTTTGTTATGTGATGCAAATGTTGAAAGTCATGAGCTATAGTAAAAGTGCTTCGATGTCAAAAGATAGCATTGTGTGACGAACAGAGCAAAAAGTGTTTATGAACTGATAATCTGCCATTTTACTCATGATTTGTGTGAAAGTGAATAAAAATTGTTTTAGCACTTCTAGTGTTCGTTTCACCTCAAAACTGCCGCAGTACGTTGAACAAACCACATTAAAATCATTCTGCAAAATTGTTAGTATAGTAACGTGATTCTACTGTATGAGACCAGTTTGACAAAAACATTTACAAGGCTTTTATACTTTAATGATTATCAGTGGAAATATTGTAATCCACACTGAAAACTGAAAATGGACACCAAGATAGTAGTCATGAAATCTTCAATCATATTTGTGCTGTAGCCCTGTCAGTTTTAGAGCATTGTACCATAAGAATTCCTTAAAGATTTAGTTCACCTAAACATTAAAATTATTTTATTATTTACTCGCCTACATGACATTCTGAACATGTCTGTTGTTAATTCATTCATTCATTTTTTGTGGAACACAAAAGGAGGATTTTTGAAAAATCTTCATTCAGCTCTTTTCCTATGAAAGACTGAACTGTCGTATGTAAAAGAGCTGCGTCCTGTAGTGTTCCACAGAAAAAAAAACAACAGCATACAGGTTTGGAATGACATGAGGGTGAGGAAATAATGACACCATTTTCATTTTTGTGTGAACAGTGTTCCTTTAATAAATATTTTGCTCAAAGTAAAGTCATGTTAATTTATTTCCTAGTGGTCCAGATCATCACAATCCATGAGAATCTTCCACATGCTTCCACACTTGGAAAATAAAATACCAAATAAACAAGATTATACATCTGCATGCCATGCATGAAATTGATTAACTTTGTGTCTTAAAACAACTGTTGTCTTGTTCTTTATGATTAATAAAACTAATAAATCTCTGCTTTAAAATATTAACTTGGTATTTCTCTAATTCTTTTTTGTTAATGCTTGGACATAGTTGTTGGAGCAATATAAAAAGATTTGCCAGGTATTAGACTTCACAGTTGGATATTAAAAATAGAAAACGTAATGGCATAATGTCCACCATCATTTTACTTAGACATCTTAGGGACCATTATTCACAATGTTTTACTTGGAGTTCTTTTTTTCATAATAAATTCATGTGATTTACACAGCTAATGTGTGATTCACCGTAGTTTTATAGTTTCGTCTTCTCCAGAGTAATGCGTAGTTCCAGTCCATCAGCCATAATTGAGCACTTTGTCCTTGGTTGCTTTTAAGACACAGTGTCTGCTCAAGAGGTCTTTCATAACATCTGCTAAAGAGAGAGTTTTGTAATAATCCTTGGCCTGCATTATGTAAGGTGCAAAATAAGTGCCTAATCTATGAAATTTTGCATATTTATTGTTTTCATTTTTACTGATGCCCTTATTTTGTGCATTAGTGTAGGGAAAATGTGTTAACTGAAACCCCATCACGCCCTCTAAAGAGAGGCTGCAGGCAAATCCATTGATTAATTGATTGGGTTTTGCATTGGCTTTCTGAGTTTTGATTCTAATTAAGCACCTGTATGCTGCATTTTTAAGTGTGTTTAAACTGAAGTATTCTTACTGTCCTTTCCACAGTGCTGCCAATGAAACTGTCTCAGCTAGGAAAGTACATGTAATCTCCACAGAGCAAGATTCAATGTTGGGAGTACATACAATATTTGATGAAGAGGAGAAGGAAAGGAAAGGACTGAGTGACTGATCTTGTAAAAAAAAAACAAAAAAAAAAAAACATATAAACTGCTGATGACAATATCTATTTGAGTTCCAAAGCAGGATTCATTCACTGTCCATGTTGTACATAATGTTTTTCTGACAGTTGACATTTCTATAATCTTGTTGTTTCTTGGTAGATTTTTTTCTGTTTAATATCAAAGCGATAAATCTACGCTGCTTTTGTTCAGTAAAAATCAGTACAACATTCTTAACCGTCTGAGACTCCGCGTCCACATGCATGGACAATACGTTTTGGCTTCGTGCATAATTTAATTGAATTTAAACCGAATTATGTCAGTTCAGGAGACTTTAGGCAGTCATTAAAGGGTTAAACTTTCGAGTCATGCGATAAAACAACATGGAGTTTGTCTTTGGGAGAAACTGCAAAAAACTGGTAAGAAACTTCATTACGTTTTTACATAAAGACCTGTTAAAGTCAAAAGTGTGGAGTCTTTAGTTTCATCTGATATTCCATTTTAAAAATGTCATCAATTTATCGCGAAACGGCACACTTTTAAACACAGTGATCACATATGTGGACTATAGGCTCATTTTCCTTAAAATATCCTATATTCAATTTGCAATATTTCAATCTTAATTAGTAGATAGCATGTGCCCCCTTTGTTTTTCCTTGATATTTTTAAAGCATTATAAAGTGAATCTGGACTTTATATGCGTCAAACGATCATGTCTTGTGCATGCGCTCTTTATATGTACAGCAAGGTTTAACCATGGATTTAACAAATAAAAAAATATTTGTCCTGCAGAGATTTGTCCAATATATATATTAGATGAAATCATGTTTAATGATCCTAAAACAAATAAAAATTATTTAATACACTGCCTTCATTTAAGAAAAGTTTTTTTTTTCTAATGTACCATCATTTATGGCTTTTTATTTTTCTTGTTATCGGCAACCACTAATCTAGAGTCAGTTTTTTTTACGTTTCACTTATCGTTAAGGTGTGGATTTGGCTTTGGGAAACTGACCAGCAGTTATGTGCCACTTTATCCCTGCAAATTAGGACACACTGATCTGCAAGATCATGCATGTTTATTGGTTTTGATGCAGGTATCTTTAGTTTGTGTTCACCGGGATTCAAGGAAAAATGCTTTGCCATTATACAGTATTATTAAGCTTACATATTCAACTGAGCGTGCTCTAACGTTCACAACCCCGCAGAACCGGGCCTGCATCTAGCTGGCAGCTGCACTGGCATGATGGCAAAACAACAAGATACATTACCTATTAATTTATTATCGAATAGTAGTGTAGCCTACTAGCTCATCTTTTGCTGCACTACCATGTTCGCGTAGCACATCCTCGTGCTCTCTGGCAATGTGACACGTATGATTCCAAAAGGAATATTTGCTCATTCTCACGGTCTCTCCACGCTCCCTTTCGATTTCCTCATTCTTAACTTTGATTTATACTTTGCATTTATTTAGGCTATAAGGTTTGCAACTTCACTAAAACAATGTTAGAGCTCCATAACCTCAGGCCAAACCAGCATATCACGAAGCGCATTCTGGGTTGAGCGAGCAGCACTGAGTGACCTGAGCGAGCGGAGAGGAATCTTCAAAAAAGTGCTCTCCACTTAGGTGAAATTATCACCGCTCCGCTCCGCTCACATGCTCTGTTTGGTTATTTTACTTCTCAAGTAAATATGTTTAGATATTACAACGCCAATTCCAAAAAAGTTGGGACAGTATGAAAAATGCTAATAAAAACAAAAAGTATTGATTTGTAAATTATTATTACCCTTTGCTAAATTGAAAACACTACACATTATATGATGTTTTACCCTGTGAATTTCATTGTTTTTTTTTTTATGTACAGTAATTTCATATCAGATGATAGCAACATGCTCCAAAAAAAATGTATCCCCTTTTCTCCCAATTTGGAATGTCCAATTCCCACTACTTAGTAGGTCCTCATGGTGGCGCGGTTACTTACCTCAATCCAGGTGGCGGAGGGCAAGTGTCAGTTGCCTCCGCTTCTGAGACAATCAATCCACGCATCTTATCACACGGCTCGTTGTGCATGACACCGCGGAGACTCACAGCATGGGAGGCTCGTGCTACTCTCCGCGATCCACACACAATTTGCCACGCACCCCATTGAGAGCGAGAACCCCTAATCGGGACCACGAGATTACCCCATGTGACTCTGCCCTCCCTAGCAACCGGGCCAATTTGGCTGCTTAGGAGACCTGGCTAGAGTCACTCAGCACACCCTGGATTCGAACTCACAACTCCAGGGGTGGTAGTCAGCGTCAATACTCGCTGAACTACCTAGGCCAGCGGAAATTTAAGACTAATAACAATTTGACAAGTTAAAATAAAAAGGCAAGGTGAGGCAGTCGTGTCATAGTAACAGCCTAGTCCTTCAAGAGCAAGGATCATTGAAGACTTGTCAATTTGCCAACAGAAGCTTCTGCAAATAATCCAGCACTTTGAGAAAAATTTTCCCCAAAGACAAATTGGAAGTATTTTGGGCATTTCACCCTCTACAGTGCACAAGTTAAAAGATTCATGGAATCTGGTCAAATCTCGGTGCGTAAAGAGCAAGACGAAAACCATTTCTGAATGCACGTTATCTCTGATCCTTCAGACGTCACTGTCTTAAAAAACATCATTCATCTGTAATGGATATCATGAACATGGGCTTGGGATTACTTTAGTAAACCTTTGTTAGTCAACACCATTAAGACTTTACTATGCAAAGCAGAAGCCCTACATCAACACTGTTCAGAAGCGCTGCTGACTTCTCTAGGCTCGGTCTCATCTTAGATGGAAAGTCGAACAGTGGAACTGTGTTTTTTGGTCTGATGAGCCACATTTCCAATAGTTTTTGAAAAACACAGCCGTTGTGTTATCTGTGCCAAAGAGGAAAAGGACCATCCAAGCTGTTATCAGCATCAGGTCCAAAAGCCAGTGTCTGTATGGGCCAGGGGTGTATCAGTGCCCATGGCATGGGTAACTCGCACATCTGTGAGGGCACCATTAATGCAGACAGATATTTACAAATTTTGGAGCAGCATATACTGCCATCCAGCACCATCTTTTCCGGGGAGGACAACTTCAAACCACATACTGGCCGAATAAGCAGAGAGCGTGGGTGCTAGATTGGCCTTCCTGCAGTCCTGACCTGTCTCCAATTAAGAATGTATGGATCAATATGAAGCGCACAATATGGCAACAAAGACCCCATACAATTGTGCAGCTGAAGACCTGCAGAATGGATGAATGAGGGGAAATTACACTTTTAAACTTAACAAACTTGTGTCTTCAGTGCCTAAATGCTTAGTAAGTGTTATTAGAAAAAATGGTGATATTTCACAGTGGTAAACACTCGACTGTCCCAACTTTTTTAGAATGTGTTGCAATCATCTGATTTGAAATTACTGTACATTCTCAAAAAAAAAAAAAAAGAAAAAAAAATGAAATTCACAAGGTAAAACATCATATACAGGTGCATCTCAATAAATTAGAATGTCGTGGAAAAGTTCATTTATTTCAGTAATTCAACTCAAATTGTGAAACTCGTGAATTAAATAAATTCAGTGCACACAGACTGAAGTAGTTTAAGTCTTTGGTTCTTTTAATTGTGATGATTTTGGCTCACATTTAACAAAAACCCACCAATTCACTATCTCAACAAATTAGAATACATCATAAGACCAATAAAAAAATAATTTTTAGTGAATTGTTGGCCTTCTGGAAAGTATGTTCATTTACTGTATATGTACTCAATACTTGGTAGGGGCTCCTTTTGCTTTAATTACTGCCTCAATTCGGCGTGGCATGGAGGTGATCAGTTTGTGGCACTGCTGAGGTGGTATGGAAGCCCAGGTTTCTTTGACAGTGGCCTTCAGCTCATCTGCATTTTTTGGTCTCTTATTTCTCATTTTCCTCTTGACAGTACCCCATAGATTCTCTATGGGGTTCAGGTCTGGTGAGTTTGCTGGCCAGTCAAGCACACCAACACCATGGTCATTTAACCAACTTTTGGTGCTTTTGGCAGTGTGGGCAGGTGCCAAATCCTGCTGGAAAATGAAATCAGCATCTTTAAAAAGCTGGTCAGCAGAAGAAAGCATGAAGTGCTCCAAAATTACTTGGTAAACGGGTGCAGTGACTTTGGTTTTCAAAAAACACAATGGACCAACACCAGCAGATGACATTGCACCCCAAATCATCACAGACTGTGGAAACTTAACACTGGACTTCAAGAAACTTGGGCTATGAGCTTCTCCACCCTTCCTCCAGACTCTAGGACCTTGGTTTCCAAATGAAATACAAAACTTGCTCTCATCTGAAAAGAGGACTTTGGACCACTGGGCAACAGTCCAGTTCTTCTTCTCCTTAGCCCAGGTAAGATGCCTCTGACGTTGTCTGTGGTTCAGGAGTGGCTTAACAAGAGGAATACGACAGCTGTAGCCAAATTCCTTGACACGTCTGTGTGTGGTGGCTCTTGATGCCTTGATCCCAGCCTCAGTCCATTCCTTGTGAAGTTCACCCAAATTCTTGAATCGATTTTGCTTGACAATCCTCATAAGGCTGCGGTTCTCTAGGTTGGTTGTGCATCTTTTTCTTCCACTCAACTTTCTGTTAACATGCTTGGATACAGCACTCTGTGAACAGCCAGCTTCTTTGGCAATGAATGTTTGTGACTTACCCTCCTTGTGAAGGGTGTCAATGATTGTCTTCTGGACAACTATCAGATCAGTAGTCTTCCCCATGATTGTGTAGCCTAGTGAACCAAACTGAGAGACCATTTTGAAGGCTCATGAAACCTTTGGAGGTGTTTTGAGTTGATTAGCTGATTGGCATGTCACCATATTCTAATTTGTTGAGATAGTGAATTGGTGGGTTTTTGTTAAATGTGAGCCAAAATCATCACAATTAAAAGAACCAAAGACTTAAACTACTTCAGTCTGTGTGCACTGAATTTATTTAATTCACGAGTTTCACAATTTGAGTTGAATTACTGAAATAAATGAACTTTTCCACGACATTCTAATTTATTGAGATGCACCTGTATTTAGTTGTAGTGCTTTCAATATAGCAAAGGGTGAATATAATTTACAAATAGCTCCTTTTTGCTTTTATTAGCAATTTTCATACTGTCTCAACTTTTTCGAAATTGGGGTTGTATACTGGAAAGCAAAATATTATTTTTGCAGTGTAGTGCATGTTGGCAAGATTTCAATTGTCCAACTGCAGAGTGAAAAGCCACAACTTTACAAGATACATTAAAGGATTGTTCTGGATTCAATACAAGTTAAGCTCAATTGACAGCATTTGTGGCATAATGCTGATTACCACAAATGACAACAAGTTGTAAAATTGTATATAATGTATAATGCTACACAGATAAGGTAAGCAATTTTAGCATACTAAAATCATGTTAACGTATAATGTTTACATCCTGTGACTGCTTCTGAAACAGTATTTTAACAGTATTTTAACATTTATGGGCTGGCCCATTTAACTTCCATTGTGAGTGCCTTACTGTAACCGTGATTTTTGCATTTGTTTTAAATAAAGGAGGGATGAGTTGAAATGTTTTTTTATGGAAATCAACATTATGCCACAAATGCTATGTTTACTTATGAGCTTAACTTGTTTTGAACCTGGAATATTCCATTAAAATTAGTCACTTTATTTTAAACTTTGCCCCTGTAAAATTCCTGAGGAAGGTCTCTAAAGGTAAAATTATTTGTGAAAAAGTGTGCGTGTTGGAATAGCAGAGGCTGCTCAGCTATTGGTTGTTTCTGGTACATTCAGAGTAAGTCGCAGTCTCTGTGGTTACAGAGAAGCAGAGCTTCAGCCAAGACTGAATCGCTGAGCACGTACCCTCTCCTCTCTGCTTTTGTCACACCACAAGGTAGGACAATTGCATCAATGACTACATAAAAGTTTGCAGTAATTTTCTTAATGAAACTATGAATTTTACTTTATGTAAATGCATTCCTGATGGAAAAACTTGTGTAGGTGCCGTAATATTGGATTGATACATAGTAAAGGTGTGATACAATATATTCCTCTGTGATGCAGTAAAGAATTTTGTTGAGATACTATGTCGAACAGAGCCTAAACACATTGGTAACAATGTGCTAATGTGGTCTAAAGAGACCTGATTTTGTGCATACAAGTGTGTAAGAGTTTGTACGCCTGCACAGGTAGAATAGAGTTCTACATGTATCTGCAGTGTGTTTTTAAAAACACAGAATCAAACAGGAATTCACATCTGCTTCGGGTGTTTGTGATTATGTGTCATAAATGTTACATGAGCTGAGAGAGAGGGAGAGATTTGGGTTTTTTATAATTTCTGTTCTTTCTACTGAAAAATACACCTACTTTATTTTGAGATAAAATTTCACGCTGTTGCATCATAAATGTTAGAAATAAGATGGAAATGCCTTGTTACTTGATCTGTGTATTATACTGTATTTTGTGAGTTGGCTTTAGTAATGTACACTACATTGAACTTCAAAGCATAAATTCAGTATTTCAATCAATGTCATCTCTAATATGAACCAATCATAAATTATTTCATCATAAATGTAAGAAATACTTGCCTTGTTACGTAATCTGTATATTGTTATATTTTGTGCATTGGCTTTAGTAATATGCATGCCATGGATCTTGAAATCATGAACAAACTTAATATATTTTAATCTGTAAAACATATTATTTTTGGTTTTGTTCATCAACGTCATCTCTTATGTTAATTTGAGGTGCAAAGATTTTGCATTGCTGTAACAACCTGAGGAACTGTCAGCCTAGAATCTGTGAAAGTTTAATTAATCCCAGACTGCTTGTAACAACCTAAAACACATACAAAAATAAATAATAATAATAAAAAAACAAAATGCAGAATAGAAGATCTGAGATGTTGACAGAGAAGATCCCAAAAGCTCTGGGGTTCTCAGCTGTGTGTATGTGTGTGTGTTTTAGAGTGAATTAAAAGCGTCTGCGTGGGTGAGTGAAGGTGTGTGTGCCTGGGGTAAATGTGAGAGAGTGTATGGGTCCTCTCTGGAACTGATTAGAGAGGAGAACATCTCCAGCCTCACTTTACACTGCCATTAATGCAAAGAGGAGAGAGCTTCCATATGAACTGTCTAAGCTATTAACATGTCAGGAAACATTTCCGTAGCTCTTTCTATGAAGCCTTTATATATTTGCATTATAAAGGTATTCGTAGTGCATTCTAATGCATTCATAATGCCATATGATACAGCTTAGAATACATTTTATGTTCTCGATAAGAATTCTAACCACAGTTATAATACATTACAACACCTGTTACACCTTTAAAGAGTAAAATGAAGTAAAACACACTATCATCACAAAATTTCATGCGTTATATATATATATATATATATATATATAGTCATGTGTTAACATTACTGTCTAAAAGGTTTAACCGTGAATAATTGGAAAGGTATTACAGATTACAATGTGTATTGTAATACATTAGGAATACTGTTATAAAGTAATTTTCATGAGATCAGGCTGTATAAATTGATATTGCATTAAATATCTTTATGATATACTGATATATATATATATATATATATATATATATATATATATATATATATATATATATATATATACAGGTTTATTAGAAAGTGGTACCAAAATATCTAATATTGTTACATATACTATATGTGAAATTCTAATGTAATACCTGTAATTTTGAACTTTCTTTTTCTTCTCATTCTATTTAGTTGCAAAATTATAACAAAAATTTTAACACTTTATTTTACAGTGCAGGTTACTAGGTGTTTAATTGTGGCAGAATGGTCCGAAAGGCATTCCGGCACCTATGATGCAAAAAAGAAATATTGGCAGTTTGTTTGTCACTTCATTCTATTTCCTGCAGGCAGCCTCCAGTTGAGTGTTTTTTATGCATTCCATCTCCATTTAGTGAGTGTGCTCATTCGAAAACGCCTTTGAAGTTCTTTAAAGTTGATAGCATAAGCATAACACTTCTGTCTTCAGCTAGAGCTGCACTGTTTTAGGGGTTGTGGCGCACCATGCCTGTCACACATATTACTAATTAAATGGATAGTTCATCCAAAAATGTCATCATTTAATAACCGTCATATTGTTCTAGACTCAAATTACTTACTTTCTTCTGTGGAACACAAAAGAAGTTAGGGAGATGGTTAGGCTCAGTCACCATTCCCTTTTATTGTATGGATAAAAGATAAAAGTGAAGGGTGACTAACATTCTACCTAAAATCTCCTTCTGTGTTCTGCAAAAGAAAGAAACGGTAAACGGTTTTGTAACAACATGAGGATGAGTAAATGATGACAACATTTTTTATTTTTGGGTGAACTATCCCTTTAATTACTGTAACAATAACAATTTAGATATACAAGCAGCATTACAAAATAATTAAACAGTAAATACATGAAGCTCATTTGTATAACTCATTTCTTGCTTATTTACACAAAGTAACTGTGATGGTTTTAATATATTACTTTTAAGAGATTTACGTCTTTTTCTACAATGTTCTTGTGCTGTATAGTGATGTTTTTCTCACCTGGGAACATAGTCATTCTGTTTCTGAGAAGTCTAAAGGCTTAGTGCCTGTCAGATATGTCTATAGGTTTGAATGGCCACCCACGCACTGCCCCCCCTCTCCTTCTGAAGAGAGCATCCTTGAAGTTACAATGCTCTTTTCTTTCAGTGGCCGTTGCTCACGCAATGATGCGCACTGACAGCTTTTGGTTACTGAAATGGTTCAAAATTCATCTCTTGATTACATTTATTACTGATGTGAAACATATATTATTTGATATTCATGTAATAGAGCGCAACAGTGACAGTCCACTTTTTCTGTGATTTTGGTTCTGATGTCATGCAATATGAAGTACCCCCATGGAATCCTGTCCTGCTGAGTTAGTTGTTTGGAACGTCTAATTCAAAGTGTCTGTTACTAATTCCTGTTGTAGCTGATCATGTCAATACAGTCAGTAAATGCAGTATTACCATATCCATGTACCATTTAGCATGGAATTCAGTGTTTTGATATAATTATGTGAAATACTTGTGCTGAATACCTTAGCTTAATAGAATAATATATTAGCTTGCTAACCATATGGAATGCATGATTGAATATTAGCTTAGCAGGCTAATCAGTTTACATGATAACTGAAACCACAAACAGATGTTAAAACTGACCATTTCTTGCTTTGTTTATATCATGCGACATGTCATATAGCTTAGACGACATTTATTGCTGTATTTTCAGGATTAAGACTCCATAAATCTTTAACCGATCCCTTACGAAATATCGAGAGGTCTGGCAAACTAGCCGCAAATTTGCCAATCATCATTTTCACATGCAAATTAGCTTGTGATTTGCCGTAAATGTTTGCCAGATGTTTGCAGCTCTTCCCCAAACCTTTGGCAAAAATGGACAATTTGTAGCTACTGGCAAATACTTTTGTGGCAAACCTACGGCAACAATGAAGTGCTTGCCACAAAGCTAATTTGCATGTGAAAATAGTCAGTGGCGAACTTACGGCAAGTTTGCAGCAAATTTGTAAGCAATATTGTTGGATTTCCAATCAAGCAGTGGAAATCTTTCAGAGAATGAAATAGCTTCCAATGAACCAAACCAACCAGCTCTGTGTTGAATCACAACATTACAAACTTTGATTTGAAGTAAAAACCTATTTGAACATTGGAGGTAAAAAAAGGTTCAAGACTGTGTCTTTAAATTATTTTATGATCAAATTAACTACTTGTTTCATGAAACATTTCTAATTACGTATTAAGAAACCATAATTAAAAACATTTAAAAACAACAATACAATATAAAACTATTGACTTAAAGGCATTTATTTTAACTATTAAACAATATATTTTAAGTTTATTGCTAAATATTTAATATAAACAGGTATAAAATAGTTTGAGAGTGTACATGATACATTGTAACATATGGATGGCTCCGCCCCGAGTCACAATGTAACATCACTTCCTGTGATGCACGGAGGCAAGTGAGGACATCAGAAGTTCTCACATGTGATCTCATTGACAAGCCACTTATTGACCAGTCGGCCAAAAGTGCAGCTGTTAACATGAGGGCTAATGTTGAAAACACTGGACGAGCCAATAAAGGTTGAGCGTTTGTAACAGGAAGATGCCCCGTGGTGGCCACTAATACCAACATCAGTGACATAAGACCAGCTCACAATGGCATTTCTGCCAATAACTTTCACATCAGAGCAAGTTCACTTCCGAAACATGCATACAAAGATTTTTACTATTTCCCAAAGCACACAGTTACCCAAGCCCACAGTGCATGCAGATTTCAGGGAGAAGAAAGTGAGATTCTTGGCAAGGTGGAGATGATCTCCTTCTGGCTGATTTTCCTCAAGCTCACGGTATGTACTAGGACATGCTGGTACCTTGGTCTTCCTTC
The DNA here is from genome assembly GCF_019703515.2 of Myxocyprinus asiaticus. Taxonomy (NCBI): domain Eukaryota; kingdom Metazoa; phylum Chordata; class Actinopteri; order Cypriniformes; family Catostomidae; genus Myxocyprinus; species Myxocyprinus asiaticus. Next base: position 9,325,913 of record NC_059384.1, read on the forward strand.
CTCCGTCTTCAATGCAAATTGTTATTGTCGCTGAATAATTTATGTAATACAGATTGTCATGACACAAGAGCCGAGATGGAGAGGGTGTGAGCGTGTGGAAGTTTTCTCACCAGCTGAGCTGTTCTGCCAGCTAAAGGAGGAGTTAGTGGGGAGGGGGTGTTGCCATGGCAGTCAACACTTTACTGCCTGTCATTTTCATGAGGCTTTGTGCCTTTTGTCTAGCTTGATTGGGGTGAAATGGGCAGGCACTGAAGTGGATGGTAATTTCACATAATTCTGACTGTTTTTAGTGGTTGCATTAGCATGCCGGTCAAGTTTTGAATGATTGCAGAGACTTTCCTCCAGTGGTCGAATACCAAACAGACATCAGGGAATAACAAACTGGTGGATGAAAGAAGTATTTCAAGCCAAAGCAATGTAAACAACTTGTCATTTTGTGAATTTTTAGCACTGCTGTATGTACAATTTTCACATTATATTGATATCATGTGATGTTCAGTATAAAAGTGTGTAATTGTGGTTTTGATGTATTGAGCAAATAGATCTGACTTTCTAATCTATGTGGCAGCTGAATTCTTCTGTCAGAAAGAGTTTGAGCATTTGATCACTTTTGCACTTGGCAGACGGTACCAATGAGATCAGAAAAATACATGTAAACAAACAGTGCTGCCATGAAGGAAAATAAGTGTCATTTTTTCATACATACAAAATATGCCTTACAGTATAAATATGCATGCAGGAGTATGATAAAATGCAGGTAATGATTATTGTAAGCCCCAAAATGAAAAGTATGTCCTGGTCTAATCTAGAAGCAATGCTGTTTATCTGCTGGGACAAAAGTTTGGTATGCATGAGGAAGCGAGCCAGTTCTGCAGTCTTACATAATAGATCTGTTTAATTCTGCCCACTGTCTGCCGACTATAACCCACTTTTGTTAAACGATTCACTGCAATAGCAAACAATCACTTACCTCTAAAACACTGGAATGATCCCATAATCATCTTGCACTAGCAACACCAAGATCATGGGATAGATTCTCTGGGAACACTCAAACTGATCAAATGTATACCTTAAATGCACTGTTAGGGTAAAAGTGTGCCAAATACATATTGGCATGGGAAGTGCTTAATATTTGAATTGTATATGCCTGCTTATTCAAGAGAAAAATACTTTTCACACTGGAAAATGTGTGTTAAACAGAGATGTTAAAAAGCGTGATCGGGCAGAGTCAGTTCAAAAGGTAAGGACTTTTTTGCAGAATTAAACTAATGCTTGTAACTAACATGGTTTTTGAAGTGTTGTGCTATTACAAGACATGGTTGTCTGTCAACACTAGAGCACAGAATCTAACGCACAAAAACTTTCTCAGAAATGTAGCATTACATACGATCTATACCAAAGCTGAGTGGGTATAAATTTGCTTTGATATGCTGTGAATGTTTTGGTGATTAGGGAAATTAGATTTTGCTTACTGCTGTTTGAAATTCGTCTTTGTCTTTTTCCCTTTCAGGGAGCTACGATTGAGGTTGAGGAGGTGGATAGGCTGGAAGAGATTGCAGGTTGCTCTCAGAATCCAGAACATACAGAACTGGAGTCCCTATTTGAGCCTGTAACCATGGAGACCAGTGAACACTCTGGCACAGCAAACATAACTGACTGTGAGGTCCTGGAGACTGCGTTACCTGAGAACAAGGACACAAGCAGCAAAGAAGAACAAGTCTGTTACGATGCTGACGTATTAGACTCCATAAGTACAAAAGTAGTGGTTGAAATTCTAGCAGGCCTACCTCCCACCGAGACCAAGGATGATGTACTCGAAGACGTTCACGGTCCAAAAGAGGCGCTTGTCTTGGAAGACACTCGAGAAGAACTTTATCGCAACGAGTCAATTACCTCTTCGATCTCTGACACTCCGTCAAGTGCTGAGAGCGTATATGAGAATGATGTCGTACATAAGAGGCAAGATTCGCAGAGGCAGGAACCATTAGAGAACACTGTACCTCAACCAGAAGTCACTGACGATGGAGATACATTAGACCCTTTGGGTACAGACTCAGAACCCATCTTGGAAGGTTTTGGATGTGATGGTTCAGAAGAAACCATCCTGGAGCATTACATCCAAGAGGATGTCCTGTCAGACGTCTCCACAGAGTCCTGTCATGACCCAGAAGATCTGGATGAATGTCTTCATGTTGAAATTGCTGCGGTGTCATCTGACAGTGAAACTGATGAGAAGTGGAGGAACATCTTCTCTTCCTCGATTAATAGGGAAGATGATGATTCCTACATTGACAGCCTTGAGCTGAGCGCACAGGAACTCTTTATTCAAAAACCTGAAGTTCAAAATACTGTTGAAGATTCAAAGGAAACCGAAGAGCCTGAGATCCCTTTGGGAGAAGAAGTGCTAGAACAACCAGAGACTGGGCCAACTCTGCAACCGCAAGAGATATCTTACAATTCTTCCACACTGTTCCACGGCTTGTCCAAGATTTCCGAAGATGATGAAGAGCTTGGACGAGTCTCAGCAACCCACAAATGCAATTCATTTGATTCTGTCAAATCTGATTCTAGCAAAAAGGTGCCGAAAGATTATTGTGTGATCCAGGAAATGAAGAGTGAGAATGTCAGTACAGAACATGTGGATTTCAAAGTTGCTCGCCAACAGTGGCTGGAGATAGAAGAGCAAACGAAAAACTTGATCCACCACCCGAACACACCAACAACAAGATCTGGGACCTGCCAAGGCAGTCACAGTTTCATGTACACACCTGTCCGTAACATTGACAGGCCGAAGAGGGACCTTGAAAGCTTAACACTTGTAGAGGACTATGCGCACACCCAGTTTAGCCCTTGTTCTGAGGATTCAGGTCTTGACGACTCCAGTTACAGATCACAATGTGACGACCCAGAGACCCCAATTGAGAAGGAGATTCGCCAAACAGTGGAACGTGAGGAAAACCTGAGACGTGAGAGGGGGATGACAAAATTGTACTCTAGTGACTGTGTACAGATGAAGACCAGGTCCATCAATTTAAACCCAGGAAAACTATGCCAGGATGTCGATGAGAAACAGAAGATGTTTGAACATCAGGATGACAATGGAAGGATACCCAAATCTCCCAGCAACACAACACCTTCTTTCATCATTACCTCCTCACCAACCAAGGGCTCTCAGCAACAAGACTTTTCAGCTAACAGCATTATCATCCTCGAACCAGAACCCTTCCCTCCAAGTCCACGGCATGGCAAGATGGTATCCTCCAAATCTGCTGACTGGAGATCAGAAGATGCCCCTAACCTCATAATTCTGGAGACATCGAACCTCATCATTCGCAGTGCATCAGAGTTCAACCTGAATTCTGTCTCAGAGGAAACCCAAGATAAAATGTTCCTCAACAACCCATTTTTTAAGCTGAGGTCCAGGAGTACAATATCTCTTGTCGATGAGGAGATCAAATTGGTAAAGCAGCGAGAAGAGGAACTAAAACGGCAAAGAGCCAGTATTTACTCAAAGGATCATTTCCTGATGTTTCCAAATCGCCTGGACGGCTCACCATTTAACAATTCAGGTACGGCCAACAAGAGACAGAATTTTTCATTATTTTACAATGACCTAAAGTAAAAGCTACATCACTGTGTCTGCAAAACACAACAAATGTGATAGAATGCAGTCAAAAAAGGACAAAATGTTATGTTTCTATGTTCCTTTACTTCAACTGGTAGATCATGGTGCTAAGGTCATGGGTTCGATACCCAGGAAACACACATACTGATAAAACTGCTTCGGATAAACATGTTTGCCACATGTATGAATGTTAAATAAGCTCTATTAAATCATTGTTATCTAATTTCAGATGACCTACCAATTAAATGTAAATCATCCCCTTCATCTCCAATGAAAACATGCAGAATGGATCGGTCTGCTCTGTCATGTGATCATCGAGTAAGTCCACTTTAAATATTTAAGCAATGTCACAAATGTTGTCTAGAAAAATCTAAATTTAGTTGAACATATAGTTATGTATGCATATAACACACTACAATAGCGAGTGCGTTTACATGCACACCAATGCGCTGATGCACTACCAAAAAAATCAGCTTATTAAAAAAAATCTGAAAATCAGGAAACCGTTTGTCAGTTCATTATGCATAATTGGTGTGAGATGTCCATGTAAATGCGCTCATTGAAATATTGACTGCATGAAAGTAAAATTATGTGTAGGTGCTTAAATTATGTTTTAATTGTCCAGTGGTCATATAATTTTTTTCAAAGATAAAATTGAAAGAAAAACTACTAAAAATCACTTTTGTTTTCTCACTAGTTTCCTGAGCCCTATACTGGAGGCCGACGTAAAAGTGCCATGGCTTTGCGTTGGGAGGCAGGGGAGTTTGCGAACAGTGAGTGAAAAACAGAAATTACATTAATCGTTAATCTGCAGCTGTTCTTCGTTAAAGAATTTTCAATGCTCAAACTCATGTTTGTCTATTGTGACAGTGTAAACACTTGCTACTGCTGCTTGTGTAACTTTGTTATTTATCCAGACAAAAAAGAAATGTGTAAGCCAAGATGCCTAAATGTTATTTGAATGTACCGTTTAATCCATTTTTGTGATTCTTCTTTAATGAGGTACTTATAAACCATATTTTTAGTGTTTTGTCTACAAAGACAAGGAGAATATGTACTGTATATTCATAATGTATTTTCTTGTATGGCAATGTTTGTACATCTCTGAAATATATGAAACAGCATTACAGTGTTTTAGGATAATAATGAAGTGAAAATGTATACAAAATGGATGTATTTGGTTAAATATCACAGAAAACAATCAATTTAGTCAAGGAACATAATTGAGAGATTTCTTTTTTTAAAGAATTATTCTTGATGTGGCCATGATTGCAAATGTCTAAATGGAGGGCACTTTTTGAAGGTCCAGTTCTTAATTGAAGAATTATGATAAAAAAGGATCATCTAATATTTCATAACTTGTTACTTATAACCTGTTGCTTTGCAATTTGTTGTCCTCAAAAAAGAATTCGTATATTTATGTCAAACCGCCATGCTTATAAAAACAAGTATTGCTTGCTAACCTTTGAATCCATGTGCATCAGTCTCAAGACAATATTTGTTTTCCTACCATTTGGAAAAAAAAAAAAATGTTAAAAAGACAAATGCAGAAATAAATGTCAATTTAAGGCAAAAAGAGAAACAGTCTGTTTATCCTACATTGTGTTGACAGGCAACTTCACCAGATTGATTCTTCTCGTGATCACTTTTTCCACACACAAATAAATGGTAATATATATTTAAATTATAAGAACTACATATCATTTCCAAAAGATTGTTTTAAACAGAGGCAGCAGCACAGTTACCCATGAGACTAAACGCACAGCACAAAGATAATTTAATAAGAAAATTAATGCAGGTATTCTAGAGTGATCTCCCAACATTTTTTGTCTTTATTACCACTACAGCCCCACCAGTATGGCCCCATAAGTACTTATGCAAATTATGCAAATGTTTAATTTGAAAATGTTTATTTTAAAAGATCATAGATCTGAAGATTGGCATAGTGCAAATGCTTGTATCACTGGTCCACTTCATCTGAACCACATTCTGAACCATTTGTCTTTTCTGTCAATGTTTACATCTCAGTCAACAGTAACAGTCTTTAAATCCATAAATCAACATGACAAACACTCAGATACTCAGGAGGTATCTAGAAGATACCTCATCTAGAATAGGGTATTCAAAAACATCTTGGGGCCACTTTTCCATAGCATTTATAAAAAGGCATATTGCGCAGCAAACGTGATTTAATTACTTAAAACAAAGCTCACCGATATGTAAACATTGTCAATGTGATGTTGTAACCAAATAACACAAAATAAAATATACATTGAAAAAGAGATACAAAAGCAAACAACAGGACAAATTTAAATTAGCTGATTATCTGTTATTAAAAGCTGTACATTGCAAGTTAATGTTACATGATGCCATGATCACATACAACACTCATAAAGTACATATAAACAATAAAATCATTCCGGAATGCAAATTAAAATCAGTGCAAAACAATTTTACATCTAAAAGCACTTCTACCTCCAGAGTAATGAAAACTGAATTTCAAATTAGACTAATTTCAAGATTAAATGGGTCAACCTTACTTCACATATCTTTGGCTTATTTGAACAAAAGGCACAATTAGTGAGGCTAAATGTGAAAACTGCTTAGAACGTGTCATACTTCACTGATAGTCCAAAGTAGAAAAGTCAGAAGTCCCAGATTTCCAAAGAGATAAACAGCCAGAACTATGTTTTTAAAACAAGATTCCTGGAGAGAGAAAACCACAATGGTTATATCAGCATTTAACATTAATGAAATGGACTCTCTAGGGAAATAAACACAAACCAAACTCACCGTGCTATAAGTCTCATTCTCTGCAGGAACAAAAAGAATCTCTTCTTTGTCCTCAGAATTAATGCGTTCCATGTAGATTTTGAAGTTTCTGAAATATTTCCCTGGAAAACATACAATTATGACCTTTTACGTTGAGATTTTGTCAGAAATCTTCACCAGATCTCTTTCATTTTTGATTCTTAAAGTATAAGCCATACACAAATAACCAACTGTCTTCATTTTTTTTTTTTTCTTGTATAAAACAGGTTGTTTTGCTCTGAAAGTAATGACATTTCAAACTGATTAGCATTCAATCCATCATGTCAGCTACTAATACAGTAAAATAAAACCTTTTTACTATTTAATGGATTCATACTGCACAATTGAAAGAACATGTACATGCCGAGGACCAGTGTTAGGCAAGTTACTCAAAATAAGTAATCCACTACAAATTACTATTTACTTTTCTAAAAAATGTAATCATATTACTTTGACTACACATTATTTATTATTTTAGTTTTAAGTTACTTTCTAAATCACTTTTCCTAGAAAAGTTTTTTTGTTTTCCGCTCAAATTCAACATGTCTATATTTCCTCATTCATTGTCGCACACCCTTCGGCTGTCACAGAAATGCTAACAGATGTTCATATTTTAAATGTATTATACAGTACATATTACTTGGGCTGGGACCTCCCGATTCGATATTACAATTATATTTCCTAGCCGATTCGATATGTATTGCGATATTGCGATTCTGTAAGTATTGCGATTTGATGTTTTGATATAAAAACGTTCTTTCTCAGAAAGAAATATCTATTGAAGAACAGTTGTGTCTAAAATGACAATTGTTTCACTCTGTAATGCATAATTTACAAGTAACAGGTTGGAATGTGCAAAACTACCAATTTAAATCTATCTGAATTATAATGCACTGGTCAGTGCCAGACCAGTCAGTGTGTTGTCTGAGCTAGATGACTAGTTACTGCAAAGGAACCCATGGATAAGGATGCATTATGTCCATTTGTATTCAACAAATAAATATATACAATATATCCTTTTAACTTATCAAACTAATTTTGTTATTTTTGAATATACAGTAAAATATAACTTATTACCATAGGCTATTACTATAATCATAATGATAATTTTGCAACATACAAATGGAGACTAGAGTAAACTTGTTCAAGAACCATTTCTGGGGCTATACTGAATTATGACATACATGACAATTCACATGTTGTTGCATGTTATTTGCTTATGCATCCTGAGATAGTCTGAGAGCCTATGCAGCATTCTCATACGACAAATCTATTCTTACAAACTGCTCCCAGATGACTGACAGAGAAAGAAAAGTGAAAACTCACCATTTGCGTGTGTTCCACGAGACACGGTAGCCCTGCGCGCGAGCGCCAAAGCACAAATATACTTCTGAACAAAAAAGCAAATCAGACACGCACATTGCAGGCATTTATTTAGTCTATTCTTCAAAATATCAATGTCTTTGTGTCTAGCGGGATTTCTTGTTGATAATGTTAAATGTGCAAAATTACCCGCCACTGCGCATGAATACCCTGGCCGTTAAGATTATAAATAGTGCGGGGGCATGAAATGTAGTTTACGGCATTCAAGAGTTTGATAAGCCTTTTTACAGCTAAACTATTTATTAAAGCATAGTGAGACAGAATCTGCAGAATGACTCCTGACAAATACACTCCACAATAAACTTCTGAATTATGCATAATAACAGGAACATTGATCAAAGCAGACGATTTTTGAAGTCTGAGAGTGAACAAACGGCGCTTTATGAATGTAGCAGCGGTGCATTAAAGGACTAAACGTAAAGAATTAAAGAGAAAACTTCTTTTAAATATAACTTCCTATATTTATCTATTAATCATCGTAGCATTAAGAAACTTTTTTTTTTTACTAAAAATAAATACATTTTTCATCAGGAAGACAATTTTAAAATCGTTTGGCTCAAGAATCGCGATTTGTAACGGAATCACATTTTTTCCCCCAGCCCTACATATTACTTTAGCGCAAGTAGTTCACTTAAAATTACTTAAATTGAAAGTCAGTAACTGTAATCTGATTACAAAAAAAGTAACACGTTACTTTTTTTTTTTTTATAAAAACTAATTAGATTACAGTAACCAATTACTATGTAATCGGATACATCCAACACTGCCGAGGACACAACTGAGGAATTTGGGAATAGAGAACACCGCATGGTTGAGGGTGGATGACTGACCTATAGATAAAAACCCCCTTCTGTGAACTTCCAGAATCAAATCTGCCACCACAAACCAGACCACAATGGAAGCCAGGACACCTGTGGACCAGGGAGCAGGTAGGAGCAGAGCTTGCTGATGGATGCCGAGGAAGACGGTGACAACTAAATCAGGAATAAACACACACGTCACTTATGGTAGCCCCTGTTGTCTACCAAATGTGTTCTGGTGCTTTGAATATCTACAATTATAAATCATATATCATGATAATTATATATATTATAACTACAGCCATAAAAACAAGACGACCCACCATAAAACATATACTCTGTAACTAGTGTACATACATAATTTAAACCATATTACTAAAAAGCAATCAGCTATAGTTAGCAGATACAATTTATTATTATTGATGTTATTATCATTACAATAATAATGAAAAACGACCAGCATTTAACTCACAGACACAATCTTCTGTTATCACAGTCATTCACATGGATATGTGCCAAATAATTACACATTTATATACACAGCATTGTTTCTTACCTGCTACGATCTGCGCTAAAGTGCCAGTTCCAAAATGCATCCAGTTGAAGATGTATCTCCTGAGAGCAGGTTATAATAAAAACCATAAGAAAAAAAATTGTCAGGATATTTTTAAACACCACCCTCTGAATCCATTAATATTGTAATAAAAACTGTAATTGGTTGATGAACTTTGAACTTTGCAAAACTACAAAAAAAATATTTTTATTTGTTAACATATAAACATGCATTAGGCATCATAAACTTACAAATGAACAATATTTTTCCCCACCACTTATTAATCTTGGTTAATGTTAATTTATGAAATACAACTGTTCATTGTTAAATCATGTTAGTTCATAATGCACTAATGTATGTTGAAAATAACTAATTAACTAACAAAATTAACTAATGTTAACAAATACAACCATATTGTAGTGTTACCATAAAATGTTATAGACCGACCGATATAAAGAAACGAGTATGTTTGGAATTGCATACAACTCATACTAGTTTTGCAGTATGTATACTGTACACAGTAAGCAAGTTTGTATGTATGGAATACCCAGGTTACCTAATATATTAGCCAAAATGTGTAGTATACAATCAAAACACACTGCCTGAGATACTCTCAAAACGCAATGCGCATATATTTCTGAGATGAAAATAACATACAATGTACATACAGTGTAGTGAGGTCAACTGTATGCTAAACATTTCTCGTAATATTTCATATTGTTTCATATACCATTTAAAGTAGGCAGTATACAGTGTATACAGTGCTGAATGCAGTACACTAGTATTCCATTCCAAACATGGCCTTTGTTTGGCCATACTCTGCAGTGCACGAGTTTGAGGATTTTACCTGGAGGCGTCTGGCGCAGGTCGGAAAAGTGCCATGACAGGTTGGATGACAGTGAGTGCCATGACAACACAGCCAAGATAGGGGTGTATGCCTGCCCGCTGTGGACAATACAACATTACAGATTAGAGGCAACAGTGTATATCAAAGGTTGCCAACAAATTAATAAAAAAAAAAATACAAAAAAGTCAAACAGATTTCTGCTCTCCATCAAAAGGAAATCAGTAATGACAAAGAACACCGGAAACAGACACCAAGTTTTTAAAAACCCGCCTAAGTACAAGGTTGATGGGTATTATTTTGCGTGGGGCGGGGTTTGACGACAAATTGTTGCCATGGGACAGGACGCCCTCTGTTGGTTACACAAGATAAACGGCAGAAACTTGGCAAGAGAGACACCACAGATGCCCATGGTGAGTCAAAAATGCATCCCTCATGCTCAGCCTGACGGATGGATACATGTGTCAGCTTGGAGCACAAATAAGCCAGATTTAATAAGACACTCTATAAAAAAAATTTGCTTGATTAATCCCTGAAGAAGGGAAGTTTTTCAAAAACGGGCCAAAAAATGCCACATGGTGGGTCACTTCTAATTAGGAATTAGAAACGGTTCAAGAAATGAAAACGAAAAGCAAAAACAAACAATTTTTGTTTGCAGAATGTAATAAGAAAATGTGAGCAAACTCCCTTTTCTATTGCTCCAGAGTGAAAGCATTATTTTTTAAATACTGGTAACTGGTTAATTATTTCGTTTAGTTAATTTTTCATGAAACCAAATAATTTTTCACTGTAAAATTTTAGAATTACAGTACTTCCAGTTGCCCGAATCCTTTCATTGCCCACACACTCTTATGAGGGAAAGTTCACTTGCCCGGTGCTAATTGTGGCCACTGTGCCAGATCCTGTACCAAGAAGGCTATTTTGTGGTCACCTAACAAACAGTCAGTCATTTTATTTGTTTTCTTTCTTTTTTCATTATTTTCCCTCAATTATTTAAATGCACTGTAGACTAATTATAATAAAAAATAAACAAAACACACAAATAAAATATGTTTATCTCTGCTCTGCAAAGGCAAAACGCAGTGCACTCTCGTATAAAAAAATAAAAGTTATTAAAAAGAAATATTCCGGGTTCAACATAAGTTAAGCTAAATGTACGGCATTTGTGGCTTAACCACAAACACTAATTTCGACTCGTCCTTCCTTTTCTTTAAATAAAAAAAGAAAAAACAAAAGGTAAAATCCGTTAACATAAAAATACTCATTTATAATTTTAGCCACAGGACATAAACAGTTTGCATGTTAACATGATTTTAATGTGAAAAATTGCTTAATTACCATTTCTGTGTAAAGTTATATCCAATTGTACAACTTTGTTGCCATGGCAAGGTCCGTAAAGTAGGCAATTTAACAGAAGAATTAATGTTCATTCTTATCACGTGGCTCATTGTGCATGGCAACGCGGAGACTCCGCATGTGGAGGCTCATGCTACTCTCCGCGATCCACGCACAACTTACCACGCGCTCCACTGAGAGCGAGAACCAACTAATCGCGACCATGAGGAGGTTACCCCATGTGACTCTACCCTCCCTAGCAACCGGGCCAATTTGGTTGCTTAGGAGACCTGGCTGGAGTCACTCAGCACACCATGGATTCGAACTCGCGACTCCAGGGGTGGTAGTCAGCGTCAATACTCGCTGAGCTACCCAGGCCCCCAGTTTTTTGATTTTTGCCTTTTTAAAGAAAAGGAGGGACGAGTCTAAATGATTTTTTATGGTAATCAACATAATGCAGTCAACTGAGATAACGGAATATTCCTTTAACCATTCTTTCATTCTGACCAGTTACCCAATCCCTGCTTCTAATGAATACCAAAACAAGAATATTCATGCTCTTGCTCACTTTTTATTTATTTATTTATTTATTTATTTTTTTAACCTTTCTGAATAGACAGCATGTGGGTCTGACACATTTGGCAGTGCTGAGGAACAGTCAGAGGTGTGTGATGCAGTGCGTGAAAATATGACACACTGTCAAACGATGAGTATTACTCACAGACATACATGAATGTGTGTTTATGTGCATGTTACCTTGCTCCAGCCTCCTCTGTACATGAAAGGTAAAACAAAGCCAACCAAGGTAAGTAGGACTGTGAGGGTCATCAGCATTCGGTGTAACTGCGAAGACAAAAAGCTTTGAAAATAATGCATATTTGAAAATATGCTAAAGTCCTAACTTTAGCAAAGATGCTCCTACCTGAAACCAGACCTTCTGCCCCAAAATGTTGCTTTCAGGCCAATCCAATTTGAAGTATCGTGCCATGATGACTCCAGCGCTAACTGTTGACATCCAGGCAATCAGCATGATGGCTCCTAAGGATACATACAGATACTGTGTCTCAGATACTGTGTCTCTGCTCTTTATTTTAAATATACTACAGTATATATATATATATATATATATATATATATATATACACACACACACATTTTAAATAATACAGTGTGTGTATATTATATATAAAATATATTATTTTAAATAATACGTTTTAAAAATAAAACAGATTTAAGCTTTTAAACATTTTGAATACGAGTAAAAATAAACAATAGATTGGCTGGTGTTCTGGTCGGCTGCTTACTGAAAAAAGCCCACCCCCAAGGGGAGAATCTTTAAGATATTTTGGTTCCTAGATGGTTTGGGTCCCTCCTTTTTTGGGATTGTCCACCAGATGGAAATCATATGACTGATCGCTTAAATTTATAGCACACCTCTCCTCAACAAGCCACAACATTTTAAGGTATTATTAATGTCCATAGCACAGTTTTTGTGGGATGAGTGTGGGACCCGCCAAAGTTCAAAGTTTAGGTTTTGAAAAAACTAAAACCGAAGTGTGAGCGATAGTTATAGTAATGTTTGCCTTTGCAAGCACCACAAATGGACAGTATAACACAGTTATGTCAGCTTTTGTAAATTAGATCAGCATTTAGAATGCTTATATTCAGCTGTACCATGATATTTGATCAACAGGGGTGAGCGAGAGCCACTGAGATCCTCTGGAGGTCCTGTGACAAGTTTCTGATTGGCGGAAATCAGAGGCTGACGGTCATGTCGATGAGTTCGCCCTAGAGGCAGAGAAAGAGACCGAAAAAACATTGTTGACACTAGTGACTACTAAAAAATTAATAAATAAAAAAAACAGTCTTACCATCTTCAGCTCGACCATGTGCCATGAAGATGTAGTATGGCTGGTCCAGGCTGAACCTCTTTGGATCGTCAGTTGGAAGGTGTATGTCTCTGCTAAAGCTACACTGAATCACTCCATCTGACAGCCTCCATGCTGTGTCTTTCAGAACACTCTAGAAACAAATCCAAAAACAAAGATCTCAGAGCTATACTGATAGTCTTTAAAGGGATAGTTCACCCAAAATTTTCTGTCATCATTTTCTCACCCTCATGTGGTTCCATTTATCTTCCTTTTGTGAAATGTTAGCCTCATGCACCATTCACTTTCATTGCACATTTTTCAATACAATGAAAGTAAATGGTGACTGGTAAATGCCAAAAAAAAAAGAAAAAAAAAAAGAGAGAGAACCATCCCTTTAGGTATTTCATTATTTTTTTTTTCCTTTTTACTTTTAAGCCACTGTGTTTGCAAGACATTTTTACTTTTTAATGTCAGTGTGTACCTCTGAAGAGATTACTGGATGTGTCCGTCCAAGAACATATGCAGCCTTGGCATCAACCTTGTCTATATCTCTTATGCACATATAGATGTCATCGTTCCCCTAAAATGCAGAACACATTGCTATTATTTATCATAATGCATGCTATTAGTCATTCAATGGGAAAATAACATTTCACGCTGAATCAGAGATCAAAGCGTCAATCTCGCTATAAGCAGTGAAATTAATGTCCTCTATATGATAAAATACTACTCTAGTACTCCAAATGAAGGTCTTTATTACCATCCATTTGTCCAGTGATAAGGCAAATGACACATAACCCTCTGCAGGTCCACTGAGCTCAAACATCACACTTCTGTTCTCTGTCCAGAAGGACAGGAAGTGACATGACACGTCATTTTGTGGGTCACAGCCCGCTGGATCTCTCAAACAAGACTTCCTGATTCCACAGCCCTCAGAAGTGAACTGGAGACGAGAAGGGATTTGATATATTACAGAACAGTATTATGGTCACTAAATTCAGTTAGGATCACTACTTTATTTTAAGAATGTGAAATGTCAGAATAATAGTAGAGAGAATTATTTATTTAAGCTTTTATTTCTTTCATCACATTCCCAGTGGGTCAGACGTTTACATACACTTTGTTATTATTTGGTAGCATTGCCTTTAAACTGTTTAACTTGGGTCAAACGTTTTGGGTAGCCTTCCACAAGCTTCTCACAATAAGTTGCTGGAATTTTGGCCAATTCCTCCAGACAGAACTGGTGTAACTGAGTCAGGTTTGTAGGCCTCCTTGCTCGCACGCTTTTTCATGATGCCATCTATTTTGTAAAGTGTACTAGTCCCTCCTGCAGCAAAGCACCCCCACAACATGATGCTGTCACTCCCATGCTTCACGGTTGGGATGGTGTTCTTCAGCTTGCAAGCCTCACCCTTTTCCCTTCAAACATAATAATGGTCATTATGGTCAAACAGTTCAATTTTTGTTTCATCAGACCAGAGGACATTTCTCCAAAAAGTAAGATCTTTGTTCCTATGTGCACTTGCAAACTGTAGTCTGGCTTTTTTATGCTGGTTTTGGAGCAGTGGCTTCTTCCTTGCTGAGCAGCCTTTCAGGTTATGTCGATATAGGACTCGTTTTACTGTGTAGATAAAGATACTTGTCAACCGGTTTCCACCAGCATCTTCGCAAGGTCCTTTGCTGTTGTTCTGGGATTGATTTGCACTTTTCGATCTCTAGGAGACAGAATGCCACTCCTTTCTGAGCGGTATGATGGCTGCGTGGTCCCATGGTGTTTATACTTGCGTACTATTGTTTGTACAGATGAACGTGGTACATTCAGGCATTTGGAAATTGCTCCCAAGGATGAACCAGACTTGTGGAGGTCCACAATTTTTTTTCTGAGGTCTTGGCTAATTTCTTTTGATTTTCCCATGATGTCAAGCAAAGAGGCACTGAGTTTGAAGGTAGGCCTTAAAATACATCCACAGGTAGACCTCCAATTGACTCCAATTAGCCAGTTAGCCTATCAGAAGCTAACTGGCTAATTGCCTAAATGCTTGACATCATTTTCTGGAATTTTCCAAGCTGCTTAAAGGCACAGTTAACTTAGTGTATGTAAACTTCTGACCCACTGGAATTGTGATATAGTCAATTAAAAGTGAAACAATCTGTCTGTAAACAGTTGTTGGGAAAATTACTTGCGTCATGCACAAAGTAGATTTCCTAAACGACCTGCCAAAACTATAGTTTGCTAATATGAAATCTGTGAAGTGGTTAAAAAATGAGCTTTAATGACTTCAACCTAAGTGTATGTAAACTTCTGACTTCAACTTTATGTCTAATGACCACTAAACTGTATAATTGATCGTTGTCCTTTTTTGGTCAGAGAATGGTCAGAGGTCAGTTCCATCACCCAGATCAAACAGGAAACAGTGTTTGTTTGAAAACACAATAGCAATAATCATAGGAAGTGACCTAAAGGGTGTCTGAGCTTAAAGTGCTGTCAGGACAGATCCACAAGCCCCATGTAATTCATGTGAACTGTCACTTTTGCAATATCAGCTTTATTTGAGCTCACCGACTGAGACAGCAATGAGGAAGGGACTGTGGTTTTGGTACCAATGGAACCACCAATGGTAGTTCGTGCTGGGGTAGGAGCTACACCATTTTGCGACACCACTGGACCTGGAATTTTCACCCAATAGTCCTTATACTTTCGGACAACAGTTACCCTGAAAAAAAAGAAAACCCAACCCAAAACAAGTATTGTAATCAGGAAGTTGTCTAAAAACAAACTCTAAAAACAAAAGTATTTGAATACTTACAGAAACTGCACACTGGGAGGAGAGTCTTGTGGCGCAACCCAGATCACCTGGACCTCAGTCTTATGGGAATCGCTGGTATGACTTACAGCTGAGCCCTTTTAAGAGTAACGCAAATAATCAGCTCCATATCATCTTTTAATCTCTTGGAGCCAATAAATAATGATTTTTACAAAGAAAATGTAGCTCAAAATGTTCTTTTAAAGCTGAGGGGTGTAATTTCTGCACCACTAGCATCACCAAACTGAATTGCAAAAATAATCACTGTTTTTAAACAGATTCCAGAAATGTTTTGCAATAACTCTTCTATTCAGTTGTACAAACAGAAATCCTGGCCCAAACTCACACTATAACCTACTTATAGTTGACTTTGCATATTAAGCTGGGATACAAGAAGAATTTTAGCATCATAAAAAAAACAAAAAAACAAAAATCTCACCCATCAGCTTTAATAAATATTTTGTTCTCAATATAAAGTAAAAACTACTGTGTCACTAACGTCCTTATCACTGCAATGAAGAAGCTGAGATATGGCAGAATTTATTAACTTAAACGATCCAACGGTTTCGTCAAGATTCTCGGCATTCCTTGCTTCTATGAGGAATCCTCTGAAGTTTGCTGTGCTCCCTGTAGCAGCCACTGATAATGTCACTGTAAATGTGAACAACGTGATAAGATTTTCTATTAAATGTAAACCATCACAATAAACAAACTATCACACATTATATATATATATATATATATATATATATATATATATACTGAAATACTAATAGTCTCACCTTTGAGTTCATCACCAGGGCTGAATGTGATATTGTCCACTATGATGTTGTATGGAGGAGCTTTGGTGCTGGGATCATGGCGATGTTGAGGCATCATGTCACCACAAGCTTCTGTCACCTTTCCATCAGGGTAACAAATGACTGTCTCTAAACACACTAAGAGCAGCACCAAAACAACCCCTGTCTTCACAAAAACCTGAAATGAAAGGATAGTTATTGCAAAACTCAACTTTACGATGATAAATTACACAAGCTTATTTTGACCAACTTTTTTCTTTGCATCAAGTGTTTCTAAATGCAATGATCTGGTTACATTTTGGGTGATTAGGTGAAAATATACAAGTAGAATAACACACAGGTTACTCAATAACAATAATGTTTAAAAACGATCCTTACAAAAAAATTAAAGTAGCAGTACCACGGTGCATTGACAGTATCAGATGGTACTGTTACTTTGATATATCATAATACTGATAAATAATTACCATATTTGTATACCATGCTATTCATATGGTAAAATCATCATAGTATTACCATTGTACACGTGCAGAAAACAAGTTATGCCATGGTACTATTTGTTAGTGAAATTTAGAGTGCTTAACTGCATGTTCATGGCTCAAATACAAACAATTAAAATAGTCAACTGCGTTTTACAAGAAATTTCTGTTGCCTAATCAGTCTCTCATGAGAAGCCTGCAAATACAGATAAGGAAGCGAGACAGCAATTGTTGATTACTCCAAAACAGCACTTTGTCTTTGTCTGAGACTTTGTCTACAGTTTCAGCACTCATGAACACGTGTATATATGTATTATTGCACCAATTAAAGGCAGAAATTCATGTTTTGATGACATAAGAGTTCATGTGAGAGATATGGGTCAAAGTCGTGTTTTTATTTCTCGCGCCCAGTTAGTCAGTCCCGCACGATGGGCTGATGGCTTTCACTGATAAATACCTATAAAAACAAAAGCCTTTCTTAAATGGAGGCAAAACGGGGATTACGATCCTTCCCTAAACCCAAGGGTCAACGTTTCACAAAAAGCGACCACATTCACCTTTACGTTGAAATCATAAGCTACTTCCCAGTTGATTGGAATTATAAACACATATTTATCACGGAATGATAAACAAATATATATATGCTTACCTCCATTCATCTAAAATAAATTGCCATCAACCGACACTAACAAAAAACAAAATGTGTGTTAATTACATGGCAAGGGTAGAGATGTGGGCGGTCTTTATGTGTAGAAGCGTGTGATTGGTTGAAGGCAGTGCACGAAAACACGCCCACACAAGAGTGGGTGGGGTTTCAAATACTGACTGAAAAGTGATAGATGACAGCTGAAAGGTGACCCAGTTCCACATGAAATTCAGCTTTTATAGACCATTCTCACACTCTGGGTTTTTGGAACGCGGAAGTAAACGTTTGCAGGGTGAATGGGAGTGAATGGGAGATCACAGAAAAAATTATTTTCACTTACCCATCTGCTCCAAGACCAAAAAAAAAAAAAAAAAAAAAAAAAAAACACTATTACGTTTGAATGACTTTCCAGAAGAGTTAAAAAAATAGAGAGAGGTGAATTAAGACAGTAAATGAGAAGATGCCAAATTTACTGTCACTCTGTAATCGAAACCCCCTCGCAGCTGTGATAATAATAATTATTATTATTTTTTAACTAATTCCAGGGTAATATTAACACAATGCATAATGTTTTAAATTTACACTCAATATTTTAAAATTGTATAATATAAAAAAGTTGCGATATTTACGCTGCTAAATAAGGCGGAAACGCGTCATCACAATCTGTGAAAAAGTCTTTTGTCACAAAAATACCAGGTTTAGTATTGATCTATCGTGGCTTCTATTGGACTCTAATGTTCATTTGTATATAAGAAAAATTAACATAATACATTTAATGTTTATATATATATATATATATATATATATATATATATATATATATATATATATATATATACACAGGTGCATCTCAATAAATTAGAATGTCGTGGAAAAGTTCATTTATTTCAGTAATTCAACTCAAATTGTGAAACTCGTGTATTAAATTAATTCAATGCACACAGACTGAAGTAGTTTAAGTCTTTGGTTCTTTTAATTGTGATGATTTTGGCTCACATTTAACAAAAACCCACCAATTCACTATCTCAAAATTAGAATACATCATAAGACCAATAAAAAAAAAAACATTTTTAGTGAATTGTTGGCCTTCTGGAAAGTATGTTCATTTACTGTATATGTACTCAATACTTGGTAGGGGCTCCTTTTGCTTTAATTACTGCCTCAATTCGGCGTGGCATGGAGGTGATCAGTTTGTGGCACTGCTGAGGTGGTATGGAAGCCCAGGTTTCTTTGACAGTGGCCTTCATCTCATCTGCATTTTTTGGTCTCTTGTTTCTCATTTTCCTCTTGACAATACCCCATAGATTCTCTATGGGGTTCAGGTCTGGTGAGTTTGCTGGCCAGTCAAGCACACCAACACCATGGTCATTTAACCAACTTTTAGTGCTTTTGGCAGTGTGGGCAGGTGCCAAATCCTGCTGGAAAATGAAATCAGCATCTTTAAAAAGCTGGTCAGCAGAAGGAAGCATGAAGTGCTCCTAAATTTCTTGGTAAACGGGTGCAGTGACTTTGGTTTTCAAAAAACACAATGGACCAACACCAGCAGATGACATTGCACCCCAAATCATCACAGAATGTGGAAACTTAACACTGGACTTCAAGCAACTTGGGCTATGAGCTTCTCCACCCTTCCTCCAGACTCTAGGACCTTGGTTTCCAAATGAAATACAAAACTTGCTCTCATCTGAAAAGAGGACTTTGGAACACTGGGCAACAGTCCAGTTCTTCTTCTCCTTAGCCCAGGTAAGACGCCTCTGACATTGTCTGTGGTTCAGGAGTGGCTTAACAAGAGGAATACAACAACTGTAGCCAAATTCCTTGACATGTCTGTGTGTGGTGGCTCTTGATGCCTTGACCCCAGCCTCAGTCCATTCCTTGTGAAGTTCACCCAAATTCTTGAATCGATTTTGCTTGACAATCATAAGGCTGCGGTTCTCTCGGTTGGTTGTGCATCTTTTTCTTCCACACTTTTTCCTTCCACTCAATTTTCTGTTAACAGGCTTGGATACAGCACTCTGTGAACAGCCAGCTTCTTTGGCAATGAATGTTTGTGGCTTACCCTCCTTGTGAAGGGTGTCAATGATTGTCTTCTGGACAACTGTCAGATCAGCAGTCTTCCCCATGATTATGTAGCCTAGTGAACCAAACTGAGAGACCATTTTGAAAGCTCAGGAAACCTTTGCAGGTGTTTTGAGTTGATTAGCTGATTGGCATGTCAACATATTCTAATTTTTTGAGATAGTGAATTGGTGGGTTTTTGTTAAATGTGAGCCAAAATCATCACAATTAAAAGAACCAAAGACTTAAACTACTTCAGTCTGTGTGCACTGAATTAATTTAATACACGAGTTTCACAATTTGAGTTGAATTACTGAAATAAATGAACTTTTCCACAACATTCTAATTTATTGAGATGCACCTGTATATAATGAATACTTTCCCAGCAAAGACAGAACGTTCCCATAACGCTAGTGTGTTCACATTTGGTCATTTTTTTGGAAACCATCTGCTGTACGCTCTAGAAACGTTTATTTTATTTTTTTTTTTTGGTTTTATTTATTTTTTTAAACCATAAGATAACCTTCCCAGAACGTTGCAGGAAGGTCTTTGTGTAACCTAACCTAATACAAACCTATAACGAACATTTTCAAATTGTTATTTTGTGGTTTTAATTTGCAGAATCAACTTTTTCCACTACTTTCCATTATGATTATTCTATGTAATTTTTTTCATTATTCTTTATGATAATATTTTCTTTCTTTCTTTTCTTTCTTTTTTCTTTTTTTTAATAAATGTTGCAGAAAGGTATTTGATAGACAACAATGACTGACATTAGTGTTGTACAGCATTTTAGTAAATGTTGAAATATATAATAATAATAATAATAATAATAATAATAATAATAGTGTTAAGTAAACATGATGTTCAGAATTGACCTGTTTCTTCATTAAAAGCCACTTGGATTGTGAAAACATTTAAAATAAGAAGAAATAAGTTGAAGCAAAGAAATACCTCATGACACTAATAGGTTGTTATTACTGTACTAATATTATTGTTGTTGCAAGGTTTATCAGTTCTCTGACAGATTTCTGTATGTATAGTATTTATATATTCACCTATGTACTGAATGGACAACGCATGTTCTTTACGTGATGTAACCCGGGAAATATGACTGGAAAGGTACTTGCTATATTTAGGGTCACTGAAAGGTCATGTCACCCCAGATGCATGTCCTTATTAGACGCATAAGGTCTGCTGTACTGTCAACGTTGGGTGACATTCCGTTGAGGAGTCCATCTGATGTCTGGTAATGAAACTTGTTATAGTTTATTTCAGTTCTGGCTCCTCATTGTAACATTTGCTTTATTGAATAATGCATGGAATTGCTTGAAATTTACCATCAACTGGGGAAATTAAAATTAGAGGCCCCAGTCAGGATCAGTTTAAATGTTTATTTAAAGGTTTAATGTTTATGTCTGAGCAAATCTTATTTGAAAAAGATTTAAAATGTATTGATAAACTGAAATTAACATATTACTCAATTCATGTTTTATAAACAGTCCCTTCAGTAATTTTTTTTTTTTTTTTTTTTTTAAAGTGTAAGCTACAATAGTGTGCCATTTTTAAATGTGCAACATAATGAGGTAAGCGGGTCAACAAATAATTCAGTGATCGCACAATATTTATCTCTGTGCATACTATGTATGTGTATATGTGGGCCTATAGGCTATGTATACTCTGTCTGTATCTATCTATCTATCTATCTATCTATCTATCGGTCTGTCTGTCTGTCTGTCTGTCTGTCTGTCTAAATGCACTCTGTTTCTCGTTTTGTTGCTGCAGGTTAGGTCAGTAGGTCAGATTTTTTATGCAAACACTGTTGAGAAACGGTCAAACATGCACGAATCCCCTGTAGTCTAATATAACTGCATGTCTTGCCAGCGGATTGTTCACATGTTGTTCGGTGTTTTCGTATGGCAGACAGTCCGCGCTCTTTGAGATCCAGAGGTAACCTCCGTGTTTAAAGGGCACCCCAAAAAAGGACCACCAACATGTTCCGTGGCAAACAGACACGAGTGCTTCTCCTGAATGACATGGAACGATTGGAGCGCACACTGTTTCGCCTGGATCAAGGTAGGTCTTTGTCATAAAACTCCAGTCCACTATGTACTGCAAGCGTGAAGATTTAATGTTGGTTATCAACATAATTTCTATCATGATGTTAGGTTAGAATTTTTCTATTTTATATATATATGTATATATATATATATATATATATATATATATATATATATATATATATATATATATATGTTTTAATGATGCCTTTGCTGCAGAAACCATTCTACCCATCTAATATCTTTTACTCTGTGTGTGAATGTTACTGCAACTCAAGACTGCGTACTTCTGGAGAGACTTTGGATAGATTTACGCGTAACGTATGATGCATTTGCACTGGAATATCACATTCGAAAAAGCTATCCGCTATATATAGCTCAGGAATGTGCTGTGGTTTTCTGCTCATAGGTTTTGCAGTGTAGAAAATTTTTAAATACTGTATGCAAGTGAGTTTACTGAAGGAATGGAATACTTGCGCATATTGCATAGTATAGCCTACACTATTACTGTTATAACTATTACTTATAAATAAATATGACGTTTTTTTTTTTTTTTTTTTTTTTTTTTTAAATAGTATGTGAAACAGTATGCTTCATGCAGCTTTAAACATTTCAAACAGTATGCTACATTGTTTCACATGACCTTATGACCTTGCCACATGACCTTATTATTATGTGCATGGTATCTCATAATTTTTTATTTTAATTTTAATGGTTATACAGTCCAATGTCAAATGAAGAACATAAATGGTAGAGGCTGATCTTTTCGTTGTTAGAAAGTCATCCGGGTATTCCATGCATACAGTAAATTCACAAATGCACAATATACATACTATATACTGCAGAGTAGTATGGTAGTATGCTGTTTTGATTACCAACATAGCTCAAGTCTCTCAACTAGTTGACATTTAATTGAGGAACATTTAATGCTTTGAATACAATAATTGCTGATTCACCAAAGACCTTGATTCAGAACAGTAAAGTAAATGCACTTTATAAACAAAAGTTGTAAACTTAATTAACAGATTATTGAAATTTGCAACGTCCTCTGCTGTTTGCTAATGTGGCTCACACTTCTATTCACTTAGGTTTTGAGCTTCAGTTTCGGTTAGGGCCAACCCTACAGGGCCAGAATGTGCACGTCCACACCAATTACCCAGCTACAGGAAGGAAGTTCAACAGCTCCTACTTCCGTCACCTGGAGTGGGTCAACCCCAGTGGCAGAGAAGATGACTCCGACAAATACTGCAAACTGGAGCTGGAGATAGCAGGCTCTTATCAGTATTACTTTGGGTGTGGGTTAGTGAGTTTTATTAATGTTAAAAGTGATTAAAACTTTTTAGAATCTGAATAATGTTTATTAATTTTAGGTTGTTTTTAAAGATTTCCTGTTTCAGTGGCATGCACAAGATTAAAGGGTATATAACTCTACAAAAAGACCTAAGTGGGTCAGTTGTTTGGTATAATTTTAAAGAAAACTTTTCCAAATTTTTTATTATATAGATTATGAAAAAAAATAAAAAAATAAACATGAGCCAAAAATTTACCTTTTTTCATATTTTTCTGATTTGACATGGCAATCAAAAGTTATAGAATTACAAAAATAATTTATCCTAGTGTGCGAAAATGTCTTCAAGTGTCCAAAAGCCTCTCCAAACAAATAAAACATTATAATTCTACATAAGAACTAATTACATATACACACACACAATGACTATAGGTATGCTCTCTCTCCAAAGCATGCAGGCAAGAGTAACGCGATCTCATACAGTTCCATTCTGTGTCATTTGAGCCATCATTGAATCTGTGTCATGTATTTGGTGCCATCTCCTGGTGGCCATATGTAATTAGAGTGAACAATTCTCTCTGCCCATATTTGGATGACTTGCACCTCTGGTTGCAGTGATCTAAATCCTAATACGATTGGTTTAGCATTCCATGACGCTGGACAACGTACTACACCATTTTCGATGAAGTCATCTGATCCAGGAAAGCTAACGTGTTTTTAGCCAGATAGCACATTATGTGCTGTGTTATCTAATGATCTATGCATCCGATTATGTTGTGTGTGGGCTCATTTTAACAGGAATCCCCTCCTCTAAGTAATGCTATGTGATTTTTTATGTTGTTTTTTTTGTTCGTGAAGGTATAAGTGAAAAAACGGCTTATAAGCAACACCTGTTAACGTAACATGTATGTCAAAGACATACAGTATACTTAGCTATTACTTGCTACATTTGTATCTGTGAGTAAAACACATAGGCTGGTAGTCTTCTAATCTTTGATAGCTTTTCAGCAACATATGACACATTTCTGTTTGATCAGTTTAATATTTTTAGTGATTACAATAATATATACATTGCAAAAGTATTAACAAATCACAAAACAGAACACTTCTGATTTGTCTGCACATTTCAAAGCACTTTTTCAGTTTTGGTCATAATGCCTACATGCATTGTAAAGTGCAGCTTCTAAGCTTTAAAACAATACCTATTTTGTGTTGGTCAAGACTGTAGTTATTAATATTTTGATAATCATATTATTATCGGCGGGCCTAATCCAAGCTTAAAAGGTTAAAGTAGTAGTTTACTCAAAAATGTAATTCTGTCATCATTTAATAACTTCATGTTGTTTCAAAACCATATGACTTTCTTCCATGGAACACACAGGAAATGTTAGGCAGAATGTAAAGTAAATGATGACCTATGGATTAACTATCCGTTATATATCAGTATTATTAAGTCATTTTTTGTGTTTGTGCAGGAATGAGAAGAAGACCGGAGGTGGATACATTGTGGTGGATCCAGTGCTGCGAGTTGGCCATGAGAGGAAGATGCTGCCACTGGACTGCATCACAATTCAAACTTACTTGGCCAAGTGTCTGGGTCCACTGGACGAATGGCTGGACAGACTCAAAGTGGCCAAGGAAACTGGTCAGAATCTCTCTTCTGCTGGGCCGTAGCAAGGAATTCTGGGCCCCCTGACTGTATATTGTTCTGGACCCATTCATATTAAAAAAATAAAGATTAAAATTTGTTGTTGAACAATAGTTGGATCTGTGGGGCCCTAGACTCATTACCACATTTCACCCCATTAGCTATGGCCCTGCAGTACAGTTTTCATTTAGACAATGATCTTGTATGGCCATTTTTTAATTCCATTTTAAATAGGCACATACTTTGTGGCCAGTTAAATTTGCTTTAAATGATTTCAGCCATTTTTCTATCTTCCGTCATACTTAGCCGTCAGAATTCGACTGCCCCATCCTTTTTACAACACTTCAAATCAGCAAACCCAAATACTCACAATTACTTACAAACAGAGTGCATTTCAGATTGGCTAAAAAAGGGCCCATTTTCTGACTCATTTGGCTATTAGAGCCTGAGATGTCACAGAGACAGATGTGATTTTTCAGTGATATCTGTCAGGTAAAAGGCGCATTTTATGTGTGGTAATTTGAAAAAATCTTGATAAAAGCACTTTTAATCTTGATAAAAGCATAATGTCTCTCATAATGAATTAGCTGGAAATTATTATTTCCCATATATATATATATATATATATATATATATGTATAAACCTATCTTCATTTAGGTTTATATTGACAAATATGTATTACCAACTAAGAAATTGGTCTTTTATCCCCATTAATTGGGTCTACTGAGTCAATATAGTGTAATATTCAGAAAAAATTCTTCTGATCTGACAAGGTCTCACACAAAACCAGGTTGAACTTTATCACTCTCAGCAGTCTGTGGGTCATTGCACCTTTTCAGAGTCACCAACAAAGCTTTGCATGTGTGGGAAATGCTCTTTCTGTGGGCAGTTTGGGCAAGTCTTTTCCAGTTTACCAAGATTAAAAGTAAAATTTACATTAATGTTCCTTTTCAAGTAATCATGTTGCTGTAAAAAAACATTATATAAAATATAGGATGTATATTTCAATAAATAAGTAACATTCCCTGTCCAAATAGCAATGTTTGGCATCTTTCTTTAAATTCATCCATGTTTACTGTCACATTTAAACATTGCACACATCTATTGATCTGATTTAGATGTCCCACTCAATCAAATTATTTTTCTATGTCCAGGTTACAACATGATCCACTTCACACCTCTGCAAAAACTAGGTGTATCACGGTCATGCTACTCCATAGCCGATCAACTAGAACTGAACCCAGATTTCTCCCCACCTGGCAAGAACTACACATGGATGGATGTGGGCAACCTGACTGAGAAACTTAAGAAAGAGTGGAACATGGTTTGCATCACAAACGTGGTGTACAACCACACAGGTATGCTTCTGCTATGCCTTTAAGCACATACTAAATAAAACAAGGAGAGTGACGACGTATGTTGACACTCTCTTCTAATGAACGGGTTTGATTAGGCTTTGATTAGGCCCCTTATTTCCAGTAAAGACAAATACTAATACTACTGCATACTCTGGCATTCTAGAGAATTGTGTGCTTCCAACTTTGTAGCTATGGTTTTGGGAGGCCCCTTCTTTTCTATTCCAGCATGACAATGTCCCTGTGCATAAAACAAAGTCCATAAAAAATTATGTACTGAGTCAGGTGTGAAAAAAACTTGACTGGCTTGCACAAGCCCAGAACTGGACCCCATTGAACATCTTTGGGATGAATTGGAATGCCAACTGCAAGCCCGACCCCATCACTCAACCTCAGTGCCTGACCTCACTGATGCTTTTTGTGTCTACTGTAAATGGGAGCAAATCCCCCGCAGTCATGTTCTGACATTTAGTGTAAAGCCTTCTCAGAAGAGTGGAAGCTGTTAGGAAGGATCAACTCACTATTAATGCCAATTGTTTTGAAATGAAATGCTCAAAAAGGACTAATGGGTGTAGTGTTTGGGTGTTCACAAACTTTTTGCCATATAGTGTATGTAGGAACTGTCTGGACGTGTTTCTCAGAAATTTCTAAGTTAAAGCTCTGGTTTGAAGAATGGCACTGTGTGCTTTAAAGAGAAGTGGTTAGGCTATTTATAGGCAACCTCAATCGCAGCGATAAGAGAGTTGATGAAAGTTGGTCATGTCTCTGGGACAATGGTTGAGATTTTTGACCTTTGAGTGGCATTGCAGGGGCTTGCAGGGAGTTGGAATTGTTGGAATTGCTTGTGACATTCTAATATTTCATGTAGCACTCATGTTTCATATACCATGGGAACAAGTAATCAACAAAAGTAATTTTAACCATTTTGACTTTATGAACATCATATTTAAGAGGGTGTCAAAAAAAAAAAAAAAAAAAAAAAAAACTTTCTCGCCAACCAGTTCTGGTTTAGAGTTGTACAAAAAATCCAGCAAGGTGTAAAAATAAAAAGTAACACAACAGGGGTTAATTTTCCTAACAGTTTTGGGAAAGTTTCAAATTTTTGCAGTTCTTCTTAAACTATTGGCATATTAGCTGCAGGTGCAGGAAGAGTTCACCATGTAAAATTAACATATAACAGCTGCTCACAGTCTGAAATGTATGATACCAACAATTTTGGGAGTAAAATATTTAAGTCTGAATTTCCCACCTCCCAGCATGCCATTGCTAACTGTTCTGGATCATATGTAGCAATATTCCAAATTAGTATTTTACTTTATTTCAATTCCTGATATAATTTTTTTTTTTTTTTTTTACTTTACTTAAAGGGATAGTTCACCCAAAAATAAAGATTATCTCATAATTTACTCACTTTCATGCCATCCCAGTTGTGTATGACTTTCTTTCTTCTGCAGAACACAAAAGAAGACTTTTAGAAGAACATCTCAGCTCTGTAAGTCCTTCCGGTGCAAATGAATGGTGGCCAGAACTTTGAAGGTCAAAAAAATCACATAAAGGTAGCATAAAAGCAACCCATACGACTCCAGTGGTTTAATATATGTATTCTGAAGTGACGCAATGACTTTGGGTGAGAAACAGATCAATATTTCAATCAGTTTTTGCTATAAATCTCTACTTTCACTTTCAGAATGTGAAATAATGTGAAAGTGAATGTGGAGATTTAAAGTAAAAAAGGGCTTTAATATTGATATGTTTCTCACCCACACTTATCATATTGATTCTGAAGACAGATTTAACCACTTGAGTTTTTGGATTACTTTTATGTGGCCTTTATGTGATTTTTGGAGCTTGAAAGGTCTGGTCACCATTCCCTTGCATTGAATGGACCTACAGAGCTGAAATATTCCTTTAAAAATCTTTGTTGTTGTTCTGCAGAAGAAAGAAAGTCATACAAATCTGGGATGGAATAAGGGTGAGTAAACGATAAGAGAATTTTCAATTTTAAGTTAACTATTCCTTTAATATATATTTCAGCCAACTAGCTTGATGGGAATACTTCACAAGAAAGTACATTTGTGAGAAAGCATTTGTGCTTCGATACAGTGGTGAAATTTTGATACATTGAAAACCCTGAAATTTGCACCCCAAATTCACCCCAAAAACAAAACATGATTTTTTAAAAACAGTGGTTTCCTAAAAACACTTCCAAAGAGGAAAAAAGTAAGAACATATATCATCATTCTTTGGTAAGATGCCACAGAAAGTGTGTATTTGCTGATCTTTGATCCTTTAAACACTGCACTGATCATTTTCTAAGAAGTATAACGAACGACTGACACTGTTAATGCGGAATGTCATAAATGACACGAAAAGGAGGTCACTCTCTTTAAACACAGACTGAAGTAAATTGCATTTGATGATCTCTATACAGAATCTATGGTATACTGTAGCTCAAAGAAGATCCTCTCTATATATTTAAAAACAGTAACATGTGCCATATGTAACATATGCCCTCTATGCATGCATGCAAATGCAATTTTGAAAGATCTCAGAATTTAGACTTATATGACTAATTTATTTTCCCATAATTAGCTGTTAACAGTAAATGGATCAGACTCCATCCAGAGTGTGGCTATAACCTGGTAAACTCTCCTCATCTGAAACCTGCCTGGCTTCTGGATAGAGCCCTGTGGCACTTTAGCTGCGCCATAGCAGATGGAAAATACGATGACAGTGGCCTTCCAGCTCTTATTGAGAATGAGAAGCACATAACAGTAAGTCTTGAAGGTCTCAGCTAATTATACTCGAATATACTACAGAAATATCAATGGTTGGTGCTAATGAACCAATGAAACACTTGATGGTATTTTGGCTTGATGTTTCAGATGCTTAAAGGGCTTCTATGGAAGGAAGTTTTCACCCAGTTGAAAATATGGGAGTTTCTGCAAGTGAACGTTGAGAAAGCTGTGGAGCAGTTTAGGAAGGTTCTTCAAGCTGGTGAGTGATTGAAGTCTGCTGGCATCTTCAGGAACACTCTGACGCTTGCACCATCCATGGAAGGGAACCTTCAGAAGGTAAATTCTTGTAGGAGCAGTACTAATTTGAGAGTTTTTGACATTTGTAGGAAACAAACCTTTGGGGCCTGAGTTGGAAGGAAAGCCTAAATTGAAAATTATACAGGATTCACAGTATAGACGATTCAGCAACACCGTAGACATGCAACTGGCCCTGGAGATGTTTGGCAGACACAAGTGAGTTTACTTCCTGTTCCGAGTACAAGTTCTGATTAATAATGGATATTTGTGGAATTGTATGGATTGTTGGTGTGTTCTGTTCTGTTCTGTTTACATTAATATTATTAATGTAAACACTGTCATTTATATCTAAAATGAATGTAAACAGTGGGACAAAAAGCTAAATATTACTCAAACAACAATAACAAGAAAACCACAAAACCACTCACTGCTCTTGGCTGAATAACTTTAGTAGCTTTAAAAAAGTATTAATTTCTTAATTTCTGTCTTTTTTTTTAATTGTTTTTATTTGTTTTATAGCACTACATTTGTTTCTTAGTTTTTTACTTTATTACTGACTGTTTTCTTCTCTTTTAATAACTACTTGAGAATTTAAGTACAATTCATTTTACAATTTCAAAGAATTTACAATTCATTTTTTCAGACCATACCAATGCAAATGCAGTATGGAAATACAGATGCAGTAATAAGCAGTCCGTTCCCTAACCTACACCCCCACGCTAATGGTACAGCCCACAGCGTGAATTTGTGATGAGTCAGTTGTTCCAAAAATAATTTATAAAGTCACAATTTAGAAAAAGTAAAAAAAATAAAAGTAAAAATAAAAAAAGAGAAAAGATCAATTATCCATTCCATTAAAGTTTCAAACCATTTTTCTTTTTTTGCATTTGGATTTGTATGGTCTGAAAAATTAATTGTAAAGTGTTCACGGCCCTGCTTGTTTTGTATTATATAAATTTTTTTTCCTGCGCCTTAAATTGTTATTTATTATCATACAGTAGGTAACTTTTTAACTATGCTGCATGTTTACCTTTTATTGCACTGCATTGTTTTAATATGTCTTTTTATTCATGTATTTTCATTCCTTTAAATTCATTTTATTCCATTTAAAATGAAAGTACATAAAACTGTGGATTTATCATTTTAATCCCAAAAACATAAATAAAAAAATAAAATTATATATATATATATATGCTTTTTATTATGCCTGTCTAAAGCACTTTGAATTAGCACTATGTATGAAATGTTTTTAAACAAATTTTCTTTGCCTTTTCTTATTAAACCCTACAGTAATGGCCCCTCATCCATCCAAGAATGCTGTGATTGGTTTAAAAAGAGTCTAGAGGAACTGAATGTGGAATGCTATAAGGAAATGCATGGCCATCATGAGCAGGTTGGTAAGTGGTTATGCTTCCCAAACAGTCCTCTGTTTGACTGCAGTATCAGTCTAATCAGTTAATATAATTTCCTCCCACAGGCTATAAACTGCATAGTGGGAACGGTTCACTATGAAAGACTTGCCTCCCATGGCCCTCAACTTGGACCTGTCACCTGGACAAACCCTTTGGTGACAAAGTGAGACTTTTGACCTTTCACTTTGACTACTGATGCTTTCATCCGTATTGTAATACACTGATAAGAATGCCACATTTAAAGTTTGACCTTGTTTTGTTGTTTTAATTATTCAGATATTTTACCTTCCCATTTGAAGACTTGTCCATGGAGCAAGAAAAACAGCTGATGCAGAATCCAAATGATGCTTGTCATCTGCTCGCCCATAATGGATGGGTCATGGGAGATGACCCGCTCAGGAACTTTGCAGAGGCAGGTAAGTCATCACTTTGCTTTTAATATTTTTATTTTTTTATTTTTTTTTATTTTCTAATTAAACTGTAACATTACCCTCAGGACTTTTGGCACATGTCTGTTTTTTTACTGTCAGTGGTTTATTTGTCCTTGGTGGTTTTTCTGTTTGTTAGGGTCTAATGTTTACCTCAGAAGAGAACTTGTTTGCTGGTGTGACAGTGTTAAACTTCGTTATGGTGAAAAACCAGAAGACTGTCCATACTTATGGGCTCACATGAAAAAGTACACAGAGATCACAGCCAAACATTTCTCCGGTGTGCGTCTGGATAACTGCCACTCCACACCCCTTCATGTTGCTGAGGTACGCTGAAATATTTACACTGAAACACTTTATGCTCAGTCTGCCTATTTTACATGATATACTTATGTCAACGTACATTTTATGCACAACACAATAGATAATTGTCTAGAATATAATTGTAGAATTTTAAAAGTATAGATTTTATGGGAGAATGAGGCAAGTTGTCACACTTTTTTACTAAATTTTAACTCATTTTTTAAGTTAATTTCTGTTTTGGCACTAAGCACTCCTACCTTCTCTTTTTGGATACAAAAACTATTGCCCAGGAATAAAATTTAGTTCATTTAACATACGTTGACCTTTTGTGACAACATGCCTATAGGATTTTCAGCTAAATTTAAACATTAAACATGTGATTCGATGTGATTTGATTAACTCAAAACCTTACTGAGATATAGCCCTTGTGACAACTTCCCCCTCTGACAACTAGCCCCAATCTCCCCTGTACTAAATTGAGAAAATTGACTTGATAGAAGAGGTAAATAATCCGAACTTGTATTATATAGTCTTCTAAAGTCCTGTTTCTTTCCCCTCAGCTCATTTATTCAGTTATGTGGGTGTGTTCTGTTGGATGTGGTGTGTTGTATGTTGTGTCTGTAGGCTATGTTAGCATCAGCCCGAGCGGTCAGACCCAATCTGTATGTGATAGCTGAACTCTTTACAGGAAACGAACAGCTTGACAATTTGTTTGTTAATCGGCTGGGGATAACCAGTCTCATCAGAGGTACAGCAAAACTGCAGACTGCTAGAGACACACGTTTGCCCTTGACAATAAATCTGCTCTCTGTTTGTTTTCTATCTCTTGTTTTGCTAAAACATTAATCCTTTTCATGATACCAATAATTCTTTCTCTCCTTCCCTCCTACTTTGACGCAATTTTTTCCCTTCTATCTATCTATCTATCTATCTATCTATCTATCTATCTATCTATCTATCTATCTATCTATCTATCTATCTATCTACGCAGCTTATTATAAACCTTGGCATTGCACTTGTTTCAATTACATCTCTCCATCTTTTTTCTTTCTTTCCTTCCTTCCTTCCATCTTCCATCCATTCTTTCTTTCTTTCTAACTTTCCATCCTTCCATCCACACATCCATCTTTTTTCCTTCTATCTATCTATCTATCTATCTATCTATCTATCTATCTATCTATCTATTTTTTCTTTCTTTCTTTCTTTCTTTCTTTCTTTCTTTCTTTCTTTCTTTCTTTCTATCCATCCTTCCATCCATACATCCATCTTTTTTCCTTCTATCTATCTATCTATCTATCTATCTATCTATCTATCTATCTATTTTTTCTTTCTTTCTTTCTTTCTTTCTTTCTTTCTTTCTATCCATCCTTCCATCCATACATCCATCTTTTTTCCTTCTATCTATCTATCTATCTATCTACATGGCTTATTATAAACCTTGGGATTGCGCTTGTTTCAGTTCCTTCTCTCCATCTTTCTTTCTTTCTTTCCATCCATACATCCATCTTTTTTCCTTCTATCTATCTATCTATCTATCTATCTATCTATCTATCTATCTATTTTTCTTTCTTTCTTTCTATCCTTCCATCCATCCATCCATCTCTCTTTCTTTCTTTCTTTCTTTCTTTCTTTCTTTCTTTCTTTCTTTCTATCCATCTTTCCATCCATACATCCATCTTTTTTCCTTCTATCTATCTATCTATCTATCTATCTATCTATCTATCTATCTATCTATCTATCTACGCAGCTTATTATAAACCTTGGCATTGCGCTTGTTTCAATTACATCTCTCCATCTTTTTTCTTTCTTTCCTTCCTTCCTTCCATCTTCCATCCATTCTTTCTTTCTTTCTTTCTTTCTTTCCATCCTTCCATCCATACATCCATCTTTTTTCCTTCTATCTATCTATCTATCTATCTATCTATCTATCTATCTATCTATCTATCTATCTATCTATTTTTTCTTTTTTCTTTCTTTCTTTCTTTC
Source organism: Myxocyprinus asiaticus (assembly GCF_019703515.2). Taxonomy (NCBI): domain Eukaryota; kingdom Metazoa; phylum Chordata; class Actinopteri; order Cypriniformes; family Catostomidae; genus Myxocyprinus; species Myxocyprinus asiaticus. The sequence continues at coordinate 9,359,438 of NC_059384.1, forward strand.
TTTCTTTCTTTCTTTCTTTCTATCCTTCCATCCATCCATCTATCTCTCTTTCTTTCTTTTTTCTTTCTTTCCTTCCATCATCCATCCTTTCTTTCTTTCTTTCTATCCATCCTTCCATCCATACATCCATCTTTTTTCCTTCTATCTATCTATCTATCTATCTATCTACACGGCTTATTATAAACCTTGGGATTGCGCTTGTTTCAGTTCCTTCTCTCCATCTTTTTTCTTTCTTTCTTTCTTTCTTTCTTTCTTTCTTTCCATCCATACATCCATCTTTTTTCCTTCTATCTATCTATCTATCTATCTATCTATCTATCTATCTATCTATCTATCTATCTATCTATCTATTTTTTCTTTCTTTCTATCCTTCCATCCATCCATCCATCCATCCATCCATCCATCCATCTCTCTTTCTTTCTTTCTTTCTTTCTTTCTTTCTTTCTTTCTTTCTTTCTTTCTTTCTTTCTATCCATCCTTCCATCCATACATCCATCTTTTTTCCTTCTATCTACCTATCTATCTATCTATCTATCTATCTATCTATCTATCTATCTATCTATCTAAACGGCTTATTATAAACCTTGGGATTGCGCTTGTTTCAATTCCTTCTCTCCATCTTTTTCTTTCTTTCTTTCTTTCTTTCTTTCTTTCTTTCTTTCTTTCTTTCCATCCATACATCCATCTTTTTTCCTTCTATCTATCTATCTATCTATCTATCTATCTATCTATCTATTTTTTCTTTCTTTCTATCCTTCCATCCATCCATCCATCCATCCATCCATCCATCCATCCATCCATCCATCCATCTCTCTTTCTTTTTTCTTTCTTTCTTTCTTTCTTTCTTTCTTTCTTTCTTTCTTTCTATCCATCCTTCCATCCATACATCCATCTTTTTTCCTTCTATCTATCTATCTATCTATCTATCTACACGGCTTATTATAAACCTTGGGATTGCGCTTGTTTCAGTTCCTTCTCTCCATCTTTTTCTTTCTTTCTTTCTTTCTTTCTTTCTTTCTTTCTTTCTTTCCATCCATACATCCATCTTTTTTCCTTCTATCTATCTATCTATCTATCTATCTATCTATCTATCTATCTATCTATCTATCTATTTTTTCTTTCTTTCTATCCTTCCATCCATCCATCCATCCATCCATCCATCCATCTCTCTTTCTTTTTTCTTTCTTTCTTTCTTTCTTTCTTTCTTTCTTTCTTTCTTTCTTTCTATCCATCCTTCCATCCATACATCCATCTTTTTTCCTTCTATCTACCTATCTATCTATCTATCTATCTATCTATCTATCTATCTATCTATCTAAACGGCTTATTATAAACCTTGGGATTGCGCTTGTTTCAATTCCTTCTCTCCATCTTTTTTTCTTTCTTTCTTTCTTTCTGTCCATCCTTCCATCCATCCATCCATCCATCTCTCTTTCTTTTTTCTTTCTTTCCTTCCATCATCCATCCTTTCTTTCTTTCTTTCTTTCTATATATCCATCCTTCCATCCATACATCCATCTTTTTTCCTTCTATCTATCTATCTATCTATCTATCTATCTACGCAGCTTATTATAAACCTTGGCATTGCGCTTGTTTCAATTCCTTCTCTCCATCTTTTTTCTTTCTTTCATCCTTCCATCCATACATCCATCTTTTTCTTCTATCTATCTATCTATCTATCTATCTATTTTATCGATCGATTGATCTATCATTTAACCGTGCTGCTGTGGCTGTGTGCTTTGCTTGCTGCACTGCAGTATATGTTGGCTGTAGCTCGTGAACACAGGGCTGATCTGTATGTGGTGGCTGAACTGTTCACAGGCAGTGAGGAGCTGGACAATGTCTTTAACAAAACATATGAGGTTCACATTTTTGCTTATAGAGCCTACAGAATGCCTTACCTCATAGACTACCATTGTAAATGCATTACAGTAAAATGTTTTTTTTTTTTCTTACTTGCCTATCGTCAGTATGCTGCAGATGCTGTTGATAGAGATGCAAAAGTCTTTATTCCATGGGACACAAAAGGAAGTTAGCATCAGTCAATACATCTTTTCTCCATACAATGAAAGTGAATGGGGACTGAGGATATGAATCTGCCTAACATTTCCTTCTGTGTACCATGGAATTAAGAAAGTCATATGGATTTGGAACCCAAGAGTGTTAGTAAATGATGATAGAATTTTCATTCTTGGGTGAACGATCCCTTGTTCTGAGCCCAGAACATTCCTTTCATTGGTCTCAAATAATTTATAAAAGATATTTTCCATTTAGAGAGAGGTACAGTATTGCCTCAGGATCTGTTGTCTCATTCTTAGAGGCCATGAGTGCAAGAGACAGTCATGAGGAAGGGCGGCTCGTGTACCGGTTTGGAGGGGAGCCTGTGGGGTCTTTTGTACAGCCAAACCTCAGACCCTTAGTGCCTTCCATAGCTCACGCCATGTTTCTAGATGTTACCCATGACAACGAATGTCCCATTCAGGTCAGTAAAAAAGTATTTGTTTGCCAAAAGCATCCTGTTATAGCCTTTGTATGAAGCTCACATCCTGTGAAGGATTTAGTTTTTTTTTAATGTTATTAAGGTTATTTAGGCTTTTTCCTCCTTTTATCCTATTTTGTTTATTTATACTTTGATAATAAAGGAACAGACATGTCAAGTCAAGTCATTTTTATTTGAATAGCGCTTTTCACAACACGCATCATTTCATAGTAGCTTTACAGATAATTTTGCTTTAACAGAAATAGAAGCTGTAATATCTGTAATATCTGTAATGTCTGTAATGCAGTTTAATAAAAAAAAAACATGATTGTAAATTGTGCCTTAAGATAAATAATTTAATGAGTAAATAATACATAATAATAATTAGTACATAAGAATATAAGGTTTATACAGAAAATTATATATTATATTTAAATATAAAGAATAAAATTAAAATATTTACTACAAAAAATCTGTACTAAAAATTAGTTAAAATATTAGTGATAGATTATTCAATAGATACAAATAAAATACACATAAATAAAATATTTTAATAGGCAAATGTATGATCAGATATTTTATTGTATTGTATTCTTGTCTGTTTTACAGAATTGTATTTTATTTTGTGGAACTCTTGTGTCTTGTACTGTAGGCCCGTTCAGTGTATGATGCCCTACCCAGCTCTGCTATCGTCTCTATGGCTTGTTGTGCCACAGGCAGCACTAGAGGATATGACGAGCTCGTCCCTCATCAGGTTTTGAGTCATGAGATTTTGTTTTGTTTTGTTACATAAACACTTGCATCATTAAAAGCCTGCTCTTTCCCTTCCATTCTTGCCTTGTTTTTTATATATATTTTATTAAGACCCAGAATTTTTTTTTTTTTTTTTTTACATAAATCCCAATTACATAAGCATCATCTTTGTTCTGTCGGCACCTCTATTATAACACTCCCTCTACAAATGTTTTACCTGTTCTCACCCATCCAAGGCCCTGTGTATCTAGGTCAGAATTCATACATAAACAAAAGCCTTTCTGTTATCTTTTTTCTTTTCACTTCAAAGTTTTTCCCAAAGAGTTCTAATACACTTGGAGAGAGCTATCAGTTAGCTTTTCCATTCATCTCAATGGCAGTTGCTCAGCTGGCACATGCAGCTCCGGATGTACGCCATCTGCCATCTTTGTTTCACTGGCACTCAGGCCTGTTAATGCCATCTGACTGATTACTCTATATTAGGACCGAGGAGTCTATAACACCCAGAGAAAGTATCGGTTAGCGTTCTCATTTCAATGGCAGTTTCTCAGCTGGCACAGGACCCCCCAGAAGTGTGCAATTTGCCCTTCACTAGCGACTATACTAATTGGTTAATTTCATGCTTTTAAGTGCCCTCCGATAAAATCAGGCACTGTAAAAACATCTATTTTAATGTAATGAAATATTTTCAATTAATATGTTGATTGCAAAACATTTTATTTTGTCAGAATAAACTTTTTTGCCTGCATAATGGTGTAGTTACAGCATCTACCAGCAGGGGCTAACTGCCAATGCCTATTTGCTAAACTTTGGCTTGACCTCTTGGTTTTTCCTCAGATTTCAGTAGTAAAGGAAGAGCGTCTTTATTCTAAGTGGAACTCTGATGCACTGCCCTCTTCTGTTGGGGAGGTGAACCTTCAAACTGGTATAATGGCAGGAAAACTGGCCCTCAACAGACTCCACCAAGAGCTGGCAGAGAAGGGATTCTCCCAGGTCAGGATAATCATTACTTATAACAGATCAAATAAATTTAAATGTGAGTCACAATATCCAACAGCAGGAAGAGAGTTTGAGACTCATAGAGGTTCTTTGACTACTGATTAAATACAAATTAGTCATTTAGCTTACACTTTTATCCAAAGTGGACTTACAATGGAAATCTATGGGCAGTGCATTCCGAATTATTTAAAAGCAACAATGTGATGCATATTTGTATTTAAAGCACTTATATTAATTGTTCCATACTGCATAATTTGAGCTGTAATGTTGTTTAAATCATCCTTTAAGTGGTGGTACTGGTGTTCTAGGTGGATAAACTGCATTACCAGAACCACTTTCTGGTATTCTTGCACATTTCTAGCCAAAGTTACAGGGTTAACCAGCTTTCCATGATCACGACAGCAGTATATTTTATATATCTTTGCACAGACAAGGTTCGTTACATGAGTACTAATCTCACGTTAACATGTACTGTATAATGTGTAAGTCTTGTGACTACTGTGTAACACTGTGTATTTTAACATTTATCCCAGTGCAATGCTTTCCCCATATGCTTCCATTGTAAGTGTATTTCTCAAAAGGATAGTTCACTCAAACATTAAAATTCTGTTATAATTTACTCACCCTCATGCCATCCCAGAAGTGCATGACTTTCTTTCTTCAGAAGAACACAAAGATTTTTAGAAGAACATCTCAGCTTTATAGGTCCATACAATGCAAGTGAATGGTGGCCAGACCTCTGTAGCTCCAAAAATCACATAAAGGATGACTTCAGTGGTTAAATTTACAGTATATCTTCAGAAGCGATATGATAGATGTGGGTGAGAAACAGATCAAAATTGAAGTCCTCTTTTTACTCTAAATCTCCACTTTCACTTTTACGTCGGAAAGTCACATGTGGTGCCTGTTTATTTTCACTTTCACATCTGAAAGTGAAAGTAAAAGTGGAGATTTATTGAAAAAAATAAATCTTGAATATTGTTCTGTTTCTCACCCGAACCTATCATATCGCTTCAGAATTTATGGATTTAACCACTGGAGTAATATGGATCACTTATGTTTCCTTTATGTGATTTTTGGAGCTACAAAGGTCTGGTCATCATTCACTTGCATTGAAAGGACCTACAGAGCTGAGATATTCTTCTAAAAATCTTAGTTTGTGCTCTGCAGAAGAAAGAAATTTGTTTGTTTATACAAACTGAGGTACGTGTCAAAAAACATTTCTGTGGAAATAGACAGCATTCCTCAGATTCTTTATATTGAACTTACTGAACTTGTATTAAACCCAGAAAATTGTCTTAATAAAAATTTTAAATGCGTATATCTTCAAAAAGTTATTAATTATATATATATATATATATATATATATATATATATATATATATATATATATATTTTTTTTTTTTTTTTTTTCAGTATTTAGGAGAACACTTGCATATAAACTGATAAGCCAAAACATTATGACCACTCACAGGTGAAGTGAATAACGTTGATCATCTCCTAACAAAGCCACATGTCAAGGTCTGGGTAGATTAGATGGTAAGCAAACAATCAGTTCTCATAGTCAAAGTGTTGAATGCTGGAGAAATGGACAGGAGTAAAGTCCTGAGCGACTTTGACAAGGGCCAAATTGTTATGGCCAGATGACTGGGTCAGATGTGCATCTGTGGGATGTGCTGGACCAACAAGTCCGATCCACAGCAGCTCCATCTCGCAACTTACAGGACTTTAAGGATCTGCTGCTAATATCTTGGTGCCAGATACCATAAGACACCTTCAGAGGTCTTGTAGAGTCCATGCCTTGGCGGGTCGGTGCTGTTTTGGCAGCACGTGGAGGACCAACAGCATATCAGGGAGGTGGTCATAATGTTTTGCCTCATCAGTGTATACGGTCTTAAAGCAAACACACATTGGCTAAAAACTCATTTTCACTTTAACCTTTTAGCTACATCTCCACCCCTCTAAATTCAGTAAAAATGCGTATGACTGTCTGTGTTTATGTGTACTTTTATGGGTGTAATGTATGTCACAGGTTTATGTAGATCAACTGGATGAAGACACTGTGGCTGTAACTAGGCACTGCCCTAGTTCACATCAGTCTGTTGTGACTGTGTCTCGCACAGCCTTTAAAAACCCTGAAACACACCAGTACAGAGAACATCTGACCCCCATGTACATCCCAGGTACAAACCAACAGTTGCTGCCTTTACATTTTTATGTATAGCACTTCATGTAAGTTGATATCAGTTGATACTTCTTAAAAACCAGCTTACCCTGTTAGAAATCTTGTCTGTAAAGTACCAACTTGTTGCGCAGGTAAAATCGAGGAAGTGATTTTAGAGGCGCGGACAGTAGAGAGAAACGCTGAGTTATATGCGAAAGATGAGAAGTTCATTAACGGCATGCCAAACTACACAGTTGAGCTGCGTGAAAACATCCAGGTAACACGATGCCAGTTCCAGCAGCAGCTGGTTGGGAAGTTGACATGAATTAGTTTTGGGATGTTGACGTGTTATACTGTAGTGGTTCTCAACTGGTTTTTCAGGACCCAGATTTTACATTGCAGATGAAGTAGCGAGCCCGCACAGTACCAAAATGGTTAAATGCACAAAAGTAACAACAACAACAACAACAACAAAAAATAAAAATGTAATGTAATAAATTGACCATAAACTGCAACAGCCTAACACATGGAACAAACACCTGGCCAAATATTTTATTAGTATTTGCTACTGTACATTACCAAGTGACATAGAAATTAGCAACACAATTCTACTGAACCTTTTAAAAGTTTATAAGCCTATTTATTTTGCTGTACTATAACTAAGCATGATCATATGGTTAGATGCATTTGCATTTTATTATTTGCATTTAGCATTGCTATCATTATCAGAACAGACCAGAAATGGGTCACGTCCCACCAGTTGAGAACCATTGCTAAACTCCACCTAAAACAATTTAAACAACATTTTGATTAAAATGGTCAGTTTTTATGACCATTTTAATTAATAGACTATTGATAGCTGGAATATTTGTACCTTTAAACATTCATGTAAATGAATTGGCAAAAAGGTGATTAAAAACTGTTAAATCAACTCCTAAAAAAAACTATTGAAATGGTGACCAGTTACTGCACCAAAAATATGTGCTTTACCTTAAAAAAATGTAAACTACAAACTACAATCTTGAAAAGTTTTAATCTACACTCTTGATGTTCATAAAAAAAAAAGTGCATTGACATGTTATTATGTGTCAGCTATCCAGCTTCAGGTTTGCTGTTTTTTTTAAATTTATTTTTTATATGTTATAAGATGTGTTTTTGTTTTCAGTTAAAGGACAGTGAAATTGTAAAACAGGGAGATGCCACCACAAAGGGACGCTGTGAGTTTGTTGAGGAGATTTTGTTTGAAAATCTCACTGCTGGTAGTGTTATGTCATTCAGGTAAACACACACACACACACACACACACACACACACACACACACTGCCAGTGAAATCAATCCTAAATTAATTCATGCTCTCAGTCTCACATAATGTCATTAATCCTCCTTTATTCAACTATTCATTATAAATTCAACCCATCTCAACCACACCTTTTGTGAATCACTTTTCTTGATTTGTCACCCTCATTGTATAATAGTTGATAACTGATTGAAAAACTGCCACTCAAAAGTTATGACACAACTATTCATTCTTTATTACAATGTTTCACATTGTAGAATAGCAGCAAAGTTATCAAAACTATGAAATAGCACAAAAGGTTGTTTCAAAGTATGGGAATAATGTGTCCAAACCTTTGACCGGTACTGTACATATATTTTATCTCACAGGGTGAGTCTTGACTCAAACTCTCAAAACATGGTCGGCTACCTACGAACTCAACTCGTACAGTTTAACCGGCTTTATAAATCTGGCAGTCTGACTGACAGCAATGTTCCTGGAATCCTGAAAATAGCACTTGAATTGTGAGTCACGTTTAAACTTTATACAATTTAACAATGATACTTTTTTGGGAAAGCTAAATATCAACTGTGCTGTTTAACAGTTAACAGTTTACACAATGTCCCAATGTGTGTCAGTTCAGTTACTGAGGCCTGTTTTTTTGTTTTTATTATGTGGCAGTTTAATCTCCAAGTTAACCCTTGCCGAACTGAACATCTTACTGTTCCGCTGTGATGCTGAGGAACAGGAAGATGGTGGTGGCTGCTACAATATTCCATCCTGGATGCCCCTAAAGTATGGAGGCCTGCAAGGTATAGGATACCAAATTAGCCACGTCACATAATACAGTAGGTGTTGTTGGGTCTGGTGACTGTGGACATGTGACTAGTGTTGTTCAGAATGGAATAGTAGCTTACTACTTACTGAATACTGCGCAGCATACACTGTACATCGCCTACTAAAAAAAGTTATTGAAACTGTTGCCATTATTCCTAGATAAACGTTATAAACAGCAGTATGCTACATTGTTGTCAAGTGGCCTCATCGCGTTTCTTATAAGTGGTGTCAAGTTATCATCTTAAAAATAAAAACAGTTATTTTGCATTTTTAGTTCAATTTTCTGTGAACATTTCTGAAACTTTTGGCAGTTTGATCAAATAATGAGAAAAAGAGATGTTAAAACAGTGACTGCAATTACTAACAATTCATTCATCAAACTGGAAATTGGAAGGTCAAGTGGAGTGTATTACATTGTTGGATGCAGTATTACAATAGAGTTGCACACAGTGCATTTACGCAGGTCAACAGGGTATTTCATGCAGGAAATTCACATACTGTGCACAGTACACATACTATACACAGCAGAAATATTGTAGAAAGAGTAGCATGTTAGAATGCTATTCCGAACATAGCCAATGTAACCTCATGGCCTGTAGTTGGAATAGCATACTACTATACTACTCTTACTATTTCTGCAGTATATACAATATACTGTGCCATATGTATGCTGATTTACTGTATGCTAGGAGTACCTGTATGACATTCGTGCAGTACACAACAGTGCCAAAAAAGCACAGAATACTGTATCCTAGATTTGCCAAGATATCAAAATGTTCACACCGGTGTGGTGTTCACATTCAAACCGACTAACGCCGGTATTACCGCTGGTTGGATGCTAAGTGGTACCATCGGGTAATTTTCATTATGCAATAGCCTACACAATAACGCAAGGCAGCTTGATTTCAAACTTTTAACTCTATTTTTTTATTTATTTTAACTAAAAATTCTAATGAAACTGAAAAAAATGAAGTGCAATTAAAATGTGTATTGTTCAACTTTTTGAAAGATGTCTTTTCAGCAGTTGTGAAGGGCAACATCTCTTTGGCAACGAACTTACTTCATCCGTGCATTCTCTCCATCATGGGCTACCGGTCGGGTATTTCATTGTCCGGGCAAACACATCACTTACTGTGGGTTGTTGCGGGTTTAATGTTGGTGTTTTATTACCTTTCATCCCGGGACCCAGCTTTGGAAGGGTAATGAATTTGAATGTGTGTGAATATATTCATTTTGTTCCCTCCTAGGACTGGGCGATATGCAAGAAATATGTTCACGATATTTTTATTTAAAAAAAAAAAAAAATACAACTACATCGTCAACACCCCAGCTTAGGGATCAGTGAATATTCTTGCTTTAGTGATTTTGCATTGAAAATTGAATTAATTTATTTAAAAAACTAAAAACTTAAACCAAAGACATTTCTAAATTCAAACTGCACTTCAAATGAAATGAAAAAGCAATTAAAATGACAAAGTGGTCAAAAAAAAAAAAAAAAAAATCATATACAGTATAACCACCTTTCCATTTACCGTCACGCAAGTATCCGTCTATGACGACATGCAAACAATTACTAATACATATTAAGATCTAAAAACTATTATAAATGTTAACTTAATAATTATAATGATGATAATAATCACTGAAATATAAATCATGGTTCAAGGTGAATGTGTTTTGTATTATTTTAAGATTTAATCACAGATGTATATATATAAAGTGACCCTGCAGAGCTGCGCTCACAACGAACTGCTCTGCAGAAATAAAGCGAACTGAGCACAAAACACCTCCTGAGCTGAGATGGTCTGAGGTCATTTGCAGCATTCTCATTGATGATACTATTCTTGCAAAAAAAGTTCAGAAGACTGAAACAAAGAAAGCGTGAGAACCCTTTACATACGCGTGTTCCACGAGACTGCACACCTCCAAACAAACAAACAAAAAATAGATGGTTTTTCTGTCATCTGTTCTTAAAAATATCATAAAGTGTGTTTAAGCGTGGGTCTGTGTGTATAACAGCATTTCTTGTGTCATTCCGAATCCGAGACGACTTACAATTACCCACCATGCACATTATATTCGCTAACTGCAATTAAACGTCTTCTGTCAGTGCGCATACTTTGCTGCCTGTGTAATTTGATATGTTGGTAAAGAACATCTGGCTTTCAATGCATTATTTAGGTTCATTTATCATGGGTCGCAAACCTTTCATTAGGCAACTATTCTTTATTTAAGGCTATTCTATTCGTTAAGGTATTGTATTGATATTGGAAGTTCCATTCATAATGTTTCCCCCTTTTACCCATGTTGTCCCATGTTCCGAGTAAAACCGGTAACACTGTACACCATGGCAACCCTACTGTAGCCTGTTATATAATGCATAGTTTCATATACTACTTTTAAATAAATAGTTGCCAGTATCCAGTATATACAATGCAATATATAGTATGCAGTATGCTAGAATTACAGTCCGAACATAGCTATGTTTTTGCGTCTTACAGGTTTTGTGTCGGTGTTGTCTGAAATTCGCCCCAAAAATGACCTTGGGCATCCATTCTGTGACAATCTCAGACAAGGCGATTGGATGATCGATTATGTGAGCACTCGCCTGATTAATAAAGGCGGAGCTTTGCGGGAGGTAGGAAAGGAAATAAAAATTCCCTTTATTTATAGACTTTTTGTAATTCTCTATATCATGATTCCCAATACATTTTTAATTGTGCTTTACAAGCATCAGTGAATGATCCTTTTCTACTCTTTGCAGGTGGGAAAGTGGTTCGCTGCCATATTTACATATCTTAAGCATATTCCACGTTACTTAGTGCCATGTTACTTTGATGCCATCATTGTTGGGGCATACGCCACAGCTGTAGATGCCGTTTTCAACCAAATGTCCAGGTTTGGTTTGTTCTCTTTATAAGTTAAATGTCTGTGAGTCAGTATGTTTATATGCACAATTCTAATCAACCTTCAGTGGGTTTTTGCATAATCAAGCTACAGTCTTCATCTGTCTGCCAAAGTATACACGACACATTGCGTAACTGAATATTAGAAGGAAGGACGAGAGCTGAGGAAGTGCCGGTAATTCACATCACACGTCACCTCTGTTTTGTTGAGAATGAAATGTGGCCTGATTAACGTGTATACATGCCGGATGAAGCAGAGCTACATTCGCATTATCTAGGTCTGTTAGTCAGACTTCGCAAAAAAAAGACAGGTATGATTTCAGTCAGACTAAAGCATTTAAATGACAATTTAAAAAAAGATGTACTATTGTTTTAGTTCCCTGAAACACATGTAAACGCACTGAGTGTGAGAATGTTTAGTAATTGTACAATGTGAAGGGAGTTGTTTGTAAATGTGTGCAAGTGTGTTTCTTTGAAATTACAGCTTTGTTCAGAATGGTTCAACTCTGGTCAAGCAGCTGGCATTGGGTTCGGTTCAGATGTGTGGGGTGGGTCGTTCCCCTGCCCTGCCCCCCCTTTCCCCTGAACTGGAAGACGTACCTATCCGTCTCAACGATGCAACCAAACAAGAGGAGCAGTGTTGCGTGTCTCTTGCTGCAGGTTGGACTCACACACCTATTTTTTTTATTTCTAGGAATTTAAATGGGTGGAACTGTTTAAGTTTATTTTATGATTTAAAGAGATAGTTCACCCATGAAAGAAAAAAAAATTGTCATCATTTACTCACCCTCATGTACTCAACCCGTATTGTTTTCTTTCTTCCATGGAACACAAAATAGATGTTTAAGATAAGATCAACTGAGGTGGTGTCATCTGACTGAAACTTAAAAAGCAAGATGGGGTTCCAACAGTCATGGGTGCAACCACTGATATATTTATAGAACTGGATCGCTGTCGCAACAGTAAACTGCCAGCAGGAGGTGAAGCCACCGGAAGTGTTTGAGCGGCCATCTTGGTATGCCTAAACTATCATAGAGCATTAAATGCTATGTTTCCATCAACGCTTTTTATGCGCATTTTACGATATCACATAAAATCTGCTGGATGGAAAAACCAAGACTATTTGATTAATAAAAGAGTCACACAGTCGCTACAATGTCCCTGGAAGTGAAGAGTCTGTTCTTTTGAACGCAAAGGATGGAAACGCGGCTTTATCCGCACATTGTTTTTGCGATATTCTGAAATGCGCAACTTGGATGGAAACATAGCTAATGACTGACAAGCGAAAACACCCCCGTTTCACTGTCTCCAACCTGCGGATACGGCAGTCACATTTCGTCCTCTAGTGACAATCATGTTTAATGTTTAATTTGCTCTTTATAGATAATATTCGTTACGAGGGAGAAGACATACACGGATCGCAATGTCAGAGCATTCACTTGCCCCGGTGTTCAGCCTATCAGTGCAGCACAACGATCACCAAAGGAAACTGCAAAAATGTCCACAATATCTGCTTGTTTAGAGTGACAATACGTCCTTACCCCTGAAAGGGACTTTAAAAAAATGAGACCGGTATTTCTAAATTGCCTTAAATGCCCGGGATTTTCACACTGAAGTGCTCTCTGTAGTCATACATGGATAAATGTCATAAATACGTGTTTGTTTGCCATTTAAACCTAGCGTATCAGTTTAATTTTAACCAACTTTGCTTTGCGTGCCTCCTCTGCGTGTGTGATAGAGGGAGAGAGAGCGCACGCTCTTTTTCAAGTGACCGCGCGAAAAAGGCACTTTTAGATGAAAACATAAAACAAGTAACTCTGAACAAACACTTCAATGTTCACAATAAATAAGTCTGAAAATGTCTGTTTGTATCTTACTTCAGTTTCAGTGAACTTGTTTATATTCAGCTGATCTATTCGTCGATGAAGTTTGTTAGAGGTAGACTGTTAGATATGCGTGATTTTATTTGTATATAGATATACATAATTCGCTCGGGCTTTCAAGAAACAGGAAAAATTCCCGACTTTAAATAAACAAATAATTGCATGTATATGACGTCTGCATTGTAGGGAGGTACATGAAGATTTCAGATATTAAATTGGTGATTGAATGATTAATGTTTGCTCGCTGAAATGAGATGATTTCCTGTTAAATCAGTTTTGCGATGTTTGGGCATAGCAATATGGTGGCGCAGTGGCTTCACTGATAAGATGCATGAGCAATCCTATATTATATATCAGTGGGTGCAACTCTGGGTTGGGGGGGGGTGGCATTTTAGTTACAGCATGCTGCCATATGTAAGGCATTGTATATCAACATTAAAACATATAAACACAGAACATAACTTCCCAAGAAATTATGTGAAAAAAATCATGTACTCATGGGGATAGCTTAGAAAAATGAGGAATAAATATGAATCCCAAAATGTAAAAAATGTATCATCTGACAAAATATTATAATTAAAATACAAATTACAAATTACAAATGCAGGTTCCCCATCAAATAAAATATTCTTACTTAGTACGGGGGTTCAGGGGCATGCTCCCCCGTAGTAATTTTTTGCAAAAACAGCATCAAAGCATTTAATTCTGGTGATTTTGAGAGCAATATATTTCTTTAGTATATTGTGTAGCAAATATGTGTAGTTTCGCAAAATTACCTTTCAAAAAAGTAGCCTGCTGAGGCAGTACATGGTACTTTAAAGTATAAGGTGATGTCAGCTAAAGTCAGGTAAAATGGGCCAGGTAATGGGTTAGAGTGTCATAGTTCTTTAAAATTCACTATTCAATAACTGCAAACTATTTTATAGAGTTGCCACAATAGTACTTGACATGTTTCAGCTGATTTCATTGTTTCAGAGTTTGATAAGGTGGACAGGGCAATTAATTTGACAGATGCAGGATGGGAAAAACATAGATTAGTGACCTGTATGCTAACTGCACCTTTAAACTCATAAGGTTTATATATTCGTAAGCAGCTATTGATCATGCACTCTGAAACAGTGGTGGTGGATTTGTTTAACTGGATTGTTTTTGCGCTGCATGTGATGTCATCATGAGACTGCCGCTTACAGTAAAGACAATGCATCTTTTATTTTATACTTTATTCTTCAATTATTCTTTTTATTGTATACAAGTTGGCACTGGATACTTTCAGCTAGCTTCAGTATACACAGTTGACTATGTACAAAATAAAACTTATGTTGTGTAAAAAATGTGAGTAAAAGTGAAGGGAACAAAAGAGTAATTTTCAAAAAAGTGGAGGGGTGTGTCCCCCCTGTCCCCCTGGAAATTGCGCCAGTGCAGTGATTGAAAACCTGGAAATATCATGGAAATTTCAATGTTGAATATAAATTTTTCTAGTTATGCTTTGCTCCAAAATATTTCATAGGTAAAACATAGGTCTTTGGTAAAGAACGATTTGCTCGCAAGTGATTTGTGAGCTAATTGTTCTTTTGAGTCTGTTCTTGTCAATAAATCGGTCAAAATGGTTCATTGATAGGTCTGAAAGTTTAAATGGTCATTTTATTCCAGATGTGTTTGAAATGGCATTGTGTTGAACATGTTCATGAGTATTAGGAAAAAAATTTCAGAATTCTCCTGTGATGTACAGTATGTGTGTCCTGTCCTCTGTTGGACATTGTCAGTAGACAAATTAAATAAACTAGTGAGAGTGTGAAAATGTTTTAAGAGGTTTTATTTGTATTTTTTCCCATTTGCAGGTTTACCACATTTCTCCACCGGAATCTTCCGCTGCTGGGGGCGAGACACTTTCATAGCCCTACGCGGTCTCATGCTTTTGACAGGGAGATACCTGGAGGCCCGGTAAGCATCTTATTTTAGGATGAATGCATTCTATCTTTTAATCACTCCTAAATTATCCTCTTTTCTGGTCTTTTTTGTTTGTTTGTTTTTTGTACAGAAATATCATCTTGGCCTTTGCTGGTGCAATGCGCCATGGTCTGATCCCTAACCTTTTAGGTCAGGGCATTGCAGCACGGTATAACTGCCGTGATGCAGTATGGTGGTGGCTTCAGTGTATCCAGGACTACTGTAACATTGTGCCCAACGGCACAGACATTCTAACATGTCCTGTGTCACGTATGTATCCCACTGATGAATCTGAGCCGCAGCCCCCGGGGACAGTGGTAAGAAGAAAGGAAACACAATCACTTACTTTTGCTTATGACACTTAATATATGGTTCAACCTTAAAGGGATAGTTCCCGTAAAAAAATGAAAAGTCTGTTTTTTACTTAACCACATGTTGTCCCAAAACCGTATGACTTTCTTTTGCGGAATACAAAAGTAGATGTTAGGCAGACTGTTAGCCTCAGCCACCATTCACTTTCATTGCATTTTTTTTTCTTTTCTTTTTTTCAAAGAATGAAAGTGAATGGTGACTGAGGCTGTTATTCTGCCTAACATATTTTATGTTCCACAGAAGAAAGTCATACAGGTTTGGAACAACATGAATGTTTAACAGTTTTGGGGGGGAACTATCCCTTTTAAATCAACTTAAATGAACTGTAAATTTCAACAATCTTACTGTTGTAAACAAGTATCATTAACAGCAGCATGATTAAGGACTTCAGGGTGACCCCTGGCCCAAAATACTAAACAAAAGTAATCTAAAAAGGAGAAGACATAAATAACCTAAATGCATTGAAAATAAAAATACAACGAGGCTTACCTAACTATTCTAACAAATACAGGAACAAACCATATTCAAACCAAAACGTGCAGGCCACCCCTACACCTGTCTGCTTTAAAGACAAATATCTAGTGTAATCTTCAAATGTTAAGTCACACACTACACATTAAGTATTGCATCTAAACAACACATGAACAAAGTTTAATTTGGCGGCTGGCAAGGAGTCGGAGACAGCACAAACATCCCGGGGTCATGACAGCTCATCTCTGAAGCATTGCAACACAGTGAATTGAGCACACAATGAAAAACAAACCACATCCACACACAGACAGAACGTGAGAGAGAGAGAGAGAGAGAGAGAGAGAGAGAGAGAGAGAGAGAGAGAGAGAGAGAGAGAGAGCAAAACACAGCAGCAGACCGTTAAAACTAGTACGGGACATAGGGGTGGGCGATACCACTTATTTTATTTTCGATCCGATACCAAGTACTTTTAGGCCAGTATCGCCGATATCGATACCAATACCGATACCTCTAATGAACTGAATTTTAACGAATTCTTTGGATAAAATTAGTAACAAATTATTAGCCTACTTAATTTTTTTTATATATTTATGGGCCTAAGCAGAAAATTATTACGCTGCTTTGTTTACCCTTTAAAAATCAGTAAGTATAAGCCACATATAAAACCACAAAATTAACCATAGATATTGTTATATGGTTACTATTACTAAAACCAAGTTACAATATGAATACTACAGTAATGCTGTAGTAAAACCATGGTTAATTGTATCAAATCCTTGGTTCATGCCAAAAAGAAAAGAAAAAAACATGGTTACTACAGTCGTAGTTACTAGTCATGGTTAATACAATATTACTACTGTAAGTCCATGGGTAGTTTTCATAAGGGTATCATTTATTAACGAGGATTACAGTTTATCAATGTTTTAACAACTCTTTTATTTAATTTAATGAATTTAAATAAGCCTGTAAAAATAGTCACACAAGCCCATTATAATACATGTCACATTTAGATTTGTCATTACTTATGTGAATAACTCCAGATGCTGTTTTTCTGTCATTACCTCAGGAAAGCACTGCTCTCTCTTTGAATGAGCACTGTGACTGAAAGGGTATTTCAGCATTTCTGCGCGTCAAGATGAGCGGAAGAAAAAATAGTTCCGGTGCCGTGCAACTATATGCTCATATAATTCTTTTTTCCACTTCGAAGCTTATGAGATGCATTAATATTCATGTTATCTAAATAATAGTATCACTAGTTAAAAAAAAACCTTCAGAATCAATATTTTTATGTGAGGATCGATATTCTTGATACCACATCAGTATCGGAAGTATTGATACTTTAGTATTGGACACCACTTAATTCAGCAATTGGACACCACTTATACCGTGGTTACCACATTTATGGTGTTATGTTTTCCGTGATGTGGACAGAATCACTGAATCCAGTCATACAATTTTAATCAGCTATAAAATGCGTAATGTTATAGAATTTGACATATTTGGTACAAAAATTAATGTACAGTTAATAAAATTAAAATTGTGATATGTCCTAGTGTGATTATTAAACTGCAAAAGACTGTGATTTAATTAAATGTATATACCTGCATGTGCTGCTCACTTCAAAATGAATTTGTGAAGTCGGCCGCTCATTCACTGACAACTCAGAGTCATGAGCATCGCGTGCTGTGTGTGTAGTAGATGACAGAAAGCAGATCACTCTGAAGTGCGCAGCACATACAGACTATTCATTTATTTAAATAATTCACAGCTTTTTGGGGTTTAATAATCAAACTGGGCCACATAGCAAACTGCTAATCTGGAGGTGAGAAACTACCATCAAAAACACACAAATGGCTAAATAAAAGCTTGATTTAAATGGATGTGTAAAATGGGTAAAAAAAAGATAACAATATATTACTACTGAATTGTAATATAGTCATTTTTAGACAAAATTTTTATGTCTAAAAATTGTCCAATACAGAATTCAGAAAAAATAAGCATCCAATAGCCACAATGTACATCATGACCTCTCATGTGTTTTTGCTTTAATATTACACCCGTTGGGCACAGAAAATGTCCTGGAAATGTCCTTAGAAATTTTGCCTCGAAAAGAGTGGGAACCGTGATTTTCTAGAGTATATATAACTTTTATATAATGTTCTATTATGTTTGCATTTAATAATAGAATCCCTAATTTGCATATTTAAACATTTGTAATGGGTACAATAGACAAAATCTTGCTTTGATGTTTATTTTAATATGGCAAAGATTTTGTTAATTAAATGTTTCAGGACCATGACCAGCCATTGTATGTGGTGATTCAAGAAGCCATGCAGCATCATATGCAGGGAATAGAATTCAGAGAGAGAAATGCTGGGCCGCAGATCGACCACAACATGCGTGATGAAGGTGAGTTATTTTGTATTCATGCATACTGGAAACTGTTTGGTCTGGTTTCCATGTTGCAAAATGTCTGGAAACGGTCTTAAACCATACCTCCCTTTGCTCACTATCCTATCCTACAGGCTTTAACGTGGAGGCAAAAGTAAATCCTGAGACAGGCTTTGTTTATGGTGGAAATCGCTTTAACTGTGGGACATGGATGGACAAAATGGGAGAGAGTGACAAAGCCCATAATAGAGGTGTCCCCGCTACACCCAGGTACTTGCTAACATACTTGTCAGGCTTAACCTCTATAATAACGCTGGCTGCCCACCAAAGAATGATTTCATCGCAAAACCACCAATCTTCCATATGTCATGTGGGTGGTTTTGTTTTGTTAATGTGCAGAGATGGCTCTGCGGTGGAGATTGTGGGCCTTTGTAAGTCAGCTGTGCGCTGGCTGATGACGATGAATGACAAAGGACTTTTCCCATACTCCTCTGTTACCATATACAGAGATGGTACGTCCTTTATAACACACTCTCACAAGCAAATATCACTCTTCTAAAATGTATCTGTCAAAATGTCACTTTTATAGCATTTTTACCACGTTTTGTGGAATTTTGGAATGTTTTTGTTGTATTTTGCATGAGAAATTCTCAGTATTGTTGGAGATGTTGTCTGAAGCGTAGTGCACAAGTTCTGACATGTTGCGCGATGGCACTTGTGTGTGGGTTATAATTTCCAGATTCCACCACCTCCCTTCTCCTTTACCAATTTTCTAATACTTTTCCTCCCTCCTTTATAAAGCTAAAAGCCCATACAAAATAATAAAAAATAATTTTTCAGTATTAAAGGGTAAGTTTGCTAAAACATTTTTAATTCTGTCATCATTTAGTCACCCTCGGGGTGTTTCAAACTCTATTTCTTCTTTTAAAAGATTTGAGGCAGAATGTTAGGAACTGAAAGCCCCATTCAATTTTATTTTATATATATAAAAAAAGAAAATAAAAATCCTAAACATTTCCAAGGGTTGAAAAAAAAAAAAAAAAAAAAAAAAAAAAAAAAAAACATGAGTGTGAGTAAATGATTACATTGTGTTCACTTCAACCATCAGAATGGGGGAAAAATGATCTCAGTGATTTAGACCGTGGCATGATTGTTGGTGCCAGACAGGCTGGTTTATGTATATCTGTAACTGCTGATCTCCTGGAATTTTCACGCAAAACAATCTCTAGAGTTTACTCAGAATGGTGCCAAAACAAAAAAACATCCAGTGTGGACAGAAACGCCTTGTTGATGAGAAAAGTCAACGGAGAATGTCCAGACTAGTTCAAGCTGAAAGAAAGGCTACAGTAACTCAGATAACCACTCTATACAATTGTAGTGAGCAGAATATGTCAAACCTTGAGGCAGATGGGCTACAACAGCAGAAGACCACATCAGGCACTTTATTAGGAACATATTGTTCCTAATAACATGTTCAGTGAGTGTATGTATGATTGTTATTGCATGGTATCATTTAATGTCAGGTTTCATTCTGCGCAGTTGCGTGTTCCATTATGTCTGTGTTGTTTGCGCTGCACAGTGGAATATAGCACAATCACACAAACTTGAAAAATATCTCAACATAATGTTTTTGTCCTTAAATGTCACTCAGACATATGACATTCAAACGTGATAACTTCTGTAGATAACCAAAGCTTTACGGAATTCTCTGAAATGAGGTTAAAACGTTGTTTTGTTGGTGTGTTGATAAATGTAGCTAAAAAGACATTTCAGCTTTGAGACTGGACTGGACTGTCCTGTATGGCTGCACTGTCAAAATTCATCAAATAAAGTTGAAACACCTGCATCAGTATCACAAAATTATGATATATTCAATTGAAAGCATGCTAGTCACTTTTTGTATATTTTAAAGATTAAGGATGACCAATACCATGTGGTTTTTAAGGTAAAGAACAGTCGGTGTCCTATAAGAAGTGGAATCAAAGGATCCAGGAGAATTTTGAAAAGATGTTCTATGTGTCAGATGACCCTTCTGACCCAAATGAGCAGCATCCTGACCTGGTCCACAAGAGATGCATTTACAAAGACAGTTACGGGGCCTCCAGTCCCTGGTGTGATTACCAGCTCAGGCCTAACTTTACCATCGCTATGGTGGTGGTGAGTCCACGTTCAGCCTGACACCTGATGATATCAGAGACAGCAGAAGTCATTAGCTGGTCTAAGCTGGCCATCAACTGATTAACAATCCACCATGTAAAAAAGAAAAAACCCCATTCATTTTAATACCATCTTTTGTCCATATAAAATGAACGATGACTTAGGCTGCCTAACATCTCCTTTTGTGTTCTATGGAATAAAGAAAGTCATTCAAGTTTGGAATGACATAATGCTGATTAAACAGTGACATAATAAAAATGTTTGGGCC
The DNA here is from genome assembly GCF_019703515.2 of Myxocyprinus asiaticus. Taxonomy (NCBI): domain Eukaryota; kingdom Metazoa; phylum Chordata; class Actinopteri; order Cypriniformes; family Catostomidae; genus Myxocyprinus; species Myxocyprinus asiaticus. Next base: position 9,380,343 of record NC_059384.1, read on the forward strand.
ATTCTCTCATGCAGTACTTTCTTTTATTAGGCACCAGAGTTGTTTACAGTGGAAAGGGCCTGGAAGGCTTTAGAGGTTGCAGAAAAGAAGTTATTAGGTCCTTTGGGAATGAAAACGCTGGACCCAGAGTGAGTGGAAACAACACTTGCCGCTGATGACTTACAGTACTTGCATTTTGCTACTTGTGTTCAGAGTGCACTCTTCTGATTTGTTGCCCAGACACAGTTTGATAAAACAAGTGCTCTTAATCTAGACTACACTACATCTGCTTCAGTGAAGTCATTGCATGTTGAAATCTGTGATGTTGGTATTTTTATGTTTGTCTTGACAGTGATATCGTGTACTGTGGTGTCTATGACAACGCCCTGGATAATGACAACTACAACAGTGCAAAAGGATTCAATTATCACCAAGGACCTGTATGTTTTCATACATTAAGTATATATGTAAGGTTCACCAAATTGACACTGGCTACCACCCCTGGAGTTCGCTAGTTCGAATCCCAGGGCGTGCTGAGTGACTCCAGCCAGGTCTCCTAAGCAACCAAATTGGCCCGGTTGCTAGGGAGGGTAGAGTCACATGGGGTAACCTCCTCGTGGTCGCTATAATGTGGTTCGTTCTCGGTGGGGCGCGTGGTGAGTTGGGCGTGGATGCCGCGGTGGGTGGCATGAAGCCTTCACATGCGCTACGTCTCCGTGGCAATGCACTCAACAAGCCATGTGATAAGATGCGCGGGTTGGCGGTCTCAGACATGGAGGCAGCTGGGATTCATCCTCCGCCACCCGGATTGAGGCGAATCACTACGCGACCACGAGGACTTAAAAGCGCATTGGGAATTGGGCATTCCAAATTGGGTGAAAAAGGGGAAAAATCCAAAAAAAAAAAAAAAAAAGGTTCACCAAATTGTCTTTGACAATAAGATATTTATGTTGGTGCTTTTTACTGCACACATTTTATCATTCTTTTCAGGAATGGCTTTGGCCAGTTGGATACTTTCTACGAGCCAAACTTTATTTTGCTAAGAAAACGGGCCAAGAGAAATACAACGAAACCATGTACCTGGTGAAAAACGTCCTATCCAGACTTTATTCCCATTTAGAAAGGTATTACTAAATATAGGTAGACAAAAATAAATAAATAAATACACATTTGCATCGATTTTTATCGACAGGCATTTGAATTGAATCGTTCAGAATTTTAGTGGCTTGTACAGTATATGCAGCTATTCATGTCTATATATTCTTTCTGATATAGATCACCTACGAAAGGCTTACCTGAGCTGACCAATGAAAATGGACAGTACTGCCCTTTCAGTTGTGAAACACAGGCATGGTCCATTGCTACTGTTCTGGAGGCCCTATATGATCTTTAATGCCATGCAAGGAACATGAAGATCTAACCAACCTCTTCCCACCAGCCTGAGAAGCTCAGAGGACATTTTTTTACATTCAGAACATTGTGCAGACACAAATGTGTGTTGGAACTTTCTGAGATGTTTTGGTGTTCGGTAGAAATGAAAACCCTTTATCTTTAACTAGTGTATGTAAATTCACTTTTAGAGAGGTTTTACAGTTTTACTTTGTCATGTGTACACTTTTTGGCTTGTATTTTGGCCAGATTGATTATTCAGATTGTTTCTTTGCTTGTTTGTTTGGAAACAGTTTTATGCCCGTTAGTGACAGCTTTCCTCAACTTAAAAAATACAGCTGATGCCATAATATTACTAATATACTCATATTCAACATTCATTCTGTATTCTCTAAATTCGTAAACCAAAAACATATTAAAAACAGCTCTTGATACAAATCTACAAGATAAGCAGTCTTTCATGTTTTGCGAAGTCATGGTTGATTCATTACTTGCCCAAGGACAACAAAAGGTCATTGTTCAGCCAACATGAAAATACTTTACAAAACAAACTCTCATGGAAAATTTATTCCATGGTTGGAACCATACAGGGTTAGTACTTAGACTGAGGAACAACATGCAATAATAAATACTGCAATTGATTATTAGTGGAATTTGTATTACACCTTGTATTCTAGTGTTAACTATATTGACAACCATAAACCCATCACTAAACCCAATGATTACAGATGATTCCATATCATGTAGGTACATGTAAAAAACACATACATAAGAATAACTGCGCTAGATCGCATAATGGACCGGTGTCACATTACCTGTTCAGGTAAAGCCCCGCCCCTAATGACACTATCGGCACAGCTAAAAGTGTCTGGATTGCCGAGCATAGGTCAAGGTCAGCTAATACAAAGAGACAACGATGGCCTCATCCACAAACTTTTCCTTAGAAAAGGTTGATTTTAACAAGATTTTCCATTCTCTCTTTTTTCAGTCGTCGTTTATTGGTACATTTACCCGTTCTGTTGTTTTTGTTACCTTGTAAATCTTGTCCCAGATGCTGGTGTTAATTCTCCTCTCCGCCTGTGTGGGGATCGTGCAGTCATATGGTAATGGACTTGTCAGCCGTGTATGTGACTCTATGACACCCGGACACCTGCTCTACAGCGCACAGAACATTTCTTCTCCATTCAACGTTACTTCTGACAGGACTAGCTTTAAAGAGGGCGATGAAATCACAGGTGCGGCAGTTTGTTCTGTTGTATGAGTTTTTGGAGGACATGCATTGCTTTCTCAATCTTGTGCTGTTTAGTGAGTCTATGGTTTCAATGTTACCAGTGAGTGTTATAGTATTAGTTATAGTATAGACCTTCTATATTGCCTGCTATGTGGTCAGTGCTAAACTCTACAAACACTTAAGAAATAGATTTGTTTTATATAGTATATACTATACCATACTAAATATACTATGTCCTATTAAAGCATTTACCACCTATTATATACAGTATAAAGGTATACTGTATATATTATATGTAGCCAAACTTTAAGAAATTATTTTTTTATTATTTTTTTATAAAGTTTATTAATATAAATGGTAAATAGATACCATACTAAATAAACTATCCCATACTTTAATGTACTATAATCAGTGTTGGGTAAGTTACTTAAAAATAGCCATCCACTACAAATCATTATTTCCTCTAAAACTGTAATCAGATTACTTTACTAATTCATTGAAAAAGTAATCACATTACTAATTACTTTACTTTTAAGTTAACGTTCTAAAACACTTTTCCGCCCAACAAATTCAAAATAATGTCAATATTTCTTTCTTGTTCATTGTTACACACAAGTCAGACACTCAGCACCTCACATTTCTCTTTCACAATGACTCATTATGGGTCTATAGTTCATTTATTGTACATAAATAATATATTAAAAATAAGCAAATCCCTATAACATACTTAAAAGTAATTAAATTAATTGAAAATAACTAATTTTATTACTAGAATTGAAAAAGTAATTCATACTAACTACTTTTTTAACTAAAAAGTAATTAGACTACAGTAAGTAATTACTTTGTATTAGATTACACCCAACACTGACTATAATATCCTCATAAGACCCAGCAAAAAAAAAAAAAAAAAAGTTTTGCAATTTTGCTTTTTTGAACATCAATATAGTTTTTGGTTCATAAGAAACATATGGCAATAATTGTTTCAATTATTCAATTAAAAAAAATACAATTTTAGGTTTTGATCTAATTTTCTTTAACTCTGCAAAACTGCTTTAATGAAAATCTTGAAAAGGAAAATAATGTTTTTAATTTTTTTCTTGTAAATGAAAATCAAATACTGCTTTGAAAACTCACTGTATATTTAGATGTTTGTTTACAATTATAATCTATAAAAAAGAATTGGTGTCTCTGAAAAGCCCAGGGTGTCCTCTTTAATTAAGATACATTAGGATTTACAACTGTGGGCCATGTATGGGCTAAGCACAATTTAAAATAACAAGATGCCCTCTACATATACAAAAATGAAAGACTGCCTCTTTTAGGTGGATACGCTTTACTGTATTATTTTATACATCGGTTATTGGCTTCCTATCAGTAGTAATTCATTACTTTGAGTCTTTATTGTCAGTTTTTAGCTAAATGCTCAGAGCTTGTGGTCATAGCCATACAAGACGCTTATCAGTTCATGTATGTTAGTTGAGGGCCTCACTTTAGTTAAGGACGTTCATGGAACTGTTTCTGCTTTCTTAGTAACACTTAGTGCACAATCAGGAGTGGAATTTAAAGGGTTTATGTTACAAGCACGTCGAGTTGGATCGAGCACTCCGATTGGCACTTTTACTGTGACAGCCAGTGGTTCGCAGGGCCTCACCTGCAATGGAGTGGCTGTGAGTATATATCTACATTATTATAGTGTTTGGTGCAGAAGAAACAAAGACATACATTTTTTTTCTCTCATATAATATTTTATTACATTTAGAATAGTGCAGTTTCTCACACATCAGACAGTGGAAAAACTTCAGTGCAAACTAAATGGAAGGCCCCTACGTCTGGACAACTTAATAATATAGAGTTCAGGTATTAATTTTACTATGTCACTAGATTGATTGTTTATCATTTACAATTTATATGATACTATTATTTATATATATCACTGTGTGATTTGCAAGTGAATATTTAGTTTTTTTTTTTTTTTTGTTCCAGTGCAACATTTGCCAAACAATTTTCAACCTTTTGGGTTGGTGTCAAGAGCTCAGTGATAACATATAATGGTGTAGGGACTGCTACTGTGGCCCGAACTGTAAGTTTGGATTCGTTGTGTTAACTTTTACAAATATGACATCCCACAGTAATCATCTTTGGTTCTTTTTATTCTTTTATGTTGTTGTATATTCATCAGCATAAACCATTCCATACATTTTAGGTGTCAACAGTAAACTCTGAGTGTGGGAAAAGCAAAGTCTGTTACAGTCAGCCAAACAACTGTGACCCATCTACCAACACAGGCTGTTACTTCATGTCAGTTCAGACATCAACTGATCAATCACAGATGAAAATTGAAATATTTGGCAAGGCTGATGGATATGTCTCAGTCGGGTTTTCGGATGACCAGGAAATGGTACATCTTATTTATTTAAATTCAGTTTTTCCACAATGATCTATTAGTATGGTATAATCTATTTCAGATAACCCCACCCCTAATCGCAGGGCTGACCCATCCTATAGGCGATATAGGTGACCAACTAGAGCCCCAAAGTGCTTGGGGGGCCCTGTGAAAAAGTGCATAGTCCAAGATCATATCATAACTATATGAAGAAGCATCAGTGACTTTTAATTACATTTTCACTGTTGTTCTAAGTATTTCACTGATCACACAATCAGTGTGTGGACCTCATCGTTTAACTAACAAATCACCATGTCAGTGAGAACCAGAAGCATCATATTATTAATAATAAGATGAGCTCTGAATAATTCTCAAATTGAATGTGACAACAACTACGATAACAGCAGTGTATATAAATAGTAGGCAAATAGTAAAGCTATAAGCAGTACACAGTAATTTGCATAATTTATTCTTGAGCGCCACTTCTTAGTACTATTAGACACAGATCACATACATTGCTGAATAATGCTCATGACTGACAAAAATGCAGAAAATAAGTCATGAAAAATATTGCTTTGTGGGTATTTGAGTGTTTGAGGCTTACATTGTTGAACAGATGGCAGAAACAGTGCTTGTCAAAGCATAGGGCTTGTCACGAATAATCTTGGGAAGGAATTCAGAAACTGCCGACATAAAGACGTAAAAAAATGTACACAGGTGAAAATATGACCTATTAATCTGCAAAATAACCAAACTATCCTATCTGCAAAATCTGCTCTCAGAGGTATGTGTTTATACTTTGCATATATTTATATTTGTTTATTTTGTATATATTTTTCGAGGTGCTGTGTTTATAGGGCCTTTTTAAAATCTGTAATTTTATTTATACTTTATTTTTTCCCACGTTGTTACAGTATAGCTACCTGATTTTCACTGATGTTTTATTTTTTTTTTTATTTACTTTCGCACATATTCTGATCAACTTTTTGTGTTAATTGATTTTGTGTCACTAAAAATAAAATGCACGCATAGTTATGTGGGTAGATGACATAATATTTCAAGCATTGTCAGCAGTTTACTGCGGTGTGAAATACTTTCTTCATCTAAAACTATTTTAAACAGCATTTTCTTTGAGTACTGTAATGGGTAGCACTTTACGGTTGTATTTGTTAACATTAACTTCATTAGTTAACATGAACTTACAATGAACAATACTTAATTAATAATTTTGGTTAATGTTAATATCTATACATATAGCCTGCATTTTTAACATTAAAAGTAAAAAAGATTATAACAATATTAATTGAGACATCCTAGATCATTTGAAGTTGATAGGTTTAAAATTGGGAAGATTTTAAATATTGAACATATTCTGACTTGCATGTAAAATACACACTTTCCCTTATACATTTATGTACATTTTAACCTTTAACTTTTTTGTCATCTACCAACCTATAAAGTTATTCTTTTTTTTTAGTGCTTTTTCTTTCACCATGTTTGCAGTGGCTATATGGATGTTTTAAAGTTATGACAGTATTCACACTGGTGGGGCCAATTTTTCATGATTTCGTCTAGGGCCCCACAAGTCCATGGGCCGGCCCTGCCTAAACAGAACGTAAAAACAAATACAGTGGTTGGCCACTTTACCTGTCAGTCAGGTGACGTCTTCCTGTCTAACTGGGTAATCTTGACCAGAATAAGCTACAATAAGGACCTGCCTTGATGCTGACCTCAACAGGTGTGTTTACATAGTAAACATTATAATATTTCCAAGTGAGTTTTGGACATATTACATTTCTCATTTAACATGAGATGTGTATCTACATTTGCTGAACTGAGCTACTTTAAATCTTAATCTGAGAACTACCTCTGTCAGCACGGACTCATTTTACACTGACCAAATGTTCCTCAACATCAAACAAACATAAAAAAAAAAAACCTGTGCATTGTGGTTGTGGTTTGATCTTCTTCCAGGAATGATGAGACAATGGTTTTAAAAATTGTGCACAAGTGTTTCTTATGAGTGCAGAAAAGGTTCTTTCATAAAATTTCTAAATTAACAACAGGTGTATACGCACATAGATTTGTTCTTACCCTAGTTTTAATGTTGATGAATGTGGATTATTTTAAATCTGGGAACGAATGCCCACAATTAGTAATTATCAATAATCCTAATTTCTGTGTGGAAATATACACATTATGTACAAACAGGGTTGGGAAGTAATGGAATACATGTAATGGGATTACGTATTTAAAATACAAAATATAAGTAACTGTATTCCACTACAGTTACAATTTAAATCATTGGTAATTAGAATACAGTTACATTCAAAAAGTATTTTGATTACTGAAGAGATTACTTTGCATTTTATTGTCATTTGTTTCATTTAATATTTAGTCCTTTCAGATGGAAAACCTTTATATATAAATTATGTGATCCAAAGTGCATTTGAACAGCGGTGAAACACTTTCTTATGATGTGTTACATTCATACGAGCAGACAGAGAAGTACGTTTGAAGTGTGGAGCAGAAGAAATAGAAATAAACCTTGTGTAAATTGTCAGCTTTACGCTAAGCTAAAATGCTATTTCTAGCCATTTTACATGCACATGTTACCAGGCACGATCATATTTTTTTATCAAGAAAATTCACATTGGATCATCATTTCTTTTTTTCTAATAAGACCTTTGATATTAGGGAAAAAATCATATTCTTGATAATAATTTTTGAATGGTTTTCCTGTAAAAATATCTAAAAATCCTTAAAACAAGATCAATTTGATTGATCTTGTTTTAGAAACAACACTGCATAAGATATTTAGGTTTTTCAGAGAATGTATTTTTAACATGTGTATTTTGTCTTACTGTACTGGCAGAGTTTTTATAGTCAAAACAAGTGAAAAAATCTACCAGTGCTGAAGAAGAAATCCAAAGTATTCAGAACACGTTACTGACCTTAAGTAATCTAACGGAATATGTTACAAATTACATTTTACAGCATGTATTCTGAAATCTGTAGTGGAATACATTTCAAAAGTAATCTTCCCAACCCTCTGTACAAATACAGTATGTGTGGGTAGTGAATGAGTGAGATGGTTTTACAAAGGGTTTTGTTTCTATTTCAAGGGCAATGATGACATCTATATCTGTGGTATAGACATTAGCGGCAACCTCCAATTGCAACATGCCTTTTCCACTGGAAAACAGTCTCCAAATATTCTCTTGCTGGTACAGACCGTTTACACTCCTCTACTCTAACACCATTTATAACTTTTGTTTGATGAGATATCCTCACTCACTTATGTTCTATGTGATATATAGGGGAATGTGTCTGACATAAAGACAGCGCTGACAAATGGAGTTATCAATTGTTCCTTTACGACTCGTAATCCCATTAGCACAGGAAGTAGAGCAACATCCACTAGCGAGTACTTCCTCATGATTGCGTCAGGACCCTCCATTCAAGGTATGTGCTTTGCATGCGCCAAAAGCCTGATTTAAAATTGCAACATTGTATAAAATCCCCAAAACTGCAAGAAATTGTGTTTTGTAGTCACGTAACACTGAAGCTGTGGTTTAATGTACTTAAGTATTTAATCAGTTCATAGCTTTGTACAAAATGTTCCAGATGTTTTTTTTTTCTGTTATAATTTACTCAACCTCATGTTGTACCAAACCAATGGAAAACAATAGCAGAATGTTTACAAAGTTTGAATATTCAAAAGCGCAAATAATATTTGAGAGCTATGGCAGAATGCAAGATTTTTAGTGAATAATGAAAATTCCTCACACAAGGCTTTTGTATGACTTCAGGTGACTTGAAATAGATCACAGGAGACATATGGACTACTTTTATGGTACCTTTGTAGTGCTTTTTTGTCCTTGGCTGCCCCTTGCCGCAACATGCTTTTGTTGTAACTGTATGGAAAAAGTAGCATGAACATGCTTCAGAAATTCTCCTTTTATGTTCCAAGGAGAAGTCATACAGGTTTGGAACGACATAAGAGTAAGTTAATGACTACAGAATGTTCCTTTAACTGAGAAAAGTTTAACTTGTAGGTAACATCCAGCCCCACACCAATAAATATGTTGGTGCTAGCAAGGCTAATTTGCTGAATCCAAACATGATCACCAGTGAACCATTCCCAGCGATCCTTAAAGCCCATGGTGAGTGTTTGGCAGTACCTCCACATTGGTGCGTCACATCAGCGTGATTGTGGTCCTAATGATGCTGCTCTGGTCCAGGTGCCCTGATGTTAATATCCTGGATGACTACTGGCAGTTTAGGGATGATCATTGCCCGCTATTTAAAGGGAGTTGCCAAAGGGAGAGGCTGCTGCGGTAAAGATTTCTGGTTTTCGGTGAGTTGATTGCTTGATCTGTTATCCTTACAATAGAGCAGTGTTTCATAGTCCTGCTCATGTGGACCCCCCTTATCTAACATACCTGATTCAGTGAATTGGGTGCATCAGATTTGAAACTGTGTCTCTACAGCCAATCCCATGTTGACCTATGTGGTACACCAGCATAACAGTGGGAACGTTGTTGTGCAGTAATATGCATGTGTGCAGTTAAGATAAGCAATATATGATATTGGTAAGAATGAAGTTGTAGAGTATCGATAACACTTTAACTTACATGACTTGTATATAACAGTCAATAGCAAGTAACCATTATTACATTATTGAATGCTCAACAGAACTTCATTAATTCATATTGATATTCAAGTTTTGATACATATATTTACAAACATATTTGTATTTGAATGTGCATGAACTACATTGCTAAGCATTATATAATGTTGTTCATGACTTGTTAATGAAAGTGATAAAGTGTTAGACATGTAGTAAGTTTAACCCAGTTAAATGTGTTTTGTTAGGACATGCAGTGAATGTGAATAATGAATATGATGTACGTGTTGTCCCACAGGCGCATGTGACGCTGATGGCCCTCTCAGTTATTGCCACAGCTATTGCATTCATACTGGTATTTTCTCATGCCCAGGATTGGAACGGGGTAAATAGAAATACATACACTGATATATGGCACATGACAGTTGCATACAGTACAGTACACACTTTAATGATTCACATACAGTATATTGCCATCATGTTCTGATTGGGATGTACGAGACCCCAAAGCCCCTTTTAATAGATTAATAAACATATTTAACATTAAAGCATCAGTTTTAGAACTTAAACCCAAAAATGAAAATTCTCTCATCATTTACTCACCCTCATGCCATCCCAGATGTGTATGACTTTCTTTCTTCTGCTGAACACAAACGAAGGTTTTTAGAAGAATATCTCAACTCTGTTGGCCCATTCAATGGATGTGAATGGTGACCAGACCTTTGAAGCTCCAGAAATCACATAAAGGCAGCATAAAAGTAGTCTAAATGACTCAAGTGGTTAAATCTATGTATTCAGAAGCAATATAATAGGTGTAGGTGAGAAACAGCTAAATATTTAAGTACTTTTTTACTATAAATCTTTCACGTTCTTAAAGGTGCAGTATGTAAGATTCAGAAACCCTTGTTATTAATGACACCTGTGGCCAGTAAGTGAACTGCAGCCAGCTACCTGTTGCTCGTGCTCGTGCACACACTCCATAGGGATGCGAGCGCGCATCGACCAAAACAATGACGTAACGTACAAAGAGGCTGAACGTGATTCACTGACATCATGCTGACAGATGAGGTAGCATAATTAAAATTACACAGTTATGATTGTTTTACTACAAACTTTGAGACTGCGTATTATATTTGACTCTCCAGTGCTGGAACAGGGCTAAAACAAAGTGTGGATATAGGTCTGACTATGCAAGACTGTAGTTTGACTGCATTTATAGGATAGCCTATTTTGGTGTTAGCTAGCTAGCCAGCTTTATCAGTAGCTGTTAGCTAAATTTGGTGGATGATGACAGGAGTTGTTTATAAAATAGACTGTACATTATAAATATGTTGACACAATTCAGTATTGATGTGATTCCATCACAACTGTCATTTTGATATATCGATGCGCTATTGTTTTATAATAATAGAATGTATATATTTTCTGTATAACCAAGTTACGTTACACTAATGAATGGAGCTTTTTGCATTATCTTGAACATTGTCTAGCATTCATTTCATGTATTATTGTAGTTTACGTTGCTGAATAATTACAGATTAACATTGACATTAACCTGACTTTTAGTATAAAGAGAAGATCGTTGAAATTATTTGAAAGTTATGAAGCAAGGTAGCTTGCAATTCGTCAGCGTTAGCAGGCAAGATCAAGTTAGCTAAAATTACACAGATCAGTCCTTATGGCACTATATTTCACATGCTTTGCAGTTATGTAAGCTTACCTGTCCAATAAGAAGAACACCAATTCAGGGTCGGTTTTGATCCCCAAAACCAAACGAAGGTCCCTCCAGGAATCAAATGCCTTGCCGATGTTCTCTCTAGTTTTCGCTCGACCATGACCACGTTCCCGCTTAGCCAGATGGGATTCAGTAGATAAATGTTTTTTTTTTTTTTTTGGCTTACTCTGAGTTTGTGTAGGAGTCAGTGTTGTGCTGGGAGCCGGTCGTTTGCTGGATTCCATCTCTAAGATAACGTTACCGAGTGTTGCAGTTTGTTGTCGCTGTTGAATAGCGGAAAAGGAGCTACTGTCTGAGGCAATGCTCTTGGGAGCACGCATAAACATCACATCCTTTGGATTTTCCTGGTAAAAGTGACCCGCTCCCTTCGCATGAAAATCAGTCTACAGGCTTTAATAGGCAACCTAGGAAGTCCGAGGAGGGCTCATTTTTTAAGTTGCATTACAAGCCGTTCACACATTGGCAAAAAAAAAAAAGGCAAATATTACATACAAAATTGTATATATTGCACCTTTAACTTTGCAAGTGAAAATGAAAATTTATAGTAAAAAAGGATTGAAATATTGATCTGTTTCTTGCCTCAATGTGCTTGCATCGCTTCAGAAGATGTATAATAAACCACTGGAGTCCTATGGATTACTTTTATGCTGCCTTTATGTGATTTTTGGAGCTTCAAAGGTCTGGTCACCATTCACTTGCATTGAATGGACCTACAGAGCAGTGATATTCTTCTAAAAATCTTTGTTTGTGTTCAGCAGAAGAGAGAAAGTCAAACACATCTGGGATGAGTAAATGATGAGAGAATTTTCATTTTTGGGTGAACTATCCCTTTAATAATGACTTTTCCTAATCATACGAGAACTGATTGCATGCAGATTTCAGCTTGATAACATACTTAAAAATGTTTTTTTTTTACAATACTTATGTTTGTGGTCTCAGAGACCCCCTTGATATCGACTAAATATCAAATACATTTTCACATGCTAAGATTTTCTGATTGGTGTGCACAATATAGAAATCTATACTCCTGGCAGTTGTTTATTTTGATATTTAATGTATTGGGTAAACTGACCTCAAACAGAAATAATGTTACTTTATTATTTTAAAATGTACAGCATTGGGACCTCTGGGACCCCAAACATAAAAAGTACAGTCAATCTCAACAGAACATGAGTTAAAAGTAAAAGAATATATTAATATACTGTATTCTTTCCTCTTAACATTCAATTTTCTTTCAAGCACAACTCCAAAAAAATTACATACCCAAATTTTGAATAATGTTATTGGTATAACAAAATAGTATTTAGAAATTAAATATCGAAGATTTAACATAGTATAAAGGTTGTCAAGATTAATTTGTCATTTAACAGTAAAAACACTCTCTTTGAGAGAACGGCAAATGTTAACAGGACAGAGGTTAAAAATTTCATTTTAGTTATATTATTCAGATGTTTCAATAGAAGTGTCTTAAGCTTATTTGTGCGTGTGTGTGTTTAGGGGGCTCATCCTGTACTGGGCTGTTTGGTGATGATTCTTAGTCTTATTCAACCGATTGTAGCTGTTTTCCGATGTGAGCCACACCATGAGCGGTTAGACAACATTTACCTCTCCTGTCTAACCAAATAAGAGAAAAGAGTAAAGTAAAGATAAGATCATATACAGTATCTCACTTTGATGGTTTTCTTTGCAGGAGATTTATCTTCAACTGGGCTCATTGCTTCATTGCTTTAGCTATCAAAGGCCTTGCAGGTATGAAAATGTTATTGTTGATAGTCATAAAGTTGCTATGCTTTATACCTCAATAACAGGTTCTCTTGGTACCTTTAATAACTTTTTCTTCATCATCTTGATCAATTCTTCTATTGGTAACACTTTAAAGTCACTTCATTAATAAATAAATAGGGTCTATTAATGAACAAAAATGTTAACATTAATAATAAATAATTACATAATTTAATGCCAAACATATTAGTTAAAATGTCATGAAAAAATGAAATTAATATTTTCATATATTTGTATATGTATATTTATTTATTTATATATATTTGCATGTACATGAACTACTGCTCTGTTGAGGGTTTTATAAGGTTTTTTAATGATATGGCATTACACTATATTTGAAAATCTCTAATCTCTCTTTTCATTTTGTGTCTTAGTGGCAGCAATTTTCAGTGGTCTGTCACTAATTGAAGGATCTGAGGAGGATGAGTGGATGTTGAAAGTTATGGGTGGTTTTGTTGCCTGGGAGGCCCTGATGTTTGCTCTACAAGATCTGAACATGCGCTCCAAGAAAAAAGGTAACACTGCAGTCGCTGTTCATGTTTACTGTAAAGTAGCATGTATTGTATATTGATTGCAGAATAATAGCAACTTTAATTGTGTTGAATAAAACACATAAAGTTGTTTTTTGTCCTTTTCAAATTAGATTTATAAAACAAGTTGTTACGTCTCTAAATTCTGATTGTATGAGCCTCATTCAAAGCCATGAAAACTGATTATCCATAGTTTTCCTGACTAACCACTGGCGGTGCCATAATGATTCTGATTACCACTGGACTGTAAATGTAAAAAACATTGAATCGATCAATCCAGGCGGAGAACAACGACCATTTTAAGTGTTAGTTGGAGTAAAAGTTTGTTCAGCCTCAACTTGTGCAGTTGTTGGCGGTCATAACAACTCGAAGTAGTTATTGATATCAGCATAACTGACTTTGTGCCATTGCTTCATGTCATCTCGGGTAAGGCACTGTCACAAGACAGTCATCGTAACTTTGTAAAGTACTGGCACTATGGAGCCACATGTTTTTTTATTTGGCAATTTTTACACATTTAATACATTAAAACAACACATTAGCCGCTAAAAACATGCTAATGAAAACACTACAGACCAGAAAAAAAAAAAAAAAAAAAAGGCTTCTGTTATGAATCGGGGAACACTTCCGTGTTCATGAAAAGCCACATTCTATATAAATGCGGCAAGTTGCTATGTTGCTTAGAAGCTGCAAACAGACGAAGAATTTTTGTTCCGATAATTAGCCTATTAGCAATATGTTTTGGTAACTGTTTATTGAACATTGTTGTCTTAAAATATTGCTATTGCAAATGTTTTTAAAAGCAATATTCTACTTGAGTCATTAAGTTACAGTGATTGTAACATGGTTAAGAGGTTAAAGAAGCTGCGTCCCAAATGACACACTATACACTATGCACTTGCAAAATATACTATGCACTCAGCCATGTAGTGTATGAATTTTCAAAGTATTGTCCCAAATGGAACACTTAATGGTTTTTACTACACAGAAGCTTTCGCTGTTTATCAGCTGACGGAAGTGACGTTTCAAACGCATGTGATGTGTTGCTGCTAGCATTAGCGCATTAGCCAACCTCAGTTTAACACTTGTATCTTAAACAACATACACATTTACACCGCTTGGGGTGATGGTAAAGCATTCAACTCACATTTGTAAGGTGCTGTATCCACTGAAGCTTCGCCAGCTGCTACATTCTTCATTATTTACAATTGTTTTGTCAGACCAGCAGCGCAGCCAGGTAACTCCGCCCTTTCCGCTATCTATGGCAAGCTGCGTGCGCTGAGTGCATGAAGTGTCCAACATTCCACACTCTGTTTTGACGGTTGAAAAAGTGCATCATCCGGGTACTTGAAGTACACTTCTACACTGCATTTTCTGTTTAACATACTTCTCGCACTACTTACACTACAAAATGGCTTAGAATAGTCCAGAATTTGGGATGCACCTAGAGTTTTAGGCACTCCGCTTTGTATCGTGCTAAAAAACACCCCTTAAACCATGTTGAAATTACTTTAGCGCACACACTCTCGTGACTTATTGCTTTTTTTTTTGCTGATAAACTTTTGTATTCTGTTTTAGATGCTGAGATTTGCTCTTTTGGTGGGGTAAGTCCAACATAAAATGTCTCAAATTTCATTATATAGATAATTAAGCAAATTAAACATATGAATAAAGTAATCATTAAGAGTGAAATATTTAGTATTCTTAACTGATATGTTTTTTTATTTCTTGTTATGAACAGATGAGCACTGAAATGGTCCTGCTTATCCTGTTTCTATTGGGAAACCTGGCCTTCTTGATAGCACTCCTTGTTGGAATAGGCAGAGCAGGTTAAGAAAGTCCAACATGCCACAGACAGATTTTGCATAAGTAAATAAATAAAGCTATTTGTTTAATTTTTATAATCAACTCAGTACATCTTAATTTGTATTTCCATAAAAGCCCAGTATATCCTTAAATCTCCTTCATGATGTTTGTTTCAGTTTTTTTGGTTGATACTAAGTAGAGTTTCGCTATCACCATTGTGCCTTTGAGAAAAGAACTTAACTGTGTTTTGCTAGGAGAAAGTCCCTGCAATGACTGTACTGTAAGTTACCCAATGAGATGGAAGAACAATAGTGCAAATTGTTGAAAACTGTCTGTTGAAAGGGTGGTCAGACTTTTTTCTCTCTCTATCTCAAAATGTTTGAATTAAATATTGGTGTATATTTTAACTTTCATAAATGAAACTTCAAGGGATAGTTCACCCAAAAAGAAAAATTCTGCCATCATTTACTCACCTTTATGTTGATCCAAACTCATATAACTTTCTGTCTTCTGTGGAACACAACAGGAGATTTAAGGTAGACTGTTATGGACTGTCAGTATTAGTCACCATTTACCTTCATTGCATCTTTTTTTTCCATACAGTGTAAGTAAATGGTTACTGAGACTGAACATTTTGCCTACAGAAGAAATTATAAGGTTTAGAACAACATGAGGGTGAGTAAATGATGACAGAATGTTCATTTTGGAGTGAACTGTATGCAGTGAACAGGTTTTGTATTTTGATCAGAACAAAAGCAACCAACCACTAGATGGCAGTGTCATATGTATTTTTTTTTTATTTTTTTTTTTTTTTTTTTTGTTCTAAGCAACTATGTAAAATATTTGTATTGTATATTTCCAAACAATTCAGCAGGTGAATTATTTAGCATAAATATATTTTATCACTTTATATACTAATAAATGGAACCATGTTATTTATTTCCTGGATCCCTAATTACTGAAATTGTGGAAATGCTGAGACAAGGGTATGGATGATCATCATTAAACTGGATGATTTAGCTAGACAAACCAGATTAATCCAGGATTTATATCAGAAAAGTGTTTTATACATTTTCACTGGCCTTAAGTTGTTTTTCATACACACTAAACAACACTGTAAAAAGGTGCTATATGTCAACATGAAATGGCATTCACAACCCATTTTATTTCTGTGACGTAGTGAAATGAGATATTCAACAAGGAAAAAAAAAATTAGGGCAGGAATTCCTTTTATCTACTGGGTATTGACTGGATTATGAAAAGTGGTCTCTAGTAGAAAGGTTGTTGGAGGGAAGGGGTTGAAAAATAAAAGGGTTTGGTGACATCAGATGAAAAGGAAAGTTGTTTCAGAGGCAGATCAAGTTACATTTTGATGAAAGATTACAAAGATAACAATTTTATTTTCTTTGGAAAAAATGTGCACTGATGAGTCATTAACAAGAAGACCAAAAACATAAGAAAGTAAATAGGGTCAATTTTGATTTCATGTTAACTTGAAATAAATATCAAAATAACGGTATCTTCTGCTTATTTTATACCTTGTCTTTACCTCCCTGCTTTAATAAAACATTAAAATGTTATATTGGTTAATGTTCAACATTCTGCATAGGAACACTCCTCACACAAACTTGTAAAAAGAAACAGGCCGCTGTGTTGCTCTGGTGTTGATTTAGCAGCTTGTATGAAGTCAGCTGGTAGGCTTTCATCTTTTACAGTGTTGTACCGCTTAGTTCTTGCTGTTTCAGCACTGGCCTCCTGGTGTCCGGCTGGTAAACATGGAGAAGGGAAGTTGTGGCACAGCAGAGAGGAAACAGAAAGAAAAGCGCATGGCCCTTGCAGTTTAATACTAGCACTTTGCTAACCAATACACTGTTTCAGGGTCAGGGGCCATCCTTTCATCTCGCTTTAAATCAGAAAATAGTCTTAACATCACATTCGATTTCAACACAACCATAAAATACCAGAAGACAAGCCACAATCATGTTGACCCTTTCAAGTCACAAGATTCTACAGGTGAATTATTTTTCTTGCAGTGGTTTGCAGGATTTTAAGAGAAGTTTAAATTGAATTAGTCCTTAGTTGAACCCTTTGCAGTATAGTTTTGAACTTGACTTGATGATGCTCAAACTTGCCGTGTGAATCATTGGAGATGGTCTGACTAATGCTGATTAGCATGAAGGGCCAGTGATCCAGAGATGCACCCTTGCTGAACTGCTTTAGGGCCCCTGGACCTGAACAGAGGCAGGACTGGCTATGCCTGCAGCATGTTTCTGAAATATTCACTGTACCAAGTCCAGTTTAATAATTTAGAGAGACTTAATGGATTTCTACTTGTATTTCCCTAAGCAAAGGATATTTTTAAGTTGTTTTTGCGAAATACGTCATACTTTCTGGTTTTCATTCCTCACAAATGCTGCTTGAGAACATCTGAACACCATATCCGATTTATTGTATATTTAATCTGTGTTCCCGATAGAAGAAATTAATCTGACATTAAATACACTTATGATCCATCTAGCAATGACTGTTATTAGGAAATCAAATGTATTCAGTTTATCAATTAAAGGAATAGTTCATCCAAAAATGAAAATTCTCTCATCATTTACTCACCCTAATGCCATCCCAGATGTGTATGATTTTCTTTCTTCTGCCGAACTCAAGATTTTTAGCTCTGTAGGTCCTCACAATGCAAGTCAGTGGGTACCAAAACTTTGAAGCTCCAAAAGGATACAAGTAATCCATATGACTCCAGTGTAAATCCATATCTTCAGAAGCGATAGGATAGTTGTGGGTGAGAAACAGATAAATATAATAAAGTCATTTTGTACTATAAATCTCCATTTTCACTTTCACATTCCTTTTCTTTTTGGTGATTTGCATTCTTCATTCATATTGCCACCTACTGGGCAGGGAGGAGAATTTAAGGTAAAAATTGACTTAAATATTGATCTGTTTCTCACCCACACCTATCATATCGATTCTGAAAATATACATTTAACCACTGGAGTCATATGGATTATTTTATGCTGTGTTTATGTGCATTTTGGAGCTTCAAAATGTTGGTACACATTCACTTGTAATGTGAGGACCTACAGAGCTGAGATATTCTTGCTATTCTTTGTTTGTGTTCAGCAGAAGAAAGAAAGTCGTACACATCTGGGATGGCATGAGTAAATGATAAGAGAATTCATTTTTGGGTGAACTATCCTTTTAACATATCCTCAGTGAGGCAAAGGTGGTTGCAACATTTGCTCTCTACATGGTATCAGCTTTTAAACAAAACTGTAGCTAACTATAGCTACTTTATTTTCATTTTATTTTATTTTTTGCTTTAATATCTAAAAAAAGAGCCAGTTTATTAGATAGAAACATCTTGATATGACTTGGAAAAAGCAGTCAATATTTTTTTCCTACTTCTATTTTCAGAACATCTAAATGATTCAGAATTCAAACACTGCAAATGGATTTAAAACTAAATAGACCATTTTAGGGCCTGTGTTTTTGTGTCTCTTTTAGATTTTTTTTCTTTTCTTTTTTCTTTTCTTTTTTTCATATTTCAATATGTTCAATTCTTTTGGTTTAGGTCCACAAAGAATAAATACAGTATAAACTTACAGTCTTTTTGTGAGGCTGTGGTTTCTGTGAGAGCTGTTATATGTGATGTAATGTCTGTAGGATTAGGTGTGTCTGCCCATTACTGCTGATATATGTAGACACACACAGCATGGCTTTCTTCTGTTGTGAGAAATGACTCCTCTCTCAATAATGCAGTTTCAATTCAACTACAGAAATCTTTAGTGACATGTTATATCCAAATTTATAGTTGGCTTCATTAGAGTTGTAACAACACTACGATGTGAGCTTAAGTAGAAATATTTGTATATCTGCATCTTTTCAGCATGTGTATTTCCTGAGAATTTTGACTTTCATGTTGCTGGTGCTATGTAATTAATATAAGCATTAATTTATGATAATAGGGCTTGATACTTCTGGTACTTTAATACATTGAAACCTCAAGGCCCAAATGAGGAGATAAACCATTGACTAGTTAAAAAATAGTAAAGTACAATTTTCTGTTTTTATTTGTTTATGATTTGTTATTTTTAAAATACACTCATTAATTACTGTCTGTTTGGTAGAACAAAACATATCAAGCTCCATCCCTTCAAAAACTTTAAGATGGATCTTTCATCAACTGTTCTATCAAAGCTGCCTTGTGTCTTTCTGAAAGTGAAAGTGAAAGTGAAGATTTATAGTAAAAAAACCAAATATTTAAATGTTGATCTGTTTCTTACCAAAAGCGATTGCATCGCTTCAAAAGATTTTGTGATGATGTGGGCATGGCTGAGCGACGTCTGTGGAGAGCGAGGCCGGGAGAGGAAGAACGGTAAGGATTGACACCTGTGGGAAATTATCTCTAACAGCTGTTCTGTGTTACAGTGAGAGCTGGAGAGGGATAAGAGGGCATTCCAGACTGCCGGAGGAGGGCGAGACAGACACATGCAGCAGAGTGTTCTGTGTGTTTGTGTTGTGCTTAAAAGCAAACCTTGTTGTGTTAGACAAGAAAGTGTGTCAAATAAAAGACTTGCGTTGAACATTTACCCCTGCCTTTGCTTCCTCCAGTAAAGAGCTAGTGATCTGTCACAGACATATGGATTACTTTTATGCTGCCTTTATGTGATTTTTTGTGCTTTAATGGTCTGAGAATCATTCACTTGCATTGAAAGGACTTATAGAGCTGATTTTTTGTGTTTAGCAGAAGAAAGAAAGTCATGCACATCAAGGATGGCATGAGGGTGAGTAAATGATCAGAATGTTCATTCTGTCCCTTCAGCTATCCCTTTAACATTTTTACATAAGACTGGTAGTACACCAATGCAATATTCATCAATGAATGGTTTATGAATGAATGTAATTGGAAAGTATATTTGGCCAGGCCTGTCTCTAGAGCACACTAAAACTTGAAGGGGAAATTTAAGCCTTCTGCGGATTCACAATCTTCTGTGCCAACTCAAGGAATAAGGGATACCTAAAGGTTCTGCTCTTCCAAGACTCTGGGATTCCCCGCAGTCCAATCTGAGAGAGAGAGAGAGAGAGAGAGAGAGAGAGAGAGAGAGAGAGAGAGAGAGAGAGAGAGAGAGAGAGAGAGAGAGAGAGAGGAAGCCATTCAAGTTTAATGAAGTTGAACTTTGTAGAAAATTTCTTTACAAGGACAAACTCATTTAGGGCTACTGAATACTGAATACCATGGGCCAAATATGAAGACAGTGGAGAATCTGTCAGTATTGTTGTTTCAGAAGGTTCAAGTGAATTACTGTAAACATGCTTTGTAGTTTGTTTTTATAAAGTGACAAGTCAAAATTATTTTTGAGGTAATCACATGCCACAGATGTTGTCACTTAACTTGTGTTGAACTCAGAATATTCCTTTAAAAGTTAGAGTTAGGGTTACCTGAGCTCCCAAACAGGACCAGATATATGATCCTCTGCTGCAGATGCATCCTCCACACCGCATGGTGGTCTGTACAGCCTCGTCCAGACTGCTGTATGTCAAAACCCCACGCAGTGCTCCTTGGAAAGCACTGGGCAAACCTGGAAGAGAAGCCCTATTAAGGCCAACATAGCAGTTCACTGTTGAAACAGAAAGTTGGGTAGGAAACTTATGAAAGAATTTGTTCTTTATTAAATATCTAACAGCCTTTAGTTTACATCACAGCTTGGCAAAAATGTTATTTGCAAGTGGCATAAGGGCAAGGACATTCTCAATCTAGAGAGTGTTCAATTAGACAAAAATGCTTGTTGTGCAAAATGAGTTAGCAATCTTTTCGATCAATTTTCC
This sequence comes from Myxocyprinus asiaticus, assembly GCF_019703515.2. Taxonomy (NCBI): domain Eukaryota; kingdom Metazoa; phylum Chordata; class Actinopteri; order Cypriniformes; family Catostomidae; genus Myxocyprinus; species Myxocyprinus asiaticus. The sequence goes on from NC_059384.1 coordinate 9,401,646, forward strand.
CAGAAGAGTTAGACTTTTAAAAGTTTATATCTGGTAAAGGTTTCTTTTCTCAACTTTTAAGAGTCCACTAGCATATTGATAGCCTCAAAGGTTTAAAAGCTACAAAACTCTCATTTTGGTTTCATAGAATCTTTAAGTAAACTTCTCTAATGATCCAAACTGACTTGCTAGTGATCTGCAAGGCATATGATGTATATCATGGTCTCCACAGGCCCGATGCAATCTGGATTGTATGTGACAAGATTTCATTTGCCCGATTTTTGAAACATTTACAATTTAGACTTCATTCCATAAATACTGTGATGTGTGAATTGGTACCTCAGTGCATTTAGTCCCTTGGTTCAAAACCTTTCATCTTCAGGATTAATGCATAAACAGCCCTTTTTGTGTTTGTTTCTCTCTGCTTCAGAGTGGTAAATAACTGCATTGCATTAACATCCTGGTTACTTTCGTAACCTCCATTCCCTGATGGAGGAAACGAGATGTTGTGTCGATGTAGTGACACTAGGGGTCACTCTTGGGAGCCCTAAACACCTCTGATCTTTGAAAAAAGGCCAATGGGAATTGGCGAGTGGAATTTGCATGCCACTCCCCTGGATATACGGGTATAAAAGGAGCTGGTATGCAACCACTCATTCAGGTTTTGTGCTGAGGAGCCGAGACAAGGTCCCGGCCATTTCAGCGGGTAGTTCAGTGTTGTGGCAAGAGGGACACAACGTCTCGTCCCCTCCATCAGGGAACAGAGGTTACGAAAGTAACCAGGACGATCCCTATCTGTCACTCACTCGACGTTGTGTCGATGTAGTGACACTAGGGTCCCTATACAAAACGCCACGACTACTGAACTGTGTTACGTGAACTAGCGGTGCAAGATGGGCAGACCTCTGTGTGCCTTGTAGCCAGCGCACCAGGCCGTCACGTAACCTCCCCCAATGCTCTTATGAGCGTCGAATGGTCCTTCGGGAACAAGTCGACTGCCCAACAAATAGGGACAGGTTAGCCCAGCCGTGGCCTCTTTTCCTCTTTTTTCTCCCCAAAAAGAGTGGAATTTGTTAACCGACTGGGGGCTATAAATGTCTACGATGGGGAGGGTGTCACTCCCAAGGGGAAGACACCACGGAGACCACACCCCACCCAGAGAAGGGGGGGTATTTAGAGTGGAAATATGTCACATGGTCTTACCGAGTCTTGTCGGAAGTTTGTCATGTGGAGAAGTCACCTGGTAGGTCCTACCTGAGGGGGGAGGAGTTTCTACAAGCATGGTGACTGGGGGCAGTGGGGCCTCTGCCCAAGGAAGATGCAGTTTACCGACAGGGAAACGATTTAGCGGAAGATATATCACACGGGGTCACCTATGGGGAACCAGCGCATGTGGAGCACCTACCACAGTACAGGGCTTAGTTAGCACATGAACTGGGCTGGCAGCGAGTTTCTCCACAAACTCGTCTGCCACAAGGCTAAGGAGGAAAATCACAACTTGTGAACACGATTGGGAGTCAAAGGCGCACGTCTTCACCTCATGGGAGGGGAAAGGCACTATACGCAAGCGGTACACCCAGCCAGCTGTCCCGGAACTTACCTGTTCAGACCTGACAACACACGGGACGAAACCGGCTCAACCCGGAGATTATAGAACCTCGCAAATGTGTTGGGTGTCGCCCAGCCTGCTGTTCTGCAGATGTCTGCCAAATAGGCACCACTGGTCAGGGCCCAGGAGGCCGCAACACTCCTAGTAGAGTGGGCTCGTAGCGCCACGGGGGGCGGCACATCCTGAGCATGATATGCCATCACGATGGCGTCAATGACCCAGTGGGCGATCCTCTGTTTGGAGACAGTGCTTCCTTTCCATTGTCCACCAAAGCAGAAAAAGAGCTGATTGGAGCTTCTAAAGCTCTGCGTGTGATCCAAATAGATGCATAAAGCATGCACCGGACACAGCAACGCCAAAGCTGGGTCTGTCTCCTCCTGGGGCAGCGCTTGCAGGTTCACCACCTGATCCCTAAACGGGGTTGTGGGAACCTTGGGCACATAGCCCGGTCGGGGTCTCAGGATCACGTGAGAGTAGCCCGGACCCCTTATCCACCTGGGGGATCACCGAATACCACTTGGCCGCCCCACCATCGAGCGTAGTGAGAGCAGGGGAGCTGAAAGATCAGGATCGGGCAGTAAAAGGTGCCCCCCACGATCTTGTCAGCTCCTCATGCACTTCCAGGAAGAAAGGGACCGGGGCGGGGCGTTGAATTCGCAGATGAATTCAGCTTCAGTGAATAGAACTGCTTGGCTCCGAAGGGAAAATCTCAATGAGTGGTTGCATACCAACTCCTTTTATACCTGTATATCCGGGGGTGTGGCATGCAAATTCCACTCGCCAATTCCCATTGGCCTTTTTTCAAAGATAAGAGGTGTTTAGGGCTCCCAAGAGTGACCCCTAGTGTCACTACATCGACACAACGTTGAGTGAGTGACAGAAAGGGAACTGAGTATTACAGGTGAATAATCCTCACTAAAGCAGAGCTAGCTGCACTAACAGGGAGGCAGGAGGAACAGAGCAGAGCCTGCAGCTCTTTTTGGTAATATAAAGCTAGCATTGGTGCCCACCTCATGTGTTAGAGAACACAGCAGGTATCAGCTCCTGGGGACTCTTGGCTAAGTTCTCCTTCACCTGGTTCAGATGCCCAAGAAAATTATTTGGAAGGAAGAATGGTTTCATTTTTTAGCCTCCATATGGGCACTGTAAACACAGTGTATGGGCAATAAGTAGAAGGACATTTACCAATTAGAGCTCTGTCCAGATCCTGTGGGTTCGTCCTGTTTGAGTCATTAAGTTGGTTCAGCACACAATCCAGAACATTGGCATCAGGGCCACTCAAGATGAAGTGCTCTAAGATCCTTTGGCATATAAGAGACAGTCTCATGACAACTCGTAATAATTTGTATGAGCATTTACAAAAAGATATGACTTTAAGATCAACTAATTTACAAACTCTAAAATGTCAAATCTACACACACACACACACACACACACACACACACACACACACAAAGAAAGAAAAAGAAGATTTTTGCTGCTTGCTTAATTTACTTCATTAAAATGAACTAAAGCAACACAGTTCTAGAACATTTTGTCACATATTGCTTTCATTGTGTTCTAAGTTTACTTAATCCATTTGAGTTGGGACTACATGAATACTTTTTGTGGTGTTAATGTAGCATTGATGAAACTAGACAGGGAATTTCCATGCTTTGCATGGGACTTGATTGGGAGAGTATTTGTTAAAATTGTGTTATTTTATGTGTTTTTGTGCAAGATGAATGTAAAGGTTATACTTCCTTTAGCAAATGCTGTGCTAACCATAGCATAGTTACTAAACAGCATTGTAGTGCTTCCAACCAGCATGTATTTAGCATGCTAACATGCACTTTCACTAGTTATTACATAAAGAAATAAAAGAGATTAATTTTACATTGTTACATTGAGTGACATTGATACGTCTAGTTTTGTTGGGATTACCCTATTCAACTAATTTCTACACAAAGTGTTTGTGTTGAGATTACACAGTAATTTTAAGTGAAGAAAACTAATTTCAAACACATGGAACCACTATCCACGACTGAATCAATTTCAGCCAAATAACTATTTTCTTTAATTATTTGTAATTATTTTTGTGCAGGCAGGGGCGGACTAGGCATAGGGAGAAATTGGACTTTCCTGGTGGGCCAGCCACGAAACGGGGAAGACATAAGATGAAACATGCCGCTGCATTATGCCTGCGTACAGCGTGACCACCGGGGCCAGTTTAATGACTCCATCCATCTGACAACCGACATCACATCCTGTTGAGCCAACTCGTAAAATTTTTTATGACTTTGCCATCTCATACTATAACTACAATTTATCACTAAACAGGGTTGGACAAGGCAGTTTGTGGGGTGTGAATTATAGGAATATTTAGGGGGGTATTTGAGTCCACACAATTAAGGCTTGTTTAGGCTTGACCCCCACGGAGAAAGACAAAACAAAAGACTGGGGTTGGGGAAGTTAGTCATAATGTGATTTTTTAACCTCGCTAACAAAAATATGATTTGATTATTTTTACATTTACATATGCTAAGAAGGCTACTGTATAACACTACTGTATAACATGGGCTAATATAAAACTGCAAACTTTGCATTTTTGTTAATCATTTCCTGTTGGTACCAGAAAGCACAGGTGTCTGAATGTTTCTGAGGTACCCGGCTGCAGCTAGAGTCATGGCCACACACATGTCGTTGTTCTAGATGACACAGATGACTTCCTCCACTCTGTCCAGCATCTCTGGCTTTCCTGTGTATAGCGCGACCACCGGGGCCAGTTTAATGACTCCATCCATTTGACAACTGACATCACATCCTGTTGAGATGCAGAGAGTGAGTGTCTTTAGTCTTTTTGATTGAAAATGGAAAGTATCTGTGATTATTTATATGGTTTATAGTATGACGTGAAGGGAAAAATGGTCACAGTCACCAGTTTCCTCTTTTCCAGATTCCACATTCCTCATGAAAGCTTTCAGATTTGCATTTCTCCGTGGTCCTTCAATGGGGAGTGTGACCTTGTGGCCCTCTGATGCAAAAATTTTGAGGCGTTTCAGTTAAAAATAAACTAAAAAATGGCAGGACTATCAAAGTTTTTTTAATGGTTAATTTAAGTAAACGGGTTGAGGAAGAACAAAATTTGAATATGGTAGTGGGGAGAAAGAGAAAGTGAGACAAGGATTCAATATGCCAGAATTGTTGGCTAGATCATCTGTCCTGATTCTCCTGGACCTTTCTGCAGCCTTTGACACAGTCAACCATCAGATCCTACTCTCCACCCTCTCTACTCTGGGCATCACAGGAACTGTGATTGACTGGTTTAAGTCATATCTCTTAGGTAGGTCCTTCAAGGTAGCCTGGAGAGGTGAGGTGTCCAAGTCACATCAGCTACTTACTGGGGTACCTCTGGGCTCAGTGCTTGGGTCACTTCTCTTCTCTTTATACACAACATCATTGGGACCCATCATTCAGGCATATGGTTTCTCTTACCACTGTTACGCCAATGACACACAACTCTACTTGTCTTTCCAGCCCAACGACACCACAGTGACTGCTTGAATCTCGGCCTGTTTGGCAGACATCTCAGCCTGGATGAAGGAACACCACCAGCAACTTAACCCAGAGAAGATGGAGCTCCTCGTCTTTCTAGCCAACCCTGCTGTTGAACACAACATCACCGTTCAGCTGGGTTTAGCTGCAGTAACGCCTTCCAAAATGGTCAGAAATCTAGGGGTAACCATTGATAACCAACTCAATTTCACAGACCACATCTCAAAGACAGCACGATCATGTAGATTTACACTCTACAGTATCAGGAAAATAAGACCCTTCCTCTCTGAACATGCCACACAACTGCTTGTTCAGTCACTTGTCATTACTAGACTGGACTACTGTAATGCTCTCATTGCAGGTCTCTCTGCATACGCAATTAGGTCTCTGCAAATGATCCAGAATGCAGCAGCACGTCTGGTCTTTAATTAACCAAAGAGAGCGCATATTACACCACTCCTTGTCTCTCTTCACTGGCTGCCGGTTGATGCACGAATCAAATTCAATGCTCTGATGCTGGCATACAGAACAGTCACTGGGTCTGCTCCAGCATACCTAAAATCATTTCTGCAGCGCTTCGTTCCCACCAGAAGCCTGCGGTCGGCTAATGAGCGGCACCTTGTTGTACTAACACAAAGAGGCACCAAAACACTTTCCCGGACTTTCGGTTTCACTGTACCACGGTGGTGGAATGACCTTCCCAACTCCATCCATGAAGCAGACTCACTCTCTGTTTTAAAAAAAAACGGCTAAAAACACATCTTTTCTAAGAGCACTTAACCATGCACTCATTACATTTTTTATTTTATTTTTATTAAATACAATTATATATATATTTGTTGCACTCTAATCTGTCTTGGATACTACTATTCTGATGCTAGTGAAACTTTGTAATGCTGCACTTTTTGAACAGCTCTCTCCTTAAGATGAATCGTTTATGATGTATTATTCCTCTTCTGTCAGTCGCTTTGGATAAAAGCATCTGCCAAATGAAATGAATGAATGAATGAATAAATTAATAATCAGTCTTGTTTTTCAGCATTATTTTTTTATCCCATTTCAAAACTCTTCGTAATTGTTAAATTTGTGGATTTTATTTTATTTTATTTTATTTTACACCATTTGTAGTATTTTTATTTCATTTTACTTATTTTGCACTGCTTTGGCAGTACTACTGTATAGCTTTCATCATGCCAATTAAGTACACACAACTGATAATTGATTATTGAAATTGAGACAGAGGGAGGAAAAGAGAAAAAGATAGAAATATAGAGGCAGAGACAGATACAGAGAGAGAGAAACTTTACTGTACCATGATTAGTGAATTTATTTTTTGCATAGATTGCAATTGCCAGTGAAAACTCACCCACTCTTTTCCTGTAAGGGTCAGTGTTTGGGACATCATATACTGTCACTGGACCAAAAAACTTAAACATTCTCCTGGTTAAATGTTCCACATTCAGGCTTATTCAATGCGTATATTTAAAGCTGGCTATGAAAATAATGTGTTCTATTGGTTAGGTTGATAAAAGTATTTTACAGATATTACTATATCATTGTCATTCATGGGGTAAAAAACTGAAGAAAATATGAAGCAGTGTTTGAATCAGCTACCTCTGCATTCACACAGGGACTCCAGTAGAACATATGCATGCTCCCCATAGCAGGACTGTTCCCCTGTCTCTCGAGTTCCCCGAAACTCCGGGCAGGGCTCAAGTTCAGCCAGCAGGGCCTGTAATATCTCAGGGTTTTAATTCCAGTGCAATGGCTGAGATGTGAAGAGAGAGAAAGAGTATGAACTGATTATTGGTTGAATATCACACAGCTTGTCAAGAACATGTTCAGGTCATACAGTATTTCACAATAAATTAATAAAAAAAAAATTTTTTTTTTTAAAATTGCACATAGGTAGACTTTTTAGGTCCATTAGATTTTGTTTTCATATTTTATACACTGGTGGCCAAAAGTTTGGAATTTCAACTGATCACAATGTATAGTCAGTACATTAATAACATGAAAAATTACTATTACAATTTGAAAAAACTTCTTAAACTACTTCAAAGATTTCTCATCAAAAAATTCTCCATGTGCAGCAATGACAGCTTTGCAGATCCTTGGCATTCTAGTTGTCAGTTTGTCCAGATACTCAGGTGACATTTCACCCCACACTTCCTGTAGCACTTGCCACAGATGTGGCTGTCTTGTCGGGCACTTCTCACACACCTTACAGTCTAGCTGATCCCACAAAAGCTCAATGGGGTTAAGATCCATAACACTATTTTCCAATTATCTGTTGTCCAATGTATGTGTTTCTTTGCCCACTCTAACCTTTTTTTTTTTTTTTTTTGCAGTTCTACTCATAAGGCCTGCACCCCTGAGTCTTCTCTTTACTATTGTACATGAAATTGGTGTTGAGCGGGTAGAATTCAATGAAGCTGCCAGCTGAGGACATGTGAGGCCTCTATTTCTCAAACTAGAGACTCTGATGTACTTATCCTCTTGTTTAGTTGTACATCTGGCCTTCCACATCTTTTTTTGTCCTTGTTAGAGCCAGTTGTCCTTTGTCTTTGAAGACTGTAGTGTAGTTTTTTGGCAATTTTAAGCATTGTATAGACTTCATTCCTCAAAACAATGATTGACTGACGAGTTTCTAGAGAAAGCTGTTTCTTTTTTGCCATTTTTGACCTAATATTGACCTTAAGACATGCCAGTCTATTGCATACTGTGGCAACTCAAAAACAAACACAAAGACAATGTTAAGCTTCATTTAATGAACCAAATATCTTTCAACTGTGTTTGATATAATGGCAAGTGATTTTCTAGTACCAAATTAGCAATTTAGCATGATTACTCAAGGATAAGGTGTTGGAGTGATGGCTGCTGGAAATGGGGCCTGTCTAGATTTGATCAAAACAATTTTCAAATAGTGATGGTGCTGTTTTTTACATCAGTGATGTCCTGACTATACTTTGTGATCAGTTGAATGCCACTTTGGTGAATTAAAGTACCAATTTCCTTCCAAAACAGCAAAATCTGTACATTATTCCGAACTTTTGGCCGCCAGTGTAAATTTTCATACATTTATAATTTCTGTAAAATATTTTTGCATTATTATCAACAAAGAACAAAAACAGAACAAAAACAGTCTCTCAAAAAGTTATTCATGAGATGCATCAGCTTTCAGATCACACATATGATTCATAGGCAAGAATAAAATATTGTTAGTCACACATTGTATTAGTGTATTTGAAAGCATGGATTGAAATTGTACCTCACTGCGGTCTCTCACACTGAGTAACTCTGTTTCACTTGCTATCCCAAAAAAGTTGTTGGTAAACATGATGTAGTGTCATGTTAACCACACCCCCTTACACAAGTTTACACCCACACAGTGACTCGGTGGTCTTAATTAGCATGACTTGAATTTTCTAAAATGTATAAATGGCAATTCCCTCTCATAATAATAATAATAATAATAATAATAATAATATGAAATGCACAGTTCTGATCCTGGATGCTGATTGGTAAATACAGCCTTCTAGCTGTGCTAAAATACATAATATAGTTACAGCTACTACCATGCCAAACACCTTAGAGTGTTGGCACCCATAGAGGCTAACTATTAATCTTAGTTTACATGTCAGGGACTATATCTAATATAGTCCCCCCCAAAAAAAATATTTTGCCATTTTAAACATTAAAATAATTAACCCTAACTCTGACCCTAATCATAATTTTCTGTTATCACAAAACTTGGCCGAAGTACAATCAAAATTACTTTATTAGATTATTTATGCATGTAAGTATATATATACATTTGCTTTTATTCAGGCAGGCCTACTGGCTTTGGTCACAATCAAACTTATTATAAGTACACTTGCATACAAAAATCTTCAAAGCTACCATTTTGATGACATTGAGTGTTTATATATATGAATTTATTGTAGCTTGTGGTTCCAGTCCATGTGACATGATATCACTCAAGCAATAGAGGGAGCACTATTGAGTGTCATGTAAATAGCAATAACACTGCAAAATTCACTAGTGTTTCAGTAGTGTTTATGTTACTTCTTCTCACAGAAACAACAGACTCACAAACCCCTTTTAATAACTTGACATCAAATTCCTGAGGTAACGCAGCAAATGTTGACTGTATCTTTAAATTCTTTTACAATAGTTTTTCCTATTGAGCTCTTTCTGTTGAAATGTAAAACTATATATCTGTGTGTAAAGTGCAGCTCTACACACTTTTTTAATTGCAGCTTTTATTTGCCCTGTGGGTCATAATTACAGACCTTGTGACCCTTGTGACTTTTGCTTTCCTTATGGTGTGTTTCCCTTTGTTTATCACCCGGTGCTTTGCTCCTGTCCTTGCAAAGCTGACAGCTCTATGCTCTTTACAGCTTATCAGATGTCTGGCTCCATTTCTCCTGGGTTTTCAGGTTATTGATTTCTGCAGCGGACTCTGTGCACACAGATCAATGCTTCTTCAAAAGGATTAACTAAAATTATTTTGTCTAGATATTAGCAAGGGTCATTCATTATTATTTCAGTGTACAACTCGTTTTATTTCCAGTTCAATTGTCTATTTAATTGAAATATAAACTGTTCTGTAATGATTTGACCTTATTTAGGAAAAGGTTCTTAACCCTTAAATTCACTCCTCGGGTCTTTAGGAACCCTGACCCTGTACCTCATCCATTTTTTGGAGTTGTGCCCACACGTCATTAGTATTCCTCGTTCTCTCTCTTATAAATAGTGTAAAACATAAAAAATGCCAAAATTGCAAACAAATAAAATAAAATAAAATAAATAATTAAATCATGTTTTTATAATGGTTTAAGTACAAAGTGTACAGGACCATTAGAGACCCTAGGTCCCATGCGTCTCATGAAATTTCTGTGTGAAAGCAATAAATCCTGTTCTAAATTTGTCCTGATTTTTTGATTGAGTGTTTGGTGAAATTCCCATACAGTGGTTCATAAAAAGGTCAAGTGTGCAATTTCATTGTGTTGACAGTTCTGCATTTAAAGTTGTTGCCCCATTGACTTCTATTATAAGATAATTTCTGAACACACGTTTTTGTTTTTTTTTGTTGTGGTTCTGCTGTCGATAGAGTTTAACTTGTATTTAATCTGGAATATACATTTTGAGATCAGTGGTTGTTGTAGAAACAATGACTGTGTAATTATACCTTGATCCTTTGCTTGTGAAATATAATCTTGATGCTTGCGCAGAGAGCACAGCAAAGCCAGATGAAGTGTCATTATCACGGCAGGTCTGACTATAAATTACCAAGACAATGCAGGTCACGACAAGGATGGCAATTATTGGAATGGCAGCAATGTGGCAAGGCCTGAGTCTCTCTAAGCATTTGGCTTGTGTGTGGCGCTTTGATCATCTGTCAACTCGGAGGGGGCCATCTGTCTTGTGCCAAGTCTCTAAAATTGTGGAGGAAGGGAAAGCGAGATATACACTGGCTCCAAACATCCTGAGCTCTCCACTTCCTTCCTGCACTGTCCCACTTTGTCAGACTTCCTCTTACACTTCTCCAGCCAATCACCAAACAGGAGGAGCTCAAAATGGGGTGCTACCTTACAGTTATGCCCCTCCCACCACATGGGAACAGTCACAGAACAGCTGTTTCAGGTTATTGCTTTGACTGATGGTGTCTCAAAGGATTGATATGTGATTGATGGTAATGTCCAGCCATTCCATACTGGTATTAAAGGGGATAGAAACACCCAAGAGGATGAGTTGAGGTTGAGGACTGTAACACCAGCCAAGATACCCTCTAGGTAAATTCTACTATGCAGTGTATTTTCATATACCCATCATATATGTCTAATAGTTCCCCCCAAAATGAAAATTCTGTCATTATTTGCTCACTCTCTTATTCAAAATCATCAAAAGCCATTCCAAACTTTGTTTTCTTTTAAAGTCTTTTGCGATTGCTGATTTCCAGACAATAAAAGTCAAAAGTGACTCATTTTAGGCTTAAAAAAGCACCCAAAATTGTCATAAAAGTAATCCATGTGACTTGTGCATCATATACCAAGATGTCTGAAAGCATAAGATCACTTTTTATGATTAAAAGACAGCATTAACAAATGTATGCAGAGCCCAAATCAAATATAGTGACACATCATTAAGAACAAATCTTGTTGGCTCTTGTGCGTCTCATTACCAAACATCAAGACATCATGTTGTATACCATCAGGAGACTTGAAATATGATTCATGAATGGCATGGACTACTTTTATGACACTTTTGAATGCTTTATTAACACTCTTATTTTCTTAGGGTCATTTTTGAATTGGGACAGGTAACAAATATGTTATAAATACCGCATCAACCGACCTTTGTGTACAAAAAAGAAAAATGTCTTATTGGGTCAATTTTGGCCCATATGGGAAGAACCAGTTGTGACCTTTCACCTTCAGACTTTCTGGATGTTATAAAACTTGTTAAAAAATATATTTTACACCTATGAATCAAATTTTACCTAAAAATATTTCACATTTTCTCAGATTTAGCCCCTAACCAAATAATGTTCTCTAGCTTCCCCACCTGCTTCACTGGTTACTGCATCTTTTCCACAAATGGCATCCTTTCCTCTCAAACGGGGTTTGTGCACACATGCACATGTCCACACATACAAACACATAAAGAGAGAGCATTTTGTACAGTTTTGAACATGTAATATGTTGGTAAATATGTTTAATAACATTATTTTTTATGACAGGGTACATGGTAAAATTCTTATTGAATATAATTTTCTTCTTAAACATTATATGGCAGAAACATCTATTACGCCACCTTCCTAAAACCCTGTAACACTGCAACAAATTGCTTAACATTAGTTTGAAGGGATATATTATACTAAAATTGTAACTCTAAAATGTACACTGTTGATTTTCTAACAGCAGAATAAATCAGAAATGATTGTAATATAGTTAAAATGCCAAAGTGTTTGGAAAAAAAGTAAATTGTGAAATCCTTGGGCTGTTGATATATATATATATATAAAATTCTTTACAAATTATGCTACTCCATTAATATTCAGTATCTGTCATATTGTTCCCCTATTTCACCGATTTAAATATTTATTTATTTATTTAATAAAAATGGTTTCCTTCATTGGAGCGGTACAAGGCTTGGTGATTTTTCGTACATTTGCCATCTGAATTGATTCTATGAATCTATGTGGTTTTATCAAACAGTGTTACACCTTTCCATGTTCGCATAAATAAACAACAACAAAGAATTAGACTTTTACACACTATAACACACTATAACACACACACACACACACACACACACACACACACACACACACAAAATGCTAACTAGATTATATGGGTCTGTATGATTTTCAAGACTTTATTATTTATTATAAGAGTTTATTGCAACAAAGTCTTTTCTTCTTTTTTACTGTTTATTACTGTTTTTATGAATAATTAGTTTATTGCTCTTCATTATCTTTCTGTTTGTTATCTTGCAATTTTTATACTTCATTAACTTTACTAACTGAATTTGAATTGAATTTTCATGTTTGCAAAATAAATGGTTTGTTACAAAATTCTTACTCTAAGTCTTCTCTTTGTAACACCATGGTCAAGTTTGACTGCAAACATACAAAAAGAGTGCAAGACACTAAGACACTAAGAATGTCGGCCTGTAACAAAGACTGTAGAAAGGTTAAGACAATAGGAGGGTTAAGTGTTAAAGTGAGTCCCTATAAAAAATACTGCCAGTGTGTTGAATTCAGCCAACAGGACTGAATTATATTATCACTAAATGATCTCCTTTAGTGTTCAGCAGAAAAAAATAAAGTCATACTGGTTTGGAAATACATGATGCAGGTGAGTATATGACAGAATTGTTATTTTTAGGTGAACTATTCCTTTAATATATTGGATAAAATGTTAAACTCACAATTTTTACAATGGAAATCATATTATTTTGTTTTCCTGGTTTGTCACACTCGAAAACATTACATCTTGTTTCAAAAAATTATAGTTATGATAATCTATTGGTATGAAAATATATTTACAGTATGATAATATCAACATTTTAAAAGATGATTAGAAAAATATCAAAATCAATTTCAAGTTGACACCCTCATAAACCAACTCCCCATCCCCACTCTGATAAATGGCTAACTTAAGGTTTTCCGTTTCATTCTGTTAGGTCATTTCTATTAGGTGTCCTCTTAATTTTCTTGCCATTGTGTAAATAATCAAGTTATAATTAATTACATTTAAGTTCCTGATCTTGACCCAAGCATGTTTCTGAAAGTCTGGTGTGCCCTTTTATAAAAATACTTCCTAAGATTACACCACAACAATACTCATGTTTTAAAAGTTAATGAGTTCTAACGGTACTACACAACAGGAATGACCCTTTAACTTTTAGCAGAGGGAAAATAAATAAAAAATTCAGCGCACAGCTTATTACGCTCATTACACTCCCTGGTTATGACAGACAGATGGTTTAATTTACCCTCACGGCACGCTCCATACCCCCTGGTCCATAATTTCAGTCACTCTGTCCTTGTGAAACATATAAATGTCTGAGCTGGAGCCTGCTAGACATGGAAGGAACGTTCCAACACATTCCACTTCCAGAGAAGTGTGAACAGTACTATATCAGGTTTATTTATCAAATGCATAACAATGCATCATGCAGCGTAATTGCTGGCAATTAAAAGTTATTTCTGTTAGCTTCAAAATAAAAGTCATGCTGCATATTTAGGAGTTGAATTTAAGTAGATGTGACTGTAGATCTCATAAACAGTTTAATTTAGTGCGGAAGCTTGACCATGCATATTTTTCTGATGCTGGACATGTCAGTAAGTGAAAATACAGGCACTCTCAGCTGACAGTGATATACAGTAGACCTCCTTGAGTTCGTAATGACAGGAGTAAAGAGACAGAAACAGGATATCTATGACAAGGCATCATCCGATTGCATTGTTGCTTATTTGGAGAATGCTCTCTTTAGCCAAGACTCATTCTCTCATTCTCTCTCTCTCTCTCTCTCTCTCTCTCTCACTCTCTCTCTCTCTCTCTCACACACACACACACACACTCACTCACTCACTCACTCACACACACACACACACACACACTAAGGTTATAATAGTTTACATTTTTAATTTTGTTTTTATTTCTATTTCGTTTTAAATTTTTCGCTCTGATTTAGTTTAGATTTAGTTTTGTTTGTTAGTTCTTTGTTAGTTTTAGGTAAGTTTTAGTTTTTAAATATTTTATAGTTTAGTTTTAGTTTTTCATTACATTTAGTTTTTATTTTAGTTTTAGTTTTTATATCAAGTGATACATATAGAATGGAGAAAACAGGCATTTGTGCAATGAGGGCCGTATAGCTGGACAGCCAAATGTACAGTTTGTAAGTAATACTTATAATATTAAAAATCTTCATTTTAATAAGACCAAATGAATTTCATTACTGATATTACGGTTGAAGAAAACACATAATTATGATTTAAGAATGTTTTTTTTTGTTGAACTTTAACTACAAATCCTCTTTAGTGCATTTGACATGAGAATGAAAGTCTTAACTCTGAAAACTGAACATCAAACAAAACTCTATACCAATTCCAAATGAAATGTAAAACAAATCACTGACTGACTGTGTAAGACAGAATCAATGAAAAGACTGTGTGTGTGTGTGTGTGTGTGTGTGTGTGTGTGTGTGTGAGAGAGAGAGAGAGAGAGAGAGAGAGAGAGAGAGAGAGAGAGAGAGAGAGAAAGAGAGTCAGAATAAATTACTGGATATTATATTGTTTCTGTTCTCTTTGTTTTAACATCATGCACTGGCAACACAAGGAACAGACATTCCAATAAAGGTTCAAATGTGTCATAATTGAAGTCCCAGACATAGCTAGCACATTTTCTATAGGGTGACCAGATTTTGAAAATCTCATATTTTGAAACTGGGACTCCTGGGGGGTTCGCGATACATGCATATATATATATATATATATATATATATATATATATATATATATATATATATATATATATATAATAAAATAAATAATAATATATAAAAAATACATTACAAATAATAATAATAATACAATCTTAAAAACAGTGTACAAATCCATTCTTGTTGTCTATCAGATGTCTTTGAGATGTTTATTATTTAAAATGTTTGTAAATCTGTTCTTTATAAGTTTATCAGATGTTAATTAGAATTTCATGCTTTCCAGATGAAAGTCTCCTAAACAGACATCTCGGAGATGTACAGTCATGTGCAGTCTGGGTATAGTTTCCCATTTCTTTAAGAACAGCAATGAAAGAGGCTTCTGATTGGTAAATTTACACATATATGATAAATTGAACTACTATTATAATTAGATTAATGATATATGCCTCTTTTTCATAGTTTAAAGGCCTCTTTTATCATGATAAAAAGAAATCAATGCCTCTTTTATCATAATAATAATAATAATAATAATAATAATAATAATAATAAAAACATTTTCTTAGAACAATTTTAAAGCACTAAACAGTTTGTCAATGATAAATCTATATATCTCCTACCACAGTCTATTACTGTGATGAGGCGTTTTACAATTTGTAGTCTATTGTCATGTATAAATTATGTTTGCTTAGGTCAGAGGGCAAAGGTCAAATATTTCAAACAAAATTAAAAATAATTATTTGGGGATGTAAAAAACAATCTAATTTCATTTTGAGTTACATAGAGAGTCACATAATATAATATTTTCTTATCTAATGAAATAGGTTCATTGTATATATTCAGTCCTCCGGGTGTTCTGGGTGTCACAGTATGGAGTTATATGTGTGCCACAATTCTGCGCACAAAACTATATTTTGAGCGCGCAATATGATATTTTGAGCACACAAAAATTTTGCACGCGCAAGATGATATTTTGAGTGCACAAAAAGGTATTTTCCATGAGCGTTTTGTAAAGCAATGTATCTTCTTGCAAAGATGAATTCACTTTTAGCAAACAAAAATCAATTTTGCACTTGAATAAAGTTTATTTGAATGTGAATTTGCATATAATTCTGAAATTTACCTAACTCCACAGTTTTTTGCGTGTGCAGGATCTCACTCGCTCTCTCCTCCTACCCACTCTTCTTGTGCTCAGCTTTGACTGCTTGTTTGCTCAACAAGTTCACAGAATTATAATGTGCCAGAATTACAGCCAATCAGTGATGAGGTGGTCAATTTTGATTGGCCGGCTAGACCACAGATCATACTGCTAATAAAAACAAGAGGAAGAGGAGAAGGAAATGTGTAAAACACTATGACCACATGAAAGCAGCTCTTTTGTTGACTTAACTGTTTTTGTTTAAACTTTATTAAATATATCTTTAGTCTATACAATGCCAATAGGCTTACTAGCTAGCTAACAATCTGGCTAGTATTTGGTTATCTAGGTTATCAAGTTACACCTACGTAGCTACTAGCTTGGCCATGTTAGCAATCACTTTCATCTGAAATTATATTAATTTAATCTCTCCCATGTATAAAACTCTTTTATACAAATATAATAGCGTAGTTTTGGTGGAATTTAATTTGACTTCTATCTATCCCACAGAATATTCTGAGAGATCAGTTTATTAAAATAAATGTGACCAAATTACAGTCTACCATGGATCAGCAACCACTGAACCTTCTTCTTTTTGTTATTATTGTATGAAATATTATTTTCTTTGATAACACGTTATTTTGTCCATCTTCTTTAGTGTGTCCTCTCCTATTTTTTCAAAAGCCTTGTTTATTATAAATATTATGAATATTATAAATATTGCCTAAATTAACATTCTATTTTTGATAATAAATTAGAAAAGCTGTTTATGTTTGCATTTCAAAGCTGTGGAGTTATCTTTGAAATGTTCAGTATGCTGTTTTTATGACGTTTATGCATTCTACCACAACTCTTCTGGCAAAATTGATTAATGAGAAGAAATGGAAGAAAAGGAAAAGAGGCTAATTCTGTCTCCTATCATAGTTTGGCTTAAATTAAATGTACAGTAACAGTATATTGAACCTTAATTGTTTGAGACTGCAAAGAGTTTTTAAAAATAGGAAGATATCCTTAGCATTGCATGATCCCAGGTTACTATATTTTGAAAAACTTACATTACAGTAAGTTAAGCCTTACAGAATTCCTGGTATGTCTATAAAATAAATATTTTGTAACGGTAACTGCATACATTATATAAAGTGTGTACTACATTTGGAGCATTGTGCCTGTTCGCTCATCTGCTACATTTACACTGAGATGTTCATGGTTGCTGTAGCTACCACAACTATCTAATCGCAGAGCGCTTGTAAGCAGCTTCTAATAGCCAATCCTGGTGTAGGAGGCGTGACTTGTTGGAATATGGTTGGAAACGCAAACAAGCAGTGCATGCAGAGGGCATAGGAGGAGAGAGAACGAGTTAAATTGATTCATCTTTGCAAGAAGATACATTTCTTTACAAAACTGTGCTCAAGCACGTACAAAATAACTTTTTGTGCACTCAAAATATCATCTGCTCACAAAACATTTTTGTGCGCTCAAAATATCATATTCTGCTCGCAAAGAAATTTTGTGCGCTCAAAATATCATCTTGTGCACGCAATCATTTTTGTGCGCTCTAAATATCAACTTGCACGCTCAAAATATCATCTCGTGTATATAGAACTTTTTTGTGTTCTGAAACTACAATTGTGGCACATATATCACTCCATATCACATGAAGAGCGCCAGTCGAGCAATACGCTGAACATCTAAACTGAAGCAGGAAGACAGCAGAGAGAAAGAAAGAAAGAGAGAGAGGAGAGGGGAGGGCACGGGGAGGAGAGAGCGAAAAGAAGAGGTGAAAGAGCGAACGAGCCGAGGAGCAGCACAAGGATCAGCCACTCTCAGCTGGTGCTTCAGCCCTCTAAACAGCATTCAGTGAATACATCTCCCTTTATAGTGTTCTGCGACGCAGAGACTCCGCTTGTGCTTTGGCTTAACGGAGGTCTCCGCATCTGTCTGAAGCGGAGTTTCACATTCATGCCCAAACGATTGGCGTTAAATCTTTAATTGTGCATCACTGGACAGGATGGAGCATTGGAGACAGTGTGCGTTATGGCTGATCAATTGTAAGGTGCTCCCGCCGAACCATCGAGTGACATGGGAGTCCGCGCAGGTGTTCGACCTGGCACAGACCCTGCGGGATGGGGTCCTCCTGTGCCAGCTCCTAAACAACCTAAGACCCCAGTCCATCAACCTGAGGGAGATCAACCTAAGACCACAGATGTCACAGGTTTGTGATGCATTGAAATCTGAGGCTGTTGCATTAGATTGGAGGGGCAATAAGTTGTGTATACCGTGAGCATCAGAGTGAAACTCAACAATTGTGGTGTTTTAAAGATTTTTCCTGAAAATAGATAATGCTAAATATATAAGGGGTGAAATCAGCGCTGTTTTCTCGCTTATTCATCACATAGAAAGTATATATTTTTGCAAGAAATAGTGTACCGTTATTTTTATGCTAACTTCTGCCGCTTATTTGTGAATGTGAGCAATGCAGCTACCCTGTGAAAGATGCAACCTTTTAAATAAGGAGATTTTTTTGACATCCGGTGTGTCAATATAGCCTTCTATGAAAGACATTTATGTGAAACGAATCCAAAGAATTGAAATCTGATGATGATAATTCAACCTACTACCATAAAGAACGTTTGCACACACAGACAGTATCATGAAACTAGCCCTCTGTTTCACAGAGGGATATGAGGGTCAGATGAAAGCTGTTTTAGCTGGGTCTCTTTCCCTGTCAGGTGAGAGCAAGATTAGTTTCAGTGTCTGCGGGAAGCTGCTTTATTGAAAACAGTGGCCTCTGATATATGTCCCTCCCTCAGTGTTGTCAAACACCATCTGCTCAAAGCCTGGACCTCATTACTGTCCCTCTCACATGAGGCCAATTCTGCAGTCAGTGTTCAAAAATGTCACAGAACTGGCCGATATACACAGTGACCTCAGACAAATGTTTACTTTTGTTTATGGACTTTTTCTATCAACTTCAATATTTTAAGTTACATTCTTATATGAATGTATAAGGGAAAGTGTATATCTTTAGGTCCTGTAGCTGGTCAGCGTAACTGGCTCCATTTTTATACACCATTCACCATAGTTCATTTTAAATGGTCCTTTGGTGTGACCAATGAATTTTTAAAAGTCTCTCAATTTAATTTATATGTGGTGATAAAAGCCGCATGGACATATAGATAGTGTATTGCACGTCACACAGCAACTTTCCAAAAGTGTTTCATGTCAGCTACCCTTCTTTTAGGCAAACGGATACTAGTTAGTGTCTAGACACATACGCATGCACTTTGTGATGAAATTAGACCTTTATGCGTTAAGATTAATGTGGCTGAATGCTGTGTCACTGTGAGCAAACGGATTCCAAAAAGCATTTACAAGAAGTCAATAGAACTTGCTTTTAGTTTTCAAAACTAAGGCCTTGGTTGGTTTAATGGTTTACTGAGAATCAGATAAATGACAATGCTATATACAGTATATTCTACAATTATTAAAGGGTAGTTGACATTGACGCCCGTCGTTTAAACTGAGATGATCTAAAAGATTGTCATTTTCGCTTTGAGGCATCATCTTGCCTCTGATTGCATCAGCAATGCTGCTTTGTTTTCATTTTGTTAAGTTAAATCGTAGTTTATTTTGCAGTGCAGATAGTTCAATAATTTTTGTCTGCAGTAATGTTGAAGTGTCTCCATTCACCAAAACCCAGTATGAATGAAAGTGTGCTAAAAAGGAGACAAAAAATTGAGCAAATTGTATGTGTAAACCAGTGTTTTGATGGAGGTGAAATTTCCATCACTAAGGGCAACATCTGAAATGCAGCATGAATTATTCATGAGGTTTTTGTCAGCTATTTTATCATAGGCTCATTACCGCACATGGGACACAAACGCAACTGTCCCGGGGGACCAGCTCAGACAAAAGCTGTGAAGAGACCAAACACAAAGCTGGAGTCCCCACCTCATCACAGCCCCTCCAAGGGCCCTTTGGGCCCTGAGTTTCCCTTCACTTCACCAATAGCCGTGTAATTAAAATATAATGCACAATTCCCCCCCCTGAAATTTCTACATTAATGTCAGGAGCCATATAACATAGACCAGGACAGGGTGTTTATGGAGGAGGTTTACACTGTTTCACAGTTACCTTTAGGCCTGTGTGAACCAAAGAACAGAGAAGCTCATGGGCAGGTTTGAAACATGTGAAACATGGAAGTGCAAGTTTGAGCAGCCACAAATGCAAGTGCTTTCTCACGCAGACGGTGGCTAAGTTGTGATCTTCTTCCGTTTAACATATGCATTTGCAAGAAGAGTGGAAGGAAATGGCAACAGGTGTTTGGCAGGGAGTCAAAACTTTATTTAGAAATGAACAGATGTAAGATTTCGTTGTCAAACAGTGAAGTTTTTTATGGCTAATTTATTTGGTATTTAAAAGAAGCATTTCTGCCTGTGATAGAGCTTGCTTTTTGGTATGTGGTTACATGTGAAAAAGTCTGGTTTAGATGCAGACTCCAGACGTTTAATGTATATTTAATAGGAAATGGATGGAAAATGGCTTAAAATTACTGATAAAAGATATGTTATTTCGCTGAAGCTTTTTTATTTCAAAAATAAAATTGCCAAATAATATCTTTATCAAAACATTGTCTGCTTTGTTGACTTAGTTGCTGGCACCTAAGATGGATTTGGAGATATCATTGATTAGGTTGTTAATCAATGATATCTTCTTCTGTTGAAGCCATCACTATTATTTCAACTTCATTTTAAAAAACAAAAAAACATGTTTAGTAGCAGAATTCCTGGTAAAGAACTACACTACCCATGATCCTGAAGGGAAACGATCAACCAATCAGAGAATCGCGGCAAACAACCTGCGGCAAAAGAGCTATGCAGCGACCGCCCACTCCCATGATGCACTGTGAATAACGCAGTCAAGTTGGTCGGCCTACACTCTCACACTGCTTGTATATTTGCATATATCTGAGTATTTTGCACTAAACTTAAATATATTGATTCTTCATGTATAATCAACATCCTTAAATTCATAGTTTGTAGAGCTGTCAAAGTTAATGCATGTGATTGCTTTTAATTTAAGATAATTTTTCTTAATCATGATTAATGCATTAACCTTTAATAAAGCATAAATCAGCATAAACTGGTTGGAGTAGGATGGACCCTTTGCGATGTTTCTGCTTTTACCCATTACACTTATGCACACATCCAAAAACACACACAACAGCTGTGTCAGTGATCAAATGATGGGGAAAGGACCTCTTAACATTATTTGTTGTACAAAACAAGCCCAGAAGGGACTTGTTATAGAAATCAAGTACTTTGCAGCCTCTGTAATGCACAATTTAATTACCACAGAAGCACATCAAGTCTAAACTATCACGAAAATGCAGAACAAAACATTGTTTGCAAGCGCTTTTCATGTGGAGTTTAAAGCAGTGCTTGACGCTGGCTTTAACACGCAAACGCAAACCATGAATGCGGCTGCACGATTGCTATAGCAAAGCGGATAGCCACTGTCTGCCGGCTGATTAATATTGTGGAGGATGAGAGTTTAAGAGATTTAATGCACATTGCAAAGAATATGCAACATATGGGGGGACTAGTTCTTTCAATTAGTCAACCTCCCACTTAGACTTAGCGACATATTTAATGTTACTTGAATTGGTGATATATTAGTGGATTTCTATTTTTATAATGTGAAAGGCTTTATTTGGAAAATGTTAATGAAGCAGTATTGTTACATATTGTTTTGTTTTCTTTCCTAACAAGTAAATAAGTGCACTTTATAATTTATGCACTTTCAAAATCTGTGATTTATTGCAATTAACTATGAAAAATGATGCAATTAATTGCGATTACAAATTCTAATTGACTGACAGAAGTAAGAGTTTTATATTTTTCCATCATTTTTAACCTTTTTGCATGTGAGTTTCTCCTGTACTGACAGACCCCCCAGCGCGCTGTAATTAAACAAAATCTTACCTTACACTTCACAGCAGATATACTCAAGGACAGGTTATATAATGATTAATTATGATAGATGTGCTGAATGACTCCAGCCAGGTCACCTAAGCAACCAAATTGGCCCGGTTGCTAGAGAGGGTAGAGTCACATGGGGTAAGCGCCTCGTGGTCACTATAATGTGGTTCTCGCTCTTGCTGGGGCGTGTGGGCAGTTGTGCGTGGCGGCTTGCTGCGGGGACCAGGCCTCGGCGTCGCATGATGCCGGTGGCCGGGGGAGGGGACGTCGTAAGCGGTGTGCGAGGAAGCGGAAGCGCGGCAAGAGGGCGGGGGTCCATGCTAGGCTAAAAACAAACCCTAGCCGGCCAGCTCTCCCATCTATCTTGCTCTCAAATATCTGCGCCTTGGACAATAAATTGGACAACATCCAACTCCAGCAGACTATGCAGCGTGAGTTTAAAGACTGCTGCATCTTTGTTTTCATGGAGACGTGGCTCAGCGACAGAGTTCCGGATGCCGCCATTCAGCTAGACGGGCTCGCCTTGTTTCGTGCCGACAGAAATGCAGCTCTGTGTGGTAAGGCTCACAGTTGTGGCTTGTGTGTTTACATCAACACGGAAGGGTGCAAGAACTCGGTGCTCGGTGCTAGTTTCTAGTTACTGCTCATCACTGGTGGAGTTTGTGACTGTTAGATGCAGACCATTTTATTTACCATGGGAATTCACAACTGTCCTCATAATCGGAGTGTACATTCCCCCCAGTGCTAATGCTAAGGAGGCGCTCTGTGAGCTGTATGGGGCTATTAGCGAACTGCAGATTTACTCGCCGGAGATTTCAACCTTGCGAATCTCAAGTCAGTGCTCCCTAAATTCCATCAGCATGTGGACTTTGCAACGAGAGGGGCAAATGCACTGGATCTTGTTTACACAACCATCCCCGGCACGTACTGGGCGGAGCCCCGCCCCCACCTCGGCTACTGAGACCACATCTCTGTTATGCTAATCCCAGCATACAGACCGCTTGTCAGATGCTCCAAACCGGTTCTGAAGCAGGTGAAAACCTGGCTAGCAGGAGCCATCTCTGCTCTTCAGGACTGTTTTGAACACACTGACTGGCACATGTTCAGGGAGGCTGCCACCGATGGCGACTCCACCAACTTGGAGGAATACACGGCATCAGTGACCAGCTACATCAGCAATTGCATCGATGATGTCACTCTCCAAGAACATCACCACACACTCCAACCAGAAGCCGTGGATGACAGCGGAGGTGCGTGCACTGCTGAGGACCCGAGACTAGGGCAGGCGACAAGGCGGCCCTAAGAACAGCGAGGGCCAAACTGCCCCAGTTCATCAGAGAGTCAAAGCACGTACACGGCCAGAGAATCCACAGCCACTTCCAGGACAGCAGCGACATGCGGTGCATGTGACAGGGCATCCAGGCCAACACCAATTACACGACTACATCACCTGCCTGTGACAGTGATGCCTTCCTTTCAGATGCGCTGAATGACTTCTACGCTCGGTTTGAGGCACAGAATGACGTGGAAGCGAGGAAGACCGCCCCTCCTCCCATTGACCAGGTTCTATGTTTTACCATGGCTGATGTGAGGAAAAATTTACGCAGAGTCAACCCACAGAAGGCTGCCAGACCAGACAACATTCCTGGCAGAGTGCTCAGAGGATGTGCAGACCAGCTGGTGGATGTACTTACTGACATCTTCAACATCTCCCTGAGCAGCGCCATCGTTCCAACATGCTTCAAGGCCACCACCATTGTCCCCGTGCCGAAGAAGTCTTCAGTGTCCTGCCTCAACGACTACTGCCCCTTGCACTCACACCCATCATTATGAAGTGCTTCGAGAGGCTCCGCCCCCCTCACTGGACCCCCTGCAGTTCACGTATCGTCCCAACCGCTCAACACCACCCTCCATCTGGCCCTCACCAAACTGGACAAAAAGGAAATGTACATTCGAATGCTGTTGATAGACTTCAGCATTCAACACAATCATTCCTCAGCACCTGATTGGAAAGCTGAACCTGTTGGGCCTGAACACCTCCATCTGCAACTGGATCCTGGACTTCCTGACTGGGAGACCTCAGTCAGTCCAGATCGGGAGCAGCATCTCCACCACCACCACCACTGTGTGCTCAGTCCACTGCTGTTCACTCTGCTGACTCACGATTGTGCAGCAATGCACAGCTCGAATCACATCATCAAGTTCGCCGATGACACGACCGTGGTGGGTCTCATCAGCAAGAACGACGAGTCAGCATACAGGGAGGAGGTGCAGTGACTAATGGACTGGTGCATAGCCAACAACCTGTCTCTGAATGTGGACAAAAGAGATGGTTGTTGACTTCAGGAGAGCATGGATAGATCACTCTCTGCTTAACATCAACGGCTCCTCTGTGGAGATCGTCAAGAGCACCGAATTCCTTGGTGTTCACCTGGCGGAGAACCTCACCTGGTCCCTCAACACCAACTCCATAACCAAGAAAGACCAGCAATGTCTCTTCTTTCTGCGAAGGCTGAGAAAAGCTCATCTCCCACCCCCCATCCTCACCACATTCTACAGAGGGACTATCGAGAGCATCCTGAGCAGCTGCATCACTGCCTGGTTTGGAAATTGCACCGTTTCGGATCGCAAGACCCTGCAGAGGATAGTGAGGACAGCTGAGAAGATCATTGGGGTCTCTCTTCCCTCCATCATAGACATTTACACCTCACGCTGCATCCGCAAAGCCACCAGCATTGTGGATGACCCCACGCACCCCTCACACAAACTCTTCACCCTCTGCCGTCTGGCAAAAGGTACCGAAGCATTCGGGCCCTCATGGCCAGACTGTGTAACAGTTTCTTCCCCCAAGCCATCAGACTCCTCAATACTCAGAGACTGGTCTGACAACACACACACACTCAACTGAACACCATCCGACTCCCTTTACAATTTTTGCACATTTCTGTAATATCTACCCGGAATTTTTTTGCTGCTACTGTACATAAATATTGTACTTAATTTCTTGTCACTTTCTACCTGGCTGCTGCCCCAATAACTGCTATGTCCATATATATGTTATAAGCTTATCTGCTGATCACTATGTCATAGTATGTTATGTTTACATTCACAGCATTTTCTATTATATTGTAATGTATTTTTTTGCACTACCTGTTTTATCGGACACTTTCACACCAGAACTGTGTACTGGTCGATGCTATACTATCTCTTACTGTGCCTACTGTCCTGTTTTAGCAATAATTGTACCATCTTGTACTGTTTGCACACGTTTGCACGTGCACTTCATGTACAATTGTGTAGGTATTATTTAGTTCTGTGTAATCTCTGTGTTTGTTTTATGTTGTTTTATTTATTTTATGTAGCACCATGGTCCTGGAGGAATGTTGTTTTTTTCACTGTGTACTGTACTAGCTGTTGACTAGCTGTTGTTGACTTGCATGTCAACAATTGTCTCATTTGTGTTTGTTTATTTCACTTAAGGAACTAAGAAAAAGTTGGTGCATAAATTAAACTCAATTAAATATCCTCAGCTATGAAAGTACAATGTCTTTGCAATAAAAAAAGGACAGCAACCTGCAGAATTACCACCATATTGTTTATTTAGCACTGTCAGTGTAATGCCGTATAGTCACTGTCTCATCTTTAGGTTGGAGGGGGAAACACATATGCTGACGCCCACTCGTTGGGCAGATAGTTTCCGAGCAGTGACGCCCGGCGGGGAAATGAGGAAATGGGATGTAGGAAGGAAATGAAACTAAACGTCCTCTAGAGACTCTTGACTACACTGTGCTGAAACATCAGAACCTCTAGCGCTTCAAATTTGGTCTGTCTTTGCAGTGAAGTAATAGGCAACACCTACAAAATCTGACTAGAGGGAACTCTTATCTAAACCAAACTATGAAAGTGATCTCATTTTACAGCAACCTGGACACTTTTCAGAGTATATTCTTTCATTTTTTACATCCAGTGGCCACATAGATGCTGCCCTCAGTAAATTATACACATATACTGCACTTTACATAGACATGAGTTAGATTCTGTCTGTTAAAAGCATCTTTTTGGATTCTGAGAAGGTGAAAGACTGGTCACAGCAGCAATATGGTTTAAAACAATAATTAGTTTTAGTCATGCTACAGTTGTTTTTAGTCTGGTTGAATTAGGCTGGTCACTGAGGAATAGACACTTAGGATCTGTAAATGAAGGCAGACATTTCCGCATTCAAGCAAAAGCTCCTTTGTTTCAGAAAATCCATGATTATTATGTTTGGGAAATCTATACCCAGCCCATCTATGAGATTTGGATTGTATTCTGAACATTGTAAAAGCATTTACCGCCTACACTGATGATATTAGGTGAACAGAAAGGATCATTAAAGATGAGATTTAATTATAGCTCAGATTTAGAATCCAACTGTATATCCTCTTAAATTTCATTAAAAAATGGCGCTATCCTGCTCTGTGCTTACATGGCAAAATTTGCTTGTGCTTTTTGATGATGGCTACATTTGTAGCTGCTGAGATTAACAATACTGTATATATGAAATGCCGTTTTTGCACCCTTAAAGGGCACTATGGAAAGGAGAGACTACTCAGAGGGTCATTCCAAATGAATTAAAGCAACTAAATTAAAAGCAAAAAAACTGTAGGCAATATTTGACACACAATTCACTTCAACAATCTTAACAGCAATAAGCATTTATTTTTATGCTACTTTATCAAGGTAACATTCCGATTCAAAGTAAATCCTAATTTATACAATGGAAGAAACCAAACTTTAAGATTAGATGGTTGAGGAAAATAATTAAGTAAAGAATGTCACGTCTAAACCAAACCCATGATAAGTTTTAACCAGTCATCAACACTCGAGAAGCCGGGTTCTCCTAGCACAAGAATTGGGATGCACGCGAACAGGAGAAATATCCCAAAACATATACCTCAGCAGAACAAAAATGTCAAAGCATTTCATAACTTTTAGGCGAGCTAAAAGAAGATCCTTTTTAGCAGATCAGACCACTCAGCGGCCATCTTTAGAATGCTCTCGGGCAGGCTGGACAGCTATTTTCTATGTAAACAAGTTGCATACAAGTACAGCTCCTATTTACTTGAATGGGGAAAGACTGAAATCTCCATAATGGTTGATGGTTCAAAGAACATATTTCAAATTCAGCAGTAAAATCTGACAACACTGGTATCATAACCTGTGCTTCTTTAGCTCAAATCATGCTAAAAATCTCTGTTTTCTCGGCTTGTATAGCTAATGCGCATGTGTGTTCTCGAGTTGATTGACAGGTGATGTCTGTATCTAAAAGGTGATTGGCACTTTTACCTGTAAGGCAGGGCTTCCTTTTCTACATCTGTTGACTGTTGGGTCGTTCCAATTTCTCCCATTCATTTGAAAAGGAATGGCCCGTCTTTGCTAAATAGTCTCTGTTAGGGTATAGTGATGCTCACTTTCAAATGGAATTTGACCTTGGATCCATCACGAATGTTCACTTTAACACACACAACCTGCAGCCCTGCAGTAACCTTTACTTTAGACCTTCAGTGGGGAAATGACATCACGATACACAATGCAATGTCCATTGACTTTTCTCAGTCAGGTTAAAAATAGACCATGAACAGGAGATGTAAAAACACATTGGCATGGGTAGATTTCCACCAGAATGCTAGAGAATTACTAATATCACATTTCAGCCCATAGTGCTGATGCATTTGAGAAGAGAGGTTTCTGAGGTAAAATAAGAGAATTTACATTTTGAGTTAACACACAGTTAAGTGGATTCGCAGACATTCTGCCAAAATGAATCTGATAGATTGTTAAAGATGACAATTTTAAGATCTTGGTGAACCGAACAGTCAGACTGACTCTCTTAGAAGTACAAATTACAAAGTACACAAACACTACCTGACATGTGCCCTACAGCGATGATCAGAGTTGTAGGCGGTCTGACATCTAGAGGAAAGTCATTCGGAATGGAATACTAGCAGTAATATACTGCGCTGTATATACTGCCAGTTAATTAAAAAAAAAGTATGTAAAACAATGCGTAAAATGCTGTGATAAACGTGGAAAATAGTACTATGCTACATATGCTCTTATCACATGACCTCATTAAGTTACATGTTTAATTCAGCGAACGGCATCTCAGAAATAACAGTTGTTATCTCAGAAAGAACAGTTATTTTGCAATTTAATCTAATTTTGTGTAAAAATTTCCCATTTAGTGGCAACTATCAGAGATTCTCACATATTGCACCATTAGTTCACTTTCATGTGTGGTGTACAGTGTTTTGTAAACCGTGCGCAGTGGCCTGTGAAGGGCAAATCACCACGGATCTGCCAGTGATGGCATTTTAGCCACCAGTCAGCATTTATCCTCTGCTCCTCCTGGCCTTTTTACACACCACGAAACAATGTGATGCCATGCCATGTGCGGTCCAGAGCAAACATCCATACTTAACAAGAACAATCAGCTGGAGCATCGGAAATATGCTCCGAAAATCAATAGGATGCATGCATCCAAGGTCAGCATTGATTTTTCCTGGGATTAAAATATTGCTTTACTTTGTTCAACACAGAAATGCTTTGAGACAATGTTAAGCATAGCTAATTAAATATTTTATATAGAAAATCCCTTAAGCTTTAAATAAAATCTCAGTTGAAACCTTTTAGTTGGGTGGAGAAGGTCTTTGAAGGTCTTTTCATGCAGATTTAAAGGCCCAATGAAATCAAAATGCATGTTTTTTGGCTTTAAGTCCATGTCTGTTAGCTTTAAGGCATATCTACTGAAGCCTATATGCTAGAGTAGCTACTCCTAAACCTAAAATCATGAAAACATTTGAATTTAGCCAAACAATATTGCACTCTCAAGTGTGACCAAATTTTTGTCCAATAAAATGTTCTGTAGAATGAAAACGTCCCATACACCCAGTACCACCTGCCTCTGACTAGCAATAGTAAGAGGCAAATCATGGTTCATGACTTTGACGTAAACTAAAGGCTACTGGCTATTTTCCTGTTTCAACATGAATTACATCAACACAACACATAAAAATTAACTGCATTGTCACAGCCATTTCATGGGGTCTTTACATCACTGCACCACCTCATTGTTGTTAGCATTGTTAGTGCTAAATGAAGATTTTATCAGACCACTTTTAATCGACTTTGGAGATCATTTATGGACTCTATTACAATTCATAAATCCATTTTACAGATGTCAGATAAATGGAGCTTATAAATGTATTGAACAAAGCAGATTTTATGGAGAATGCCACCTTGGACTTTCTTTCTTCCACTCAGTTCTAATAAAGCATCTTTGCAGACTGATGCTTTCTTCATCTCATTGTTTTGACAAGATGGCTTGTTTAGTGTCTGCTCGGTTAAACCAGGGTGAAAACTGTACAGCTCACAGCTGGTGCTCTCCACCCAGGAATTAACTCTGTAAATGTGACTCATGTCATAGATATAAAACAACTTTGACTTCCTTACACCTCTAAATGGGATTTTCTTTGTGCTTTTAAAATTATTTTTGTTAAGAGGATCTCAGAAGTTACTAAGATGTAGAGAAAACTGGGAATCAATTCCAGCGAATTCTTTTAATGCTTCAGCCTTCATCTAAAAAGTCTTACTGATCTGAGTGCTTGCCATGAAAGCTCTGAGCAGCACAGGGTTAAAAAACAAAACGTAGAGCAAATGTATGACTATAACGGAGCTATATACTACATTTTTGCAACATTTAATTTTTTCCCCTGAAGTCCACAATATTAGTCAATTTTTCTTGAACTTTTTCCAGCCTCTCTGTAACTCTTACAATCCAGTGTGTTCAAGTCATGTCAGAAAGATCGTATTTACGAGTTAAGCACACCAAACATTGCTATCCAAACATTCCCATATGTACATACATGATCTTGTTTGTTGTAGCACTTGTAAGATGGCAGATAACAGTCAGTTTAGTGGCGACTATCAGAGATTCTCACACATTGCACCATTAGTTCACTCCTTTTCCTCTGTGGTGTACAGTGTTGCGTAAACCGTGAGCAGTGGCCTGTGAAGAGCAAATCACCACGGATCTGCCAGTGATGGCATTTTAGCCACCAGTCAGCATTTATCCTCTGCTCCTCCTGGCCTTTTTACACACCATGGAACAATGTGATGCCAGTCAACTTGAACGCACAACACATCGTATTTATGACCTGAAAGGTCCATTACTAGTAAAAAGGCTTATTTGTTACTGTACCTTTAAAACGTTTATGAGCCACTTAAACACGGATGTGTTCCATGATTCATAACGGAAGTTAGACTCCCAGTGGTTAGTCTGGAAAACTGTTGATACAAAAATACTCCGAAAAAATATTCAGAAAAACAAATGGTAGATTTATACATAAATACATAACTAATATTTGATCGTAAATGACCAACTTTTTGCAGCTTAGTTTCCATATGGTCTGGGCTAGAGGTAGACCGATATATCGGTTTTACAGATTAATCAGTGCTGATAATTGCTTTTTGGAACTATCGGTTATCTGCAAAAATCTGTGTTGATAGTTGCCGATAGTTTTTTCATCATTTTGTCATTTCAAAATAACAGTCCCCGGTATGTTTTGGGCATGTTAATGCTTGTTACTACTAAAAGTCCAGCGTTATGCACCAAATCTTTTTTCTGGTTATTTTGGGGATTTTGGTTGAACAAAAAACTGCATCTGGGATTTTATTCATTTTGGACTCTTTGTCTTTACCCACCATAGTAAAGAAAGAATATGAATTCTTTTTTGACATTCTATAAATCGATTTTAAAAACTATTGGCAGATTAGTCGGTTATCGACCTTTCCCACCACCTTCGTTATCGTATCAGCATAATGCACTATCAGTCGTTCTCTAGTCTGGGCTAACATTTAAATCATCGACTTAGGCTTCAGTAGACAAAGGAAAAGACTCTCTGCAATGCTCTTAAGCACAACAGTCCTCTAGAGATCCAAAAATGGTGGTGGTTAGAATAGCTGTTGTCCACCAGCATTGCTTTGAAAGCCGTGTTCGGCCAAGCACGGCTTCTCTCCAATAAAGCCCAAAGGGTGTGAGGCGGCTTTAATGCAAAAAAACAGCACTAAAACCATCATACGTTCAACCATGCTTCTGTTCGCCTTCATTTCCCTCGCTTTTCCACTTCTTCTCTATTTCTATCTAGTTTCCTTCAGTTGCTCAGCCCCTAAGGGACTCCTAAAGACTCCTAAAGATGTGCCTTTCTGATAACATGTTGAATCCAAACAAGTGTAAACAGTCAAATAAATCTGCTCACTGAGCATTTGCTTGTCTTATCTGTGCATAAGTGCTGCCCTAGGCCTCTGTTGAAATCATCTGTAAAGTGGAGTGGGAACTGAGAGCAGCGTATGTGTCGTTTTTGATCTGCAAGCTTTTTGTGGGAGAGGGGAAAGGTGCAGAACTGTAGACCATAACAGGACATCCATTAAGAAAACAATCATTGTTTTCTGTGTTACTGTAAGAGCACATTGCTATATTGCTACATTGCTGTTGATGACAGTTTCCTGATTCTGTTGTCACTTAACAACTCTGCGCATGCTGGGAAAGGAAATTATAGATTAAATCTGTAATCTGTATACTATGATTAAGTATACTAATTCGATTTAACAACACTGTATATTTCACTTATAATATGTATACTGTATGTATAATATTCCTTTAATTCTGACAAACAAATAAAAATACATGAAACAATAATTGTTTTAGATTAAGTGTTTTTTTTTATATTATTATTTGGAAAAGTTAGCAGGTGTGGATTGTATTTAAGGGTATATATGTTTTTTTCTATTTTTGTATCTTTGAACAGTATGCTGTGGTGTTATTTTGGGGTGTTTTAGTTATTTTTTTAGCCTAAAATATTGTTTTTCCATTCTGAACAATGATTATAACATACAAAATGATACTGCAGATTTGACTAGGGCTGCAAAATATTGAGAAAAAATGCGATATACGATAAACATGTTGGATAATACGGTGGTGATACGCAATGTGATAAGCCTATAATTAATGTCAAAATCAATTATATTCAAGTAAATTTAAAGCCAGAAATAAATTAGATATCCAAGTGACATTCTGTAAAAAGTTATCCAGCATTAATGGCAATCAAATCTAGTCTAAAGTTTGGGCTAAATTAATTAATTAATTTATGTTGTAAAATGCATTTTAGGATAAACATATCTACATAAACTTCACAGATTAGTGCGTTAAAATTATATCATAATGCATATCTCAACCCTGGCAATATGCTTATAGTGATAAGTTCATTTGCAGTATATTGCGAAATTCGATATATCGTGCAGACCTAACTTTTACTATGATCATTTAACAAATAAACTGACTTACGACAATATTACTGAGCTATCTTTCACTCAAAAGACCACAAGGACTCAAATCCGTATGTTTCAGTTTTTATTACTGTTTTTGATTCTTTCAGAGTTTTATAGTACTAACATTCAGCAGTTTATCTGCGTGGAGTTTTGTGGTCAGACAGCGTGTTCTTCTATTGAAATTCTAGATGAGGGTATCTCCAATGCTGATAAAGTGTATCTGTTTTATATCAAAGCTGTGATCATGAGTCAACACAGGTATCTGCTTAATACAAGACCATGTGTTGTCATTTCGCCCTTTAAATGAATGTATTTGGACATTTGCCACTTTTTGCTGCTTGTTAAAATCATTAGCCATAATTTAGAGCAAGTACTGCATGAAATGAATACAGAAAGCTGGGAAAACATGAAACTCCTTGCTGGCCTGACTATAGTTAGTTCTGATTTTTGTTTTTGTTTGATGCTTTTTTCCAAAGTTTATATGTGTTCACATGTGTGATAGTGTTATAAAATCACTTACTAACCTTATCTGTGTAGTTATATCCAAATTTTCTACTTTGTTGCAATGACCAGGCTTGGGGAGTAACAAAATACTTAATCAGGATACAAAGAATGTGTAACTGTAATCCGTTACAGTTACATAAAAACTCAAAGTATTCAGATTACAGTTACATTTGTTAAAAATTGGGATTACTAGCAGGATTACAATTTTCAATATATAAAAAAAAAAATAAACAAAAGATCCTCCGGACATAAAATGATAAAGACCGCTGCTTGCTTTATAGTGGTACAGATATGATCAGATGTGCGCTCGAAATCTCTTCTGGTTCTCTCTCGTGACTCACGTGAATCTGGCGCCACTTACTGTCACATGTGTAATTAACACCTGTCTCACATCAACACTGCGCTCTCGAGGCAAATGTGGCCAAACCATTAAAAGTGCTGTTTCAGGGGCCTGGGTAGCTCAGCAAGTATTGATGCTGACTACCACCCCTGGAGTCGCGAGTTCGAATCCAGGGTGTGCTGAGTGACTCCAGCCAGAATTGGCCTGGTTGTTAGGGAGGGTAGAGTCACATGGGGTAACCTCCTCGTGGTCGCGATTAGTGGTTCTTGCTCTCAATGGGGCGCTTGGTAAGTTGTGTGTGGATCGCGGAGAATAGCATTAGCCTCCACGTGCTGTGAGTCTCCACGGTGTCATGCACAGCGAGCCAATGATAAGATGCGCGGATTGACTGTCTCAGAAGCGGAGGCAACTGAGACTTGTCCTCTGCTACCCGGATTGAGGTGAGTAACCACACCACCACAAGGACCTAGTAAGTAGTGGGAATTGGGCATGCCAAATTATTTTTAATAAAAAAAAAGTGCTGTTTCATCACAATGGCCACTGGGGGACTATTATAATTCTTGTGAAAATTCCAACATTCTTGTCTCTTCAATGGAGAAAAGGGAAACAGCATTACAGTTCAGTGCAATTTACCTTCCAACTATGAAGATGCAGTGATTTTCCAAGGACCCGATACATAATTTAAATAAGCATTTAAAGGTAAGACCCATACGAAAAATCACGTTAGCTAGGATAGCTAAAATTAGTCATAAGTGTTCCCTAATTTCGCCGTCCAACCGTCTGTCGATCGTTTTTGCGTGAGCAGGAATAGAAGCGGAGAAACGACCACTTCCACTTCCCCCGGCGAACGGCCTGTATTCCGGTACACGGGACGCCTGTTGTCGAAACTGTAGTGTGACTTCTCATTTCCATCTTAACTTTAGTTGAAACTCTAAAATTGTTCTCTGAAATGCATTCATGTTGTAATGACAACAGTAATTAGGACAGCATTTCTTTTTTTCTTTGTTATAAAAATCCAGATTGTACACATTGATACCAAATGAACTGAAAATATTATTAAGTTCTTAGCGGAAAAGTGCAATGGATAATTGATCTGATTTTGATACTTTTTATAAATGTATTGTTAAGAACAGTTCAAAAGTATGGGTGAGGGAGAAATACTGGCAAATGCACATGTTAAAACTCATAGAAAGTAGGAATAAGTAAATCAAGACAAACTAAAAAGGTTTAAATTTATTTGTATCTATTCTTTAAAACAAGATAACCGGCACTGGAGGCATTAATAATAATAATGATGATGATGAAGATAGCATGTGATCTACATATTGCAGTCGGAAGTTAATGAATGGTAAATGCAATACAAGGCTGTTTTTAAATCTGAGGTATATCCTGTCAGACGTTTAATGTTAACCAAGACATGCATCTGTAAATAAACTATTTTCTGTAACAGACAAAGGACTTACCTGATTTGGTTAAAAATGTGGCGTTCTACATTTGAACATATTCTGTTTTAAGGAGGCAGTGTCCCTGTTTTTCATGTTTTTTTCTTATATATAATAATAGCTACATCACTCATAACATTATTCAAACATGGTTTGTTTGCATTCAGAAGATTAAAAGTCATCGAGAACATATTGCTTTCTCTTGACTTTATTCACAAATGCGATCTTGAGTAATCAAAAAAGGGATCTGATTATATTACTTTCTTATAAGGAAACTGGATTACGTTACTGATTACATTTTTACAAAGTAATCAGTATTTGTAACAAATTACATTTTAAAAGTAACCCTCCCAACCCTGGTCATGATGATGTAACACGGTAAACCTTGTAAGCTGCTAAACGCTGAAACATCGGTAAAACCCTGATTTTATCACTAAAATTGGGTTAACACATATAATATTTACATCTTGTGGTTATACTTTTGAAACAGTGTGTACTTTAACTTTTATGGACCAGCCCCATTTACTTCCATTGTAAGGGCCTTACTGTAACCACATTTTTGTGTTAAAAAAAAAATATATATATATATATATGTTTTTTATTTTTTATTTAAATAAACAAGGAATGCGTCTTACTTATTTTTATGGTAATAAACATAATGCTACAAATGCTTAACTTGTATTGAACCCGGAACATTTCCTTTAATAGTAGTTATCATCATACTTGATCATATTTGAAAAAGATTCACATTCTATTTCTCTTATTTCTCTCTAGTTTCTCTGCTTGAAGAACATCAGGACATTTTTGCACGTCTGCTCAGAAATATTCGGCATGAAGAAAAGCGAACTGTTTGAGGCTTTTGATTTATTTGATGTACGGGACTTTGGAAAGGTAAGATACACGTATAATTTTTCTCTCTTGTTTGAAATATATTGTAATACAATCAGCTTGCAAATATCCCATAATCAGTTTACATATTTACCTGTTCTAATTCCAAGCATTCTTCAAAATGAGATACATTTCGTTCTCCCAGTTTGTTTTATGGTGTGAACATCAACCTCAGCCTCACTCTTAGATGTGGTAAAAGAAAGCAGGCCTGTGTTTATGTATCCTCGCATTAAGAGAGCCAAACCCTGTAAGCTGGATATATTCTTCTGACATTCACGCTGTGTCTCGGTCGGTTAAGTTCTGAGAGGATGGACTCTTTGTGGGCTGTCTGCTGTAATAAAGTCTCTGTCTGCATCCTATCCTGTGGGTAATTGAATCCACTCTTCAGGATGTTTAATTAAAGATCAGTGAAGAGCAGCATGGGTGTGGCCTCTCTGTGAGGGTGTGGCATGATTTCTACATATGCTATAGGGATGCACCAATCCGATACCTGGATCGGTATCGGCTCCGATATTGACGTTTTTAGACAGATCGGGTATCTTGCATTTTATTCAAAGCCACTTGAAGACATGCGATAGCTTTGTGAATCACAAAAGGCTGTGTTTAATAAGTAAATATACACAGGTAGTATGCTGCACAGCACATTAGTGAATGGCGCTGCTCTGTTGACACACACAAACATAACGTGCAGATGGCTGGTAAGGCAGTCGCATCTATTTTCAGTCCTCTGAGCTCGCGGTTATTTTCATATGTGAGCACTACTCACGAACATCATCTCAAATATAGATGGTTCGGTTCACTTATAATATGCATTTAGAACAGGCACTGAAGGAGCATTTTACCAGAATTAAACTACTGTGAAGTAGCCCACTAACAAACACTTACAGGACTTCCTGGAGTGTTAGGATCGTCAAAATAAAAGTATGAGGGTTTTCAAGTTAAATGTGCATGAACTGTTGTATTTTAAAATTCTAAAAGTCAATAATAATAATAATAATAATGTATTATTATTATCATTATTATTTGTTTACAAATTATAACAATATTTAAGTTGAATGGGTTTTAAAAAATAACTGTGAATGAAAAGTGAACTGATATCTTACAACTAAATTGAACAAAAAAGAAATCTGAATCCTTGAAAGTACAGATACAAGTTGAAAAGATTTTGCAAAGCGAACTGGCTTCTTTTCTACTGAAGACTTAGACTGGAACTACTGTTTCGCTGATACATTATCAAGTAGACTAGTTAACAATAAAGCTTTCTTAATTGACTATACATTTATATTGAAATAATGTGTAGTTAGAGGTTAGTTTTTTTTGTTACATGTTAAAGAGTACCACCAATTATTTTCACACAATGAGGTAAAGATATTCTAATCTAATTATGCAAAAAAAAAACAACAACACTGGCATTGGATCGAGATTGGTATCGGCCGATACTAAGATTTCAGATATCGGAATCAGATCGGAAGAGAAAAAGTGATATCGGTGCATCCCTAATATGCTATGTCTTTTCTTTTATGTGCATGTTTGTTTATGGCTTCCCAGAGAAAATTTTATTGCTCAGATGTTGCTCTTTTAAAGCTTTCAAAGACTTAATAAAGATCTTTTATGTTTCTTTTGTTTATCAGCTTTATCTCAGATGTTTAATTTAATTTCTGTCTTGGAGAAACAGCTAAGATATTAAAAAGAATTTGGACTGATTGTATATGTGCATATGTGTGTTTCGAAAGAGAAATTGCATCTGCTTTTAATTTACAAGTATGTATTAGTGAGCATACTGACCTGTTAACCTAAAGCAAATGTTTTGCCCCAGGACTGCATGATGGATCAGCCATATGGATCAGTATTGTCAAGAGCCCTTAAACCCCAATGGGTTTCCTAATGCAAACTCAGAGACCTGTCAGTGCTGTCTCACCTGCTGTGAAATGTGAAAGACAGACATTAAATCAGTTTTATGTGTTGCGTGTTACAGCTAAAGATCCTGTAATATTCCTCCCCAGGGAGGTAAACATGTCAACACCCAGTCATTTGTAGGAGGATGTGATATGATGGAAAAGGAAGGAATGAACACTTTTAATTTCATCCAGTATTTGTTATGAGATACCAATACGTATACATGTAAAAGTTTATTACATTTGGAACTTCATTGGTTGCCAGATGTTGTTTTGAAAATTAAATCAAAGTGGTGTTTTTCAAGCCAGTTCAACCCCCCAGAATGGCTGTGTATATATATATATATATATATCACATAATTTTTCATAGAAAGAAAGCACAACATGTAACAACATAATGCTTTATTAACATTTTCCGAACAAAGCCTTCCACAGTATAAAAATAGAAATGCACTAAAATAGCACCAATTCAAGTAACATTACAAATTTCTCAAAGTATATATATATAATATAACATAATAATACAGTATATATATATATATATATATATATATATATATATATATATATATATATATATATATATATATATATATTATAGAATTTCTTCAAATATTTCTACAGTATATGTACAAAAAAGTTTGAAAAAAAGAAAGAAATTCAGATCAAACTCTGTGGCTTTTGGCAGTAGGTGAAGATAAGCTACGTTGCATTCATTTGTAAAGTGCACCATAAAGTACGACCCCTGCTGTGTACAGACTCAATGTAGAGTGCTAAAGGTGTGCCAAAATTGACCAATCAAGTGAACTGTCAATCATTTGATATGAGGTATATCATGAAATGCTTTAAAAATAGATGTGGCTTTACTGTTAAACTAAACAATCATCTTGGAAGCTTTTTGCAAAAAGTTAGTGCTAATGTGTCATTGGACAAAAAATAAATACATTTTTGCATGACAGGGCTTCATACACACTTGACCCTTGCCTTACATTAAGTACTATTTGCAGTTTGAACATTTTTATCACTGTCAGATACATACTGCACTCATTTCATATGATAATGTCCACAGCTGTGTCCCGTACACACACATCTGCTGATTCTCTAGTCTCTGTGTATATATTAAAAAAGCACAGAGGGGGAAAAGCATTCACACACATGGACACACACACATTAACACACGAGAATACACGCGGTTCTCTGTTGAACGCACAGAGAAGACATCATCAGTTTTTTCCACATGGCTGAAAAAACATCTGTCTCATTCATCTGACACTCGCTGAGGGCAACTCTGCTAACACTTGTTTTATCACAAGAACAGCAAAAAAATAAAAACAGTTTTAATGGGGAGTTTGGGACAATGTAGCAAGAATACAATTTGTCTTGTGACTTGAAAATGGAAACCTTAAAGGGGACATGACATACTCTTTTAATTTTTTATTTATTTTTTATTTAATTTTATTATCTTCCCTGAGGTCCACTGATAATGTTAGTAAAAAAAAAAAAAAAAATATCATTTGTCATAATTTAGCATTATATAATAATTTTCCACCCTGTCAGGTTTTGGCCTCAGTGTATCTTTTAAACTTCAATGTAAACACCCACTGTTATGATTGGCTAACATCGTACAGCCCCTTGAATACAGACATATATATTTGAAACTCAGTCGGAAGAGAATGAACAAGCTCCACAACATTATGAAATTAAATTTCAGGGATTACACATAATGCACATCCAACACATTGATTACGAATATATTAAACTGCTCACTCAAGCACAGCAGCACCATAAACTATCAAACAGTCATCACATATGAAACATTTGTGAATGGAATTGGTTACTCACGGTTTTGCGTTCATCCACATGACACACATACTTTACATAGTCCAAAGCACGATGAAACAAGATGCACAAACATATAGTATCATTCTGCAATGATGTGCACATTGCCTGAAATGCATTAAAACGGTCAAAGATGTCCATCTAGTGCATGTTTACAAAGATAAAAAAGTTTGTCTTGTAATCTTTCATGAAAATGTAATAATTTGCTTTGCCTTTGAAATGACTATCATTTACAGTTGAAGTAGCCATGCCCTCTTATTTTTCAACCCCTTCCCAACAACCACATATAGAATTAGAGGCCATATAGAGACCACATTTCACAATGTGATATTTTTTTCCCTTGTTTAATATCCTGTTCTACTCGGAAATGCATTTCAGAAGGGAGGTCATGTGGGTTCTGAATGCTGTTTCACAAATTTTGTTTGAAAAAAAATAAGATAATAATAATTCCAACCCGTGTTGAAAGCAAGAATGTTTTTTTTTTTTTTTTTTTTAAACGTTTATGTGTAGAAGATGGAGGAATGGAACCTTTTCTCAGACTGTGATGACTAATTTCCGCCTTAATTTAGCAGGGTAAATCTTGCAAACATTTTTTTTAACATTTATACCACTATACTTTCTCTTAAATTACCCTGCATTAATTAAAAAGCTGTTACCACTGTTTTGATGGGGTTTCAAATACAGCTGCTGAGGGAGTGACAGTAAATTTGTCATTTTTTGCTCTTCTGACTGCCGTAGTGCACTTCTCCATTTTTTCCCTCTATTAGAAAGTCTTGGAAATGTAATAATGGGTTTTGTCCTTAGCTGTTGGAGCAAATGGGAACGCAAACATAATGTGTGCTAAGTGTACCCCACTATAGATTACTTCCAAACCCGAAAATGTGAAAAGGGTCAATGGGCTGGGGAAATGTCGCAAATCACACTTCAATACACATCGCAGTATGAGCACCAGTGCTGATTACTCAGACCAATAGGCAAAAGCTGACTTCATTGTTTTCGCTTATGCCCTCAATTTGCTAAGATGAAACCAAGAGGTCTTAACTGAGAATATGCTTACTACGCCTGATGTGTCACATCCCATGATTTTATTGATTTCAGTTAGGTCAGTCATGTGATCATCATCAGCACTTCTGTTCTATTCTGAGATGACAAACCAATGGAAATTTGTTCACATTTGAAATTTTTGTGGAAATATGAAAGTATTAAATATCTGCTTCTGCCTTTTCATGTTCAGGGAACCTTGAGTTGTGTTCAAGTCACTTGTTTCTTAAGAAATGCTGTTGAAATGTCATCACATGGTTTCTGGAGAATAAGGACTTGTTGTCTTTCTGTCCTGTAAACATCAGTTGTCAGTGTTATTAAGGTGGATATCAGTATTATCAGTGATGTAAGTTTGTACATGTTTCAAATGCCTATGGGCACTGGAGGAGAGAAATGAGAGAGATGAAGACCAGACGGCCAGGCAAACACAGGCTTAGATACTCACGCATAGGAGGCCAGAGAGGAGGGAGAGTGAGAAAGAGGGAGAGAATAGTAGAGAGCATCTGTCCTGCTATTGGATTACCATAGTTAAATATATCACTGCTACCGAGGAGAAAGACAATCATCAATTGCTGCTCTCTCTTTCTCTGTTGCTCTTTGTTTGTCTTTCCCTCTCTCGATATCTCACCTTGAGTTTCCAACTTTTTGTCATTACATGGACATTGAATGCATAGTTGAGCCAATATATATACAGATGAACAACACACACACATGCACACGCACACACACAAATTATCCTAAGGTTGAAGTGCCCTTCAAGACTCTTGTTCTTGGGTGGATGTGGGGTTTATCGAGTATCAAGTGACAAGATTTTTCAGTAAAGGATGTGTGTTGGTTGTGAGTGGTTGTTGGAAGGGTGAGGTGGAGTGTGTTTGGGGGTGCTATTCAGGCCCTGACTACACATTGGAGCTCTCTTCCAAAGCCTAGTGAGCTGCCTGGACTAAATCAATGCATTTTCAACCAAAAACGTATTAGTATGGATGTGGCCTAAGGCACACACACACACACACACACACACACACACACACACACACACACACACACACATATATATATATATATATATAGTCACAATATATTTTTGACAATTAAGTGGCAATACATGTTGGTTACAATACCTGAATTTGGTGGACAAAAGTTATTCATATATTAATAATAATTTACAACAAAATTGTTTTAAATTTTTGTCAAAATGTTAACATTTTTATTGAAGAAATAATTATTAAGAATTTCAGCTTGTAATTTTTTTTTTTTTTTACCGTTTCCAGATGGTTTTTTTTAATGTAAGCCCCTGAAAAATATTACAATTACTTTGAACTCAGTTATTGAAAACATGTTCATAATAGAAGAGGTTTATTCAAGTAGTTGTTTTGTGTGAATTGCATTTTGAATGTATTTTTAAATAACTTAATAAACCCAGACAAAAAAAAAAAAAGAAAAAAAAAAAATGCCACGTCATTCACCCAAACGCTAAACCCAGAATGTGTCTCAGTTGACCACTTGTGATTGGATGCCTTAAGACGTATGTTAATATCAGATGTAAACAGTGCTTAGGTTTTTGAACAGAGCTTGGGTGATCTGCATTCTTTACGGTTTTCTGTGGCCATATATGCATACTGCAAACAGAAAGTCATATAACAGACAATAACAGCAGACCATAAATCACATAATCCTGAGTGATAGTTCCCAGCAATCATTGTTAAGTTGAGCGTTAGAAGCAGAATAGGCCTGAAGGGTACAGTGCTAAGATGTGTCAGAGCTCTTTGAGAGGAACTGTAGCATCAAGCATCTGCTATTAGTAAGAGTGTGTGGTGATGTGAAGTGCTAGGGCTCTCAGAATGAGAGAACACACCACACAAACCATATACAAAGAAGTAAGTGTGTGTGTCTAGTGCTCTGTTTGTCCTCAAGGGCCTTTAGAAATGAAATAGTTTCATGATCTCCATGCTTTCACTGATCTGTGCCTGAGAGTGGCGAATGCTATCAATTGAACGTTTTCCAAATTTACAGTTCGCTATTGTAACTAGAGCCCGGCCGATATGGGATTTTTGAGACCGATACGATACCGATTTTAGAGAGGGAAAATTCACTGATTACCGATATGGTGACCGATATAGCTAATTTTTGAGCTGGAATGAAGACAGACGTTTTCTATGTGGATTGTGCACTGATTTTGCACCAATATGACTATGCAAAGGTACTCAGAAGGCTGCTTTTTAAACAAATATTTTTATCAAAGAACATTTGACATTATTATTATACATTGTCAACAAATACTAGAAATGAACCCTGAGAAAATAAAGAATAAATATACAATAAATAGCTTAATAAACATCAGTACTGTTTAGGATCAGTCAATTGCTGACCATTTAAATAAAGAATAAATAAAATTAAATAAAATTCAGTACTGTATGTCAATTGCTGACCATTTAAATAAAGAATAAATAAAAATACAATAAATAGCTAAATAAAAATCAGTACTGTATGTTTAGTATAAGTCAATTGCACACCATTAACATAAAGAATAAATAAAAATAAAATAAATAGCTTAATTAACATCAGTACTGTATGTTTAGTATAAGTCAATTGCTGACCATTTAAATAAAGAATAAATTCAAATAAAATAAATAGCTAAATAAACATCAGTACTGTTTAGTAACAGTCAAATGCTGACCATTTAAATAAAGAATAAATTCAAATAAAATAAATAAACATCAGTACTGTTTAGTAACAGTCAAATGCTGACCATTTAAATAAAGAATAAATTCAAATAAAATAAATAGCTAAATAAACATCAGGGGCCGGTTGCACCAGCTATACGTACGTTACAACTTAGCCTAGTTGTGGCGTAAATGGGCACTAAGTCACAGTTTACGCTCTACTAAATATTTGAGCGTTGCTCCATTAAATTTATGTAGGACGTAACCCTACGTATAAACTAAATATATACGGCAGCCTCTGACCAGGATTAACTGATGGAATAAAAAAGCAGACTCACTTAATGACATCAATGAGCTCATGTTTTTTGGTTGACAGGCATCAGTCCTTTCGACATATATGATGGTGTTGGCATTTACACTCATTTACATTTTCGAGAGTGAGAAAAAAAACATACTTTTAAGCGGTTCTAATATCTGGAAAACCAGACTTCTAAATATTACATTTTGTAAATGCAACGACTGGAATTGTTCGGTTGAAGGGGGTACCAAACTGTGAATCCTGAACAAAACAGTTTGTTGAATACATGTTTACACATTAGCTTCCACTCAGCTGTGATCAATGAAAGTAGCTACGTGATTAGCTAGTTAGCTATAAGCTCGTTTTCACGGAGAGTAAAAGATGAATTTTATTTACTTTCCAGCATTGTGTCTCACCAACTAGGTAACAGCGAAGCGTGAAATCAACACTCAACACACACAATCCACCACTGCACTGTTGTCTGTTGAGCTGCAAAATGATGCTCTGATGTTTACCTTTCAATCTGCTACTTTACTGACTGCACTGACAAACTATAGCTGGCTAACAGCAAACAGATGTGATAAATATGAGTGACATGGTTGTCAGGGACAGGGTTAACGTTATATTAGTTATATAAAATGATGGGGTAATTTTTTTATTAACTTTCCAGTATGTATTTCACAAGCTAGTTAGCAATTTAATGAGAAGAGATCACTTAAATCTACACCGTTTAACTCCGCCCTGTCTGCAGAGCCACCGTCAGTTCAGCTCTGTAAACAATGGAGACCGAGCGCGATCTGCTGGACAAACTACGCTATGACACCAATTCTAAAGTATTGTTTTCTGCATTATATGTTCTGAAAAAAAGTTTTCATATCGGCGCATATTGGTAAAATATACGCCGATACGATATATCGGTGTAAGGCTAATATCGGCCGGGCACTAATTGTAACCCTTTGAAAAATTATGTACCCAGACAGAATAGGATACCAAGAAACAGCTCTGAAGGCAGGCAACTAATGCTAGGCGAAATGGCTACAAAAATTATTACTCAAAATGTTTCACTCTTTTGCCGCTATTCTATACACTGAAAAAAACAATTGTTGGTTTTACGTAATTCAATTATGGACATCGGTTCCACATAATGAAAATGAGTTTCCTTAATATGAAATGAAAATGTAGGCTGCACTTAAATGTTTTGTGTTGCATAAACCCAAAGGAATTAAGTTAATCTCACTTAAATTAGATCTGTCCAAATTACTCCACTCAAGTTAACAGCTTGCTCGTGGCTAGCAACAATACACATTAGCATATTATAGATATTTTTTGTTCAGTATGACAGGATTGGTGCTGTTGAGGGTCTACTGATCCTCAATCAATCTGTATGTTGATGATCCTTCAGTCTTTGCTTCGTGAAATTCACCCATCCTTGACCTAACCATTAGCTTCACTCTACTCCAAAATGGTAACCTC
The DNA here is from genome assembly GCF_019703515.2 of Myxocyprinus asiaticus. Lineage (NCBI taxonomy): Eukaryota > Metazoa > Chordata > Actinopteri > Cypriniformes > Catostomidae > Myxocyprinus > Myxocyprinus asiaticus. The sequence continues at coordinate 9,446,583 of NC_059384.1, forward strand.
CGAAAAAAATCCACCATGACAGAAACGTCTCTAAATCCCAACATAACAGAACATTAAACACTAACAAGTCTCCTGCTTCTTTCATTTTGTGTAGAAATACATTAAAATAACACTTAATTTCAGAATTTACTCAGTCTCATGCAAAGCATGCAGGGAAATGTAAATCCCCTGTCCCGTTTCAGAAATACTTTGATGCAACAAATCTTTTTCATATAGCCCCAACACAATTGGATTAATTAAACATAGTTGGATTGTACACAATGAAATTAAGTTGAGACCAAATGCTAAAGAAGTGTGTTGGATTAACTCAATTTAAGTAAATTGAGAAAGCAGTAAAAAACATGTTGATTGAACACTATCTGTTAGAAGTCTGAATCCATCTGATCATTTCATATCAATGTAATCAAGCAGATTCATAATGTTTATTGCATGAAGTAAAAATCTTGTTCAGGATAATGACGGCATGTTTTTTTTTTTTTTTTTTTTTTTTTTAACCAGTCTGGTCTCATGAAAATTGCATGACTGTGGCAACATTTTTGCAAAATGAAATTGCATGCCTTATTATACGTTTGGCAACAGTTTCTAGTGAAATGTGCAGCGGGGGGTTCCAAAAGCAAGTGAAATTGTGTTAGACAACATTTTTAAGGTGAATATTAGATAGAGGTTTTAATGTGAAAAATGTATCTCCCTAACCTAAAACTTAACCAAAAGTGATCTACAATGAAATGAAAGGTGGACACAAAACATGCATCCTTACCTTTTACCAATGCCTAAACCTAACCGGTAGTGTCCAAAAACAAAATGATAAATGAAAAGTACATATTCTGAAGCAACCACATCAACTTGTGTCACTTCTATGACACTCTAGTCTCACATGTCAGCTTGCGTGCTTGACTGGTCTCGAATCGTGGTCCAAAGTCCGAGTATCGGCGCAAGCTAATCACATTGGATTAAGTGTGTAAATGTCTGTAATACAAGCGGTTAAATGTGTTTTGATATGATAACATAGCTGTGTGTTAGTCATAGTGTGAAAAATAAGTGTTTATAAAATCACAATCAGCCGGTGTAGTTGTGATTTGTGTGCAAGTGAATAAAATACACAGTTGTAGCTCCTCTAGTGTAAATTTCACCAGGAAACTGCAGTAAAACGTCAAATGCGGCACATAAAAGTCAGTTTGCAAAAATGTATTTAAAGTAACATTCATTCTATGTGACTTTTTTTTTTTTTTTTTTTTTTTTTTACAGTTGTTCTTTAAATTAACTAAAGGAAACAAATATTTAACTATTTTAATTTTTATGCAGCAATATATAGAATTAAGGTCCTGTAAGCGATTTTAGCCCTTCTGGAACTTCCATGAGACTAAGCCATTAAATTAGGCATGCCCCCTCTTTTTAAAGCACTGCCCTCCAAAGATAGCATTGAGAACGTCACTGAACAGTAGAGCAGTATGTCTTCTCAGGGTGGTCAAATTGTGTAGTGAAATGGTGCCCTCAGCCAAAGGTGCAAAAACCATATGTATGCGACACACAGGGGTGCGATATTAAGGGGGGGCGTGGCTTATTTTTTGAAACCAAAAATTATTGTTGTGGGACCTAATCAAGTTATTATAAAATAATATAGACCATGTATTAACTTTATAAAAATTGTATTTGCAGTTTAATAATAACATCATTAAACCATGTTACGATTTTTATGTCAACATAGTGGCCAAATAAAAGCACATTAAAATCATTGCGATATTCACAACATTGCTTAATTTTATATCGTCAACAACATAATTGCACAAAATATTATAATGTTTTTTGTTTTTTTTTACCATTTTTAAATACAAAAATAAATGTCAAAAGTACAAAAATAAAATTAAAATTAAAAAATTAAAAAATAAATACAAATATGTAATATTTAGCACTTTGCTTAAATAGTCCTGCAGTATGTCAAATTAATTTATAAAAGTACAAATATTCCATGTACGTAATCTATAAATTTGAGGCTAGAAAATCTGGATGTATACATTTTAAAATAGAAAATTATGTCAGCATATAACGTGTGCAGGCTATTTATATCATGTTATGCAAGCTTCCTATATGGCCTAGTGTGTGGGTGTGTGTGTTTGCACATTATTAGTCATGCTTATTAATTGTGCACATTTCCATAAATGTGCAAATACATACTTCTGTGAGCATGTATGTGTGTAGAAGAGTTAAATGTTGAAGTCTACAAATGAGTGTGGTTGAAAAGCTGTGACCCTCTGGCTGTGCTGTCTTCTCTGTCTGTTTGTCGTTCTGTCCATCAGTGTTGCTGTCTGTCAGTACTCTTTTTTTTTTTTTCTCTCCCTAATTTGGAATGCCCAATTCCCAATGTACTTTTAAGTCCTCATGGTTGCGTAGTGATTTGCCTCAATCCGGGTGGTGGAGGACCGCCAACCCGCGCATCTTTTCACGTGACTTGTTGAGCGTGTTGCCACGGAGACATAGCGCATGTGGAGGCTTCACGCCATCCACCGCGGCATCCACGTTCCCCACTGAGAACAAACCACATTATAGCGACTACGAGGAGGTTACCTCATGTGACTCTACCCTCCCTAGCAACCGGGCCAATTTGGTTGCTTAGGAGACCTGGCTGGAGTCACTCAGCACGCCCTGGATTCGAACTAGCGAACTCCAGGGGTGGTAGCCAGCGTCTTTTACCACTGAGCTACCCAGGCCCCCTGTCTGTCAGTACTCTAACCCAAGTCACACAGTCACATGCCCTCGAGCACAAAGTTGTAAACTGCTGGAAAGTATTCACACTTCCTCTTTCCTGACTGTGCGACCTCTTTACTACGTGGCGTTCCCTGAAGGTTGAGTTGTGATATTACTCATGCTTCCTGTGGTGGACTCCTGAGGCCCCATGATAGAGGGGGATGGGGTGTGTGTTTGTATAGACAAAGTGTATATGTGTAGAGGTACATCAACCTTAAAGAGCCGACATCCTCTTGAGACTAAGAGACTTTTAAGACGTCTAAAGTCAGTGCGAAGTTGAGGCCAAAGGTTTCTGTGAACTGGGGTTTCAAGATTTGACTGGTGCTGCAACCACCGCAGGCATAGGAGTATTCATATTAGTAATGGACTGATGTGATTTTATTTATTTTTTTTGGTTAATTGAAAATTATTAAATTTTGTCCCTCGTAATACTGAATCTGTGGTTACATCCTAGGGTTAGACTAGGTTACTGTCATTGGCTTAAACATAGTTTATATAATTTTCTCAAGGACAGTGGTTCTCTACTGGTTTTGCTCCAGGAACCAGATTTGACATTGGAAAGCAAGTGCTGACCCAACACAGTACACATAATGGAATTTCGCAATTTAATCTCATAGAATCATGCTACTATATTATTTTTATGTGGCTCGCTGTATGTATCACAGCACTTTCCTGGTGAAATATTCACTAGGAACAATAAAACGACAATTACTTTTATTCCTTTTCACATGAATCAAGAGTAAACAGCATATTTTACTTTTCGCACTGTTCCTAAAATAATGTGTGTTTCTCAAATCTAATTACATCTTATTACCAACTAAATTCACAATCTTGATCGAACATGATCAAACTGCACAGTAGCTAATAAGTAACTTATAGATTGGTGCGCTTGCGATGCAAAATACTGTAGTACGAGTCCCCGTAGGGTCAAGTCGACACGTGAGCTGAAAGTGTCATAGCCCTGCTGAAAAGACCAGCTTTGCTGGTCCCCAGCTTATGTTGTGTTTTGTTTTAGTAGGTTTAGTTTTAAGGTTTAGGATAGAGAAGTAGGTTTTGTTGATTTGATAGAGCATTAACCTTAAAAAGATGCTAACTTTGTTTTAGCAGCACTCAGTGGGCACTTCACCTCGGAACTGGAACGACGTCATATCATTTTGCAAAAATCTTACCACAGTGTCCTGAAATATCCTGGAAATTCAGAATTTTTGCATTAGAAACGGCCTACGATCCTCTCAAAAGTTTTTTCACCAAGATGAAAGGCAGGTGTGTGTTGGTGTGTTGAGTTCCTTTCTGTGGTCAGCCCAGTCACAGAAGGGGCTTTTTTCAGGGCCGTTCAGAGCGCGTTTAATGCTTATATAACCGCTGAGGGTCTCCTGCTGAGGAGATCTGCAAACATCAAACATTTCATGCAAACTGACATGCCACCTTAGTGTCCTATTTACACATTATATTCACACTGCAGGTTCGCTTCAAAGTGGGTTGCAAAGAACTGATATTTTCAGTAGGTAGTGGGCGCTTAGCAGAGAAACACAAAAGCTGAATCGTGCTTGAAGCCACTCCGAGCCGTTTGATCAATGGAAATGTGCCATTGCGAGGCTTTACACCGGAGGTATAATTTCTAAAGCCAATTACAGATATTTTTGCTTTACAATTTGATATTTTTTCTGTTTCAGCTCACCCCCGAAAACATCCATTTGGATCCCGTCAGTTACAGCGAAGCTCAAAGCTGTGTGGTTTATAAAAGATGTTTTATCTTGTGTTTTTACCTCTCAAGGGCTTTTAACGAGTCCTGCAATAAAACGTTCATAAGGGTTTTAAGCACTCGACTAAAATGCAGTCGGAAACAATTTTTTTATTGACTCTTTTGAGTCAAACTCTTCAGTAGAGGACTGATAAGACATATGCAAACACAGGGAATTACAGCAGAGGTCAAAGCAACATTTTAGCATTATTTCATAATAAAAACATAACACAAGGAATTTTCTTTCACTCAGTTTTGTTGGTAATGTGTTATAAGTGAATGTCTGGCTTTAGTGTGTGTGTGTGTGTGTGTGTGTGTGTGTGTGTGTGTGTGTGTGTGTGTGTGTGTGTGTGTGTGTGTGTGTTTGTGTGTATTCAACTGTATATTAACTATGAATGGTAGTCATGAAGACATTCAAGTGTATACGTATTAGGGTTGGAAAAGTATGAGATTTTCACGGTACGATAACTGTCTCAGAAAATATCACGGTTTCATGGTAGCACGGTATAACACAATTATTATTATCAGTTACAATGACCCTTAAAGGAGTTTTTTTTTTTTTTTTTTGGTTGAACAAACGCTTTTTTATAATTGAAACCATTTTTTTTAATTGAAGTATGTGTAAAAAAAGTCTCCCTTTTGAAAATAAATAGAATAAATAAGAAAGCTAACAGAATTATAAAAATAAACCGAATTATAAACATGATAAAAAAAATAGCATGTAACTATAACATGTTATATAACTAAAGCATGTTAGTTTACATGTTAGCATAGCATGTTAAATTATCTACTAAATAAATAATAACATCAGCTGTGTGAGCTTTTAAAGTAATGTCCTATGATTATTAACAATTAACATATACTGTATAAATATAACAGTTACTTTTACTCATGTAAAATCGTGAATTTTTTTTGTAAAGGTGATGATGTATAATGAACAATTACCGCATAGCACAGTGTTGCTCTTTTCCTCCTCAGTGCTGTTTGGCATGTCAGGGCTGTCTACTGTTTGAGAGGTTTGACTTGAGTTTCTCCGTAACGCTTTAAACTAGAAAAGTCTCACTAGAATTGAAATTGGTCACATCAGTTTTGAGGTCTGCGCTCCGCAATATCGAGGGAATGCAGATCATTAGTGCGAGCTGGTTCCGTTACACTTGTGCAAAAGTGCAGATGAGAAGCCTTTAGGTGACTGTGAGATTATCATTAAATCTGCCTCGGCAGTCCTAAATAGGCTATCACTTGAGCGGCCGCCAAAATATCTTCAATGGGAGAACCATGGCATTGTTCTTTCCCTGCTGTCCGTGACCCAGTCCGAAAAGACCTGCGACCCACCAGTTGAGAAACATGCTTTAACTCACACACACACACACACACACACACAATTATGTCAGACCCACTCGCCTCGCTTCTCTCTGACATTTTCTCCGCTGCAAGCGTGTGTGTGGTGCAAGTTCTGACAGCCAGTCGAGGAGGAAAGGAGATGCGCATGCGCAGGTGAGATTCTTCGTCCGGTTGCGTTTTTTTTCTCAATACCGTAGATAAGCAAATGTACATGGTATGATAACTGTCAATTTTCATACCGTGGTATACCGTGAAACCGGTATTCCGCTGCAACCCTAACACGTATAGTGTATATACTGTTTGTATTAAAGCAACAGGCTTTTTTTTCCACTTATTGCTCACAGAATAGCAATGATATTTAGCCATGCAAATATTATTAGAGGCATAGTTATCAATCAAGGACTACGGACCAGAAATAATGTCTCATTTCAAACTTTTGACCTGCACTGACAGTACAGATTGATAAACCAGCCTTGTATTAATACAATGTAAGCCATTGTATTGATTCCATCTTGTCATCATTTAACATTCACTTAAAATTCCACTTGCTCTGCATATTTTAAATAATGTTCCTATTTTTGTTGAAGGATGCTGCCTGGCAGGGCACAGGAGGACTAATCCTCTGGGTTGTGTGGGCAGTATGCACGTGGGAGAGGCTTTCTGCTTCCTCGGTTGAGAAATTGGAGAGCTGTTTCAGTTAGGGTTGAGGAAATGATGTGCTTCCAAGTTTCCATCATGTTCATATTGCTGTGATAAGAATGTCGACATACTTTAAGAGACAAGTTGGAGTTCTTGTTACAGTGACACACTTTCTAAGAGGGTTTAGGCAAGTGTCACAATCAAGGGCGTAGATATGGCTTGGGGGGTTATAGCATGAAGCATTTACATGTTTCCATTGATCATGGTATAAATAATGGGGGGGTTACACTTGCTTGTTTTGATTATTGGGGTGTTACCCCCCATCCCCTTTGGAATCTACGCCCCTGGTCACAATACATTGTTCATTACATTGTTTGTACCTGTATAATGAACGCTGGTCACGATTCTTCAAAATTATATAACTCCCATTATTATTAATGAACATGTCTACACTGGATTCCTCAATTAAAGTGCAGTGCGATGCACCTTCATTTGACGAAAACCTCCAGCCACATTATTTTCCCCATTTGTACTGTGCAATATATATATATATATATATATATATATATATATATATATATATATATATATATATATATATATATATATATATAGTGCCACACTGCACACATTGTTCGGGAATCGTTTGAGGAACATAATGAAGAGTTCAAGGTGTTGCCCTGGCCTCCATACTCCACAGATCTCAATCCGATTGAATAAGTCAACTTTTAAAGCAAATTGATTTCCACTGAAAATAAAGTTGGATACATAGTTGCATTTAATTGTTGCTGAAGTGTAGACTCAAGCTTACAGCTCATACTGAAATGACATTCAGCTTCGACACTTTCAGTGTAGACAACCTCAATCCTGCATCGCAACACATAATCTGTAGCTTCCAATGTCGACACTGTGTTTTTATAGCTGTATAGCGTTCTATCTATTACAATTTACTGTTTAAATATGATTTTCATTACCATAAGTAAAAATTAATACAGCTCTCCACTAAAGCTGTGGTGTTGTCATTATGTAGGTCATGATAACAGCTGTTTCCTCTTGAGTCCGTTCCACCTGGCTCTGATCAGTGTTAGGGTGAGAAATAGGGTTTCCAGCAAAATCTTGCTCAGGCCTTGTTGTAGATGTATTTCTACATGTGCATGCACACACACTCTCTCTGTTTGTGTGGTGCTGTTTTTTCACCTTATATAAAATTGGCATAGAGCAGGAGTTTTCAAAGTCTTAAACAATAAAGCCCCCCTCTGACAAAATTTACTAGACTCCTTTATGCATCCTAGATAAACTTGTACAGCAATTTTTTCCACTGAGGTGAAAGTCATAAGAAGACATGAGTCACAACATATGTTCTTAGTTGACGGTTTATACTGTATGCCATTTAATTTGCTCACATCTCTTACATTGTCAGCGAGCATCAGAGTATCATTCTTACAATACGATTTTAACCATGTATTATGGTGCAGTTCCTAAAAAAGTTTAATCTATTCCTTAAACTCTGATATTATTTCTCGCTCGATGTACCACGTCCAGAGTCAGAGCTACAGCTATTGTTTACAGACAGATTGTTTCACTTTTAATTGACTATATCACAATTCCAGTGGGTCAGAAGTTTACATACACTAAGTTAACTGTGCCTTTAATCAGCTTGGAAAATTCCAGAAAATGATGTCAAGCCCTTAGACAATTAGCCAGTTAGCTTCTGATATGAGGTGTACTGAATTGGACCTGAAGGACACGTACTTCCACGTCTCGATCCTTCCTCGACACAGACCCTTCCTGCGGTTTGCATTCGAGGGTCAGGCATATCAGTACAAGGTCCTCAGCCGACTAGGGCTTCGGGTCAACTGGGAAAAGAGCATGCTCCTCCTGGTTCAGAGCATCTCTTTTCTCGGTTTGGAGTTGGACTCAGTCTCTTTGACAGCACGCCTCATGAACGAGCGCGCCCAGTCGGTGTTGGTCTGTTTGAAGGCATTCAAACAGAAAACAGCGGTTCCACTGAAACTTTTTCAGAGGCTCCTGGGGCATATGGCATCCTCAGCGGTGGCCACCCCACTCGGGTTGAGGCATATGAGACCGCTTCAGCACCGGCTTCAGACTCGAGTCCCGAGATGGGCATGGCGCGTGACTGTCTTTTCAGCCCTTGGACCGACCTCTCGTTTCTATGGGCAGGTGTTCCCCTAGAACTGGTCTCCAGGAGCATTGTGGTGACTGCATTGGCACATCAACTGCCTCGAGTGTTGGGAATTCTGCTCATCCTGCGGAGGTTTCGGCCGTTGATCCAGGGCAAGCACGTGTTAGTTCAGACAGACAACACGGCAACGGTAGCATATGTCAACCGCCAAGGCGGTCTGCGCTCTCGTTGTATGCCACAACTCGCCCGCCGTCTTCTCCTCTGGAGTCAGCAGCACTTCAAGTTGCTGCGAGCCACTCACATCCCGGGCAACCTCAACACTACAGTGGACACGCTGTCACGACAGGTTACCTTCAGGGGAGAGTGGAGACTGTACCCTCAGGTGGTCCAGCTGATTTGGAGTCAATTCGGACAGGCACAGGTGCACCTGTTCGCCTCCCAAGAATCCTCCCCACTGCCCGCTCTGGTATGCCCTGACTGAGGCCCCCCTTGGCATAAACGTGCTGGCACACAGCTGGCCCCCTGTGCAAGGTCAGGGAGGACGAGGAGCAGATCGTCCTGGTAGCACCCTACTGGCTCACCCAGACGTGGTTCTCGGACCTCACGCTCCTCGCGACAGCCCCCCCCCCGCCCGGCGAATTCCCCTGAGGAAGGACCTTCTTTCTCAGGGACGGGGCACCATCTGGCACCCTCAACTAGACCTCTGGAATCTCCATGTCTGGCCCCTGGATGGGACCTGCGGTGGTAGACACGATCACTCAGGCTAGGGCCCCCTCTATGAGGCGCCTGTATACCTTTAAGTGGCGTCTGTTCGCTAAGTGGTGTTCTTCCCGACGGGAAGACCCCCAGAGGTGCGCAGTCAGTTCAGTGCTTTCCTTCCTGCAGGAGAGGTTGGAAGGGAAGCTGTCCCCTTCCACCTTGAAGGTGTATGTTGCCGCCATAGCAGCACACCACGACGCAGTCAACGGTAAGTCCTTAGGGAAGCACGACCTGATCATCAGGTTCCTAAGAGGTGCCAGGAGGCTGAATCCCCCCCAGACCGCGCCTCGTTCCCTCATCAGACCTCTCTATAGTTCTTCAGGGTCTACAGAGAGCCCCCTTTGAGCCTTTGCAGTCAGCCGAGCTTAAGGCACTCTCTTTGAAGACTGCCCTCCTGACTGCACTCACTTCCATCAAGAGAGTAGGAGAACTGTAAGCGTTCTCTGTCAGCGAAACGTTCCTGGAGTTCGGTCCGGGCTACTCTCACGTGATCCTGAGACCCCGACCGGGCTATGTGCCTAAGGTTCCCACGACCCCTTTTAGGGACCAGGTGGTGAACCTGCAAGCGCTACCCCAGGAGGAGGCAGACCCAGCCCTGTCGTTGCTGTGTCCGGTGCGCGCTTACGCATCTATTTGGATCGCATGCTGAGCTTTAGGATCTCTGAGCAGCTCTTTGGTGCACAGCAGAAAGGAAGCGCTGTCTCCATGCAGAGGATTTCCCACTGGCTCATTGATGCCATAACTATGGCATATCACGCCCAGGACTTGCCGCCCCCGGTAGGGCTATGAGCCCATTCTACCAGGGGTGTAGTGGCCTCCTGGGCCCTGGCCAGGGGTGCCTCTCTAACAGACATTTGCAGAGCAGCAGGCTGGGCAACACCCAACACCTTTGCAAGGTTCTACAACCTCTGGGTGGAACCGGTTTCGTCCCAGGTAGTGGCACGCAATACAAGCGGATAAGCCTGGGATAGCAGGCCGTGTGTATCGCTTGCACATAGCGCCTTCCACTTCCTTTTGAGCTGAAGACATGCACCATTAATTCCCAGTAGTGTTCACAAACTTTGTTCCCTGGTCGACTTCCTCCGAGCCCTGTGGCAGTCAAGATTTCGGAGAGACTCGCTGCCAGCCCAGTACAAGTGCTAACTAAGAGTCCTGTTCTGGGGTAGGTGCTCCACATGTGGCGGTTCCCTGTAAGGCTAACCCCATGCGATTATATATCTTCCGCTAATTCGTTTTCCTGTTGGCAAACTGCGTCTTCCTTGGGCAGAGCCCCTCTGCCCCAGTCTCCATGATTGTAGTAACTCCTCCCCCATTGGGTAGGATCTATCTTGAAGACTCTCCATATGGTTGGAAAGACCATGTGACATATTTTTCCACTTAAATATCCCCCCCCCTCTTTGGGCGAGGTGTGGTCTCCGCGGTGTCTTCCCCTTGGGAGGGACACCCCCCGACTAGACCTGGTGGCCCAGTCGGATAATCCCCCTTCTTTTTTAGAGAGTGGAAAAAAAGAAGGGGAAAAGAGGCCACGACTGGGTTAGCTTGTCTCTATCATTTGGGTAGTCAACTTATCCCCAAAGGGCCGTTCGACACTCATAACTATGTTGGAGGAGGTTACGTGTCGACCTGGTGTGCTGGCTATGAGGCACACAGTAGTCTGCCCACCACACACCGCCAGTTCACGTAACACAGTTCAGCCAATTGTGGCGTTTCGTATAGGGACCCCTAGTGTCACTACATCGACACAACGTTGAGTGAGTGACAGATAGGGAACGTCATGGTTACTTGTGTAACCTCTGTTCCCTGATGGAGGGAACGAGACGTTGTGTCCCTCCTGCCACAATGCTGAACTACCCGCTGAAATGGCCAGACCGTATATCGGCTCCTCAGCATAAAACCTGAATGATCAGTTGCATACCAGCTCCTTTTATACCCGTATGTCTGGGGGAGTGGCATGCAAATACCACTCGCCAATTTTCATTGGCCTTTTATCAAAGACCAGAGGTGTCTCCGGCTCCCAAGAGTGACCCCTATTGTCACTACATCGACACAACGTCTCATTCACTCCATCAAGGAATGGAGGTTACACAAGTAACCATGACGTTCATCCTTGTGTCACGTGTAGTATTGACGAGGCGAGAGAGCGGGATCAAAGTGCAGCAATCCTTTAATTGACAATGACAAGAAGGTGAGGATACACAGAAGACATTGACTTAAGGATACAAAACTAGACAGTCATTTGGGTTAACATAAAAAATGTAACAACTAACAATGAACAAGAAATGACAATGATGGAACTAAACTGGTGGGTATTTATACACAAGAGGGCTGATGACATAATCAGGAACATATGACAATGATGGGGAACAGATGGCAGTGATGAGGGCAGTGCATTCTAGGAAACATAGTCCAGGGGATACAGAAGACAAAGGACAAAAACTACTTCAAAATAAGAGTCCTTGGAAACACGGTGACTGTGACACCTTGGGATCAATTTCCAAACGCCTATTTGTACCATGCTAATCTGTACAAACAATAGAATGCAAGTATAAACCCCATGGGACCATGCAGCCATCATACCGCTCAGGATGGAGATGCATTCTGTCTCCTAGAGATGAACGTAGTTTGGTGCGAAAGTTCAAATTATTCCCAGAACAGCAGCAAAGGACCTTGTGAAGATTCTGGAGGAAACAGGTAGACAAGTATCTATATCCACAGTAAATTGAGTCACATATCGACATAACCTAAAAGGCTGCTCATCAAGGAAGAAGCCACTGCTTCAAAACCGCCATAAAAAAGCCAGACTACAGTTTGCAAGTGCACATGGGGACAAAGATCTTACTTTTTTGAGAAATGTCCTCTGGTATAATGAAACAAATATTGAACTGTTTGGCCATAATGACCATCCTTATGTTTGGAGGAAAAAGGGTGAGGCTTGCAAGCCGAAGAACACCATCCCAACCGTGAAGCATGGGGGTGGAAGCATCATGTTGTGGGGGTGCTTTGCTGCAGGAGGGACTGGTGCACTTCACAAAACAGATGGCATCATGAGGAAGGAAAATTGAATATATATATTGATATATTGAAGCAACATCTCAAGACATCAGCCAGGAAGTTAAAGCTCAGTCACAAATGGGTCTTCCAAATGGACAATGACCCCAAGCATACCGCCAAAGTTGTGGCAAAATGGCTTAAGGACAACAAAGTCAAGGTATTGGAGTGGCCATCACAAAGCCCTGACCTCAGTCCAATAGAAAATTTGTGGCCAGAACTGAAAAAGTGTGTGTGAGCAAGGAGGCCTACAAACCTGACTCAGTTACACCAGTTCTGTCTGGAGGAATGGGCCAAAATTCTAGAAACTTATTGTGAGAAGCTTTTGGAAGGCTACCCAAAACATTTGACCCAAGTTAATAACTTTAAAGGCAATTCGACCGAATACTAACAAAGTGTATGTAAACTTCTGACCCACTGGGAATGTGATGAAAGAAATAAAAGCTGAAATTGATCATTCTCTCTACCATTATTCTGACATTTCACATTCTTAAAATAAAGTAGTGATCCTAACTGACCTAAGACAGGGAATGTTTTCTACAATTAAATGTCAGTAATTGTGAAAAACTGAGTTTCATGTATTTGGCTAAGGTGTATGTTAACTTCTGACTTCAAATGTATATGTAAGGGGTAAAATAAACCGTTATCAATGTTTCATGTCCATTATGTACCCCTTCAGGGTGATACAGGGGCCTGATCACCCTGTTGCGGTTTATTTTGCAATAATAAACAGCTGACTGGACGTTATCCCGCTAATTACATGGCTATTAACCAAATATATAAATACATAGACATAAAATATTGATTTGCATTGAAATTATGTAATTTGAAAAGAAAGAAATCACTCAACAGCTAAAACCCACCTCAGGTTCGCGTCAGAGTTCTGTTGGTGTTTAATTTGTGATTAAAGACCGACTGCTCATAGTGCATCTAATTACAAGACTACTTGCCAAATAAATTAATAAATGCACATGAAACATTGATTTGAGTTTAAATTATTTTATTAGCTTACTTGTAGAAATCGCACAGTATCCGAGAAGCAGGAAAGATGGCTCGCAATACCTGGATGACCGGTCTGATACATGGATGTGCAGTTGTTACAGAGAAATATCACACCGTTAGATGGCGCCATTGACCAATCGGAATCGATTATTCCAGAGAGCCGTGTAATAAGATGTTAAAATAGATTCACAAGTGCACAGGACACGTTTTATACGTGAACACGCACTCTGCGAGAGCAGGGAGATTTAATTACAAAGTAGTATATATTTGAGAGTGTACGTCCAGATTTGTGCGAGAGACATGCTCTGGCGCCCCCTGCGGAGGCTTGCCCCCCAGTTTGAAAACCGAGAGCATAGAGTTTACGATGTACAGGCCAAAAACTGTGAGATTGCAAAGTTGTAAAGGCCAGAAAATAAATGTCATCCGCCTGTGTTTTTAACTTTATGTTGTTGTCTTGCTTTGGAATTAACCTGCAGATGTTCTGATGATTCATCAGTGCATGTTACTATAAAGATAAAAATGTGTTTTCATTATCTTTCATTAAAAGTCATAACTGTCTCCACGTTTGAAATGACGTTTCTTTCTGCTGATGCAACCGAGCCCATGTGGGCAAGGCAAAATGATATTAGCCCAAAATATCATAAGATTTCATTGTCCAAACTAATTCTAGTGGACTATATCTAGTCTAATATAGTCTAATATAGTCATATTCTATATCATTTGAAAATACATTACGAAGTTAAATACATTCTAAATGCCTCATGAAGAATAACAGTGACTTTTTAATTATTAATTAGGCTAGTTGTAGCAGCAGCATTGGCAATCTAAATCTTAGTGTTTGTATTCCATTAATGTTATTGCTACTTTATCATTCCATTAAATCACAATGTTTTAATTGAAAATTAAAGTGTTTTTTAGGAATTGAAAGGCAACGTTTAGATAGTCTTGGGGACTGTGATTACAGTTCTCCAGCGAGAGTGTACTTAAGTGAACATAAAGTGCATTAAAGATGCAAAAGACTCAACTGTCAAAGAATCATCTACAGGCTAAAACATGTGTAAGATTTATCAGCTTTCACTTTGCATTAGCAGATGGAATGGGAAACACGGAAATGGAAATAAGCAGTACTTTCATTGCTGTGGTTTTATTTATGAAGGCAATACTGTATATGTGCTCTGATTAATTATGGTACATCCATGGAAGCACAGATGAGCAAGTTGAATTATTAATCAGCATAAAAATGAAAAAAACAATTTAACCGTATGAATATTCATTTCATTGTCATGTTCGGTATCACCTTGAGAGTCATGGGACCCATTAAACAGCTTCCATACCAATGTCAATCAGGTGTCCTCTTATATTATATTATGCTCCAGTGATTTATGATCACTGATTGAGGTCAGGAAAAAGGTCAGGAAAACCTCAGGATTATGCTTTCAAGAAACCCGCAAAAATGAAGAGAGTAAATATAAAAGCAAGCCAGTTTGCTAGCCATAATATGCTCTCAGTCGAGTCTATAAGACAATGCTATTTTGCTTTTACACCAAGACATAGAAATAGACCACAAAGGCTGCTGTGGGTTCTGATTGAGGCTCATAATTAAACATTCCATTCACTCTTAGTGAGTGTAAAATTACAATACAGTGTAATTTTCAGTGTTATATTAACAGGGAAAAGATGTCTCACCGCTGCAGACAATACAAAAGCTTTTTATATAAAGGGAAACACCACCACTGTTCACAGTCAAGTTGATATGATGTATTATGAAGCTAGTTTTAAATATTTATGAACACTTAGTTTCTCAGTGGCCCTTGGTTTACATGATATGCAAACAGTTATGAAATGGCTGTTAAACTGAGTTATGGCATTAAATAAATACACATGCGTGTTTCAATAGGGATGAAGTATGCTATAAAAACTATGAAAACATATGCCTATTTAATCTGTTTTTAGGTAACATGAATCTGGGGACATCAAATGTAATATTAGTTCAATGTCTGCTTTGAATGTGACTATTCAGAGTAGACAAACTAATATTATGCCTAATGTATTGATGCTGGGGTGGTTTAGGCTACAGATCCTGTGTTGTCATAGGTAGAGTATATAAAAAAATTAATAAATAAAAAAACCAGTGCCTTTGTATATTTGAATTATAATTTATTAGAATAGCAGTTTACATGTGCTGTCTGCAAGATTACAATCAAAGCAAAATGTAGAGATCATTTCTGGGGGATTAAGAACAACATGGCACCGATCTCAGCTGAGTTTGTCTTTGGGAGAAACAAAAAACAGAACTACATCTGGTAAGAAACATGATTAAAGAGTCAAAAGAGTAGTCTCTAGTTTCATCCACTATGCTATTTAAAAAAATGTAACGATGTATCGCGAAACGGCACGCTGTTAAACACAGTGACCACATACAGGTGCATCTCAATAAATTAGAATGTCGTGGAAAAGTTCATTTATTTCAGTAATTCAACTCAAATTGTGAAACTGGTGTATTAAATAAATTCAGTGCACACAAACTGAAGTAGTTTAAGTCTTTGGTTCTTTTAATTGTGATGATTTTGGCTCACATTTAACAAAAACCCACCAATTCACTATCTCAAAAAATTAGAATATGGTGACATGCCAATCAGCTAATCAACACAAAACACCTGCAAAGGTTTCCTGAGCCTTCAAAATGGTCTCTCAGTTTGGTTCACTAGGCTACACAATCATGGGGAAGACTACTGATCTGATAGTTGTCCAGAAGACAATCATTGACACCCTTCACAAGGAGGGTAAGCCACAAACATTCATTGAAAGAAGCTGGCTGTTCACAGAGTGCTGTATCCAAGCATGTTAACAGAAAGTTGAGTGGAAGGAAAAAGTGTGGAAGAAAAAGATGCACAACCAACCGAGAGAACCGCAGCCTTATGAGGATTGTCAAGCAAAATCGATTCAAGAATTTGGGTGAACTTCACAAGGAATGGACTGAGGCTGGGGTCAAGGCATCAAGAGCCACCGCACACAGACATGTCAAGGAATTTGGCTACAGTTGTCGTATTCCTCTTGTTAAGCCACTCCTGAACCACAGACAACGTCAGTGGCGTCTTACCTGGGCTAAGGAGAAGAAGAACTGGACTGTTGCCCAGTGGTCCAAAGTCCTCTTTTCAGATGAGAGCAAGTTTTGTATTTCATTTGGAAACCAAGGTCCTAGAGTCTGGAGGAAGGGTGGAGAAGCTCATAGCCCAAGTTGCTTGAAGTTCAGTGTTAAGTTTCCACAGTCTGTGATGATTTGGGGTGCAATGTCATCTGCTGGTGTTTGTCCATTGTGTTTTTTGAAAACCAAAGTCACTGCACCCGTTTACCAAGAAATTTTGGAGCACTTCATGCTACCTTCTGCTGACCAGCTTTTAAAAGATGCCGATTTCATTTTCCAGCAGGATTTGGCACCTGCCCACACTGCCAAAAGCACCAAAAGTTGGTTAAATGACCATGGTGTTGGTGTGCTTGACTGGCCAGCAAACTCACCAGACCTGAACCCCATAGAGAATCTATGGGGTATTGTCAAGAGGAAAATGAGAAACAAGAGACCAAAAAATGCAGATGAGCTGAAGGCCACTGTCATGGCTTCCATACCACCTCAGCAGTGCCACAAACTGATCACCTCCATGCCACGCCGAATTGAGGCAGTAATTAAAGCAAAAGGAGCCCCTACCAAGTATTGAGTACATAGACAGTAAATGAACATACTTTCCAGAAGGCCAACAATTCACTAAAAATGTTTTTTTTATTGGTCTTATGATGTATTCTAATTTTTTGAGATAGTGAATTGGTGGGTTTTTGTTAAATGTGAGCCAAAATCATCACAATTAAAAGAACCAAAGACTTAAACTACTTCAGTCTGTGTGCATTGAATTTATTTAATACACGAGTTTCACAATTTGAGTTGAATTACTGAAATAAATGAACTTTTCCACGACATTCAAATTTATTGAGATGCACCTGTACATTGATTCAGAATTATTTATGCTAATTTCTGATGAAATGAAAAGTAGAAACTATATATACGATAGTTACTAAGAACTATAAATACTAAGATAGTTCTTAGTACAGTACATGTTTGCCTGCATAGAACATGCACAGACATTCATTCTGATAAAAGATCTACATGTTTGCATGAAAGAAATCTTTCAGTTTTGTGATTCGTTCTAGTATTTTATTTATGGCAAAGAAAATGTTGTTAGTAAACATTTACAGGCCTACTAAAGAATTTTTGTATCAGTGTCACACTTTGGTTCTTCATGTGTTAGAGTTTCTATCCCACATGGTGTGTTTTTTCTGACGACCGTCCAAGTTAGACTGTGAAACTGAGAATCGGAAAGGACTGGAATTAGTGAAGCATCTTCAGTTTTTGAATGCCCATGTATGGATGCTTCATATTTGTTTGGATATGCTTTGAATAGAAATAAGTCCAAGTTTTACTCCTGATTTGCATATTAAATGACTGTCGAGTGTATGAGCTGGTTTGTATTTGTGTGTGCGTGTGTATTTGATCTTGCCGATGACCTTTTATGTGGACTGCTGATGTCACAAAATGACTGATTAGCTTATCATTCAGCCCAGTACTGGAGACAGGGGACATATTGAGTACAGATACAGGTACAGAAAGCATCTTCTCACGGCTTGATGATAGATGGGAGATTAAATGGGGATTGTTAGCTATCAGAATTAGCTGTGGCTAATATGGACTAGTTTTTATCAGGTGGAGTTTAAATGCACCTGTAAATTTGATCCATCAGCCTGTTGTTTTCATTCTACTGCTGAAACTGCGGTCCAGTGATCTGGGTTAATCCGTTTGTTCTCCAAGCCCACTTAGTTTAGCTGATGTCAGCAAATCTGGCACATTTGTCATTGTGAGAAATATGATTATGTCTTTCTATAGCTTGTGATCACACTGCCTGATGTTGAGTAAATTAATAATTATTCAATTGCCTTACTTTTTGAAAATAATGATAATAATATTTATAATAATAAAATAATGTATTATTATTTTTTATTATTAGTATTATTAATATTACTAATACTAAAACTACTACTAACAAATTAATAACTTCAGAATTAATGACAAATTCTTGTAATAATAATTTATTGATTATTATTATTATAATAATCATTATTTTATTATTATTATTATAAATAATAATAATAATAATAATAATAGAGTTAACTATAAATAACATTTTATATTTTTTATTATGAAATAATTATACAATGAAAAAACAGTTGTTCTGCAACAAATCATGTCTTAATTTAATTTGAATTGTAGAATTTATCTGAAAACTTTTTGTCTGAAAATTTGTCTGAATTGTCTGTTTTTTGTAAATTTAGCTATGAACAGAAGAAAGGATGCAGTATCCTTTTAGAATACGGAGTAGACTGATACAGACTTACTGAGCACACTTTATAGTAAACCCGAAATCTTAATGCTGTCATTTCAGTAAGTCTGCATCTTTCGGTTCTGTACACTTTTACAAGAAATGGAGAGCACAACCCTTTGTAGAGAGAAAGAAAATTCCCACTGTAATAGTAATTCTCAGGAAACAGACTGTGGTTATGGATCCACTTTTAAGGGATAGTGGGATCGTAGAACAGACTGACTCTCTCTGGGTTTATTGGGGGTCTGTTTCCTCCTTTTCCTCTTCTTCACCCTCTTATGCAAGCATGGACGGATGAAATTAGATTTTGTAGAAAAAGTGGGTTTTGGAAATCTTTATCCAGTTGCTCAGTTGTGATGGTCTGTCTTCACTCTCAGCACACCTTCCCTTTTCTAAATGTAGCAGCATCAGGCGCTCATGAAATTTTCCCTAGCACAGTGGTTATCAACTGGTTTTGCTTCAGGGTCAAGGTATTGTATCGGCGACCCAACACACAGTTCCAAACAGTTAACAAAAATTAGTATAAAACAAAACATTAAAATGTATTCATATTATCATGAACTGCATAGATCCAGCAATATGCAACATTTTGATCATGACAGCCTGAATGGGAAAATGTTTGTCACAAAATATATTAAAAAATTTTATGCTTTTGTGATCTCGGCAGCCAATAATTCACAAAACAAATAGTTTTTCAAGGATGAGGGCAACTGCCTTATTTAGCTATCTTCTACCAAGTGACTGATGAATTTACACCAAAATACCATAAAGTTTGTTGGACACACAACCTTTGACATCGACAAAAAAAGAAAAGAAATGGGAAGCGTTTTCTTCTCACCTTTAAAAATTGATCAGCCTATTCATTTTGCTATCCCAACTATGCATGATGATATTATTAGTTGCATTTTATTATTTACGTTTAGCATTGTTTTTTCCCTGCTGTACGCGACCCTATCAGAACCCGTGACCCACCAGTTGAGAACTACTGCTCTAGCATACCTCAAAGGTTTGAATTTTGTGTCATGCTGAAAGATGCTTTAATACGTGCTATTTGTTTTGCAATGACAAGACATAACCTGAGGCTTTGTTACCTCGTGAAAGTGAAAGTAACAATAGCCTAGTTTGCACCAACTCCATTTCTGGTCTTCCTGTTATGTTTCGCAAGTTTTTTTCCCATGACAATACAGTGAATGGTTATTATCCATGAACGGAATGGACACTGATATCTTTAAGATGTCACTTTTTCTGAGCTGTAATGTACAGCCCCTCGCCTGAGCAGGAAACCAGACATACCGTTCATCTCTATTAACTGTAACATAATTCCCTGTTTGTGCACATGTGTGTGTTCTATATGCACTGATATGTCTACATCCATTAAATGCAACCACTGTAACACTCAGCTATCTTTATAAATCTACAGCGTGCTTGCTTCCAAACAATGTTGAATCGTTACAATGACAAGCCCGTTCTTTCAATACAGATACAAATCATGTACTTTCCATTTTAAAAGTGTTACAGTAGCATGGTGTTTTTTTCAAATGCAACATATGACATTACAAAACAGATACATGTATATTTTTCAGTTAACGAAGCTCTTTTACAACAGAACAGCAAAGTTGCTTTTAAAAGAAAACCAGTGGATGAAAATCGCTTACATTTGTGCACAAACATCTAATAAACATTGTAAAAAGAGTGTATTTGCATATGTTTAAAACATCAATTAAATGCTGATCCAAATGTGTCAGCAATGTATTGCAGATAAGAAAACACTCTAAAAATGGCATTTTCCACATGAAAACGCATACATTGAATCAGGCCATTTCTGAGCATATGGGGGCCCTAAGCTAAATTTTACTTCCAGGATTCAAGCCCACCCATGAATTTGCAGTGACATTCTCACTTCCCTCAAGGGCCACAAGGGGGCCCCCTATAACTTTCTAATTGAGCCATAACAGCAGCTTTTAGTATATTAAAAAAAAAAAAATACAGCCTTGCTTTGTGGGGCCCCTTGGAGTCATATTGCTTATAGCTAAAAACAGCGCTGTCTAAGAGATGTATGTTTTTGGCAGTTGAAATAAGACATTTTTAATGCCTTTTTGAGGTTCATTCATCTTGTTAAGTCCCCACAATGTAGGTTTTCAGTGTTTTGGTCCCCAGAAAGTTGTTAAAACCAGACACACACAGATTCACAAAAGATCATATTGACTGATCCTCTCCAACTCCAACCATGGAGATAAATTATGATTAAATTATGTCGCTCCATCGTGTCAGGCTGGTTGCATATAAACGTCAATTGCATTGGATCAGATTCTACTACAATCTCTGAAAGACAGGATTTGGAAAGACAAGATGAGCAACTCTCTCTTTCAGCAAAATGATGAGAAATGTGTGCAGCGATTGATGGTTGCACACTTGACTCAGTCTGTGCTCTGTATTCAAAATGCAATTTATTTGGCATGCAGGCAGCAGAGTTCTGTCAAGCTGGTGTGATCACAATTGATTTCTGAATACATTTTCCCCAGGCACAATGTGTTAAAGTGCTCAAAACACTCATGTGCTCATCATATGTATATATGGAAATGTCCACAAATACAACTGAAAATGATGCAAAATAAAAAATGATGCAAATGTTGCTTTTTAATGTTTTAATATTATGTGGTGACTTTAACAATGCTATTATTTGTCAAAGTCAAAATGTGGTTTATTATCATTTTTGCAGAGCAATGGACAAAAACTAAATTAGTTTTCCTTAGGAAACAATGCAACATTTTAAACACATCTAAGTAGACAATTGACATGCAGTGAGCTCTATCTGCATAGCAGCAAATTACAACAGCTTCAACATTAAATTGCAAAGAATAAACTGGACTCAATAAGACAGTATTTACAAAACAGTGGATATATGATAGATATTTGCCTATGCTTTAGGGTTGCGCGGTATACCGTACTAACGAAATATTGCGATACTAAAAATGTTTAAATGGTAGGATATCACCTTGTTGTTAATTTTGGTACCATATTAAAGTATGCTGCCATTAGCTAAATGTAATTTAATGTGAGAGTTATAAGATGAAATCAAAGACCATTTGAATATAATAATAAAAAAGTCTCGATATGGCCAAGTGTGATCATTAAACAGCAGAAGGATGTCATTTAATCAAATAATATACAGTCACATGCGTGCCACAGAACGAATGAAAGGCTTCGTCCTGCTCTGTCATTTCCTTCACACACACACACAAGCAGGTGCGCACACAAACGCAACACACACTACTAATGCTTGATTTTCATGCAGTGTGTCCAATAGTATCCATCTGCATAGCCGCAGAGCAGTGTGTTTAGTGTATAATCGGCTGTGAACTATCAAATGACCATTTTCACCTTTGCAGCTTGGAGATTTCATCTCGCGAGTTGCAGGAAGCTTGATACAACGAATCCTTCACAAACAGGAAGAACGTCAAAGGTTTTTCAAAATAAAAGTCCCTCTGAAATAAGAGCTCTATTCAACTGGATGCGTGAAATTGAAGACATTACGACAACAATTATTACTACTGTATGAAAGTGTAATATTCCAAGTAGTCACACTAATACTCATAATAACAATAATATAATATTAAATAGTTATATTATTAATATTATTATCTGTAAGCAATATCACAAAAGCAAGTGCACTGAATATCAGCATGTTGTGATTCAGCCATTGAGGCCTTTTACCTCATGTAGTCAGATTGTTTTCATTTAATGTTGGCATTAATACTGTAAAGCTCTGTTCTGCATCTTTTTTTATTTTTATACCAAAAATAATATATATTATTATTGTTGAAATATTATTATTGGCTCTATATTGTTGAAAGTTATTATATTTTCATTTGATTAAAGCTGTACAGTATGTATTTGATTAAATACAATTTGATCATAACATTTAATTAAAACATTTAACATGAAATCCAGAAAAATTAAAAAAGAAAAGGCATAATTTGTATCAATCAGACATTATGCAGTTCTTTTAGTCAAATAATGCTCTGTGTCATTTCATCAAAAATCAGATTTTTTTTTCTTTCTTTTTTTAATTTGTTGCCCAAGTATCAAATAGTATCGATACAGAGGTACCAGGGCTGGTATCGTACCGAAGCCAAAATGTTGGTATTGGAGCAAACCTGCCATGCTTTAACTTAATGAAGTATTAACTTTATAAATTAGGCAGTATAAACATTATAAACATATACACCTTACTGGGAGAGAGCAGTTATGCACAGCATTATTTGGTACTGATAAAATACTGTTTGCATCTATCCATGACTATATTTTTCTGACCATATGTTTGTTTGTTTGCATGTGAACAGCACCTGTGTTATACATGTGCATTATGGTATCTTAACTTTGCTGTGAAATCTGCTCTTAATGCGTTGAACCGAATGAAATGAAGAGCTAGTCATTAACTATGAATATCCAGCACTCATGGGCAGCTCTTGGTCATAGTGTAGCATACAAATGATGTATACTATTACATTGTTTAAGTGTCAGAGGCTGATATTCAATGTAATCCTCAAAAAGCAATGTAACGTGCTGCTTTTGTTGATGCACACTGAACCCTGCTGGTTTATACTTTTACTGCAATGCTGTTTGTTATTTCTACCTTGTATACAATTGTAAGATTTTAAGTCTGTAAAGGTAAAACTTTATAAAGACTTTCTTTAATAACATTAACAAACATTATTCTGTTATGTAATCCTTAATGGTTAAATAGTTAGACAAATGCACATTCAAAAGGTTAAACATTTTATTAAACTTTTAAACTAGTTTAATTCATATTTGAATGTGCATGAATTACTGATCTGTGAAAATTATGTAATGTTTATATTATGTTTGTTAAAGTGTTTTAATGAAAGTTATTATAAAGTGTTACCTCTTAGTTTTCTGTCATATTGCTAAGGAACTAGAAAGTCAACATGAAATGGCCTTTGCAGCTAATTTACTTCCATAATGTGATATATGTCCAAGTGAAACAATATAATCAATGATAAAAAAAAAAAAAAAATTAAAAAAAATGTTGGTATTTGATTTTATAAATCAGGAATAAATTGGATTGTGCTTATTGGTGTTTAGAAAGTAAATACGGTCAATTGTGAGTTCACAAGTATGTTTCATTAATTAGATAAATATTCTTT
Source organism: Myxocyprinus asiaticus (assembly GCF_019703515.2). Classification (NCBI taxonomy): domain Eukaryota; kingdom Metazoa; phylum Chordata; class Actinopteri; order Cypriniformes; family Catostomidae; genus Myxocyprinus; species Myxocyprinus asiaticus. The sequence continues at coordinate 9,470,589 of NC_059384.1, forward strand.
TTTCTTCTGTTTTTCCCTCTCAGGTAATGGACACATTGTCCAAGCTCTCACATACTTATATTGCACAGCAAACTGGAATAAGGTATGTTTAAAAAATAAGAAAAACGAAATAATAAAAATAACAATTTTAAGAGCATGGAAAACGTGTTGTTATCTCTCTCTCTCTCTCTCTCTCTCTCTCTCTCTCTCTCTCTCTCTTTCTTTTTCTCTCTTTTAGGCCATTTCCAACAGAAGAAAGTGTTGAAGATGAAGACATTTATAACCATCTTGAGGATCTGATAGAGTACGTCTTTTGTTTTATTTTACTTCCAGTATATTCCTGTCCACTGTAGAATCAAGACAATATTTTATAGTGATAGTTCACCCAAAAATGAAAATGCTCTCATCATTTACTCACCCTAATGCCATCCCAGATGTGTATGACTTTCTTTCTTCGGCTGAACACAAACAAAGATTTTAAAAAGAATATCACAGCTCTGTAGGTCCATACAATGCAAGTGAATGGGTACCAAAATTTGAAGCTCCAAAAGGACATAAAGGGCAGCATAAAAGTAATCCATATGACTCGTTAAGTAGTTAAATCCATATCTTCAGAAGAGATATGATTGGTGTGGGTGAAAAACAGATCAATATTTAAGTGCTTTTTTGCATAAATCTCCACTTTCACTTTCACATTCTTCTTCTTTTGTTTTAATGATTTGCATTCTTCATTCATATCGCTACCTACTGGGCAGGGAGGAGAAGTTATAGTAAAAAAAGTCTTAAATATTGACCTGTTTCCCACCCATACCTATAATATCGCTTCTGGAGATATAGATTTAACCACTGGAGTCATATGGATAACTTTTATGCTGTGTTTATGTTCATTTTGGTTCCCCAAAATTGTAGTACTCATTCACTTGCATTGTGAGGACCTACAGAGCTGAGATATTCTTTTAAAAATCTTTGTGCTCAGCAGAAGAAAGAAAGTCATGGGGATGAGTAAATGATGAGAGAATTTTCATTTTTGGGTGAACTATCCCTTTAACCTTCGGTTCAACTCACTGCATTTTGTTTTAAGAGATATAGGAGCCAACACTCAGGTTGGCATAATGTTTGCCACACATGTACTATCCTCGTGTAGGTGGAGAGCACAAATTCTCATACCTGGGGTTATTTTCTCAGGATACTGCTTGGCCAGCTGTACAACTGCTATGGTAACCTGTTAAGACATAGGCTGTCAGATTTTGCCTTCGGCCTCAGTCCTCTCGTTCCCAGTTCTGCCATGTAGTATAGGGTTTCTCACTTTTGTGGACATGGGACAAAAACAAACACATCTGTAAAGGTGTGTATTACAGGACCATTGACAGCCCAGCAGTACTGTTTGATTTTGTCACACCTCACAGGGATGGTCCAAAACTGTTTCACTCATTTGATCTACGACGTGTGCACTACATTCCAACAAACGTACTGTAAACCACTCACTTCTGCTGTTTGTGAGTGTGTCAGTTTATGTGTGCATGCATACTGTAAATGTGAGTTTATGTGAGTGCGGTGGTGTTTTAGCTGAATTACATTGTCAAATTATATCATGACTGCTACATCACTACCAATAAAGGAAAACTGACCTGAATGTAGAAAAACACTCATAACACTCATTTCACAAATGAGATCTCTTTTTTTAACAGTTGTTTCTCCTAGACATCAATGAGATTAAAGTGAAAGTTCACCCAATAATGAAAATTCTCTCATCATTTACTCACCCTCATGCCATCCCAGATGTGTATGACTTTCTTTCTTCTGCAGAACATACACGAAGATTTTTAGAAGAATATCTCAGCTCTGTTTGTCCTTACAATGCAAGTGAATGGTGATCAGACCTATAAAGCTCCAATAATCGCATAAAAGTAATCTATATGACTCCAGTGGTTTAATCCATATCTTCAAAAGCGAAATGATAGATGTGGGTTAGAAACAGATCAATATTTAAGTCTTTTTCACTATAAATGTCCACTTTCATTTTTATTTAATTTTTACTTTTATGTGGCCTTTATGTACTTTTGGAGCTTCAAAGGTCTGGTCACCATTCACTTGCAGTGTAAGGACCAACAGAGCTGAAAAAAATGTTTGTTTTCTGCAGAAAAAAGAAAGTCTTACCCATCTGGGATGGTATGAGTATGAGTAAATGGTGAGAGAATTTTCATTTTTGGATGAACCGTCTGTCCTTTTAGGTTGAGAAACTTTTGCTTAAGTCTCCTGCTTTTCACCAAACTATCAAATGTCATAGATTTTAATATGAAGTCTAATATTTCTCATAAAATTACTTCAAGACTAAATTACCTGATCTATGCTATCCACATTCATTTTATAACTGTTTGCTCTTACTGTAGGTCAACAGTTGACTCATTTGTGCAAAAGGTCCAAAATTAACTTTTTGCCACACCTGCCAGTGGCAAGGGAATTGATATGTATGGCAATAAATATTTCCTATCAGTCATTAAACTGGATTTAGGATTATCTTTAATAAAATATATGGGCTATGTTTTTGTCCTTATATGACAACTGGATTTTATTAAGTGGCTTCCCATTCAAATGTATGTCAAACAGCGCAGGTTATTGTGAAAATTGTGATAAGCCAGTTCCTGTCTCTCTGTGAAACTGAACCTGTTACAAACATGTGAGGACACATCACTGTGTTCCTCATTTTTTTTTTACATAATAATAGGAATATTCAGCAAATGTGCCACCAAATGGAGAAAAATTAAATTCAGTAATGTATCCCAGAACTTATAGTGATTTATTTTTCACTGAGGTAAAAGTTAGAAGATACACTCATTACAGGTATTTTCTTTAGTGCAGGGGTTTTCAAACCTAGAGGCTGAGAGACTACAGGGATTTTGATTCATTCCATTGAGTCTTTTGAATCCGTTCACCAAAGAGATTTGTTTATATTCATTCACTGATGTGTTTAGTAACCATTTCTGCAGATTACATGAAGGCTGGTAGGTGGTGACATATATGAATAAAGCATAATGAGTGAATCACTGAATCATTGATTCAACTAATTCGCTCAAAAATTCATTTAAAAATGAAACAATGGAAGTGAATGAGAACGATTAGTTCACTTAATAGATTAGTTCATGAATGAAAGACATACTGAAGTGAAGCAGAAAAGATTGGTCAAAAATACCTAGAATAAACAGATTTACAGTATGTGCACAATGCAAAATTGGGCTGCAACTAATGGTAATAATAATAATAATAATCTAAGGATTATTAGAATGATTATTCGACTATTCGGGCGATTATTGCATTGATTAATCATTTCAGTAGTTCGTATGTTAATGTATTTTGTGTTGAAGTGGTAAGCATCTTTGGCTTACTGTCCGTATGCTGGAGGGCTCGGAGCTTGAGACTCGACTCGAGTCCTGATTACCCCCGGACTTTACTTATTTAGACAAATAATGGATCTAGAGAATAGGTGGAGATGGGGTGGAGGTGGGATGTCAGGAGAGTTGTCACAGGAACCAGGTAAGCAGCGGCTTATATACTGCTACTCGTGGGCTGTGATTTGTCAGATTAAAATTAATGCTCCTCCCGAACCTCTGTTAATTAACTCCCTTAGCTCTTAACCAACTATTAAGCTTGTGCCTTGACTTAAAAGGTTGTATTAAACATGCTTACTAACAATAAAGATGATAAATTCATCTTTTAAAAATATCTCTAAATGGCATTCACTGAATTACAATGAAAAAATACTTGGATTTTTATTGTTTAATTCATTAAAAAATTCACTGCAAAAAAATCCCTTTATTAAGCGTTTTTGTCTTGTTTTCCATTTAAAATGATCTAAAAATCCTTAAAACAAGATACATTTACTTGAGATGCTTTTAAAGAAAATACATTCTCTAATGTTTTTAGAGAATGTATTTTGAATAAAAGTGTATTTTGCATATAAGCGTATTTCTTCGCTTGTTTATACTTCTGCCGGTGCAGTAAAGACAAAATATACTCATATTCAAGATACATTCTCTGAAAGCAAGTCTAAATATCTTATATGCAGCTTCTCAGGTAAATATATCTTGTTTTAAGGATTTTTAGATATTTTAAAATATTTAAATATTAAATATTATATTCAAAATTTCAAAAATTTTTTCTTCTGCAGTATAGACCCTAAAGTATATGTACGTAAGGAGTTTTAGATATTTATATTGGAAAAAAAAAAAAAAAAAAAAAATATCTAAAACTTTCTTTTTTTCTTTTTTCTTTTTTCTTTTTTTTTTTTTGCTTTGTGTAATGAGCAAAGACTACACTTTCACCTTTTTGGTCACTTCGATTCATCTTTAACTCACCAAAAACAAACTCTCTCTTCTTAATAGAGCTTGAATCACCGATTTTGTTCACGATAAGATACACACCGTGACACATATATAATGATTCATTACGTCGCGAGCCATCACGTTACAATTTAGCTGCAGCAAACGCATGCCAGTGATGAGCGTCTCCATGCAAAGCAGTGTATCAGCCGGGAGAAGTTTGAAACTCTCTCGCGCTGTTTTTTACATGACTCATATAACCGCACAGAGAAATGCCAGTTTCGGAGTGTGTGCTTATTTGTACAGCCCGCATCCTTATTATTTGATCTTTAATAAAGGATGCATTAAAGATATAATGCCAGGGTGTTTCCTTTTTAGACGCTCTGACAGGCAAGTTTTGCTCAAGCGGAAGGCAAGGTATGGCTCCGCTTTATTTCACATCAAGATGACACTGCTTCTATATTTACATATTTTGTATTAGAATTCCCTCATACTTTGCAGTCTACATCACCTTAATCTGTTTGGAAAGGTTGGAGTGCGTCTGAACTGTGAGCTGTTCTTTCTTCCTCTCCTCGATCAAGCGCGAGCTGAAGTGCTGCTCTCCTGTGTCATCAAATGACCTCATTTTGTGTTAAATGAGATCAAATGACTATTCGACAGCAGACATTTTTTTATCGACAATTTTTACTTTCGATGTTGTCGATAACGTCGACTAATCGTTTCAGCCCTAATGCAAAATAACGAACCATGTCCACAGTGTGTTGAATGTTTTAACCTGTGGAACTAATAAGGTCTGTGTACCCTCAAAGACAATTACCTAAGCCAAACAAACTCAACACATGTGTTTAAAACAGACAACTTTATTTGTCAGTGACTCTTGTAATAGATTCAATACCGACATGGTTAGGAAAAGAGATCAGCTCAGTCTCTCTCTCTCTCTATACGGTCCCCCTTTTCTCTTTTATGTCCATCTGGAGAAGATATCTGAGGGATTTAAGTCCTGACTCAGCTATAAGTTTGGCTCTTGGTTTTGCTGCCATGATAATTCTACCATATGTATTACTCAGACAAGGGAAAACATTATCGTTTTAAAAGCCCCAGCGAGCAGTTTTGAGAAGAGGTGTTTTTCTACAGTATATCAGATATGTCAAGTATTTTAACACATCATGTTGTCATCTCAGCTGTCTTTCTGTTCCCTCTTTCTATTCCATCTGTTGTTTAGTTTGGTCCAAAAACATCTGGCTGTACTTTCTGAATCACATCAAACAAGTCTGTGTACCAAAGCAAGAACCTCTGGAAAACCACTCTTGTCTGGTCTGGCCACTGAATAAACGTTGTTAATATTGACGTTTGATGTTTGTGTCACAGTGAGAATGGCGTTGAAGATGAGGAAGATCTTTACGACTGCGTGTATGATGATGATGAAGGTGGAGAGGTGTATGAAGACTTGATGAAGGTTGAGCTGGTAGCACCACAGGTGAACTACCCCGTTCCTGCAATTCAAATGCCTCGCTTTACACACACACACACATGTTTGTGCAGCTATCTTTATGAGGACTCTCCATAGACATAATGATTTTTATACTGTACAAACTATAGATTATATCCCCTAACCCTATCCCTAAACCTAACCCTCACAAAAAACTGTCTGCATTTTTACATTTTCAATAAAACATCGTTTAGTATGTTTTTTAAGTGATTTAAATGAAGGGGACACTAGAAATGTCCTCATAAACCACATTTATAGCATAATACCCTTGTAATTACCAGTTTGTAACCTTAAAAAAAGTCCTCATAAACCACTTAAACCTGCCCCCCCCCCCCCCCCCGCCCCCCCCACACACACACACAAAAAGTGTACTGTAGATACATTTATAACTCATACAGTGCCTCCTACACTTTACTGATGGAGTCTCTCCCAATCTTTTGCTATTGTAATTGCAGAAACAGGCTGAGACAGATATCAGGAGCTGCTGTCTGATGGAAATTAAACAGACAGAGGAGAAATATACTGAAACTCTGGACTCCATAGAGAAAGTGAGGCCTCTTTATAACTGCTGCCACATAGTCCATACAGTTAGACCTAATGTAACAAATGGTCTAAATATATTGTCTCAGATGCATAATTTTACCATGGTAACATCATGGTCTCCACCAATATACCATTGTTACTACAATTATTGTTAGTATGGTAACCTTGTGGTAACTTGTTATTGTTATTAGCCACCACTGTCATAATATATATATATATATATATATATATATATATATATATATATATATATATATATATATATAGTACTTTCAGAAAGTATTCAGACCCCTTAATTTTTTTCACATTTATTTTTTTTATGTTGCAGCCTTATGTTAAAATGCTTTAAATTATAATTTTTTCACATTAATCTACACTCCATATCCCATAATAACAAAGAAAAAAACTGATTTTTGATAACTTTGCAAATGTATTATAAACAAAAAACTGAAATATCACATTGACATAAGTATTCAGACCCTTTGCTATGCCACTTGAAATTTAGCTCAGGTGAATCCCATTTATCTGGGTCATATTTGAGATGTTTCTTAACTTTGATTGGAATCCACCTGTGGCAAATTAAATTGATTGGACAGAATTTGGAAAGGGACACACCTGTCTATATAAGATCTCACAGCTGAAAATGCATATCAGAGCAAAAACCAGACCATGAGGTCAAAGGAACTGCCTGCAGAGCTCAGAGACAGGATTATAATGAGGCACAGATCTGGGCAAAGCTACAAAAATTATTCAGCAGCACTGAACGTTCCCTAGACCACAGTGGCCTCCATAATTCTTAAATGGAAGAAGTTTGGAACAATCAGGACTCTTCCTAGAGCTGGCTGTCTGGCCAAACTGAGCAATCGGGGGAGAAGGGCTTCAGTGAGAGAGGTGACCAAGAACCCGATGTTCACTCTGGTTGAGCTCCAGAGAGCACACACGGCCAAGACAACGCAAGAGTGGCTTAGGGACAACTCTGTGAATGTCCTTGAGTGGCCCAGCCAGAGCCTTGACTTGAATCCAATCGAACATCTCTGGAGAGACCTGAAAATGGCTGTCCACCGACGGTCCACATCCAACCTGACAGAGCTTGAGAGGATCTGCAGAGAAGAATGGCAGAATATCCCCAAATCCAGGTGTGCAAAGCTTGTCGCATCATACCCAAAAAGACTTGAGGCTGTAATCGCTGCCAAAGGTGCTTCAACTAAGTACTGAGTTAAGGGTCTGAATACTTATGTCAATGTGATATTTCAGTTTTTTCTCTTTAATACATTGGCAAAGTTATCAAAAATATGGTTTTTCTTTGTCATTATGGGGTATGGAGTGTAGATTGATGTTTAGAATTTTTTTTTTAAAGCATTTTAGCATGAGGCTGCAACAACAAAATGTGAAAAAAATGAAGGTGTCTGAATACTTTCTGAATGCACTGTATACATAGATAGATTGATATAAAAACAATCTATGGTTTTTGTTAGAAAAATGTTAGCACATATACAAAATATAAACACAACTGCCATAGATTTAATAAAAATAAAGTAGACTTCCTCACTGCCCTAATAGACTACTAACATGAATCTACAACATTTTCACTAAAATACTATAGTTCCTAGTGAAATCCTGGTACATTTTCATAAGAAATTCCATAGTGGTTCAGTGAGTGTTTATATTACTATTAAGCTTGAATGCCATCTGGCCAGTCTTGTATTTAATTATTATTAGTTTTTTTGTTTAACCCACAGTTCTTTATGAAGCCTCTGGGACAGTCACTGTCTAGTGTGGAGATTGAAAAAGTGTTTATCAATATTCCAGTGAGTGAAAAACCTTTGTGTAATAACAGATTTTAGCATGAACATATGACTTTTAATGTTTGTTCTGATGTTTAAATGATTTCGTGTTCTCTTTTTGTAACAGGACCTTGTAAAAGTGCACACAAGTCTTCTGAAGGAGGTCCAGGATTCTGTGCTTCAACATAAAGCTAGTAACCTGTACCAGATCTTCATAATGTACAAAGAGAGGTGATCACTTTATTCCTCTGAACTCTTTAAAAGAATCAAACTTTGTCTATCACCTATTTCCTATATGGATCTGTTTATCTCTGTTATAGATTTGTCCTGTATGGAAAATACTGCAGTCAAGTGGAGTTAGCCATTGCGTGTTTAGATGACATTTGTAAGAACAGAGAGGATGTCCGGCAGATGTTAGAGGTAAGACACACTACCACTGTAGTCATGAAACACCTCAGGGTACAGGGTGCTAATTTAAGATTAGATAAACATCTTTCTAGAAACGTTGTTAAACTTATTCACTGGTAGAGACCTTGTCTTACACTATCAGGACTGATGTAGATTTGATAATGGTTTTCTTGCTGTCAGACACTGCACTCTGGTGGTTATGAACGGTACAGGACAAATGTATTGTTTTGCTAATTTTCTCAATTTAATAATGGATATTAACTTCTAATGATTCATCTACAGCTGTATGGAAAGGAACATATGTTGTGTTTGTTATTAATTTCAGTTGTGTTCCAAGCGAGCCAATAATGGGAAGTTTACTCTGAGAGATCTGTTGGTTGTTCCAATGCAGAGAGTTCTTAAGTATCACCTGCTTCTACAGGTTTGCAATCTTTTTACTGTTTAATCTTAGTATAATTTTTTTTATATATTGTATAAATACAATGTAAAGCTGCATTTTTAAGACGTTTAAAGGGATAGTTAACCCAAAAATGAAAATACTTTAATCTACTAACACACGTGTAGTTCTAAACCCGTGTAGTGAGTGTCATCCATACACTTTAATTGCTTCATTTCTTCATACAATGAAAGTAAATGGTACGGAGCCCCTTAGAGGACAGGGCAGGATTTTTTTTTATTGTGAAATAGTTTTGCTTGCCCTTGCAATAAGTTTTGCGTTTCCTCGCAGTAGTTAGCGTTTCCTTGCAATGCCATTTCCATGGTTTTACTAAAGTAATATTATAGTAACCATATTGTTACCATGTTTTTTGGTGGTAACCATGGTTTTACTATAGTAATATTGTAGGCTGTAATAACAATAGTTTTTTGGCTGAAACCATGGTTTTACTATAGTAATAATGTTGTAACCCTGATTGCGGTAACCATGTTCTATTGGCAGAAACAAAGGTTTTCTATAGTAATATTGTAGATTGTAATAACCATAGCTTTTGGTGGAAATCATGGTTTTACTATAGTAATATTGTAGTAACCATGACTGCAGTAGGATAGCCATGTTTGTTTTGGCTGGAACCTTGGATTTACTATAGTAATTTTGTTATAACTATGAAAATTAACCATGTTTTTTGGCATTTTAATACAGTATACTGTATCCATATAGTAAATCTATGGTTTTACTATAGATTAACCATGAATAATTTTGTAGTTACTATGGTTTTACTACAAATACTGTGGTTAAACTGTGGTTACTGTAGTAAAACCATGGTAAAGTTACAGTGTGCGAATGCAAACTATTGCGAAGGCATGCAACATGACAACATGAGGGTGAAATTTTTTTGGGTGAACTATCCCTTTAACTTCTGTAATGTGACATATTTTTGAGTGAAAATGAATAATGTAGTGGGAATTGATATTTTTAATTGACATCTGATTACATCATTAAGCAAAGAAACATGTTACTCTATGATATTATAGTTTATATTATATTATATTATATTATATATTACATTTTACATTTACATTTATATATGACATTCATAGATACATTTTTTAATCTAGTTAATTACATGACATGCCGATTAATTAACCGCAAGTAATGAGAAATGCCTTCTTATTTGAAAATATTATATTAAAATATTATGTAAATAATACATAATAATTAAAATAATAATACATATATTCAGATTTAAATATTATTATATATTATTGTGGCAGACAAGAAAAGCGTTGATTAGACAATATAAAAAATAGCTTTAGAAGTCAATATATTTTTGGTTTTATTCCCATATCATGTCGAAAGCAGCCCATTTCACGTAAATCTGTCCTCTTCTCACAAGATGTGTTCTTATTCGATTTATGTACATATGCGTCAGAAGGACACTGAAGCGTCTCAATGTTTTTCAGCGTCATAAACATCGTGTTTTAAGGATGCTGTGTCAGGTTAAAAGTTAATTGCTCCGAAGGTAGGAAAATATGTACTTTTATTACAGTATTTATGTATGGGTCAGAAAGTGTTATTAATTTCATAAATGTTTAAATCACACTAAATTAACACATTTAATCGACAGCCCTTTTAATATATTATATTATATTATATTATATTATATTATATTATATTATATTATATTATATTATATTATATTAGATTAGATAAATTAGATTAGATTAGATTATTGCCTCACCTTGTTTGTTTCAGCAGAAAATAAAAGTTGTTTCAGAGTTAAACAAAGTTCTTACATTTTGATAGATTACAAAACCTAATTTCCTTCTATACAATTGCATGCACTGATGAACTGTGCATAATACCAAACCATAAAACCAAGAACATTTAATAAGATAAATTCTGATTTTGTTGTCTTTCAATGACTGCTTAACTTGTAATGTCAACTAGGGGCAGTGCTATCCACGTCTTATTTTCTTAAGATAGCAGTATGTTCCATTTATGAAATCCACCAGTAGAGGGCAGTATAACATGTCCCAGAGTTCTCGAGGAGGGGCAGTATAATCCATGCAATGGACAAGCAGCAGGGTTCATTCAGTTGTGTATGTTGATTGGACAGGCCCTGATCCACAAACATCTCACGCAGCCTGCCATGAATATTTCATAGTGTGTCTCTGTCCATCACACGTTAGGTCTACTGCATGACCCAGCTATGAGGGGATTTAGAAATAAATGTGGAGAAGGGTGAGAGAGAGAGAAACACACACACACCCACACAGAGAGAGAGAGAGAGAGAGAGAGAGAGGGATATGTGAATAGCGTGTGTAGACTGAAGCCACCTCAGTAGTCCTGCTGTTCCAGGAACCTTTTGGCTCTCTACGGACAGTGAAGGTGTTACCGTGTGTGTGTGTGCATGTATATATGTGTGTTTGCTTAGCATTCTTGCATGGCTGTCCACAGCTCACCTCCCTGCCCATCTGGCCAGCTGTGGGTTTAGGGAGCGTGTGTTTGTGTGTGTGTGTGTGTGTGTGTGTGTGTGTGTGTGTGTGTGTGTGAGTGAGTGAGTGTGAGTGAGAGAGAGAAGCAGGCAGTGCATAGAACATGTCTGTCTCTTGCCGCTCTGGAGAGCAGGCTAGCATGTGACAGACTGTCTCTCTTTGCTCCTTGCTCTGCTGGATGGAGATAGATAGATAGAGATAGAGAGAGAGATAGAGAGAGAGAGAGAGAGAGTGAGAGAGAATTTATATACACCTTTATTAAAACAATAAGGTGTTCACAATAATATTATAAGCTCACAAAACAACAAACAAAAAAAAAACTAACAAAAAAATACTATTAATAAATAAAAACAAGAAAACATTTTAAAAAGCAAGCATTAATTCATCATCATCATCTACTGTACAAAGGACCTCATTTTCCCCCAAATGTACATGAAAAATTCTATACATTTAACCATTTTATAATAGGCATGCTCTATTCTAAGCCGAGCCGCCACCAAGCCTTTGAAGATCTTCAACACATCCAGAGAACTCTGTCCTGACAACTTATTTTTTCTAGATTTCCAAATAGCAAGTTTTGCTGTACAAGACAAAACATTCAATAAAATCAACTGACTTTTTATTTTTTTCTGTATACTTTGGACCATATATAAACATTTCAAAAGAGAAAGCTTCACCAATTTCAATAAACCATTGAGATAAAAATGAAAACAAATCATTTAACCGAGCATACTGTACAAATAAATGAAAAACCGTTTCAACGTCTGTACAGAAGGGACAACCCACCCCTACAGAAGGATCAATATGCACCACGTATCTGTTTGTGGCTATCGCCCCATGTACAATCCTCCACTGAAGGTCGCCCGTTCTTTTATCAATTGGCCGTTTGTGTAAGGACCGCCAGCAGCCTCTAGGGGAAGAAATAGTTCCAAAAATATCAGTCCATTTTGTTGAAGGAAGTCCACTCAAAAGATTAGCATTAGATGCCTTCACATAGGAAATATAGAGGGCTTTTTTTCGCTACTTCCTCAAAAACTCCAAGCTGAGGGGTTTTAAAAGACAAAAGACACTTCCCGTCATCTTGCCATTCTCCCACAGCAATAGTTACATTAAGAGAGAGGAAAACATAAGGAACCCCCTTTCTCCATTGATCAATTGCTACTGAATCATTTGTCAAAGTCTTATGATCCATATGCAAAGACTTAAACATTTCAGAAGTAGCTTGTTTCAGCAGCTGCAAAGATCTCATCCCAGTCCTTTTACTCAATTCCTCTGAGCTTATAGTCAAAAAACTTTGTGCATCCAGCAGCAGTTAAACATGCATGCAGACTGGGACCAGACATAAGTCTTGAAGGTAGAAAGTTATTAAGAAAAAGTGGCTCTTCAGAAAGCCATAATCCAGCATGTGTATCTGATGAACGTGAAATGGTAAACACCTTCCATGCCTCCAGAACTGACTTATAGAAGGATGTAAGATTTACACGATCATCATTCTGGAGCTCCATTAAGAACAAATGTTTGTCCAATCCCATACTTCTGACCCGCCTGAGAAGAGCAGAAGCTGCCTTTAGCCATGATACTTCCGTGTGATACAACAGTCTCTGAGCTGCTTTTAACCGGAAAGCCATAATTCTGGATCTGATGTCTATCAATCCTTGACCTCCCTCTTGAACAGGAAGGTATAAAGCAGCAGCACGAATCCAGTGTTGTCCAGACCAAAAAAAGTTCACAAGTTTCCTTTGAATTTCCTCAATAAGTCCAGCAGGTGTCTGTAACAGTTATTTTATGCCACAGAGTAGAAGCAACCAAATTATTGGTCACTAAAATCCTTCCCCTATAGGACAACTGAAGTAGCAACCATTTCCATTTAGACAACTTGCTGCACACTTTCTCCACTATACCCTCCCAATTTAGCTTTTGAAAATCATTTGACCCCCAAAAAAACTCCCAACAATTTAAGTCACTCTCTACCCCACTTAAGGTCCCCAGGTAACTTTGGGAGACTCTCAAACTCCCATTTACCGGCCCAAAAAGCTTCACTTTTAGCCCAGTTCACTTTAGCTGATGAAGCTTTCTCATAAAGACTGAGTACCTCAGATAAACACTTAATATCCTCAGTGTGATTGACAAAAACTGTGATATCATCAGCATAAGCAGAAAGAGAAATTCTTGAGTTTAAAGAAAAACCAGGCACATTAAAACCTGACAATCTTTCTCGAAGTTTAAAAAGCAGCGGCTCAATTGCTAAACTATATAGTTGACCAGACAATGGACAGCCTTGCCTAATACCCCTTAGAATAGGAATTGGCCGACTCAAAGTGCCCCCTACCTTAACCATACATGATGCACCATTATATAATAACTGTATCAAATTTAAAAATGTTTCACCATAACCAAAAACCTTCAATACATTAAAAAGATAATTGTAATCAACACGATCAAAAGCCTTCTCTTGATCCAGGGCAATTAATCCAACATTCACATTGAAACCATTACAACTATCTACAATGTCTCGCACTAATAACAAATTATCCATAATAGACCTCTTTGGAATACAGTATGATTGATCCTTGTGTACAACCAAACCCAAGTAATTTTTTAATCTATTTGCTAGACATTTTGAAAAAAAAATTATATTCTGTTGTAAGAAGGGCAACAGGACGCCAGTTCTTTAAAAAGGCTAAATCCCCCTTTTTTGGCAATAATGATAAAACAGCATATTGACAGGTAGTAGGTAAAACACCATCTCTTATAGACTCACATAAAACATCAAAATAATCGTGTCCAATGCAGTTCCAAAACTTTTTATAATAGTCTGCTGGCAGTCCATCTATTCCAGGGGATCGTCCTGAACTGAGTTGTCCCACAGCAGCAGTAATTTCCTTAAATGTTATACTAGCATCCAAGACAGTTTTAGAATCAGAGTCCAGCTGAGGAAGACCCTGAAGAAGCTGTGTCATACAGTCATCATTTTCACAGTTTTCTGCACATAAAGACTTGAATAAAAATCCACAGCATGGTTTCTCATTTCTATAGTCTTAGATATTATCCTCCCATCAGGGAGTTTAAGACAAGGCATTTGTTTTTGTTGAGCCACCTTATATTCCAGCTAAAAAAAAAAGAAGTTGGGGCATCCATTTCTGCTAAAGACATGAAAAGGGACCTTATCAAAGCTCACTTTACTTTCTCATTTAGGACCAGACTTAGCTCTCTCTTTTTCTTTTGTAAATCATTGTACAATACAGAATTATGTGCATCAACCAACTGCAATTCCTTTGAATTAATTTGCTTTTCAAGTGATTCAATCACATTCTATATTCTACTACTACAGTTGGCTGTATACTGCTGACAAAATCCATGTATACTGTCTATCATTAGGGTGTTTAATACTCCACATATCCAAAAACTGGAATTCTTTTATGTGTTTTGACAATGCACTTGAGGACTGTATATGAGGTTCCTCAGTATAACGGTATATAGTAAAATTTATAGTGCAGTTCCAGTCTCCACCAATGACAACACATCCTTCACTAGAACACATTTTAAGACTCTCATTAAGTACATTTTAGAAAATTAGACGTTCCTGTCCCACTGTTGGTGCATAAATATTTATAAGGAAAACAAGCATTCCTTGAATTTGAGCTTTAACTATCAACAAACGACCCTTTACTGGTTCCTCTGTACTTATAAACCCACCCTTATGGTTGAAGAGAAAAAGATGCCTACCCCTCTACTTAAATTTGTACCATGACTAAATATTTTATGTCCTTTCCACCACAAATTCCACTCAGCTTCATTCATTAAATCACTAGGAGTTTCTTGGAGAAAGACAATATCAAGCTTTTTTTGTTCAGTTGTTTCATAGACTATAGCACGCTTTACAATATCCCTCCCACCATTAATATTTAAAGAGCCTATCCTCAAAACCTCCATACACAAAATTAAGATGGGAAATAAAGAATAAAGCATGATAGGAAAGCGAAGAAAAGACACCGTGTAATACATGATTATTTGCGATGACCTCATCCTCTGATCCTACCGCGTTTTCTGCACCTGTTTTCTTATGTGGACACGTAAGACGCTTGTGTCCGATGTCTCCACACTCGAAACATCTTATGCTGCCAGTAGTTGCATACACCATATATAATCTTCACTCATGTTTCACATGAAAATTAATATCCAGTGTATTCTCAGGCGATTCTAGCACCATGTAAACATGCCATCTAAAAGACTCAACATGCTTCAGAGCCGGATGTTTACATCCAAGCGCAACAGTTTTAAAGGGACTAACAACTTTTCCAAAACACGCTAACTCACGTTGCAAAACGTCATTGAATACGAAAGGCGGGATATTTGAAATTGTTACCTTCGTTGACGATGTATACAGCGGAGAAAGTTGCACAAAAGCATCTTTAACAGTAAGGCCAGTTACTATTAAACGATTAACTAAATTTTGTTCCTTCAAAAAAACAACGACAGCCTGATTCATGCGTGATGCAGATACAATGTTCTCATGATCAATCTGATCACCAACTGCAATTAACACATCCTCCACTGTGGCGTTATCCTCAGGAACACACCTGAAACAATTACGGGGTGATAATGGTGGCGTCTCATCAAGAGACGCCATTCTGCCACACAATCACCAATATATAACTGTTTTACAATTTGCTTTCTAAACCATGTATTTTCTGGAAAGAAAAGAGAAAGTAAATAGGAAAAAGCAAGATTTAGAAACTCTCTCCACTCACACAGCAGCTCTCACCACCACCACTCTCACCAACTCCCAGCATGCAACAGAGAGAGAGAGAGAGAGAAAGAGAGCGAGAGAGAGAGAGAGAGCGAGCGAGCGAGCGTGAGCACGCTTTAAATAAATAGCTGTATAGAAGTTGGTATTGAGAAATGAAAGGCCATTCAAAGGCAGAGGTTATATACTCAAGACTGCGGTAATATGTAGGAACCATAAAAGGAAGCAGGAAGTCAAAGTTATGGACATAAAAAAGTTATCGTAAAGTCGTTCCAACTAAGCCAATAAATACCAGAGTAAATTGATAATGTTTTATGGGACATTCACATTGACAGCGTTTTGCAGGGACAAAGCAGTCGGAAGTCATTAATTTTTAATTAGAGTTGGTGATTTGATGCAACATGAGGGACTGTTAGTGATTCAACAAGTTTAGTAAGGTTTAACCTTTTTGATTTGGGTGGGGGGGGGTTCCCAAAACTGAGTGCCCATAAAGTAAAGATGGCAACAACTAGGTCACCTACTTCCAGGTTTCTTCAACTTCAGGCAATTTAATGTCCCAGGGGTTGATTTTTATTAAAACAAACAGACAGATTTAAACTTTTTTCTTTTTGTTATATGAAGGTCACATTAAAACTTTCATCATTTATTTTCGGTACTTTTCATATGCCATTTATGTATAGATTTGTACTGTTTTAGCCTTGTCCCAGACCCAGACTTTAAATATTAAACTATGAAAAGTCTTTAAAAACCTAAACATTATTACATGTTAAAAACTATGATCATTTAAACAGAGAGTAAAATTAATGTAAACCATTTCAATATTTATTGTAGGAAAATTATTATTATTATCAGTTTTTCAAAAATTAAGACTGTCCCACAGTTGTGGCGTCATTGCCACCACACCAAACAATTTTGCCCCTAATAAAGTTTTGTCAACAATTAGTGTACTTGTTAACCAAGTTGACATATGAGACAAGTGATGTTTGAAGAAATCAAAGACATTCCAGATTGGAATTATATTAAAGTTTGTGAAATGGTGGAAATGACACTGTGGTGGGAATTTCAGAAAAAAATGACATATTATTTCTGTGATGCATGAACATACACTGTTGGACATTTTTAGCAGACAAATTGAAAAAAAACTAGTGAGGATCGAAAATATTTTAAACAGACTTTCCTTTCTAGAAGTTTATTGCTAAAATGCCCGAAGCTGAAGAATCAATCACAAATGCTATGAATGAGTGTAAATAAGTGGTGGACAAACAAAAGTTTGTAAGGTTTGTAGAATTAAATCTTTGAAAGATATCCAGATTTTTTATTTTTATTTATTTTTTTTTATTTTTTTGAGACACATAGTAGCAAGTAAACTAGAAATTTGCTCAACTGTGTTTTCTGTCTGTAAAATAATCATTATTATTTATAATAATTCTGATTATAAAGTCTTCATACATTTTGTGTTCATTTCTGTGGTGTTTTCTGTACAACCACTCTAGAGACTTTTTTTCTGTGCCAGTCTATTATTGTGGTATCTTCTATTATATTGTAGGTTTACATGACCCAAAAAAAATCACATAAAAACAAAATGGTTGTGGTTGGTTTATTTAAATGTCAGCCAGATGTCTCTTTGTGTCTAAGATTGTTCTTGGCCAGAATAAGCTGAAAGTGTACCAGACATTATGCCAGACTAATAAATACTGGGATGCTGCCCTATGACAACACGTTAAAATTATATGATTCTCCAGGAATTTCTATAACATTCTGATAAGAGTCTGGATGCATTTTATTTCTGTAATAACCTCTGTATTAGTGTCATGCCTCCTTTTTCTCTCTCACTCTCTCTTTCTCTGTCTCTCTGTGTGAGGGCAGAAGGAAGTGAGAATGAAAAATAAGGTGATGTCCATCTTGCTGCTGATAATAATGCGCAGGTTCAGCTTGACTGATGCAGGGGATTTGGCTAGTGTTGGATGGCAATATATCTCGTAAGCCAAAAGGAAGCCATTTATCAGACCTGAGTAAAGGACATTCATAGCACCCTCCCTTATCCTACAGACTGGCCCAGATGTCTTGTTTACTTCATCCCGAAGCAGGAAGGCAATTTCAACACCACAAAAACCTTTTGCTTCTCATTTCAATTCTTGAACCTGCAATGCAGGTTGGGATATTATTTCAGCTTGGTTGTGTGTGTGTGTGTGTGTGTGTGTGTGTGTGTGTCAGGAAAAAAGCGAAAATAAAAGAGAGAAAGACATGCCACACTGTGTGTTTTTGTATTGTCGTCATTGGGGGGAATTCACTAAGAATGAATTGCACCCCCTGATAGTGCCGTTTATTTACATGTGCAGTCTGCATTGTGTAGCAATGAGTTCACTGCTAAATCAAATAACAGCTCAAACAAAATTGCGCAGTTTGCATGATGCAGTTCTCCAGAGTGGCGATTTGGCAAACTTTACTGGGATTGTACCATATCGCACGACCACTGCGTTCCAGGAACCGGAATCGGCTTGTCTGCACGTCTGGATAAATGCCCAGTTACAATGCTCTTCTCCATTTGATCATCATTTGATGAATTACTGCTGCCATGATTAACAGTAAATGTACACAAACATATCTTTGTAATAAAATTCAGTTTACCACTTGGCACAATTTAAATTATGCCTGGCAAATAGTGCTGAATTTTGTAAATACTGCGCAATCTACAATAAGCCGAATTTACACTGAAAGAAGGCTTGTTTGAGCTGAAAAGAATGACAGTGACTTAATCTGAGTCCATCAAAGTGCTATTTCAGTGCATTTAGCACCTGGTTAAACTTTATTGTAGGTGATACAGGAGGTGAATAAGACTTTGCACTGAAATACTGCATGCAAAAGTGCCGCAACTTTAAATGAATTCGTCCCATTGTGTGTTGTCACAGTGCCCACTGCATAATCACCTTGTTTATTTGATTTCCTGTTTTATTACAGGATGCATTACATTTTCAGATGACTAAAACCTAAATATGTTCTTGATATTGATGGTAAACAATTTACACAATGATGAGCAGGAGTTATGAGAGTGTGCGAGAGTGACATATGTCCTCCGGCATGCTGTCTCTCTCCTGTACATCTGACTGTCTGCTGTGTTCATCATCATCTGGTGATAATAAGACATTGAGACACGGGCCATGAATGCTTGAACAGTAAGCAGAGCTCAGCCATCTCATACCTCACTTCCCGTTCTCACAGGAACTGGTAAAACACACCCATGATGCCACAGAAAAGAGCAATTTACGCCAAGCTCTGGACGCAATGAAGGTCAGTGGATCATTTGCTTGTCCTTCTTTCCCAAGCTTTCTGTTTCTACTTTTGTTAATCTGCCAGACATTTATCAAAAGCATACATTGCATTTAAGGTATATATTTTATCTGTAAGTGCGCTCCCGCGGATCCAACCCATGACCTTCAAATTGCAATCGTAACTTGATGTTCCCTTCATAACGTCACCATGACATAACACCATATAGATTTCATATATCTCAACAACTGTTCCTGGAGCTCAGCTAATATTTCTAAGCGCTACTGTAGCAACACCAATGTCATGGGTTCGATTCCCAGAGAATGTATACCTTGAATGCACTGTAAGTCACTTTGGACAAATGCGTCTGCTAAATGTATACATGTAAATGTAAGAGAAGTTTGAAATGTCTGCTTGCAGATTTCTATTTCTACATTTACATTTGTTTACATGGCAGACATTTTTATTCAAAGCGACTTTTAGGTAAATATTTTATCAATATGTGCGCTCCCTGGGATTCAAACCCATAACCTTATTGCTATCACAACCTAATGTTTCCCCTTGTAACATCACCAATACCTAACACAGTATAGATTTCAAATACCTAAACAAGTATTCCTGTAGCTTAACTAGTAGGACATGGTGCAACTGTAGCAACGCAAGGGTCATTGGTTTGAATCCCAAGGAATGTTTGCCTTGAAGTCGCTTTTTTATTAAAACCGTACCTGTGCATTCATGTACAGAAAATGTAATCAAGTCCACATCAAGTGCGCCATTTGGGACAGAGTCAAGAGAGTGCTGGTTACTCAGCTGGTTAGCTCCCCATCTTTCCATAATTTATACAAACAGCCTTTTAATCATCCATATAACTGAGATATTATGGGCCCTGTTCAATTAAAAAATTACAACAGTGGAAAATTCCATTCTCGTTTAGCTGTTGATTTTGCTGCTCTGAGGGCATACATCATCTTTTTCTAATCCTTTTTTCATAAGAAAAACATTCTTTGAAAATCAGTTGGCCCTCTTGACTCGAGATGATCAAGATGGCGGCGAATACATCTTGACAGGTAACCCGTCTGCTAATTGAGGCAAATCAAGCAGAGATGATTGTGCAGATTGCACCAAGGGCTGTGATGATTTCATTAGGATAAATTAGCCACTTAGCATTGATTGGGGTATCGGGCTAACACGGTTAACCTCCTCAAGTACTTCCCTGAATGATCCGCGTGGTGGGCGAGCCAGCCCCCCATTCTTTGATTATTCTAGATTCATAATGATGAATGAGTCGCTAAACTCCACTCGCGGGAGCACGAAGCGCTGTGTTTGGAATGAGATTCGTCAAATAAACCCTGCCTTTCAGATGCTAAATCTTATTTGACATTTTTTGAAGGAAATGAGTCACTCGAAAACATCACATGAGACAACATTGACAATAAGGAAGCTATGGAGGAAATACGGTTATTTTTAGCACATGGGTTGAAGGATTTCCTTGTGTATACTAGATCAAAGTCTGCAAATGCTACATGTTAAATGTTGTTGTTTCATGTTGTTTCAAACCCATATGACTGTTACCCTCAATCACCGTTCACTTTCATTGTAAGGACAGCAATGTAATGAAAATGAATAGTGACTAAAGCTGAATTTTTATTTTTGGATGAGCTATGCCTTTAAGGTGTTTTGTTTGCATTCTCATCTCTACAGGATCTGGCCCAGTATGTCAATGAGGTGAAGAGAGACATCGAGACTCTGCGGGACATCGACCAGTACCAGAAATCTATAGAAAACCTTGTGAGCTAAATTGCATTCTTAAAATAAATCAGAAACTTACATTTCTAAAATGTTGTGTTGGGGAAGCTACTCTGAAACTGTAGCTTGCCAAGCTACAAACTCAGAATTTAAAGTAGATAAACTACATTCAAGCTACTCTTTTGAAAAATATAGTTAAGATATAGCTAAAATTATAGCTAGTCACACTATAAACCACTTGTAGTAAAGGAGATAACTACACTGAAGCTGTTTACTTTATCTATCACATTATATTGCTTGGCACATCAAACTTTAACACATAATTTTGCACTAAATAAACTATAACATAAAAAACATCCTAATTTATTGAGATCGAAATTTAATTGTAGTGAGAATCAGTATACTGGAGTGAGATTTGGAAGTATTTAATGAAATATCTATTATGCTACACACAAAAAAGTCTTCTAGGAACACTTTGGTGAATTGTTCATTGAAAGGAACCATTCGAGCAAACCGATTTTCAAACATGAACCATGGAAATAAAAAAGCTTGTTACTGTAAAAACGACACTATTGTGAAAACAGCTGAGCTACTGTCAGGCTATTGGACAGTGTAGTCAAGTTAGTAGCATTGCTACTTCTTGTTTATTTCTTCCTGACACTGCAAAAAACAGTAAAAAACAGAGGCAGTATGGAGCTCTGAACAGTTTTGTGGTAAGAGAAACATTTTGAAGATATCTACACTGCAAAAACTCATTTCTTAATCAGTGTTTTTGTCTTGTTTTCCAGTAAAAACATCTAAACATCCTTTAAACAAGATACATATTCTTAAAGGGATAGTTCACACAAAAATGAAAATTCTCTCATCATTTACTCACCCTCATGCCATCCCAGATATGTATGACATTCTTTCTGCTGCAGAACACAAAACAAAGATTTTTGGAAGAATATTTCAGGTCTGTAGGTCCATACAATGCAAGTGAATGGTGGTCAGAACTTTGAAGCTCCAAAAGCACATAAAGGCAGCATAAAAGTAATCCATATGACTCCAGTGGTTAAATCCAAATCTTCAGAAGCGATATGATTGGTGTGGCTGAGAAATAGATCAATATTTAAGTCCTTTTTACTGTAAGAGAAAATGTTCATTTTTGAGTGAACTGTTCCTTTAAGAAGCAAAACGACATAAGATGTTAAGTCTGATTTTCAGATAAATCTAACAAAATTGAGTGAGGTTTACAGTATGCCTAAAACAAGAAAAAAACGTTTTTTCTTAACCCATGGGCAGATAGTTGCAAAAAAAAAAAATATATATAATATATATATATATATATATATATATATATATATATATATATATATATATATATATATATATAATTTTTTTTGTCACTGGTATCTCAACATCTTACAACATCTCAAACTATAAAACCTTTAAACATGATCTGAGTTGCATATGATTGTGCAGATTAGTGTACAAGTATGTCTGCATTGACTTTGCACCTGCTTTGTATTCTGCAGAATCAGTCTCTCCGTAACTATGGGAGACCGAAAGGTGACAGCGAAGTGCGAGTAACTTCAGTCGACAAACGAGCCAAACAAGACAGGTGAGATGATTAAAGTGTGGAATACTGCTCAGCCTGAAACGCAGTCAGGCTTTACAGAGGCCTAAGGGTTATGAAGGTGTCACTCTCAAGCGTTCTTCTTTTATTTTCTCTTTCTCACTTGATCTTCACCATTCTTCTGCTGCAGGCACATCTTCTTGTTTGACGCAGCTGTGATCGTATGCAAACGTCGGGGAGACAACTACGAGATGAAGGAAGTGATCGACCTCCACTCGTTCAAAATCACCAACAACCCGACCTCTGACAGAGAAAACAGAAAGGTCTGCAGCCAGTCTCCTAATTGCTGCCCAAAATCGCTGCTCCAAAACCGAGGGCTGCAAATGTGCTGTTATGCTTGCGTGCCATAATCAGTTACTAGAGTGGAGCAGCTTTCATTTGCACAGATGGTGTTTCCTATTAAAAACTGTCTAGCAACTGTTAACGAACGCGGTGACACCAGGTACAGCTAAATGAGAAAACATGATGTCATTTGTTATAATACATTACATGGTGCCGTGCCAGAGCAATTATTTGCTAGATAATATGCTGTAAATGTTGCATACAAAAGAGAGAAAGAGAGAGAGGGAGCACTGAGAACACCACTAGGTTTAATAAAATCGTTTCATCAGTGTTACATAAACAACAATGACCCCTTCACAGTATGTAGTCTACAAAGAGAATCACGCAGACATCTCTTTTTACTCCTATCTTTGTTAGGCTGAATGCATGCCTTCAGTCGACATTGATGTTTTTAACCAGACAGCCGTAAAGGGATAAATCAATTTAAATTCTGTCATCATTTACTGTTTTTCCAAACCTGTGCGCCTTTATTTATTCAAAAGGAGATGTTAGATGAAATGTTAGTCTCAGTCACCATTCACTTTCATTGCATGGAAAAATGGATGCTATGAATGGTGACTGAGGCTAACATAATACTTAACATCTCCTTTAGTGTTCCATGGAAGAAAGAAAGTCACACAGGTTTTGAACAACATGACTGTGAGTAAATAATGACAGAATTTTAATATTTGGGTGAACTATGCTTTTAAGATTACTTATGTGTGTGTGCATGTGTAACATGGATATTCTTTGCTTCTCTTTCTATTCCAGTGGTCTCACGGATTCTACCTCACACACAACCAGGGTCAGACCGGCTTTGAGTTCTTCTTCAAGACCAAAGAGCTAAAAAAGAAATGGTTGGACCAGTTCGGCATGGCCTTGTGAGTGAGTTTTTGTGTGTTTACAGTGCGACCTCCAAAGTCTGCACTTCACTGTCTGGTTTATCAGGTTTGTTCATGCATCATATAAAGAGTTGTTATCTCTTATGACAGAAGACACGAAGACATGATTTAGATACCACAGTAAGCAAAATCATTGACCAAATTATAAATCCCCTTTAAGTTGTATGCATTCAGTGAAATTTTTTCATCTTTAAATTTTATTCTCTTTATTCTTCACTTGGAGAATCATATTCAATCAGATCAGGGCTGGGCGATATGCAATAAATATTTTAAATGTAAAAAAATTTTTTGCAATATCCGATAACATCGTAAATATTATTTATTTATTTTTTAATTTTCATGGTGAAAAAGTGCAAGTAAATTACAAGCAAGACCAACAAGAGCAGATGTTTCAGCACATCACTTTTTTCAGTACTCGCACTAAAACAGCTATACAACCGTTTTTAGGTACGCAATTGGAGATTTTGACCAGCTGGACTTAATGAGTTAAAAAAAAAAAACTCACACAATTTTTGTGTTTTTATACAAGTTCTTCGTGCAACAATCATTTCTGCTTTTGATGGTGACATTAACAGTTTACACAATTATCCCAATACACAATAAACCATTTGACAAGTGACCTACCAACATTCAGATTCAGGCTTAACCACACACACACACACACACACACACACACACACACACACACAAAAAAATTAATGGATCATGAAGGCAGAAAAAGGTGTTATGCACCAAAGATGAGAGATGAAAGCTCTCTCATCTGTCGGTCATTCGTTAATGCCTTTTATTATGAGGCCACTCAATGGATATTGTATTGGGGAGAGGGGTGGGCTCTTTTGACTTGGGCCAGTAAGCAACCACTTAGAACAATCTGGCAACCGAAAAGCAATGCCCTGGCAAACACTTAGAACACCCTAGCATTGTGGCAGTGAGTTTTGCGTGGGAAAGCCACCATTCACATATTCTTCAGAAATTGTAAAATCTCTTATGCATCCAAGTGTAAATCACAGCTGATTGGTTGGTGGGAATAGAACGCTAGATAATTAGTTATGGTAATGCAAAGAGGTCTTCAGGATTGTTTTTACACACCACTTTTCTCTCTCTTTCCAGATCGAACATCTGTCCTGAGAGTGGGAAAAGTAATTTCCACGAGTTCCGCATGCATACCTTCGAGACGACCACATCCTGCAGCTCGTGTAAAATGTTGCTGAGGTGAGCTCAAATGACAATGTATACCCACAATGCACCTTAATGAGATCGATATTGCACCTTGTGAATGTGAGAGAAAAGCAGACAGTGATGGAGGTAAATCAAGTTTTTTTTTTTTATGTGTGTGCGATCATCACTTCAGTGATTTCAGAATCCAAATGGCAGATGATGGACATACAATGGGCCAATCAGAGCAGCTGTAACAGATGTGGGTGTGGCTGAAATTATTGCATCACAGCAGGCAGCGGTCTGGACACTGGATTATTCTAGAAATGCCACCTAAACCTCCACTGACATATTGTTCATAATTTGAATGATTCTAGATTTGTCATGTAAAGGAAAATATTTCCAGCAAGCTGCTTTTTACATTTAACAGAGCAGGAGAGGATGAGAGAGAAAATGAAGCTGTGGTGATTTGTAGGGCTGGGTATCGGCACAGATGCCCCGATTCGATTCAATTTCGATTCACAAGCTCTCGATTTGATTCGATTCTCGATTCGATTAAAATCAATTCATTAGACGTTGAAAATTCAGTACTACTAATTGGGGAGATGTTTCTAAAGCTGTACATGGAACACCAATTTAAAAATAAACAAGAGTTCAGTGTTTCCTACAGGATTCTGAGCAGCAGGGGGAGACCTGTAGACCACCCCCTCAAATTGTATATATATGTATATATACATACATATATATATATATATTCTCATTTTCTTGTTATTGTTGTTTTATTGTTATAAATGACATGCTAGACAGTGACAGAGCTGGAATTACACATTTATAATTTAAATATTTTGATTCTTTGTGTTTACATTCATACCTTGATAAGTCACCAGATGGGTATTTTATTGACTTTTTAAGCGTTTTTGAGAATTCTTGCGTGAATCCACACCACGAGCACTCTTGGAACACACACACACACACATAACTGCTGGCTACAGAGTCGAGAAATAGTTGTACTCTGTCAACATGTGCTACACGGATGGATTTAGCTGTTGCTAAACATCTCCGTGTTTACATCCACTTCTCCCGCTGTACACGTTAGATGTACTCCACTCGCAAAAGCTCCACTTGCAAACGCCTGGGAGTTGTGGACCCCCAAGCTGCAGGATTCACGTTAATCAGACCCAGTACACAGAGATCGATCCACTGCTTTTCAGAATCGATATCGATTCGGCCAAATAAAGAAAACAAATTAATCGAAAAATCGATTTTTTTGCCCAGCCCTAGTGATTTGAAAGGCCTTGAGGCTTTTATTTGATCGAAAACTTACAGCAAGTCTAATATAACTGACATAACTCCATCTCCAGCAACCCATGCATCTGTCAATATAGTAATTAAAATGTCTGTCTGAAATGTGGAACAAAATATCCCAGGATTACATTAATACAGGTTTAAAAATGTCATTTTTGAAAAGGCCATATCTATCTCTTTTTCACAGAGGTGTCTTCTATCAAGGGTACCGCTGTTCCAAATGTGGTGTGGGTGCCCATAAAGAGTGTCTTGGCAGAGTGGATGTTTGTGTCAAAAGCACTGGTGAGCTCCACATTCAACACAACACCTTCATCTCAGCACTTTCTGTTTGAACACATTATGAAACATGTTGACAGATCTTCATTGGAGTGGTGAGAGCCGGTGACTCATGTTTCAGTGTTATGTGATTTCGTACCTCGCTGCATGCTAATGACTGACCCACACTGTAAGGTATCAGACAGGGCAGTAAAAGCTGTCAACACGTATAGGTTCCTAATAACAGCATAGGCCACATAGATAAGTGTGATGTGTAATGGCAGACAAACAGACTTGGTTGGCTCCCTGAACACATGATACATGTATGTAGGTGTGTGTGTGTGTGTGTGTGTGTGTGTGTGTGTTTGTATGGAAGCAGTGCCGGCTCTTATGCTTTCAGGCATTAGTCAGGCGGTGCTGCTATAGAATTTCCTTGTTCCTACTCTTAGACACAGCTGACCTCTCTCTGAACAGAACATACTGTATCATCAGGCTAACAAGAAATTTGCAGCAGCAGAACTTCTCAGAAAACTGCACAGATGTCATTCACAAATTTCCACACATCACTCACCCCTTACTTGCTCATTTATTAAATATTTTGGCTAATTTTTGGTAATATTATGCTTTCAGCTAAAAGTATATTACTCACAATTTCTAACACAATTATCCATATTAAAATCCACTCAACAAAACACTATCTGCATATTTTCCACCAAAATCAGCATGGAAAATGCTTAAACAATCTGTACTTACAGTATTTCTTTACCTTACAGTAGTCTGCAGATTTTCAACCAACCATCAGTGCAGAAAATGCTAAAATGTGGTAAAATGTGTGTGTACAGTCTTTTTTTGCATTTTCCGCTTTGATGTTGGTGGGAAATCTGTGGAATTTTAATACTGTAAAATGTGTTAAAAAGAAGCTGTGAGTACAGACTTTTTAAGTCTATTCCGCAGAATTTCTGTACTCACAGCTTTTTTTTCTTTTTTTCTTTTTCTTTTTTTTACACATTTTACCATATTTAAATGGATTTTGCAGAATTCCGGATATTTTCCATAAAAATGAGTGCAGAAAATGCTTTAACCCTTTAAGCTCTGATGGTGTTTTTAAAGATTTCCTGTTTCAGTGGCATACCCAAAATTAAAGGCTTATAACTCGACCAATTTGATATCACTGTAAATAAAACTTTTACAATATTTAAATGATATAGATTATTATAAATTCTGAGACTCTCAGCCTAAAAAACTGCTGGAAAAATCACAAAAAAACTTGAGCCAAAAATGTACTTTTTTTCTCTTTTTTTTCTGATTTGACATTATATACTGTATCTCTGGTTGTAAATAAGGTGGCTCCAAAAAAAAAAAAAAAAAAAAAAAAACTATTTTCAAAAGTTATAGCATTACAAACATAATTTATCCTAGAGTGCAAAAATGTCTCCAAGTGTCCAAAATCCTCTCCAAACAAATACAAAATGATTGTACATAAGAACTTATTGCACATGCAAACACAACAATGACTAAAGGTTTGCATAGCATGGACACATGATTTTAGTAATGAGATTTCACAGAATGAGTACCATTTGTCTCAATGAGTCTGCATTATTGAGTCTGTGCCATGTACTTAGCGCCATCTCCTGGGGGCCATATGAAACATTGTGCTTCGTGTGGATTTTCTAATGATTTATGCATCCGATGACGTTGTGACCCTGTTTTTTATCTCAGCCCCATAAAATTATGCAGCTAGCATCACCCTTAAAAATATGTGATAATG
The DNA here is from genome assembly GCF_019703515.2 of Myxocyprinus asiaticus. NCBI lineage: Eukaryota > Metazoa > Chordata > Actinopteri > Cypriniformes > Catostomidae > Myxocyprinus > Myxocyprinus asiaticus. Next base: position 9,499,126 of record NC_059384.1, read on the forward strand.
TGCATGTAATCTATGAAAACAGAGGCTGCAGTAAGCTATCCAAGGTTCATTTTACTCTGAATCACGCGCTTACCAGTCGTTAACTTTAAAACTTGTCAAACTAAGTATTTTCCTTCCCTGTAGTCATAGGCGGACACGGCCATAGGTGACATAGCGGCAGTGTTCGTCACATAGCGCTGCCTTGCGCACAGCTGTCAGATGCTCACTCCATTTCTCTGTCCCTCATGCGAGCAATCTGCCAGTGAAATCAGAAACAAAATACAGCCAAATACAACCCAGTGTCTTTGAGGCAAAAGCACTATTTAAGATCATAGACTTTAAGAAGTCTGAGAATGTGTAAAATAAACAGAATGATATCTTGCCTCAATTGCATCAGTTTTTGCTGTTCTGTTTTCTGCATGGGAATAATATTGTGGTGTACGCACAGAGACATCAGCGCAGCCACGCACAACAAGAACGTTACATATTATCCTGCACTGCCGATGTAAAAAAAGAAAAAAGAAAAAGGGGGGCTATCTTAAAGGTATATTACAATTGTAATCATACATTAGAAATAAAACATGGAAAATCCAGTTATAGCTGATGCTTGCTATTTTCAGAATGATGAACTATGCAAAAATGTTTCAATTCCAAAGTTCAGTGATGGTATCACCTGCACAGTACATTAACAGGAAGGCGGAAAAATAATTAAATTAAACCTTTGTTTAAAATGTTTACTTTAAAACCTCAATATATACTGTCACTTTGAATGTGAATTATTTGTTTTATATTTTTTGAGGTGGGTATGCCGAACAATGTTAAGCCTGTACAAAGGTGGATGTTGATATATTTTCACTGGACATTTCCAGACACAAAAACTGAGTTAGTTTGAAAAGCTCCACCACACTGTGGGTGTATGTTTGTCAGGTCTGGCCTTTTTCTTGTTTTGTATACAAGGTTCCTCTCTACGTGTGTTTGTGTGTGCATGGCTGCGTCTACGCCTGCATGTTTTTGTGTTAATAGCCTGTAAGGTGTACGCTAGTGCAACAGGACAAAGTTCACAGTAAATACAAGCCAGGCGTCTCTCTCGAGAGCCAATGAGACTGGCTCCTGGTGCATAGCTGCGTCTAGTCCGGCCCCTCAAGTCATTTTATTCAGGCAGCTGTCAGGTACCTGCAGCGTAGCAAAACAAACAGTAAAAGCACAGCATGTTCCACACACTCTAATGACAGCTTCTGTACAGTGTTTTTTTCTAAAAGTGTCAGATTTACTCTAACCATGCCTGTTTTCAACATGCTTGCAGATTCAAGCTCTTTCGGATCACAGGTGAGGTTTCTGTTTTAATTATTATTATTATCTTTGTTGTTGTTGTTGTTTATGTTATTGTTGAAGAGTTCCAGTAAATCGATGATGCACTTTTCCCCTGCAGGCCCTAACTTACTCCCATTGATTACCATTTTAAATGCTTTAAAATGATTACTTCAGAAATTGTCTTTTAGAATGTTATTTTGCAATTTTTAATGCTGGGGCTGCATTATTCATGAATAGTTTTTGAAAAAAATAATTCTTTATTAAATTTCGATCATTTCTAATGGTCAAACATTACAAGGCACTTCCAACTTTGATTTTTTTAGAATGCATGATATACTTTACTGTATGCATTATGGATAAAGCATTTTTTTTCCATTGCACAACCATTCTATAATTGCATTGCTTGCAACACAATGTCATGGCCATCATTTTGCAATAACGTGCTCAATGTAATGCATTTTGCATGCAACAAGGATATTGATATGTATTTACCAAGAGCGCAGTTGTAAATCTCTGCTAAGGCCTGGGCTTTAAAGTGAATGGGGCATCTTTGTGAATATATGTTAGAGGATAAACATGCATTTGTGTGCAGTGGTGTGACAAATAGTGTTTACGCAAGTTGCAAATTAATGACGTTAACAACTGTGCTTTTGCAAAAAAAAAAAAAAAACAATTTAAATAGAGAGTTAGACCATTAATGATTTTAAAAAAGTTAGGGTTTGGTGTCCGAATGAATCATGTGATTTATTTACTTTCATTACAGATTGGAAAAACACCTAGTCGCGGAGGTGACGCAGGTAAATTGCTAACACACACACATGCGCACGCGCTCACACACACACACACACACACACACACACACACACATGTTGGTGCGGCTATCCTTATGAGGACTCTCCACAGACATAATGATTTTTATACTGTACGAACTATAGATTATATCCCCTAACCTTAACCTTACACCTAAACCTAACCCTCACAAAAAACGTTCTGCATTTTTACACTACCGTTCAAAAGTTTAGGATCACTTACTCATTCGTTATTTTTATTTTTTTCACATTTTATAATAATAGTAAAGTCATCACAACTATGGAATAATAGAAATGGAAATATGGGAATTGTGTTGTGACTAAACAAAATCCTAAATAAATCAAAACTGTGTTATATTTTAGCATCTTCACTTTGCCTAGATTTTGCAGACATGTACTCTTGGCATTTTCTCAACCAACTTCTTGAGATATCACCCTGGGATGCTTTTTAAACAGTATTGAAGAAGTTCCCATCTATATGCTGGGCACTTAGTGGCTGCTTTTCTTAATTATTCGGTCCAAGTCATCCATTTCAAAAACTTTTTTTTATTTTTTTATAAAATTTTTGTTTTGTAATTAAATAAATGTATATGTTGGTGCAATTATATTTTTGTCTACAAAACTTTATTTCAAACATTTAAGCATACGCCTAAAGATCAAAAGATTTTTAAGATCATGAGAAACATTTCAGTCAAGTGACCCCAAACTTTTTAACGGTAGTGTACATTTTCAGAAAACATTGTTTAGGATGTTTTTAAGCGATTTGAAATATGGGGACACTAGAAATGTCCTCATAAACCACATTTATAGCATAATACCCTTGTAAATACCAGTTTGTAACCTAAAAAAATGTCCTCGTAAACCACCTAAACCCGCCCAAACACACACACACACACACACACACACACACACACACACACACAAAATTAGTCATTTTGCATTCTTAATTCACAGTCCCCTGCGTGTGCTACACTGATCTGAAGGCTCCTCCATTTGCATTCCTATTGCACTGGACTGGCATGCATAGTCTTGTTCATTAAATAATTCTCCAATCTGAGCCAGACTGCATATTCTTGGCCAGGATTCACTGAGCCGTGTTGACGTTTGCAGTTAAGACAAGCTTCTGCACGTAACTAGGGCTTAGCGTCAGATCTAAATCAGATAAGTGCAGGACAACACAATGTACAAATACATTTAACCCCTATAGCTCCTTTGTTTATCTTTCCCTGTAGAGATGAGCCCGCCCTTAGTAGACAATCCAGCCTATATCTCAAATACCCCCACGGTGCAAAATACTTCACCCTGTTTTCCTAAAAATTATGAGTTTTTTGTGTGTACCTGAAGCATTTAATCGTATTATGTGGGGGTTTTTTTAGCTGTAGAACTGTTTTTTTTTTTTTTTTCAATTCAAAACTTGTGAACTTTCTTGACCTTCATTCTAAACCATTAGAGCAGACAGTTTTAGAAGGTTCTTATCTCATGTTTTGACCTCCACTGAAGAGTTCCCATGTTATATATTGAAGAACTTCTTTTATTCATGTGTTAACCTCATCACCCTTTCTTAAACTAAGAACCGCTCCCAAGTACATCATGTTCTGAATAAACCAACACCTGATAATGCCCTTGTATGTTAATATACATTTTCACAGAAACACCTGTCAACAGAAATGGAACCACAAACAAAAATTAGGGATGGTAATTTTAAGGAATTTAATGATACATTCCAATTCAGATTTTCCGTGATGATTCTTGTACCTTAAAAATTCCTTTAATGATTCTATTATTAGAAATAATCTAATCTATTTCTATTACTTTTGAGGAAGCGTAGGCTTTGTGAAGGGACAATATGTTTTAGTACAGTGTTCCATCCACATTGGCAGAAGAGTGCAGTCATTCCAGAACTGTGAACTGCACGCTTTAAATCTTTTGGTTCCAGCACTTTTTTTAAATGGAGCCCAAATAAGACGACATTCACACTATTAAAAAAATGCATTGATTTTGTTATGTTTACGCCTCTCATTACCGCATACTGTAAACGATGACCTTAGGAAACTGAAAGTGGAGTTTTCAAATGAAAATAGATTAGTGGCCACGTCCACACTAATTCGTTTTCCGTTGAAATTCATTGATTTTGCTAAGTTTACACCTCTCATTTACACTGAAAACAGAGAAATTTCAAACAAAAACGTATTGGGGTGGACATGGCTTAAGAGAAATACAAGACTTCCATCACCACAGCTACACAAACAATCTCTTGCAAATACAACCTCAAAACCGTCATTCTGTCATAAAGGACACATTATCTTAAATTATGTTTTCAAAACATTGCTGAAAGGTTGATCGATAACCAAGAGGTGATAAAGGTCAACCTGGGAAACAGGTTTAGTTGTCAGTGGACTGATGGCACGTCTGCGTGCTGAGGGAGCAATGCACCACATCCCTGCTTTTAATAGCTTCATAAATATTTAAAATAAATGACTGAATCTAGCTAAATTGCACACCATTCTTTCTCTCCCCCCCACCCATCTTGATATGCCCACTCCTGCTCCCCTTAGTTCATTATGTCTCCAGAACCCTCTGGGGTCTGAGGGTGTTTTGGGCCCTGGAGAAGTTTTGACATGCCTTGACATTTGTGCTTTTTTCAGTTGCTTAAAAACATATTAATGGCAAAAGTCTGATAACACTGTATTCAGCATAAACTGGGTTACAATAATATGTGAGCAACATGTATATACATGTTTGTATTTTTGAGAAAATAACGTTTATGCATGGTTTTTGAAAAAACAAACATTTTAAGTCACTGAAATAAGGCCATATAACACATACTAAACATTTGTTCACAAGACTTTTGAGAACTGGATCTTGTAGCCTAGAGTGTTTGCTACAAAATGATGTGAAAACCATCCTGATCACTCATTCATACAAAACAATATAGTCATTTCACTTTTGTAAGACAATTTTAGTGTTAGAAAGGCCATATGCGAGGAGGCGTGGATGATCATGAATACTGATGTGATTCACGCCTGAAGAGAAAAAGATCCCTCCCTTGAGAGAGAATGTATGTGAGGAGACTTAATGATTGAATGTATTGTTTGTAGCTTATTCACAAAATCAAGTTTAAGTTAAAAGAAGTTCTTTAGACCTACACTATCATTTAAAAGTTTTAGATCGGTAAGATTTTTTAATGTTTTTAAAAGAAGTCTTTTCTGCTCACCAAGGCTGCATTTATTTGATCCAAAATACAGCAAAAACAGTGATATTGTGAAATACTTTTACAATTTAAAATAACTGTTTTCTATTTGAATATATTGTCAAATGCAATTTATTCCTGTGATCACAGCTGAATTTTCAGCATCATTACTGCAGTCTTCAGTGTCACATGATCCTTCAGAAATCATTCTAATATGCTGATTTTCTAAAATGGGCATATTTACAGCACATTTTACACATTTACACCCGAACAGATATTTGCAAGCACAAGCTTCGTTGATGATAATGAGGCAGCATAAACACTAGTTAAAATATAATCTAAATATTCATATTATTTTTATATCATATTACATATCATATTTATATTAAACAGTATACAATTTAAATACCTGCTTTAGCCGAAACAACATTTAAATGTAACTTAATCTTGCCTATTAGGACATATTTCAAATTTCAATACTTTGAATACTGGCTGGCAAGTCTCTAAATAGTCCAACTAGTAAAATATGTCCATGTTTATATAAAATAGCATGTCAACTAATGTAAGGAAAACTAAATGACTTACTCATCCGAAATTGTATCCTCGGCTGGATCAAGTCGCTCTTCAAAATGCAAACGTTCATCGTCGGAGTCCCGCTCTTCTTCTGAGGAAAATGTGAACTCTTCCTCACTATCCAGGAGCTTCCTCACCTGTGTAGCGTGCCATCTTCCAAACGCACAGGAAAGTGAATAAATCAGATGATGAACTTGATGTTTTTAAGGCATTGTTGGGGGTATTCACCATTTGTATTGATCGCCTCAGCACATTACTGTATGAATAGCGCCCTCTGCGCGTGGGTGGGATCACATTAGCGATAATTAGCTGAGCCAGGAGAAACTGTACATCTCTGTTTCATACAGATTACATTGCAGGAGAATATTTGTTTTAAATTTGAATTGTTTTATTTAAAATTAGACATTTTAAGCTTTCTTTAGACATATGTTTCATGTTTGTGTGATAAGTATTCGCTGAGTTTCAGTTCATTTTTTGTGACGTGTTTCAGAAAGATGCTCACGGAGACAGAGACGGCTGAAAGCGCACCCTGTTTATTTTCTTTATTTTACAAAAGCACAAGGTTTTGTTGTTACTGTGAGTGTACACAAATAAAAGTAGACCCTTTATAGTCTCTAATGATGTCTCACACTTATCTGTATGCCCAAAAATGTCGGAGTATTTTAAGTTGTTTCCGCTGTTATGAGGAAAAAATCCAGCAGGATGCGCCAGCGCGTCCCTCAACCCCTGAGGGTTAAGTCGCCCTGTCTGCTTGGAGCCGTGAGAGAAGCCGCCTGATCCCACACAATATTGGGGTCGGTAGATTCATTAAAGTTATGGTGAGAGAAGGTCTCCGTGTAGTGTTTGCTGCCATGGGAATGTCTCTGTTTGAATTAAAGTTGTTCCTCCCTGCCTGTTCTATTTTGATTTTGATTTTAGTTATTTTTAGTTTTCCAAAACCCATTACCCAAACTATTAAGGACAAGCATAACTTGGTTCTCATGGTTTGTGCTACAGACAAGAAGGGTACCTCAAAAAATGCTGCTTGTTAAAGTGAGGTGTGTAATTACTTTTCTAAGCAATCAAACTTGCTATTTTTGCCTATCGGACGATAAAATTGGTGAATTAAATTCCATAGACTTACCAGCATATAGATAGAGACATTAGGGAGGGCTCTTTTGACTTGGCCCAGTTAGCAACCACTTAGCAATGTCCTAGTGACCACAAAGAACACCCTAGCATCGTGAAGGCAACTTCTGCACAGGCTTGTGCACCAAGCACAAGCAAGCACCATTCACATTTTCTTAAGAAAAAACAAAAACAGTTGAAACGTATGCGGAAAACACTGAAAAGCTTATATGTCCATGTTGCTTCAGTCCGTTGGCTCAAAAAATCAAAACTAAGGAAAGAAAAAACGGATGAAAAAAAACCCGATGTAATGACGATATAAATCGAAAACATTTTGTTCTTGCACTGAGCACTTTGGCTTTTTTTTTTTTTTTTTACACTTTATTGGCCTTTTAATAAATATCCTGGAAAATTGTTTCTTTAGAAAATCTTTTTTTTTTTCAAGCTATCTATTATCTATTGGCACTTTCCAGATCCTTTTTATTTTGGTCAAAACCTTGAAAGTGCTTAATGGTGCTGACTCTTGCCCTTGTGCACAAATGTTCTTGGAATAGCATGCGAGCAAGATGCTTTCCTATTGAGAGATGCATGCGAGCACTGTTCTTTAAAGCGTCTTCAAAGGCAGCCAGCTGTGTTAGTAAGCTCAGGGCTCAGGTGATCTGCTGGGCTGTAAGGCTTCGGCCACAGCTGGTTGTGTTAAGAGGGTCTAAACTCGCCTCTCATCATCTGAGCAGCAGAATTTATAGAGCTCCAGCAACCAGCTGAGACCATCACTGTGACCCTTCAGCAAAGCAGCACCCTCATACACACCAATACACTTATACAGAGCTTTCAGAGCTCACTGGAGCGTCTGCACAATTGTCCGTTCAGCATAGTTCTCCCTGCGGCGTGAGACCTTTGCGTCCAATTACTGGAATAGAAAACAATGTCTGTTATTACTAATTAGAGTAAATAGCCAGACTACAAATCTGATGTTTATGGTCAGCTGGCCTTATATATATATATATATATATATATATATATATATATATATATATATATATATATATATATATATATATACACACACTCTGTCTTTCTCTGATGTTGACCATTTGATGTGAGCTAATGAATGCAAATATGTTACTTTGTGAAATTGAGTCAGATGAGTCACATTTTATGAAGAAAAAATATTGTTATACATTTGCAAGGCTCTTCTGGTTGATAGCTTAGGCACTGAGATGCAGTTTCTAGGATGTTGGTAGGTGGTTGCTATTGTGTTATAAATGGTTGCTAGGTGGTTGCTTACTAGCTCAATTCAAAAGAGCCCATCTCTAAGCCTCTATGATATTCCTGTCTTTAGATATGGCTCGGGTTTCTCCCTCAGGTGTAAGCCTATGGTTTTTTTCCGCCAATTTTATCACCCAACAGATAAAAAAATGTAAGTTTGGTCCCTTAAAAAAGTAATAGCACAACTTTCCTCAACAAACTGCATGATTTGAGGTATCATTAATGTTGACATGCTGAAGTTTAATGCGTTTGTTTAAATCCCTAACCCTAAATATGAGCAATTTAATAGTGTTGGTTTCCTTAGCCCTCTAGATAAATCTTCAAGGCTTTAATTTTTATGATGGATTGATGTGAATCACAGCTCCACGAACATAAAGCCTGTTCTTTATGTGCTGGAGTGTCAAAACACACAGTAATGATACTATGTTAAAGTTCAGCATGCTTACTTGCTCACTCATTTGACACATTTGTTTTTCTATAATGGTGGGGATTTTTCATTGGCTTAGTATTATTTATTCTGAGTTAATGATACTTTCTTTTCTATTGATATTCAAGGGGTCATGAAGTGCTATTTTTTATAATTTTATAATGTTATGAAAGATTTTTTGCACCAAAACAGTCACAATTTAGTAGTATATGATCATTTTCCACCCGGTTTTTGGACTAAACCCCTCCTTAAAACTTCAATGTAAATGCCCACTGTTCTGATTGGCAAACATCATGCAGCCCCTCAAATTCCGCAAACTCAATCGGACAAACATTATAAAACAAAACTGCAGGGTTTACACATAACACACATCCCACACATTGTATCTGAAAATACTAAACTGTTCATCTCAAGCACAACTGTTAACAATCAGTACCATAAACTATCAAACATTCATGACATTTGAAATATTCATGAATGAAATGGTTTACTTAAGTTTTTGAAGTGTTTTTAACTGCCCCATCCTTCAATAACAGTTCCTTTGCAAAGCTTGAATCATATTTGGCTGTTCACAAGTAATCCATGCTGACATGAGCCAAAAAAACGAACATATCATAGTCCAAAGAACGGTGAAATTACGCACACACATACTGTAGGCACACTGAGTTGCACATCGCCAGAAACACACCGAAATGGTCAAAGACGTCCATCGTCAAAGACGTCCTATACATACACCAACAATTAAAAATAGCGCAGATGGGTGAAAGAACGCGTCCATTACAGAGGCAGCAGCTGAATGAGAGAATTGCTTCTCCCTTTCAGAGTTGTAACTTGACACCGCATCTTTTAAAAGTGGCACGAGATATGTCTCAAGCGGACAAGATGTCTTTCAAAATAGTCCAAATGGGTCCCCTTTGGTATTATGTTAGGAATAGTTAGCCACGGAAGGCCTGCTCTCTTGACTTGAACTGCGCACCAGTGGGCGGTGCCAAGGGTGCGATGACGCAAGTTGTAGGATGTGTAAATACTAAAATTTACAGTATGTTTTTATAGTACAGTTACCTCTTATATGTTTAAATATCAAGGAAAATTTATTCTCCCTTTCATGACCCCTTTAAGACATTATTTAGTATGTTTATTAAGCCGTTTTCCGTGTAGGGACTGTTAGCTTGTCACCACAGTGTAGGTCAATTCAGGTTAAGATATTCTTGTGGGAATATTTGGTCCTTACAGTGTAGGCTGACCCGCACTCAAGCACATATGTATGTATCATTTTTATAATCTTTGCTGTTTTTTTTTCTCCAGGTTTGCCTAAAATGCTGGTAATTCGTAATTATTATGGGATTCCAAGCCCACTGTGCGGCCCGCCACTCAACATCAGGGTTGGTGATGTCATCGAGCTGATCGAAGCGAACATCCGCAGCTGTTGGTGGAAGGTGAGACAGTTTTAAATTTTAGGGTCCGGATGCGTTATTGTGTCCATCTGTGATTTTCAATTGCGCCACATCTCGCCGTTTTTTTCAGTGTCTTGCGCAGGAGCGCCACATTTCTTTCTAGATGCTTTGTCAAGATAAGAGAACTTCAACTTTTAAAAATACATCTCGATACAATTGCATTCTGTTCTTTTCGTTGTGCTGTGTCTAGCTTTTTTAACGCAAGAACGCATTTGGTCTGAACTGTCCATTACTCTCCTTCTTCATACACACGCAACACATCAAGTCTGATAATTATATGCCTCTCATGCTTGTTGCAAAGGCTGTGTGGCTGTTTTGTTATGCTATGCTAAGCGTGACTGGCTGTGAAATGCTCACTAATCCAACCCTTTGTCAACCAAAGAAAGGGGTCGATGTGAGTTGTTCGAATAAGGTTTCATAGTCATACAAATATTCAGACCAGCACAATGCCCAGAGAGGTAACACGTGCGTGACAACAGGTTTTATTTGTCACATTGCCACTTGATAGCAGGTGTTAAGAGTACACTGACCTACATAATACAAAAGATTAAAAAAAAACACAAACAGATTTAGATGAATGACTGCCTCCATGCAATACAATACTAAACACGATTAAGTAAACTTTTGCCCTGCTGTGTAAAAAAGACAAAAAACAAAAAAAATAAAGCACATATCTCTTTGATATCTCAGTTGTTCTTTCTAGACAGCAATGAGATTTAATGGATTGGAAATGGAGACTTGTGCTTATGTATCCTGCTTTTTAGATGATTAGGCTATCCTGACGGAAAATACCCCAATAATCTCACATGTGTTTCCTATAGAGTTTCAAATAGATATCTCAACATGGTCTCAAACTGTTGCTCAGATTTGCCAATATACTAAAGTCTGCAATTTTAGTATGGACTCAAATATGAATACGAATTGATCTTAGTTAATCCACATTAATTATACTCTTACTATATGTCAGTTGTCTCATTTGTGTCTATTTTAATTTAGGAGAAACATCTGAGACAAATTGATTTGATCTCCATTATGTGGTTTGAGCAATGAAAGAGCAAACTTTGAGCAATTAAATGTTCCACTGAATTGGCACACAAAAGCCTGTGTAGTCTATCTTGACACCCACTCTTCTGGCCAGGCTATTTATGTGGACAGGCAATGAGGATGCCAGCCAATGGGTGTCCAGAGAGCCATCAGACAGGCTCAGCTGTCCAGGATGTTTCTTCCTAGCCCTGTTTTAACATGTTAATCTTGTTCTGCTTAATTTTAAGACGGCCGTCCGCTGCAGGCTTCAAACACCCAGCTGTTTTATGCACCCAGACATTGTTTAATTATTGATTTATTTCATTTGAACTCATGCAAAATTACACTGCCCATGTCACCTGAGACCTCCTAATATCCAAAGTCCCAAAGCAACTCTGGACGGAGCGATGGACAATTAGAGTCCTCGTAGCTGTGGTAACCCGGAGACAATTATTGCCGCTCTGGTGCCTAGACAAACGCAATCACTCTCTGTAATTTCATTTGGGCCTTTGGCTGCCATCTGTTTGATCTAGCAGGGTTATGAGTTTAATCATTATTAGGCCCTTATCTGAGCAACAACCAATAGTGGAGCGCCATCCAAGAGTGCTGATAAAATGTCAATACACTAAATGCATTGGGAGATGTGCTTAAGGATCCACTTACAAATCAAATTTGTTCAAGGAAGAGGTAGAGGAGAAATGCACTCTCTGAGTCTCCCTGAAAGACTAAGGAGAAGGATCTGAGCATTACTGGCACTTTGGGCCTGCCGACCCTGCTGAATAAACATCTTAGACCAGCATGAATTTCCCTTTTATTTTGTGTCCATTAGATAAACATGCAGATTGCACTTAATTTAGCCTAAAGTTATAAGAGCTTTAACATAATGCTCAGCAGATTAAGTGTGCTTATTTTTGTTTTCACATAGGCTGTGTACCAGTTTGCATCCCATATTTGCTGTATACTATGCATTTTGCTGGTAATGGAAAAGTACATACTTTTGAGCGTGCAGTAAGAAAGCACATCAGTGTTGATACTTCCGCATCATAAAATTGTGTCTTGATACTACAGACCTTGTTGCTTACTATTTGCATCTTTACTCATTACCATCTAGCATCTAAATTTATAGTCTTAAATTTTATGGTTCATGAAATTTAAAAACGTAGTGGCTGTTTAGACCAAATGTGGTAAAAAAAATCTAGACGCAGCACAACTTTTTTTAAGTTGAAATGTTTTTTAACTCGAAATGGCGTCTCCAAAAACTTCTGGAAAAAAGCAAGATGCGGCAAAACTGTCAAAGACTGTACGTCTAGCGCATAATTAGTTGGAAAATGCTAAAAAAAAACATTACTGACGGTTGCAAACACGCATTTGGTTTGAATGGCCCCTTAGCCTTGTGTTTTTCACCTTTTTTCTACAACTGATAAAGCTGAAAGAGAACTGTCACTAACTCTTTCTCTTACATTGTAATATTAAATGAAAACGCAACTGTTGCTAAAGTTACTGAAATAGTAACTAACTTAAAAATTGTATACTATTTATAATGGACATTATGTGAATTGTGATGCAGTGCACTGTTACTCTTTTCCTCTCTTCTTTTCTTTCATTGGCTGTTTCTCTGCCATAATACTTTTTTTACATGCATTTTTGCACAGAGTTCTACAAACAGATGGCTAAACTATCCAGCATATTCAATAAACAGCCTGCTAGCTGTTTTATCTTTCAAACAGCAGGTTTCCCCATTATTCCGGAATTCATGCAGTCAAGACTTTTGCAGCTCTGATTAACTCTGGCTGTAAATTTGTACCGTGTTGTACTAATTGTTACTGAATTATTGAGAAGGAGTTGCCCAGCTGAACATAATGAAATTATCTGCCATGGTTTCAGGGCAAAGTCCTGGCAAAGGACTTTAAAGAGGGTAAAGAGGTTGGCTTCTTTCCAAGCGACGCAGTGAAGCCTTGCCCATGTGTGAGTACAAATTCCAAATTATATTATACAGTAAAATGATACTTTATACTTCAAACAACAACAAATATGCAAGATGATCAAGGCAAGGTAGACTTAATCTTGTCTGCATGTTAGCTTCAGGTTTGCAAGCACCAAATGTATTGTTATTTGAATGTCAGGTGCATTGTGGGTTACTGTTTGTTTACAGCAGTGCTTATATGGCATGTGAATATCATGTTATAACATCTCATTGACCCCTGCCATTAACGGCATGATGGTTTACGGCCAGTTATTTTAAATCGGCATTATGTGTATGTCATTCTAAGAAAAAAATATGTTGGGTTATCTTTGAGTGTATTTAAAAAGCCACTTGAGGTTGTAAAAGTAAAAGATACAGTAACTGGGGCAGATTTTGGCACTAAAATGAGCTGTCACAGACTTGTGCAGCAAGTTAAAAATATGAGAATCAGGTTGAGTGGAATTTCAAGAAGCTCTTGCGTATGTGTGTGTGTGTGTGTGTGTGTGTGTGTGTGTGTGTGTGTGCTCTACTTTCTTCCATTCTCTTATCTTTATCTCACCTATTTTTTTTTTTTTTTTTATACCTCTATCCTTTTTTAGGTACCGAAACCTGTTGACTATTCTTCCCAGCCTTGGTAACATCTTTATTGTCATTATATTAATTGTTTTATTTTTTAATTTTATTAGCATCTTTCATATTTTTCTTATAGATGTTGGAATAAAGAATATTGGTATTCTTAAAATATATATATATATATGCACTGTAAATATTGTATTAATTATATAAATTATTATATAAACATTAAGAATAACTGTGTGAATCTGCAAAAACTCATTCATATTTAACCCCAAAATCAAAAGGAATAACTTCAAAATCTATTTTACATAAAGAAAATAAAGCATATTTTAGGAACATTAAGACTTTTTAGACATACAGTAAACACAGATGAGCTTTTTTAATGCAAAATATTATATTATTTCTTAATGTTTTATCTTTTGATGCTGGGGTGAAATATGACCTGGGCAGACATTTCTTGACAGTTTTTGATTTACCCAACTGGAATACAATCTCGATTTTGTTTGGTTAAGTGCTATCTATCACAAGCTACAGTATAAAGGTATCATTGATATTAAGGCCAGTAACAATAGTTGAATGTTTTGGTAATCATGCCTTGGTAACACTTTACAAAAAGGTTCCATTCGTTAACATTAGTTAATGCATTAGGTATCATGAACTAACAATGAACAATATATTATAAATAATTGTTTATTGTTAGTTCATGTTATTTCATAGTGCATTAACTAATGTAAACATTTACAACTTTCGATTTTAAAAATGTATTACTATATGATAAAATTAACATTAACCAAGATACAAAAATGCTATAAAAATATTTAGTTTATGCTAAATAATGTTAACTAATGTTTACAAATGAAACCTTACTGTAAAGTGTTACCCATATCTTTGCTATATGTTGATTCGTACAAACCCTTAGCATTCATCTAAAAGCTATCAGAGAGTGATATTGATTTATTTATGACCTGTATGTAACTTTTTGGGGCAGAGACTGTTACCTGTGCTACCACAGGTCAACACTATTGCCTTGTTAGCTTATTACCCTATGTGTGTCCCTTCAAGCCCTTTGCCTCTGACCTCTGACCTCTGACCTTGCATTCAGGTTTGCAGGCCCAATGGAGAGGCTGCAGGCAGAGGCCACACTGCTAAACAGGCAGAGCAGCACGTACCTGGTGCGTCACAGGAGTCGAGAGTTTAACGAGTACGCCATCAGCATCAAGTGAGTCTGAGTGATAACAGCACAACAGAGGCCCTGAAAACACTTTTAAATCAGTTATTGGAGATTGCTCATCCAACAATAAAAATTCTGTCATTTACTCACCCTCATGTTGTTGTAACTTTGTAGTCCTGCTTCCTCAATGATACTTTATATATAGAGATAGTATTTTGTAATAAAACCTCAAATATATCGCAGTCTTATAGCTAATGACTTCTAGTGAATAGTTTTATATTGTTTTGTTGCAGAACACTGTGTGGACACTGTCTCATATACTCATATAATCATATTGCTTGCCATGGTTTATTCACAATTGAGAAATGCTGCTCTAAATGGTGAAGTGTTTGTGTTAGTGCTTGTCAATAAGAGACACAAAGAAAGCAAGGCAAAAACAAGTCCTTGAAATGGCAAATTTTTTAACCATTCTATTGAAAAGTTTTTAGAAGGCTCTTTGTTTTTAGACTGTCCTGCACACTTTCTCGCTGAAAAATGTGAGCTAGTAACTTTTAATCCAAGGACTAATGGAGACACCCCACCCCTTGCTATCGACCCCTTCTCCCTGCATGAAAAGCTCTTTGCCCCATGCATTACTATGGCAGCTTCCCATAGGGGATAGGCCGCATTGATCGCAATGATCACCACAAAATTACTCTCATCATTTATTCATGGCCCACAGGTACAACAACGACGTGAAACACATCAAGATCTTAACAAAGGAGGGATCCTTTCACATTGCGGAAAACAAGAAGTTCGGAAGCATTTTGGTGAGTGCTATGTTTTGTACTAATGACAGTTATTAATACAAGATCTTTACAGGTTTTCAACAATAAATATTAAAGGGACAGTTCACAGAAAAAAAGAAAGAAAAAAAATCATTTACTCACCCTCATTGTTCCAAACCTGTATGACTTTCTTTCCTCTGTGGAACACAAAAGGAGATGTTAGGCAGAATGTTATTCTCAGTCACCATTCACTTGCGTCGTATAGGAAAAAGTATACAGTGAAAGTCAGCAGTGACTGAGGTTAACACTCTGCCTAACATCTTCTGATGTGTTTCATAGAGGAAAGAAAGTCAAACAGGTTTGGAAAAAGAAATGACAGAATTTGTATTTTGTGAGTGAAGTATTCCTTTGAAGAATTTTCTTAAAATATATTTGCCACATATATAGGCTGGTGGAATTGATGCAATAAAGATAAATGTGTGCATTATAACAGCATATTACATTTGAAAACTCTTTGTATCTTTTGTAAAATTCCTTTATTGTTGTCATGTGTTTACTTTCTAAAGGGCATTATAAAATCACCCCATTTAATGTGTCTATACTCTAGAAAAAGCAAATGTCTTTTGTCAGCTTCTTTTTGAAAATGCTTTTAGATTTGATTTTGCAAATGCCACTTAAATAACGTTATTGGATTTTGAAGGTGGAGTCATATTGAATCTGTTTGTATATTTATTTTATTGGCTGTAGATATTTACCCTTTTATGAAATTACATCATGTTCAGTGTATTTATGTGTGTAACTCATGTGTGGGTTTAATGTAGGAGCTGATTGAGTATTACAAACATCACTCTTTGCGTGAAGGATTCAGGACACTTGATACCACACTGGAGTTTGCCTACAGAGAGCCGGAGAATGGAGCCAACAGTACGTACTGCACACAGATGCCCCTCCTAAAACAAACTCTAAACTAAACAGAAATTATTTAAGTATTTGTCTTAGATGTTTCTCCCAAAATACCTTAGGACTTAAGACTTATTGTTGGCATACAATAAGAGAACAGAGCTACCTGTATTTAATTAAAGTGGATAACATAGCACAGATAATTTGATCTTGGAAAAAATGTATGAGAAAGACAAAGGTTTCTTTGCATATCCAAGAACAGTTTGTGATATTGTTGAGATCTCTTCTGAAACTCTAAAAAAGACACATGTTTGATTACTAAGGTCTTTTTCTCAGCAGAAAAATTTGAACACAAAATCTGAAGACAAAAGTCTCAATTTGATCTCCATTTGATCTCATTGGCGCCTTGGAGAATTTATTTCCTAGAGGAATACTATAATTCATAGTGGTTTAATTATGTTTGAAAACTTTGTTCTGGTTTAGTATTTAAAAACACATTTGACATTGTTGTGACATGGCTATGGTCACCAGGGTGGTAGCTATGGCAGCAGTGTTTCTTCATTGAAAACGTTTAAGCTCTTTGATGCTCATTTGAGACTGCAAAGTGTTTTACCTGCTTTTAGGAAGAAAAAAACAAAAAACAGATGTGTTCCCAGGTGTCACATTGTGTGAAGATTAGAGCTGTCAGAATGAACGCGTTAACGCATGCGATTAATTAAAAAAGTTTAACACGTTAATTTTTCTTAATCGTGATTAACGCATTTACCATTAATACAGCATATACACTCTTGTGAAGGGCAGAATCTTTGTAATGTGTCCACCCGGAGTCATTACACTGATGCACACTTCACAAACAGACACAGCGCCAGAGCCCTTCTACCAAGAGGAGCCTACAAGCATAGCTTAAAATAGCATAACACGGCAGTCCCATTGACATTCTATGGCCGGTACTTTCGTAATACTCTCCTATGATAGAGCCGCGGAGGTTGATATTTCAGTAAATAAAAAAATGTATCTGACATTGCTTCCCTTTCAGTGATAAAAAGATGGAGAAAGGAGCTCTTAGCACTGTATGATGTACAAAACAAGCCCAGATGGGACTTGTAAGGCGCATTTTAATTACCACAGAAGCAAGTCAAATCAAGTCTTAACTATCACCAAAATGCAGAATGAGACATTTTTGTCTGCAAGCGCTTTTCATTGTGAGTTCAAAGTGGCGCCTGACACTGGTGTTGCCGCCCTGACACGAATCAGGCATTTATTTCCTAAAATGGAAATAAATGCATTTTGACAAGTAAATATAAATAGTGTCAAATTTTAGCACTATCAAAATCTGTGATTAATCGCGATTAACTACAAAACAATTATGTGATTAATCGCGATTAAAAATGTTAATTGACTGACAGCACTATTAAAGATGAAATCTGTCTGTTTGTGATGTCATGAAAATTGCTCATTTGTATTTACACCGCTTAACATGTATCATCGCACCCTTGGCCCCGCCCACTGGCGCGCAATTCAAGTCAAGAGAGCAGGCCTTTTGTGGCTTATGATTCTAAACATAACACCTAAGGGGACCCATCTGGACTATTTTGGATTATTTTTATTATAAATTCATGCACTAGACAGACATCTTTGACCGCTTGATACATATCTCGTGCCGCTTTTAAAAGACGTGTTGTCAGATTACAACTCTGAAAGGGAGAAGCAATTCTCTTTCATTCAGCTGCTGCCTGTGTTGCTTTGAGCACAGACACGTCATGGATGCGTTCTTTCGCCCATCTGCACTATTTTTAATTGTTGGTGTTAGTAAACATAGGACGTCTTTGATGATGGACGATAGATGTCTTTGACTGTTTCGGTGTGTTTCCGCCTCAGTGCACCTTCATTATGTATGTGCTTAATTTCACCGTTCTTTGGACTATGTATTTGCATTTTTTTTTTCGGCTCATGTCAGCATGGATTGCTTGTGAACAGACAAAATACGATTCCAGCTTTGCAAAGGAACTGTTATTGAAGGAGGGGGCAGTTAAAAACTCTTCAAAAATATAAGTAAAGCGTTTCATTCATGAATATTTCAAATGTCATGACTGTTTTATCGTTTATGGTGCTAAGTGTTAACAGTTGTGCTTGAGATGAACAGTTTAATATATTCAGATGCATTGTATTGGACGTGTGTTATGTGTAAACCCTGCAATTTTGTTTTAGAATGTTCTTCCGATTCAGTTTGCTGAATTCGAGGGGCTGCATGATGTTAGCCAATCATTACAGTGGGTGTTTACATGGAATTTTTAAGGAGGCACTCAGGCCAAAACCGAGCGTTTCAGACTGAGGGCCAAAAACAGGGTGGAAACTGATCATATATTACTAAATTGTGACTGTTTTGGTGCAAAAACAATTTCATAAAATTATCAGTGCACCTCAGGGAAGATAATAAAATTATACGAAATAGTACTTCGTGACCCCATTAAATAGTCTGAAATCAGTGTAATTGATAGCACAATGCAAGTATGCATTGTAACATTAGAGTTGCAGCAAGAGACGTTCTTTCAGTTTCAGGTCTACTACGATCATGGCGGAGCAACATGTCATAGTAACAAAGACAGAGAATCTGAGCAAGTTTAAGTTAGTCTAAATCGTTGACATAGACTGCTAAGGGCTTGGGTATAATTTGTTTTTCTACGTGCCGTTCCGTCTTGCACACGATCGAGTGCTCAGCCTTTCAAATTGTACTCATTTGACCACGAGCCCATATGGACGCATTTGACGCATGAGCATTATGACGGCTTTGTGATGCTTTTAGCACAGTCAGTGGCAGGCACATGTGCCAAAAGGCAGTCAGCAAAAGCATGCTGCCTGGTTTGCATGCGGCTAGACACATGGGCAGTCCACATCTTTGCGCACTGTTGTCTGCGCGTACTGTGCTGATGACATAAATTGCGCCCCGCGCAATGCACAAGACGTATTGGCACTCAGAAAAGTATTATTCAGTTAAGGCCAATGTATATTGCAGATATTTGAAGTTAACTCTATCGTCCCCTTGAGTACTGAGGTTTATGCATACACATGTAAACTATAAATAATGGGACAGCAAGCTTGCAATGTGTTAGCGTTAACTTTCTACATTCATGTGTTTATGTACTTGCATAAAGTATATTTCTTGCTTACTAAAGGAAGCTTAGAGAACTTGTCATGGTTTTGTGGTTGATGAAAACTTTTGTGAAGCTGCTTGGATATCTATAAGCTTCCCGGAGTGTTGTTTCCCAGCTGTGATAGAGAAAGGAGTTAAAAATTTTGCAGGGCATTTTAGTAAACCTTGAAGCTGTGCTTAGAACGTGATCTGAGAGTTCATGGCGCATTGCAATCAGCGCTTAGATGAGATTTTATTGTAGCTCCATATGTCACTGCGAGAGATCCGGGAGAGAGGGCAGTCTAACGCTAGGCGAGGGTCTAGTCACAAATGGGAAATGCTGACAGATTGCGAAGCTGTCCTTTCCTCTTGAGGAGATGTCACTCAAAAACTTCACTAAACAAACAAAAAGGACAAAAGTGACTGGATTTCCCAGCATGCATCACTGCTATTTTTCTCTTATTTTCCCTCGTCTCCAAGGTCCATTCTCATGCAGCACAGCTTTCTTCTCTTTGGATTCCTTTTTTTTTTTTTTTTTTTTCATTCTTTCTGCTTATGTGCCAATAAATGCAAATCATATGCAATTGTTTTTGAGACGGCTGCCAGTGGTGTAGAAGTCTTTCATGTAAACCTCTGCACAAGACCTTAAAATCTTGCAAGTGGTCGGGAAATACCACATACGGAGCTCTGAGGGTCGATGTTGGGGTTAAGCAATAAGGGCATCTACTCTAAGTAGTAACATGACCTTGTGTAGGCACCATACAGCTAGGGAGTTTCAACAGAAAAATTTGCTTTGCAGAAGTGAAATTGTCTTAAAATGCCTACACTTCTGCTCAGGTACCTCCTGTAGTTGACCACTATTAGTTGGAACTGGGAAACAGAGCTTGTTTGTGTTCACATTGATCATGGTCTAACAGCAGTATCAAGTATTCAAGTAAAAATTTCGAAATAGAAAAAATAATGTATGATTATTAGATATAATACATTAATAATTTATTGAAGCTCTTTTAGACGGCGGCTGGTCTATTTGGTTGCATTTACATCCAAAATTTTCAATATCCAATGTACTGTATATCCAATACAACACATATCTGATTATTCTTCTGCTTTTTACATTGGCTTAACCAACAGAAGACATGGCCGATTGTGTTTACATTAACCAAGATGGCGAGGTATGTGAGAGGCACACTTAAGCATGCACTTAAAAAGCTGACCCTGTCAATCAGACAATGCGCAGGTACAGAATTGAGTCTGTATTCTGTATTACCTGTATTGCAGAAAGATTACATCTTTTTAATCTTGGTATGGACTTGGTACCAAAGTACCAGTATTTTGTACATCCCTACCTCCTTTATATTTATTTATATACATGAAGCAGTGGGGATGCTGTTGGTTTTGCAGCATTTATACTTGTATTCCAACAAATGTATACTGAGCCATGTGGCATGGATGGTAAATCCACATCATGCTGAAGATAGGGGGAAGGAGGCTGGAGAGTTACAGAATAGTGGGTGGACTAGTGTGTTTGGCTTTTTTGAGCGATTCTGGAGTGATGTGGGTGGAATCTAAAGTTTCTGCCTGATGCCCATCAGCAGCTTGGACATCACAGGTTCGATAGTGGTCAGAGACAAGGCCTTTTGGAGAAACAGCATGTGCTCATGAATAAATTCATGGGCTCGGTTAGTCTCAGCTTGGGCTGTCCCTTTAAATCTTTGAACAGATGTTTAAGAAAGACCCTGAGAGAGACTGCGATGCTTCTGAACCCAGTCGGAGTTTAACCACTTGCCAGAAAGCGAATAGACGAGCAAGGGAAATTAAAATAAGAAGGGTTTGAAAGCTATGTCAAGTAACTCAGTGCACATTTGTGGTGTTCGAATGGACCTGAACAGTCCTGAGTATGGTGAGTAACATTTCCAGTAGCATTTCCACTTGGGAATGGTTTGGTATGGTACGATTACGAAGGATTTCTCAGCACTGTTTGCTCACCCTTCTCAGGACAGAGAACCGTGCTGATGGAATGGCTTTACTGACATAACAACTCACGATTTGTCACTTGCTTAGTCAGTCCATTCTATTCCTGATTTCGCTGCACCACAATGGAAAAGGAAACCATAACCGTGCCAATGAACCTGGATTGGTACGGAATGGCACGGTTATGCAACGAGAACAATTCGGTCCAATGGTAAAAAATCGCCTTTAGTTTTATTTTACAAATGTATTGCTTTTTAAAATCAACATGAAGTCAAAATTTACCCTATTTTATTTTCTAAATACACTCTCTGGTATTATTGTGCATGATTCATCAATGCATGTCATTTTAAAGAAATTTTTTTTTATTTGTAATCTTTCATAAAAATGTAATAAATTGCTCCACAACTTTGAAACAACTTTCCTTTTCAGGGGATGTCACTCAGGCAGTGCAGACTAATAGTTACAGTTAGTTAATGTTAACCAATAGCCAAATGGTTATTTAGCTACTACTATTAGTTAATGTTAAAGGTAATGCAGCCTCTCTATAATATTGCTAATAGTTAACAGTAATTTAATAAAGAGCAATAAAATGAATATACTTTTTCATTCCGAAATACGTCACAATTCGAAGTAGGCACTTTTTTCCGCCACTTTTATTAGAAAAAACAGTACAAAGTGATATGAAACTATTACGGAGGAGAGTGGGATTGGCCAAGCTCGAACCTGGATTTCCAACATAAGCACCAAGGCTCAAGGTCTCAAGTTCACGTGTTAACCAATACATCATGGATCTGACTTAAGCCTCTGTTGTATTATATTCAGTATTGTGAGAAACATGCTCAAACTCACCTCTAACCAGCATGTTGTTTAATGTTCATCGAGGCGTTGTTAGTTGTTAGACAATGAATCCCATATTGCTTCCACAGTAGAGTGGATGAGGAAACATGAGTGTGTTGCTGACACGCTGAGGGTCCGTGACACTCTGGCCAAGTCAGTCAGATGGAGCATCAGATGGCTGGAGGATCTCATTTCGCTGCTGAGCACAGACGCTACTAGTAAACACAAACCACACTGATGGTTCTCCGTGGAACTGGTCATGAATAGAAGTATTCCAGAACTGGCAACCAGCCACTGGTATTCCTATCCTACTGTATAAAACCCTTAGTATAAGTCGTTAATGCATGCTGATTTGAGAGAACTGGATGGTGGGGAAATGCATGGATAATTTACAATCAGGCTATTTCTTGCTTGCATGGCCTGCAAATGTTACATTTCTGTTAAACATGGTTTTCTTTGCTTCTTTTCTCTCTACCCCTACCCCACCCCACCTCTGCCCCGCCCTGCTACGCCTATGCCCCGCCAACCTCAGTCCCATTGCTCTGCGGGCTGTCTTTTCTATCTCCCGCCGGCTACAGCTTTGTCCCTCCCTCTACCGCCCCATTCTGGTCAGGTACAGATACACCTTTTCTACTCCATTCATCCTATTATGTGAAGGTCGTAACAGGGAGTTCAGAGTCTGCCATGCTTTCACTTCACCGTCTTCGTTTTACCCAACCTTCCATTTCAGTTTGTTTCTGTTTATAGATAATTTCATAGTTACAGTTTTTTATTTGATGTGAGTTGCACACCATAGCTGCATGCACCATATGTCCTTTGTCATCCACACAGCACTGACTGACAGGCACTATGACTCATCGCATCTGATTTCAGGCAGTTAGCTTATTAGATCTGTAATTATGGGCTGTTTTCATCAAAGAAGCTGAGATGAAAAGAAAGGAATCTAACTGTTTGACATTTTTCTCCCTCTTTTGCTAATTTCTCACTTTGAGCATGACGACAGCTAACTTGTACCCAGTTCTCTGTCAGTACAAGTGTGCTCACTCTAAAACAGCTGAAGAGAAAGCACCCTGGCACCGCGGTGGGATCTCATCACACATCTGGCGAAAGGCCGAGCTTTTCTGGCTAGCGTTCACAAATTCTGCAGAGCATCTGTAGTCCGATAAAACGTCTCATTCAAAAATGAGTGATATTGAGTTTTAAGTACATTACTTGGGTAAAACATACAGTATTTCTAAAGTATTATTTATGTATAATACATTTAAAATACGAATTAATATTTTCATAATTAAGTTTATACTTCTGGAAATATAGACATTTTGAATTTTGTGCGGAAAAACAAAACATGTTTGAAAACTATTTTAGAAAGTAACTTTAAAGTAATTAGTAATGTGATTACTTTTTTGATGATGTAATCAGTTATGGTATCTGATTATATTTTTAGATAATGAATTTGAAATGGATGGTAGTGGATTAACTTTCCCAACACTGGCTATTACTGCCCGCAGAAAGGATGCGGCAAATGGTATTGTATTAAAAATAGATGTTTCGTACCACCCCTGGAGTCACGAGTTCGAATCCAGGGTGTGCTGAGTGACTCCAGTCAGGTCTCCTAAGCAACCAAATTGGCCCAGTTGCTAGGGAGGGTAGAGTCACATGGAGTAACCTTTTCGTGGTTCTCGCTCTCAGTGGGGTGCGTGGTGAGTTGTGTGTGGATGCCGTGGAGAATAGCGTGGGCCTCCACACGTGCTACGTCTTCACGGTAACATGCTCAACAAGCCACTTGATAAGATGCGCGGATTGACGGTCTCAGATGTGGAGGCAACTGAGATTCGTCCTCCGCCACCCGGATTGAGGCGAGTCACTATGCCATCACGAGGACTTAGAGCGCATAGGGAATTAGGCATTCCAAATTAGGGAGAAAAGGGGAGAAAAATAAAAATAATAATAATAATAAAAAATAAAAGATAAAAATTGTTTTGTATTTTTTTTTTATTGACAATAGCAGCAATAATTGATCAAATGTTGATCAAAAGATGTAGAACAGTGTTATAACTTGGCGTTTATCCAGCTGGTGGTGCAATGCTGTACAGTACAAGTAATATTTTCCAGGTCATGGTGATCTGTTGCATCCTCCACAACCTAGCACTCAGAACCGACCAGTAAGATCAGGAACTGTACATGCACATATCATTAATCACTAATTGTGCTGTTCCTGATTTGCCTAATTACTTTAGTGAACCAGGCGCTAAAAGAGAACAGACAGTGCATGCAAATAAACAACTTTATTAGTGGCCTCAATTCATTGTTAGTGAATTCCCCCAAATGTCCCAAGCATTCTGAGAAGTCAGTGAGCAAGTATAAGGAAAGTTTTTCCTTTTTTCTTTTTTTTTGGAAAAATCTTCTGAAATGTAATTAACCCAGCGGATTATGCTGTTGACACATCTCAAGACATAATCAAAACAGCCACTTTAGCAGTGATTGGACCCGTCCCAGATTTGCTGAAATCATTTATTTAGAGTGGATATGCAATGGCAGCCAAACACATGAATGAGTGCTGTGATTACAAGAGTTCTCAGAGATACTCTACAGCCTGACTCAAAGAATATGTTACATCCATCCTCTCTCTGTTTGTCTGTCCATGTTTACTTTTGTGTGGTTATCATCTTCCTTACTGTCCTCAGATGTTTTGGTGCGTAATATCCTTTCTTCTTGTCTCCGTAGTGTTCACTCCTAAGGTGATTGGTGTGGCGATCGCCCGTTACGACTTCAGCTCCAGGGACATGCGGGAACTGTCCTTGCAGGAGGGCGACGTGGTGAAAATCTACAGCAAAACTGGAGCCAATGGCTGGTGGAGGGGCGAAGTCAACGGCCGGGTGAGTGTGTGTTTGTGGGTGTCTCTGACCGAGGCATACTGTGGGGACAAATTAGCTGAAAAATATTGTGAAAAGCTTGGCAATATTATTTTCGTTTACATTTTTTACTTATTTTTAAAGAGTTACTTTTTATACCAACAATAAAGACAAAACAGGACCAAAGACCTTACAACAGGTATACTGTATGGCATCACATTTAAAAAATAATTACAAAATTACATAGAACTATCATTTTACAATAACAAATGTAGGATAAATAGAAAAGAAGTTCAAAGGGAACTTGCTTTATAAGCTTTTAAACATATTCAAATGCAAAAAATTACTACAACTTAATAGGATTAATAATAATTATTAATACTTTATAATTTGTTATATATTATATTTAGCTATAAAAAATATAACTACATAATAAATCTATAATTACATAATTTATAAATAGTAAAATGTATTATTGTATTTAAAAGTGCATTTAAGAACAATAGAACTCAGAGGGAAGATAATATCTGATGATAGAAATTTAGATAGCAAAATATTTAATGTATAATGTATTTTAAAATTAATTTTAACAAAGTAGCATGCACCTTCATATTTATGTTATAATTAAATTTAATTAGTTATACATTTTATATACAAAGTTAATTAATTCACAAGGACAATAGAAGTCAATGCAAAGATACATAGCTATGTGAAAATTTAATGTAAAATGTATTTTATATATTGATATTCACAGAGCACCTTCATTTGTCACAGTGAAAAACTGCGTAAAAGAACATCAGAAGGCTGAAAATGTGGCGTCACCATTGAATTAAACAGCATTCTTTCACACTGAGCCAAAAAGCTTATTTGTACTTTAACCGCATTGATCTATCAAATGTCTGTTGAGCTCCTTTAGCTGTTCTATAATGGGTTCATCGGGGAGGCTCTAACTGTAATTTAGTGAAAAACTTTCAGGGCTGTTTTATGAATGCCAGTAATAGATCTTGGGATCAGTGTTTTGAACAGTTCCCCCTGCCTCCCTGTGAATTAGACAGATCTACTTTTCTACATTTTCTTCACATATTGTATTTGTGTGTGTGTCACACCGTGCCTTAGCTTTAAACGAGATCAGGAAAATAACATCAAACTCAAAATTGTTGCATACTAAACATGAACGTCTACAGCGTTGAACGACTAGAAATTTTGTCAATTGCTTGGTTTTTATTTGTGTTACATTTCGCCATTAGCCCTACCCACAGTGTAATCTCATTGGTCCAAAATCTGGCTCCAAATTTATTTGACACTTGAAATTAAGGCTAGATGTCACAGTTGACCATAGGGCTGCTCGATTATATCGAGCTTTTTACGATTATTTAGATCACAATTATTTAACACGATCACTAATTGTTTTATTTTATTTTTTTATTTGTCTTTTTACCAGTGGATTTCCTTGAACTTGAAATGTAAACTGCACTGGGTTGTCATATGACAATTATTTTTTTACATATAGTAGTCAAACAAAGGAAAGCCTCCATCGCCATCATTTACAGCAGGGATGCTCACACTTCTATGGAATGAGATATACTTTTTCATCATGTTATTGCAAGAAGATCTACCATGTACAATAAAGACTATACATTATCACAATACCAAAATTTCAGTAGTCGGTAGTGAAATTTGATAATTCTCATTACCAGCTTCAGTACCACAACAAATAATAAAACTAACACATTTTTTTAATTATGGAATAATGGTTTCAAGTTCTTAAGTAATTATTCAAGACTAGTAAAGAGTCAGTAATAAAATAATAAAAAACAGCAATTAATAGAAATAGATAAAACAATTATAGAACAAAAAATACAAATTATGAAAATTCAGTGCTTTTTTAACAGCTTTAAAAGTTTTTAACAGCAATAGGCTATCAAGTATTTAAGTAAACATTCAAAATGAAATGCAACATAAAACTATTACTGTATGACTATAATACATTAATCATTTTTAAAGCTACTAAAGTTACCCAGTCAACAGCAGTGAGTGTTTTCTCATTTTCTTGTTATGGTTGTTTGATTATTATAATGACACACAACACTAGACAGCAGCAGATCTATTAGCATACATTTATACTTGCAAGTCCGACATTTTAATACAAATCCATATTTAATAAAAATGTCTCCACTGTTTACGTTCACATTAGACATCACTCTCGGTGTTTACTTGAATAACTCACCAAGACGGGCATTTTCGTGGAATTTTGAAATGTATTTGACTGTTCAGACGCGCATCAGCGCAAGCATTTTCGGAACACGCGCATGTTCAGCACACACACATACACCGCCTGTCAATCAAATAGGGCGCAGCTGTTACTAGATCGCTAGCGAATTATAAAATTACGTGCTCTGGATTACTTTCATCAGCAGAATAAGAATATGAACTTTCTAATAAGTGACACAGGCCTATATATACAGTATATAGCCGGTTATTTTTTCATTATTGACGTTTTAATCAGTCTACTTGTCCGGTCGGGCAAGTAAAATTCTCTTTCACTTGCCCCTTCAAAAATTCACTTGTCCCGGACAAGGATTAATGTCAATCCCTGATTAAATATTGTATTCAACATTCTCCGATAACAATTATTTCTTCTGCAGTATAGCTCCTAAAGTAAATGTACATTGTTTAACGGAGTTTTAGATATTATTTTGGAAAACAAGCCAAAAAAGACTAATCAAAAACTTATTTTGTTCCAGTGTATAATGGGCTAAGACTACACTCTCTCACCTTTATGTTCACTTTGATCCATCTTTAACTCACAAAAAAAAGTTTGTCTTCTTAATAGAGCTGCGTATCGCCGATTTTCTTCATGATAAGATACACACAGTGAACGTGACACATATTATGATTCACTACGTCGCAAGCCATCACGTTATAATCTAGCTGCAGCAAATGCGTGCAAGTGACAAACATCCCCACACCAGAGTGTGCATCAGCCGGGAGAAGATTCAATCTCTTTCCTGGTCACTTCACGCAACTCATAGACACGGTGCTGAATGCACAGAGAAATGCCAGTTTCGGAGTTTATTTTCATAACCTGCTTCCTTATTATTTGAACTTTAATAAAGGATGCTTTAAATATATATAACTCTGGGGTGATTCACTATGAAACGGAATGAGGCACAATAATCGTTTTATATCGATTATCCTGTTTTAATAATCGTTGGAAGCCAAAATCTTAATTGAAAATAAAATTTGATTAATCGCCCAGCCCTAGTTGACCATTTGGCGATGCATATTCTCTACTTAGTCATGTCATGGAGCACTTAGCTGTTGTTGACAGAAGCGGTGATGCCATTCCTCTCTCTCCATCTCTATCTCTTTCTCCCTCTCAATTATTTTGATGATCAGAGAAACCCCCCCCCCCCTACCTTCTCTTCTAATCACACATTCCCTCTGTTCTGTCTCGTCCACAGGTGGGTTGGTTCCCCTCCACATACGTAGAGGAGGGCGAGGAGTGAATGGCCGAACAGTTGTGCACAAGAGAAAGGCAATAGAGCGAATAGAAGAGAGGGCGGAAACGGACTGCGTTTGACTGGACTGAGCTTGAGCAAAGCTGCAGAGTCAAAAAGTGCAACCAATTAGCCAGTGCTCTAGCTTGCTCTCTCTCTGTCTTGGTTCTCTATCCTGGAGCTAAACTGGAAGGCGGCGGAGGACATGCATGGGGTTTGATAGATGAAGGACTGTCTCTCAGAGAGCAGATTATCAAACACAACCCTGGACCCGTCTCTTCGACTAGACTGCATCTTACAACCCACTTCTGGGCGACTCTGGACGGTGCGCCATGGGTGAATTTGGGCCTTTGCATGCCGGGAATCCTGTTCCGGTGAGCTGGGACACACAGAATTGGACTGAGATTGCACTCTGAGCTATTTATATATGTTGTGTGTATGTGTGTGACTGTTGTGGAGGGCGTCTGCTCACAGAGAAACATGTTTGTCCTGACCTTGCCCAAGTCCTCCTTACCTGCACTATTATTGATGACACCCTCCCCCTTCCTCGTCTCTATGCTGCCCCTGGAGGTATTCTCACACTGACCTCGCCCTACCATCCAGCTATTCATCTCAGATTAAGATCATAGCTCCCTGACAAGAAGGGCCATGTAGGTGCATAAGCACTGTGGTAATTGATTGCTATCTTTTTCCTGTTTCCTTCCTACAAAATATCTTATTTTCAGATTTCTGCTCACAAGGAATGCCTAGTTGTTGTTTTTTTGTTTGTGCTTATCTCGGGAGATGTATTGTGGGGTTGTCACACCCTGTTTATCTGATTTGCGTGTTACCGTATTGTCGGGGAGATGTTGGCACCAGCCAAGTGGATGACAGGAAACAAAAAGGATTGACAGGCCTGTAAACAGCTTTTTCAGCAGGGAAGCATTGTGTTGCTCCTAACAGAAGGGATCTTATTAGACAGCACAGGCAGCGATTTTTTCAATCAACTAATGAGGGGGATTTACACACATTTGTGGGAAAAATTGACACTTTGAAAAACAATGAACCAGATAATTCTGTTTTGAAAACACCCAGTGGATCAGAAGACTTGTAAATCTCTTGTGATGTACTAACTAGTGGTCGACCGATATGGGTTTTTCAATGACCGATGCTGATACCAATATCTAGAGAGAGAGTGCAGGGTGGCTGATATAATGTTGATATCCACAGTTTTCCTGAACAACCAATGGGCGGTGCCATGATAATTATGATTACCGCTGGGCTGTTTTCTGGTTCCGGTCTCCATAGGAAGCAATAAAAAAACTACTGAAACAAGCGATTCAGATGGAGAACAACAACAATTTTAAGTGGTAGTTGGAGTAAAAATTAGTTCAGTCTTAACTTGTGCAGCTGTTGGCTGTCATAACAACTTGAAGTAGTCGTCATCAAACTTTGATGGGTGATGCACTGTCAAGAGATGGTCATTGTGACTCTGTAAAGTACTGGCACGTTTTGTTTTTGTTTTATTTGGTAATTTTTTACAAATTTAAATTTCTTTAAGAATTTAATACGCTAAACATCATATTATCTGCTTAAAAATACACTTTTCTGAGTGATTTTTGCAATGACTGTCAGCCGAGCCATTACAGCATATCGGTCTATCACTAGTGTAAACGGACATCACCAGAGAAGAACCCTCTTGTCCAAAGGTTAGTGAGTCATGCAGTACTAAAGATTGCACTGTACTGGTAAATAAGAGACATGAGATGTGTTGAAATGCTATTTTAACTTCCTGCATCACTGGAATCACCTTGTTCTCAAATGTAGCTGTGGAACTCATTTACGCAAGATTTCCCAGAGCTGTAATGAACTAGGTGGATGCTTTTCCTACCTGCAGCTAAACATAGATATGTGTGAAATATGAACGGGCTCTAAGCTGATAAAATGTGATAAAAATGTACGTTTTCAGTGTGTTTAGACTGTATTGAGGTGATAGACTCTTCAATAGGAAAAAAGGTTATATCAGGAAACAGTCAAACTGCTAGTTTGTCTCAAATGTTTAGATAAAAGTGCTCTCTCAAAGAATATATATTTATTTGTGATCTAAGCAGAGACTGACAGGAAAAGATATTCACAGTCTCAGCATCTTTTATCAAGGAAAACAGGCAAATGTGAATCTGAATAGCTACAGCCCATACAAAGCCAGTAGAGGAAAGCCACTAAACACAAAAACCGAAATATGTGCCCATAAACCAGTCCAATGCAATGCGTCTCTATTTATAACTGGCTTTTCTAACATCACATTAACCAGTGCTTTGATTTAACGCAAGGATAGACATTTTATCAATACTTGTCATGTTCCTCTTTTTAGCTTTTTTTTGTTTTGTTTTGTTTTTTTAAAGAGTTACAAATGTATTGTAAAACTGTCAGAAGTTGCCTGCTATTGGGCAGGAGTTATGCATTTTTTTTTTTTTCATTCCTGTAAAGTAAGAAGATGTATATAGAGTAAAAATGGGTAAATATGTATTGATTTATAAGACATCTGTGTTAAAGATTTTGTCTTGAATTTATAATGTGATTAAAGGGAAAGTTCACCCAAAAATGAAAATTCTCTCATCATTTACTCACCCTCATGTATGATTTTCTTTTTTTTTCTTTCTTTTTTTTTTCAGCAGAAGAAAGATTTTTAGGAGAATATCTCAGCTCTGTAGATCAATACAATGCAAGTGAATGGTGACCAGACATTTTAAGCTCCAAAAATCACATAAAGGCAGCATAAAGTTAACCCATAAGACTACAGTGGTTACATCTATGTTTTCAGAAGTTATATAATATGTTTTATTATATTTCAATATAAGAATATAGTTCAATATTTAAGATTTTTTTATTTATTAATTTTTTTACTACAAATCTCCACCTTTACATTCTGAAAGTAAAAGTGGAGATTTATAGAGAAAAAGGATGAAATATTGATCTGTTTCTTACCCGTAGCTCCAGAAGACATATATTAAACCACTAGAGTTGTATGGATTACTTTTATGCTGCCTTTATGTAATTTTTTTTTACTTTCGTTGAGAAGACCTAAAGATCTGAGATATTCTTCTAAAAATCTTTGTTTGTGTTCAGCAGAAGAAAGAAAGTCATACACATCTGGGATAGCATGAAAGTGAGTAAATGATGAGTGAATTTAGATTTTTGGGTGAACTATCCCTTTAAGGTATTGATCAGTTGTTTCATAGTTTGTTTTCTGTTACACCTCCTTCACAATGTAGCACAATGAAGGCAGGGAAACATCCTGGACAGGTGACCAGTCCATCACAGGGTAATACACTCAGATATACACATTCACACTCACCTACAGGCAGTTTGCCATCTCCAGTTAACCTGCATGTCAGTGGACTGTGGGGGGAAACCAGAGCACCCAGAGGAAACCCACACAAACAAGGGGAGAACATGCAAACTCCACACAGAAAAGCCCAGTTGAGCTGGGATTTGAAACTTGGACCTTGTTGCTGTGAGGTGATAGTGCTACCCACTGAGCCACTGTGCTTATTTTGTAAATATAATAATTCCAACATGATTTGAAGGCAGCATATGGGCCAATGATTTTTGAGGATTCCAAAGTTTTCCAGTTTTTGCGATGTCCTCTTTAAATGGAAGTGTCGTTATGTCAGAGGATTCAAGTAGATTAAATTCTCATTAGGGAAATCACATCTACCAACCGTTTACGGAACTGTCAAAAATTGCTGATGCCTCTCCCTCCCTTTATTTTTAAAGGTGAAAGGTTGGTTTTAATATTGGTGTTTTTTGGGTTTTTTTAATCGGGCATTGACTGAAAGAGGATTTTTGGTCTGGCACCAAAATCTGGGGCAAAATCCGTGCCCGAGGCAGATTATAGTCTTCTCCTGGGTGCACTGTTCCCTACACTCTAACTGTAAGCAGTAGAATTGGTTTTCTAAGCTTTCTCACCGGTAATCTTTTCCCACTGCTGTCCCCCCATAAATGAACTCTGACAGGACAGATTTAGCAGGCTTCCACACATCATTATATATTTATATACGACAGAGTCTGTTTCAAAACAGAGTTGTGGGCCACTAATCACCCAGCGATCTCTAACCTCGAAGGAGGAGGTTTTCTGCCTCTGTCTGTTTTCTTTCTCACCATATCTCCCACGTTTTTTTTTTTCCATCTCACACATTCATAATCTGATTCTCATCTACTTTTTAGATGTCTTTCATACTTTTCATGTAATGCTACAACAGGACTTTCCGTCCTGCCTTTGCTGTGATAAGTCACTTAAAAGGATAGTTTACCCAAAAAATGAAAATTCTGTCATTATTTACTCACCCTTATGTCTTTCCAAACCTGTTTTTTTTTATTTATTTTTTTTGCTGTGGAACATAAAAGGAGATGTTAGGCAGAATGTAAGCCACAGTAAACATTCACTTGTATTGTATGGAAAAATATGCAATGAATGTGAGTGGTGACTAAGACTAACATTCAGAACAATATGAGGGCAAGTAATTTCATTTTTGGGTAAACTATAGCTTTAATGCATCATGCTAAACTGTACTGTCATTTTTATTGTTTAGTTATAATGCAAATAATGTGACAGTTTGTTACAGTTCCATTGGGGCTGTTAAACTAGCAGAAAAGCTGTATTTATATGTATGTAACCTTGAGTTACAGAATGGCTGTAAACTAACGGTACTCTAAGCAACTATTGCTTAAAATTTTGCCATCCACTGAAGCCAAAGACGTAGCATGCTTGACACCGAGCCTGGCTGCCATGAAAACGCCGCAGTGGCCTAACCTGTAGCTGTGCAATCCGAGTGTCCTACAGCGCCATATACAGTAGTTGCTGACGCGCACCTGTATTGTACATATGTAAATACAATTCCAATAAAAATGTGTATTGCTTTTGTTTTGTTTTTTTAATTGCATTGTCTTTTTTGTGTCCGCTTAAAGGATGTTTTTTGTGTTAAAAAGGCTGCGGAGTAAAATGTCAGCTAAAATAGTTGCTTTCAGGGCTGATTAATCAGACTAATTAGATGATGACAATTAAATCAATGTGCCCATTAACTAAAAAACAGCAGGAATTGGAAGAATAATTAAAAAGGACTGTGCTTTAAGCAAGTAATCAAAAACGTACAGATACCAAGGGCTTATATTAAAATCACCCTAAATGTTGCTGTTAAAGCACCGAAAGATATTCTAATAGATTATATTTACCTGTTAAAATGCATCTATTTTGCTTTTATTTTCTTCATACTTTTTTTTTTCATTATAAATTATATTGTCAGCATAACAAAGTTACGAAGTTTAAACTTAGTTTATTTCTTACTAAGAAATAAAATAAAGCAATACACTTTCAGAGTAATTAGAATTACAGCCTTAAAGCAAATTACAAAGACAAATCAGAGTCCCCACAAATGCAAGGATGGATTGGAGAGAAATACTGTCAAGGAGGAATATAAGGATGGAGTGAAAGCAAATATATTAGATGGAGAAATCAATAAAATATAAGGTTAAAAACACAGACACAGAACTGCTTAAAGTAGTTATGGGACAGTGGTGGCTCAGCAGTTAAGGCTCTGGGTTACTGATCAGACAGTTGGGGGTTCAAGCCCCAGTACTACCAAGATGCCACTGTTGGGCCCTTGAGCAAGGCCCTTGACCCTATCTGCTCTAGGCGTGCTGTACCATGGCTGACCCTGCACTCTGACCCCAGGTTAGCTGGGATATGTGGGGAAAAAAAAAAAAAGAATTTCACTGTATATGTGCAAATGTATAACGTGATAAATAAATACAATTGTAAATTATGACTATTCTTTCTATTTGACAGAAATGTAGCTAATGATACTACCCTACAAAGGCAAAACTCAAAATTAAGTTATGACTGAAGCAGTTCTCTTATGATCTGTCCGGTGACAGATGAAAATGCATTTACTACAAAATTTTCATCAAAAGAATTCAAGCCATTTTTCTCAGTTTCAGTGTTAGTTAATGAGTATGGCCTTTGTAGGGTAATAAAGGGTATTGATATTTTTACCAGTGAAAATTTATATGTGTAAATTAATTTAGGGAATACAGGAATATGGATGGATGGACGGAAAGTAATGCTATGTAAGAACAAAGGTTATTTTCAATGCAAAAACAGAGTAGTTTAAAAAGCAATGACAAACAATAAACAACAAACTATCACAGGACTATAAACATACGTATATAAAAGAGATGTAAGAAGTGAATAGACAGACTCTCATCGTCATTGAATTAATAACGGGATACATCCCGTAAAGCATTGTATCCAGCCATGATCACATATGGTACTATCAGCCAGTATTGGACGCGGCTCCTGGCACGTTAGAATGGGGCGCAGGACAAGTTTTGATTGCTGAGTGCAGGTACGGGTGGGATAATGTGTGCACAGGTGCAGGAGAAACTAAAATAGATAGAATAGAAAAAATAAAATAGACGCAGACCTCTACCTGAAGGCTTTTGCGGGTAGGAGCAGGATAAAATGTGAAAGTTGCAGATGGAACAAAATACGACTGAATTTTTTGCAGGACAGAATCCTGCGGGAACGGGTCTGAAAAATTCATCCCGCACAGACCTCTACTTTATAATATTTGCATTAAAAACATGCATTGCACCAAAATAACTCTTATTACCGATCTCACTCGTGTGACGTCTCAGACTCTCTGGTTTGCAGCAGCCGCTTCTTGAGTGTTGTTGCTTTCAGCCAGTGACAAAAATAGAAAAACTCTACTCATATCTGGTGCTGCTTTGTGATTGGTTGGGCAGTCTGCAGCTCACTCTCAATGTTTGCAACACACAGCCCGCTCACATATTACGTTTAACCAATGCACAAATTGGAAAAATTGAAATATTATATTTAAAACTGTGTTTCCCAAATGTTTGATTGGCTGGGCAAGACTCAAGTTTGGGTGGGCTCAGCCCACCCCTGCCCATGCCTACATCTGGCCTCACTCCAAAATATGCATCTGTTTTCAGAGTTGGCAAACTTGCGCATTCATGCAGGCATTTGGAGAGAGAACTATCAACTTATGTAGTCATTTGCAAGTGTAAATATGTGTGTAAGTGTGAACTGTTGCCAGTCTCCATGTGTTGAAGCTTATGTTGAGAATGCATTCTTAGAAAGACAATGGGGTCGCTCCTTTAGTGATAAGGTGCTGGAAGTGTCTGCTGAGCTCCACCTATTGCCTAAAAGCAAAGCCTGCCCATTCCACCACCAGAAGAAAGCTTGTGTAGATGAGGGTTGATTTACAGCATGAATGTGGCAGAAGACTGGAACTTGAGGTAAACACTCATCTGCAGATACAAATTTAGAGAAATAAGACATGAGAACTCTTCTCTGATAGAGGGAAAGCCTGGAAATAAAGCAAGGCATGTTAAACCACATTAAAGGTGACACATCCGTAAAAGATGCTGCTTTTATATACCAGCTTCCATCAAGACGAAACCATCTTTGACATTTAATGAAATGCACCACATTTTGTGTTTGTCTCATATAGATTCAGCCTGTACCTTTTCTGTCTTTGGTATTTTGAATATTATGCTATGATCTGCTGAGGACATTGTTTATGGTAAACAGCAGAAAGCTGATAGTATTTGCTTTTTGGCCACAGTGCCTTGTAGATGTCTCCGTAAAAGCCTTGTGTTGGCAGCAACTGCCTGCTCATCGCTTTCCCAATGGCAGTCCTGGTGCCATTAATGGAAAAGGCAGTAGCTGACATGTAAATATTAAGTCTTGTGACCAACATCAACATGCCCACTTATATTCTCTCGAGCCATTAATAGCTAAGATCACTGATTTTGAATTTTACGCTGTTCTCTGTTTTCTGAGTCATTTCAGAAACATAAATATACTGTCGCTCAATTCAGTCCAAATTATGGTCGGAATGGCCCGTCTGCCGCTGCAGCTTTGTGTAATCATGTTTAACAGTGTAACAGTAACACAAAGTCCTCTTAGCAACCTGAACTTTTTTAGAGCATCGAATCTTTGTGACACATGCACTATAAAAGCTAGATGAAGCACATTTAAAATGTAAGTTCTTTTTAACTTGACATGTTGTCAAAAAATGCAGTGGTCCTGTGCAAGATGCTAAAGAAATTGTGAGACGTGCATGGGGAAATGATCAAAGATGTCCTTCCAGTGTGTGTTTACATAGAAAAACAATAGAAAAACAGCACAGACACACACAAACTTGTTTGTGTGAACAGAACCTAATTCGTCTGTTTTCATTAATTACAAATCTGAACCCGAAGATATACTTGAAAAACTGACCCAAACCCCTACCCAAAACCCAATGCAGACATTTACCCCTAACTCAAAAGCCAACCCTAAAACTTACCATCACTGAAGTAAAAATGTAATTTTCTCACAGCGAAAATGTAACCTCTGAATTCTGCTCACCATTGTTTATGTGAATGTGATTACTTCCTGGTTTCCATGGGACCAGAACCCAAATCAGTTGTGTTAGAGTGAAAGATGACCACATTTGAAATGATGGAAAAAATGTCTGTTGTGGGATGTTGCTTGTCAGTATTCTGGCAAAATGGGGAAGGATACTTGAACTTTTTTAAGCAACATGTTGATTCCCAGTGTGATCATGTTGTGTTTCCACATGTGCAGTCACTCTTAATGCTTCAGTCTGGTTTCATGGTTTAAAATGTCAACGTGGCACAAGTAACTGTGAGGGCCTGTAATAAATCCATAAGTTGCCAGGAAGCATTTAAACAACATATCCTCTGAGCTGAGGCACACAGACACATGAAGTCACGAGCAGCATCCGATAAAATCCATCAACAGCAGATCTCTACTTGGAGTGTATCACACACAGACAGTCTTGCGTCTATCTGGAACTTGAACCCGATAAGATAAACCCATCTGTGCAGTGTTTTTTTTTTTTTTTTTTTTTTTTAATTAACTGCTGTCTGCAGTGAGCAGAATCTTGCAACTGATCTTCTGAATCTCTCAGTGGAGAGAAGTGCCATCTCTCACTTGAAAATACATGCTTTCACTCTGTTGTGCAACTGGATTCTGACCTGTGCTTGATCTGAGAGTCCATGAAATCTGATTCAAAATATCACTCTCTCCATGTACTTGATATCAGGGGTTGTCTTTTAAAGTCTTTTCAGGCATAAAGTCAAAATGAAATTTACCTTCTTTATACAGTTGTTGAATATTATTTGTCATTCAGAAGTATAGTTGTGGTCAAACATATTGTCACCCTTGGTAAATATGAGCAAGGAAGGCTGTGAAAAATATGTCTTTATTGTTTATTTATTGTTGGGGGAATTGGGAAATTGTTCAGCCATGACTTCCTGTTTCAGGGCTAAAAATATGAGGTAACACACAAGCCAAATTCACTTAGTCATTCATCACAATGGGTAAGACCAAATAATAAAGTTATGATGTGTGGCAAAATGGAAAATGTCTGTAAGAAAATAGCTAAAACATTGAAAATATATAGAGATAATTAAGAAGTTCCAATCAGCTGGAGATGATAAGAATTGACCTGGAAGAGGACGTGTGTCTATTTTATCTCCATGCATGGTGAGGAGGATGGTTTGAGTTGCCAAAAATTCTCCAAGGATCACAGCTGGAGAATTGCAGAAATTATTTGGGTCTTGGGGTCAGAAAGTCTTCAAAACTACAATCAGATGTCACCTACATAACAACAACAACAAAAAAAGCTTCTGCTCTCATCCAGCAACAAACTTAAGCATCTTCAGTTTGCCAGACACTACTGGAACTTTAAATAGTACTGGGTTCTATGGTCAGATAAAACAAAAATAGAGCTTTTTGGCAGCAAACACCAGAGATGGGTTTGGCATGCACAGAGAGTTAGCCATATGGAATATTATCTTATGCCTACGGTTAAATATGGTGATGGATCTTTAATGTTGTGGGGCTGTTTTCAGCTAGAGGTCCTGGACATCTTGTTCGGACACATGGCATCATGGACTCTACCAAATACCAACAGATAAAAAATCTAAACCTGTCTGCCTCTGCCAGAAAGCTTAAAATGGACCCTGGTTGGATCTTCCAGCAGATTTTTTGTGTGTTTACCTCAAATCTAGCCTGATCCAAAACACATATCAATATCAACACAAAAATGATTTACTGACCACAAAATCAAGGTTCTGCCATGGTCATCCCAGTTCCCTGACCTGAACCCCATAGAAAACCTGTGAGGTGAACTGAAGAAGAGAGAGTCCACCAGCATGGATCTCATAACTGAAGGATCTGGAGAGATTCTGTATGGAGGAATGGTCTCAGATCCCTTGCCATGTGTTCTCCAACCTCAGTAGGCATTATAGAAGAAGACTCAGAGCTGTTATTCTGGCAAAGGGAGGTGGCAAAAAGTAATGAATAAAAGGGTGCCAATAATTGTGAAACACATACAGTATATTTGACAATTTATTTATTTTATTATTATTATTATTATTATTTATATATATATATATATATATATATATATATATATATATATATATATATATATATATAAAACTTGTGTTGTTTTTGCAGTTGTTTGATATCTATTAGAGGATGGATTTTTGTGAATATTTTGAATAAAAGATAAAAAGGATAAACAATAAAGAAATTTTTTCCCAGCCTTCTTTGCTCATATTTACCAATATATTTAGCCACAACTGTATGTCACATTATGGAAATAAAATGGGTCACAAATGCACTCCAAATCAGGACACACATATGCAAAATTGTTCCATATAGATCTGACATCTCTGTTCATTGGCCTTTAAAGATTATGGAAGTACAGTATAAGTCCAGTACTATAAATTATCTAAACCCTGAGGCTATGGCCCCATCTCTGAGGGATCCCTAGCAAGCAGGTTGTTCTATGCATAGCAGGTGAATTACACTAGAGATGGGAGAGATGCTTGTTTCTATTTGGTTCCTAAAGAACGAGTGTTCCTTGAAACCGACTGATCTGGCTGTCGAATCCCTTGCGCTCTTCTGTAATGCCTCCAGGTATATTCCACATTCATTTGTCATCCAGAAATGTGATGCTTCAGCTATTCTCTCCCTCTCCATAGAGGGAGGTTTTCATAACAATGCATAATAATAAAATTCCACCTATCACGTCTGGACAAGGGTGAACTCATTATGATCTGGGTAGGCATTTTTATTTATTAAATACTATACAATAAATCTCATGTTAAATGGGTTTACATTTCAACCACAATATTATTTCTATGAAGAAGCACTTGATTGTGCTCTCAGTAAAGCTCGCCATGCAGGGGTGATTCTATAGGGGAGGCCGGGGGGGGGGGGGGGGGGGGGGGCAAGGCCCCTCCGTGACAGGAGCCTGATGTGTGTGTCCTCCTCATTGCCACCTCAGACTGATCACTGTACCCCCCCATGAACAAATACTGGCACCGCCCCTGTCCCCAGGAAACAGAATCATTTAGGCTGCATTGTGTCTGAATTCTCACATTTTCCATCAGATCCTCTAAACTGATTAGCAGTTGTTGAGCCTAGTTGCAGAGATTAACAAATATATATAACCCCTATTTAGATTTCAGAACACTTGATTTTATATTCTCATGTAATGAAGTTGTTAGTCTTTAACTGTGTTGTCTTTTATTGTGCATGTCATTCATGGCTTTTATTTTAAGGTTCTGTTTCTTGAGTTTCCTGTTTTCTTTCTTTCAAGTGTATAAATACCCACAAGTTTTCCTTTATTGGGTTAAGATCAAAATCAGCTTATTATCTTCAGCCTTGGCCAAGTGTATTAAATGATGTGTATAAAAATACAGCACGAATCGTGTTCCACATTGATTCAATAAGGGACATGACATTTCATCTTTCCCAGATTGCCCCATATGTTGTTCACAAAAACAACAAGCCCACTTCTTATTTTATTGCCACTTTTGAATATCTTTGCACAATGCAAAATCCATTAAAAACAACTGCACAGTCGGGAATGTTGGCTGTCAGACAATTTTCTGTGTGTAAAACACATGAAAGACTGCAGTATTTGCATTCCCTGCGGCACGTATACACGTGCAAGAGCTATTTTGTTAGCCAACGATCTTACGTTGCCAATACTGACTGAAGGTAGATAAGATCTGTATC
Source organism: Myxocyprinus asiaticus (assembly GCF_019703515.2). NCBI lineage: Eukaryota > Metazoa > Chordata > Actinopteri > Cypriniformes > Catostomidae > Myxocyprinus > Myxocyprinus asiaticus. The sequence continues at coordinate 9,540,044 of NC_059384.1, forward strand.
TTTTCTACTTTTTTTGAAGGCCAGATCTGTTGTTTCAAAAACATTGGAAAGTGGTGGTGCGCACTGTAGTGAAGTGCATGTTAATAAGATTAAATTTGGGCCAGAGGTTTTTGCAGGTTTGTGCTGCTTGAATAGATTTAGTCTTATCTCTGACCATGCTTCACCAGTGAGGGCTGCCATGCCCCCTGAGAGACTCCGGAGAGGCGAGGAGGACTGCATTAGCCTAATAACGGACATCTGGTGGCCATTCATTAACTTGACCATCCTGAAAATCCTCGACCCAGAATGTCATTTTTCACTTTGTAGACATCCAACTTTGGTCAAATTAATAAAGAGATAAAGCAGAGGAGAGAAGCTTTAGGAACAGCGATAAGACATTCATTAGCTGATTGGATGCTTGTAGTGGGACATCTTAGAACTGATGATCAGAGGGAAGGATTGATAAAAGGCAGAGAGGACCCTGATCTCAGGTGACCTCTGATTAAAAAAGGGGATTTGTGTACTTGTGCAACACACAGGACGTTTACATTTTGAGTTACCGTTCTTTAGACGATTAGTTCAGCTTCACGAATGCATCTCACTGCGGAAATCTAGCCTGATTTGAAAAGTCTAGTGGAGGGAAATCTGGGCTATTAAGCCATTTATTTCTATGCATGAACAGGGACTTGTAGTTCTCCCCTACTGAAACCTGCAGAAAGGTCCTAAAATCATACTGTTAGGTATAACTAATAATAATAATTATCAGTAAATAAATATATATATATATATATATCATTGGTGCTTGCCCACGCAAAACTCCCTGCTAGGGTGTTGTGGTGTTGTGGATTGTTGACAGGGTGTTGCTATGTTAAGTGTTTTTTAACTTGTTGCTATGTGGTTTCTAGGAAGTCCTGGGTGGTTGCTTACCAACTCAAGTCTAAAGAGTCCATCACCTAGTCTCTTAGATATATTAGTCTCTAGATTTGGCTGGATCCCCTCTTCAATGTAAGTCTGTCAGATGAAATAAAAAAAGTAATAGCACACCTTTCTAATGAGGTATAATTCATTTCTGTTGCACAAACAGTGCAGAACAAGTTACTTAGGGTTAGTTTGGGGTTAGGGGTAGTTTTTGATTAGGGTTATTAGGGTAAGGGTTAGAGGTCTGCTACCAGACCCAAGCCCGACAGAACCTGACAAACCGCCGGGTTTTAGGGTGGGTTTGGGTCAGTTTTTCAAGTATAACTTCGGGTTCAAGGGGTGTATTACAGAAATATCCTAACTTTAGAATCTTATGTTATCTGTTTGGTAACCATGGCAATTTCAGTTAGGATCTTATTTAGGACAAAGCTACCTCAGAATAATATTTCCTTTTATTGGCTCACCAGATAAAAAGGGAAAAACATTGGCTTACCGTTTTTTAAGCACCAGGGCTGGACAGGGAGTAAAAATCGGCCCTGGAAAAATCCAATCCATCCAGGAAAAGTTCCAGTGCTCCCAATGGACAGTCCATCCCTGTCCCTGTTTTTTATTATTAGTTCAATATCTAGGAGTGTATTACAGAAAATGTCCTATCTTAATTCTTAAGTTAAGATCTGATCAGTCAAGTTAGGATTTTTCACAAATTCATATTACAGAAGCAAATCCTAACTTACTGTAGGCGAGTAATGCTTGGTACAATCAAGCGAAATCATGTTTCAGCACATTCTTACACAGAGCATTGAAATAAAGAGGAGCAATCAGAATATTGTACTGTTTCAAAGACCTTTACAGTGATGTTTCTATATCATGTGTTGCAGCAAAGCTGAAAGGCATTAAGACATTGATAGAACTTGGATTGCAAATATGAGTGTCTTTTATTGCCATCATCAGCCAAGCCACGGCAGAAGGCTAATCAAAACACAGAACAAAAAGGCATCTATGTCAATTTGCCAAGCATGTTTTGTTAAAGTGGAAGAAATGGTATAGCTTGTTCTTTAAATATGGCTGCCAGATTGAGTATTAAAGCAGTCACTCTAATGAGATGGGTAGTTTATGCTTGAAAAGAGTATTACATTGTATAGTCCTAACCCTGAGCCCAGCATAAGGAAACTACATAGTTATTCAATACTATGAGTGAGTGTGTGTGTGTGTGTGTGTGTGTGTGTGTGTGTCTAGCCATTGAAATTACATCCACCGTGTCTGGTGTACACACTCCTTGCTTATCTACTGCTGGAAAGGGCACGCCGTAGGTCTAAATAATGCATTGCATCTTTAGTTTATCTTGGCCATGCTGCAAAAGAAGTCTATTTCCCCACTGCCAGAGAAAATATGCTTGCAATGCTACTGAAGGTGTCAGTGTGTGTATGCCTCTGAGAGAGAGAGAGAGAGAGAGAGAGAGAGAGAGAGAGAGAGATACACAGAAATATAGTTATTGTATATTTGGATCTTTGTGACTGAGTTTTGTATTCTGGAGAGGTGTAAAAAACAAACTTGGAAAATGGCAAGAATAATCTTCAGTCATACACCTGCCTCTGACCCAGGGACAGGTCCGTGCGAGGGAATATTTTTATTTTTATTTGTATGCATTTGTCACATGAAGCTCAGTTGTGTAATGAAGTTGTGGTGGAGTAATCTAGGCTATAGCAACTCATTAAGGGTAGAAAATGTGCAGCATTCCAGGCTGTTTCACCAACAATTCTTCAGTAATGAAAGCAATATAAATAATTAAACTATCCTATCACACCATAGCAGAAATGTATAATCATGATAGTTTACCATTTAAATACTCTTAAAGGGTGCACTAAGTAATTTTTTTCCCACTCAAAGTTTTACATCTACCATAATGTTGTCACGGCAGAAAAAAAAATATTTTACCCAAGTTGTGAGCTGAATTGAATGTGACAACATAAAAAGACCGTGTACCGTGAAATAACGGTAAAAACAACATGTCTTTCTGTTGTGTTGTGTTGTGTTAGCTGGCTGCGCTTAAAAATAGTGCGTTCTTTTAATAAATCACTCCAAACGACATGTCAATTCAAGAGTTATCAGTTTCAATCAGTCTGAGTCTGACAAAACCTTCACTGAATGAACTCACTGCAATTGCAAGTCTTTATATTCAGTCAAAATATTTCCATTCTTTTTTTTTTTTTTTTTACTTTTTGTTATGTTATACTTTATGTTTTGTTTTATGATAACATGTAGGCCAAGTTAATGATACACATTTGCAACACAGGATTAAAATACATTAAATTAGTGAAATCATTTATTGCATGTATATATTTTCTTTTCCTTTTTTCTATTTTCATATAAACAATTCGCCACAGTTAGTCCAATCCGGCCCATGACCTAAAATGAGTTTGGTACCCCTTATTTCAATGCTTTCCTTTAGTGCATAAAAAAAATAAATAAAAACAATTTCCAAGACAAAGTGACCCAAAATGATCGGGAATGTCACAAATGTTGAATGGTATTAATTCTTTTTTCTGTATTTTAATCATTATTTATATAATCGTTATACAGTTCTACTCAGCAGTCATTGAGTCTGTCCTTTGCACTTCTATAACTGTCTGGTTTGGTTCAGCTATGAAATCGGATATCAGAAGACTACAAAGGACAGTTCAGACTGCTGAGAGGATTATTGGTTGCACCTGTCCTCCCTTCAAGAACTGTACACTTCCAGAGTGAGGAAAAATGCTGGAAAAATCACTCTGGACCCCACTCACCCTGCCCACTACCTTTTTGAACTGTTGCCTTCTGGCCGACGCTTCAGAGCTCTGAGCACCAGAACCAGCACAGGAACAGTTTTTTCCCCCCCAGCTATCCATCTCATGAACAGTTAAAACTGCCCCATTGAGCAATAATTCATGTGCAATACACAACTTAGTCTTTTTATATTATCCAACACATCCTACCTCTTCTACCTCTTATATATATATATATATATATATATATATATTGTCTATTGTGTATTCTATATATACTTTTTTCTTTTCAATATTTATTTATTATTTATTCAATTTGTAATTATTTTTAAAAGTCTTTTTGCTATTTTGTATTGTTGTGTACTGGAAGCTCCTGTCACCAAGACAAATTCCTTGTATGTGTAAACATACTTGGCAATAAAGCCCATTCTGATACTGATTCTGATTCTGATATAATTCTCTGATATACTGTAACTCAGATTCTATTCTTCATGCAACTTTTGCTTGTTATCAGAGTGAATTTAATGCTATACAGTCTCAAAGACCTTTTACATCTCCACATTGGTGTGACCTTCTGGATTCTCCAATGCTTTACCATTGACGCATGTTCCATACATGATGTCAGTTGCTACACTACATTGAAGACGTATTCTACCTTTGGTGTGCAAACATGATCTCACATCTTTGTGCTATAGAAGCTCTTCACACAATAGATTGCGACTCTCCATTCCGTTGAACCTGACTAATGAACGTCCTCATGCAGCCAAATACCAAATGCAGTGTTTTCTCCCTATTAATTGTACATGGTTGTAATGGTTGCCAGTGTTTTTTGCAGAGATATTCCCATTAATGGCACAGGGAACAATAACACCATTACTCCTCCAGGAAAAGAGCTTAGATGCACAGCCAAAGTCGGGCTTTTGTTGTGGGAAGAAAAGAGGGACTCTGAATGGTGGATAATGATCAGACCAAAGCCTGTCAGTTGTCTGTGTTCAGGCAGTTCTTTACTCTACTGTGGGTAACCTTGGTTCACTTTTCCTATGTGTTGCTGTTTTGAGACATTATCACATCAAAGGGGTCAGTCCGAAAACATAGTCTTCAGTGGTTGGCAACATGATTGTTGTGTGTCATTCAGAATCCTTTCTTGGTGAAATACAGTTATTATAAAGTATACATGACAACAGTACATCAAATAATAACAGATACATTTCCAGTACCATAGTGATATTGCCTGAAAATATGTGCAAAACTTTTAAAAGTTACATTCAGTAATCAAATCCTAAGCTATGGAGATCAGTCAACGTTAAATAAATCCTCAGTTTTTCATTTGCATTATCAATATAAAAGCTGATGTGCCTGAAGTAAAAAACCATCATGTGTACTGAAGCTGAACTTCTTAACAATTGAAAAAGCTGATTTAAAAATTAATAGACTGCTTTGTTCAAGGGCAGCATTAATTCCAGATGCAAGACATATTTTGACACATTGTTTTAAGAAGAAAGAAGAATAAAAAATAAAAATAAAAAAAAGAGAAAAACTTTTATTGGCAAAAATCTCTTTAGAAAATAATCAGTAATATCCTTTCCATCAATAAACATGAGTGCATGATGGAAACAATGCAGCTGATTTTGGCTGAGTCTGCTGTTGGCTTGATTCATAGATTTTGTTGAATACACAGTGGATTTGCGGAGTATATACACTGAATTGTTTGTTTTCTTTGTCAATGTCGCATATGTCTGCCTTGATAAAGACAAGGTTGAAGCTCTGAACCAATATTGCACAAATGTACACATTTTCTGCCAGTTATTTGGCCAGGGAGCAAATATAAGGAGAAAACAGAAGTATACATTTGGATCTCTGGAATCTCTCTTGTTCAATTGTTCATGTGCATAAACATTATTTTACATCATAAAGATGTTAAGTTAAAATGTATGTATATCTATATATATTATTCAGAGGCGAATTCTCAGGGCCAGTAAAGCCTTCACTGTTGCCCTAACATGCCAAATAAATAAATATTTTTCATCCTTTCATACTCAATCACCTTTTTGCCTATGTATTTTTAACCACTTTCCGCTCTTAATTAATCTACAAACAAATAGAGAAAAACTAAAAGTTTATCCAGTCAGAATTTATTCCTTGATGCTTACAAGCAAAGTGTGATAACTGTTTCACAAATCACATGCCCGAAGCAGCACGTGAGTTTGAGCTCCACCCCCTCAGGCCTTCAGAATCCCTCAACAGTGCAAATGAATGGGCAACTAAAGTCAGACTGTCAGATTCATCAGCCAATCAGATTGATTTATTTGTTCTTGGTGGGTGTGATCTTTAGGGTATGTCCCGTTTGAGGACTTCTAGCTGGCCTTGAGTGACGCAATCACGCTTTAAGTGATGTACATAATTTGAAAGCGAAGAGCGCGAGATCTTGCTGAGTCGGCTGTCATCACCATTGAGAAAGAGATCCTTATGGATTTAAAAACAGGAGATGTTTTGCATGACCATGTGATTGCTTAATTTATTAAACAGGAAAGGAGGACTGATTTTCACTTCAAGCAAATTGGTAAGTGCTTTTTTCATTGTTATAGCAACATCAGGAGTTTTCTAAGTGTAAATTAGGCTGCTTGAGCATTCAGTGTCGGATCAGGTTTTGAAAAGTAGTGCTGCATTCCATTCAACTCAGAAAGTCGAATTTTCCAACTTCCTACTAGGAAAAGTGCAATGGAATGCATCTGAAGTCAGAATTACAACTTGTAGGCTCATGCAGAAATTCTCAACCCGAGATGCAGGGGCATGATGTCACAAACATGTCGACACTCAGGGAGATATACAAAGTAAGTGATAAACATTCACTTTATTAAGTAATATCGATAAAAATGATATTAAAGCGTGTTTAACAAACGCCTGCAGAAACAGGTGAATAAAACATTATAATCTCTTTTGATAATCAAACACCTGAAGCACAAATGCTAGTGCTGCAGCATTGTTTATCAGTTGGGTTGCTAGGAGGCATCTCTAATGAGAGTTAAACCCCTGCTCAGCTAACGGGAGCATTGCAGTTTTGTTTCCTTAAACGTCATCTTCCAAATATCGGGGAATGGAATGCATTTACAGTCGGAGATATCAAGTAGGAATATCCCACATCCAACTTAAATGGAACACAGCATAACCATGTACCCTGACGAAGCAACATTTAAATCGTAAATATTATTTTATTTGTAGATTTTTCCAGGTATTATAGACCTCCTTGGTAGATTCATTCACAAAATTATGATTTTTGAATGTCTGTTCAGGAAACGTTCATTTCACAAAACAGTCATGCTGCAGTTAAAATTAGACTTGCTTGAGCAAGTGTTGTTTCAAGTTCTGGCTTTCGTGCATGGATGTGTTTTTAAAATGTCAATTGTTATTATTTAGCTGCAACATAATGTATGATGCCCAAAGGCGTAGGGTGTCTTATTCATTGTGAAACTGTGTTTTCTTAATGGCATGAATCACACTGAAGGCCTAGACTTTAAATGCACGGCCCGCCACATATATATATATGTATGTGTGTGTGTGTGTGTGTGTGTGTGTGTGTGTGTGTGTTTGTGTGTGTGTGTGAAGTAAAGTGTGTATTGTAGGTACTTTCATTTAATAGACCTACAGTTTGGCAAATACATTTTGAAAAGTACAAATATTCCATATAGTCACTCAATTAGGATGAGAACAAAAACTGTTTGCATGATAATTGGAATTAGAAGTTTTTTTATTTTTTTTATGGAGTATAGCCAGTGTTGGGTGTATACAATAACAAAGTAATTAGTTACTGTAATCTAATTACTTTTTTTTATAAAAAAGTAATGTAATACATTACATATTAAATTCTTGTAATCAGATTACAGTTACTGACTTTCAGTTAAAATAATAACTTTTAAGTACATTACTTGAGCTAATTTAACATGTATAATACATTTAAAATATAAATTCATATACAGTATATGTCTGTTTGCATTTTTGTGACAGCTGAAGGGTGTGCAACAATAAATGAGGAAATATAGACATTTTGAATTTGAGCGGAAAAGCAAAAACTGTTCTGGGAGTAACTTAAAAGTAAAATAATTAGTAATGCGATTACTTTTAGATAAATTAATCAGAATACATTTTTAGAGAAGTATTTAGTAATTTGTAGTGGATTACTTATTTTGAGTAACTTACCCAACACTGAGTATAGCATGTCACACTGCAGGGCACTGTTGTCAATGCTTGAAAGCATTTATTCTTTGAAAGCAATTTAAAACAATTTAAAATTAATTACAACTATGAAAACAAACACAAAAAAATCCTTTCGAAAACTATGATTCAACATACTTTCTTGCATCTAAAATTGGGCACAGTGTGTCATGTAATTTTTAGTCAGTGTAGCTGTAGGGCCATATCGCCTAGAAGCGGAAGTAAAAATCCCATTCATTTTCTCCATAGATAAATTCATTTTTAACGATAACATATAAACATTAAAGTCCAAGGTTAAATGCATGGTTACATGCAATGGTATGCTCCTGTTGAAGTTGAAGCCATCAGTCCGCATTATTTCAAATTCATTTTTTTTTTTTTAATCGTTCAATTCCTGGTGAAGAACTACACTACCATGATGCTGAAACAAACTGGGGCAAAAAAAGCTCTGCAGCGATCGTCCACTACACACTGTGAATTATGCAATGGAGTCGATCTGCCTAAACAATGAATGAAGTTAATTCCTTCATGAAAGACGTTAAGTACACAGTCTTGTACATCATCTTTAAGTCCGATTTTCAAATAATGTTTCTTTTCAAATCTTTGTAATGTTGTGATTAACCTCTGAGATGGTTGGTGTGGTTCACAGCTTAGAACTCTTTCATTAAGGTTTTATTATGAAATCCCTTTGGAGAAAATGAATGGGATAAATACTGTACTTCCAGAATCAAGACAGCTAAAACAGTGGGCGGGCACTGTTATGCTCTAAAGAGATTATTAGCCTGAAACAGAGTAAACCATTCATACTGCAGAGCCTGGAGGGATCCTCCGCCCTGCTGCATGAATGAGAGGGTCAGAGCCTAGATAAAAATCGTATATGGGGCCAACAATTTCTCTGTCATAAAGATGAAAATCGTTTGGTCTGCAGGCTGCTCGACAGAGCTTTACTAGAGCCATACTGAGAAATGTTCCCCTTTGCCACAGGCCCTGACCTGTATGCCCTGTTCCCAACTCCTCATCACAGCACCACATGTACCAAGCTGACATCTGCTCATCAAGTCCTAATTAGGGAGCCGCTAATCTCCTCTGGCTAAGAACACACTGAACAACAGGCGAGGGAGACGCAGAGCTCAACATTGTCTATTCTTTAAAATGGGTCAGACTGAAGAGGACAAATTATTTTGTTTTCTATAATGATATATTATGCCATCCATTTCCAAAAGTGGCATCCTAATATAAATTAAACCAGCCTGGTTACTGGTTATTTGGTCACCAATGCTCCATTTCCAGATGAAATATTAAATAGAATTGTGGTTTATAAAATATAACATAAATGTGCAACATCACTAAAACAACATTTATTTTTTCATAAGCAAACATACTAAGAAGGAATACATGGATTCATAAATCAGTGTCCAGTTACTAATGAACTGTTGCAGAGGAGAGGCATCTCCTCAGAAAATGAATCATTTAACAGGCCTTTGTTTTCAGACAACTGTCTATAATCGTGAAAACGGCTGTAAAAGTTTCTGTTAAAAACAAGCATGAGCGGTAGATGGGCAGTTTACTCACAGGCAAGACCAACTCCATAAAACAGGCTCTCAAAGAGACATCAATAGCTGTTAATATTTAATTTTGCCCATCCGATAATGTGTTTCACTGAAACAAATCATTACTGTATTGAATTCAAGATAAATGGTGTGCAGAAAATTCTGAGGTTTAAAGCATTTTCCACTGTTCTGCAAAGTATGCAATTTATATGCATGTGTTAGACATTTTGCGTTTTCAATGCAGGAACAAACTTCTCGTTTAGATGCACAACAATTTTGAAATAAAAAACACGCAGAACAGTATAACACAGTTTCATAAAGTATTTTTAAAGTTTTATTCACTTAAATTTTTCAGTGTTAAAGCAACAAGAAAACATTTAGAATGTCCTTTGGTGTGATTTTCTTTTTTTACACTTCAGTATATAGACTGTATGTAAACTGATATTCTTTGATGCCAGCACGTTGCCAGTATACTTTAGGAAAACTTTACAATCCAACTAAATAAAAAAATAAAAATAAAAAAAAATAAAAAATAAAAATAAAGCTTCGGACGAACGTAACCAAATATTTAAATCTGTTTTGCACCTTGATAGAACGCACTAAAATGTTGCCTTTAAACACATTTCAGCAATAATACAAAAAAGTATATGTTCTACATTATTTTTACTCTGTCAAGAAAATAACTTTGTATTAATACAAAAATTAAATACACTGATGACTGTCTAAGCACTTCATCTGTTTGGGTGAAACATACATTTTTGAACGTGGCCTCAGCACACATTTTAAACGTTATGTTTTTTTTTTGTTTTTTTTATAATATTTTTTGGGGTGTGGGAATTGGGGGTGTGGGGGTATACCACATGAGTGTGACTAACATCACACGGACTAAAAAAAAGAAAAAAAAAAGTTATAAATGAATTTAATTCAACCAACAAGGGTTACAGAATAACATTTACAAAAGCACAGAGTGGAAGAGAGACAGGGCTCTTGACACAAAGGACACTCTAATGTTTTTTTTTTCCTTGGTTGGGTTCGAGGTGGGGTGGGGTTTGGTGTTGTTGGGACAACCAATTTCAAGCTCAATTTGAAAGCAGGTCAGATGTGACTGTCTGAATATATTTCCTTATATCCACAATGCACTGACAGAAAAGAATGCTTATGTTTCTTGTCATGAGTCTTTCTCAGCATTATTACTGCTATCTTTATTTTTATGTTGTTTTAATTTTTTCGTAATTGTCAGTTCACACAATCTGGACAGTTTCCCCATTGCTCCTTTTTGAAATAGCTGAAAGCAGTCTAGCCAACATGATACCCAGAATGGCTCATGTGAGGGGCAGCAGCTGGCTTTACTTGTACATGCCGCTGGCAGAACGCAGCTCCCGTTGCAGTGGCGATACAGGGAGGAAAGGGATGAGTCTGTCCGCTCTGCTCCCTGTCACTTTCTTTAGGGGAGTGAGTATCTATTATGGCTAAGTTCACATCTCTACTTCCTCTCATTTGCTTCATGAAGCATATGCTCAGGTAAATTGTATAAATAAATTAATTTTTACTTTTAGACTTTAACATGTAATAAATTTTTATAAATACTATTTTTATTGACATATTTATTTATTGTATTTTGTCTGTCATCCTCTCAAATTTTGCTTTGATATTTGGGCACATTCCACATGGCCGGCCGAGTGTTGTGGGTCTGGTGCGCTGCTTATACAGAAGAAGCTGGATATTTGGAGATCCGCTTCTCAAAGGACTGTCATCCAGCAGATCTCTACAAGGAATACAGGACCCAAGGCAGACAGCAGCAATAGCAGCATCAACGCAGGGGGGCGGTGAAAGGCCTGGCCCGAGTCTGACCCGCCGCAACCACCCGGCTCGTTCTCACACCAGGGTTTCTCGCACAGCAGGCCGCTGTATGCCGGAGGACACTGACAACGGATGTTGTTCACGCATACGCCGCCGTTTTGGCAACGCAGAAGCTCGTTGTCACACACCCGGGCTGTGGCATTAAGAGGGAGAGGGTAAGCAGAACACACACACACACACACACACACCTAAACAAGTATGAACATTTCTATGATTACATAGCGCTCTATGAAGATATCATATATTCTTCTATTGCTGAAAATAGACAGAAATAGTCAATACAAAGAGCAGGCAAAGTATTGATTGAAATGAAGCACAAGTAGAAAACTTAATATCATTATTAATAGAAATTCATAAGTGAAAAATTTTGATTGAAAATTATTTGTATAGATAATTGAACTCTTTGCTTTGAAAGCTTTGAATAAACACATCATTTAAACTCTTTACTTGGCATCCCTGCTCCTTGGTCATCTTTTTATTTTCCCTTTCTATTAATAAAGTACTATTTATTTCAAAATGGTATAATAATACTAATACTAATAATAAATACATAAATAAATAAATAAATAAATGTTTCTGGGCTTTGAAAGTGTTTCTTACAACCCGGTCTCATGATAATTATTAATAATAGTATGAGATGGCAAAATCATAAGAAATTGAGTTTTACTCACATAGAGAGGGAGAAAAAAAAAAAAGAAATATATATATATATATATATATATATATATATATATATATATATATATATATATATATATATATTTTTTTTTTTTTTTTACCCCTTACACAAAACCTAAACTTAACCATGATTTTAAAGTAATATTCCGGGTTCAATACAAGTTAAGATCAATAGACAGCATTTTTTGGCATAATACTGACTAAAAATGATTTAAATTTGCCCCTCCTTTTCTTTTAAAAAAGCAAAAATCGAGGTAACAGAGAGGCACTTACAATGGAAGTGAATGGGGCCAATCCATAAACATTAAAACACTATTTTTTTCAAAAGTATAGCCACAAGACATAAACAGTATATGTGTTAACATGATTTTAGTGTGAGAAAAACTCTTACTAACCTTTTCTGTGTAAAGTTATAGCCAATTTTACAACTTCTTTGCCATGATGATGCAATGTCAACAAACCCTAAAACAACTGTAAAAATGACAATTTAAATAAATTCACAGCTTAAATAATACATGAATTTAAACAGAATAATTAATATAAGTGCTTTTATAAAATTATAAGCTTAACAGTTCTGTCTTTAAACCCTCCAAAAATTGGCCCCATTCACTTCCATTGTTAGTGCCTCACTGTAACCTGGATTTTAGATTTTTCTTTTTTTTTAAAGAAAAGAATGGACAAGTCAAAATATTTTTTTGTGGTAATCAGCATTATGCCACAAATGCTGTCGATTGAGCTTAACTTGCATTGGACCCGGAATATTCTTTTAATAGAAAAAACAAAAAACAAAACACTGCCGCTAGGAATGTGTTACAGGTTATTGACGTACATCAGTCATTTGTATTGCATGAATATGGAATGTTTAACCAAATTTGCTCACTGGTGTTTCCATTCTTAAAAAAAAAAAAAAAAGTTAGATAGAAGGCTATCTAAAACTGTATGATGTACTGAATCGAAATGAAATTCTGTTTGTTGATTGGTTGGCCTCTATGTTAATAAATGTTGTATACTTTCGTAAGGGCTGTCATACGGCATCTTACGATTTCACCATTTTGTACAAATTAATACAAGTAGTCATAAAACTATGTTGGTTTCTTTATAAAAAATTTTTTAAAAACAATAAAAAAAAAGAACAATTCTATCTCAAGCAACCTCAGTGCTTCCATTAACCCAAAACCATTAACACATTATGATTTTCTACAAAACCCTGACAATGACTTGTGTTTCGCCTCCAGTGATGGCGTAACTGGCCACTGTGCCCCTCAGGTGTATCAGCCTATCGGACCTCAGAACATTTAACTACAGGGACATCTCAGCCAGACCTGCTCCCTTTGGATGCAAGCTGTTGAGCAAGCTGAAGGCAAACAAATTCCAGTGCAAACTAACAGACCAAGAGAGACAAATAAAAACTGATGAACAAGCCATGCTCCTCTAGTCTTTGTCAAAGCAGGAAAAACATTGTATACCTGCTCAATAGAAAATAATTATTTAAGTAACAAACTCTGACCCCTATCAGCTGCTGTGCAACGGTTCATGGAGGCCTTGTACGTTACAACATCTGTTTAATGACCATTGCAGAGCTATTTTTAGATGGACTGAGCTGACAGGAAGAGCTGAATGACACAGAAAGGTGGTGTAACTCTCCCAGTCATAACAGGCTGATTAGGGAGCTGGCAGAACTACATGGTCTCCAGCCTCTCTCTCCATATCCTGTGTGGATACAGGCTTTATGGTTGAGTCAGGGAAAAATGAGCCCCTGCTTGTGTCCATAATTCCCCATGTTCATCACTGCTGAGTCTTTTTATGATGCAGATCAATCATTCCCTGGTGAAAACCCACACTCGTACCACAAAACAAGGCTCATTGTACGTTCAAGACGAACAAGCTATTTGACTATCAGTGATTAACATTCATGAATATAGAACATGATCACATTAGTATTTGTAGGTAATCACACATAGAATGTAGTTTCAGCACACATTCATTTCTATATGTTTGCATAGACACTACCAGGGTCGGTTTGGCCATTGGGAGAATCTGGACTTTTTCCAATGGGCCAGTAGGCCGCTAGAAGTCTAACGTGCAGTATGATTTAAAACGAAATGTAGCCAAATAAACAAATAAATCACCTTTAAAATATTATATTATTATTGTACAATATATTTAATTTTGAAAATAAAAAACAGCCCACATAATGCTTAATTCCTGAATGTTTAAAGATGTTGGTCCGAGGAAAGAGAAAGGGGCCTTTCACACCAAACACGTACTTGCGCTAAAAAAGGTAAACACAGTGCCACGAACAGAGGAGAACGCAGATGTCTTGAGACGTGTTTTTAACAATTTAAGTTATTTTTAGACACAGTGACTAAAACACGCAGTTCTCATGCATGCGATGCTGAAAAACAGAGAGACACAGCACAACGGTCAATGATGTCCATCTAGTGCATGTTTACGTAGAAAAGCAATTGAAAAACAGCACGCACAGACACAAAAAAGCATTCGTGTGAACGGCCCCAAATATTGGTGCAGAGCAAAATGCCCATCAAAGGAGTTAAACATTTGCAGCTAGATGTGGAGAAATGTAATATGTCATCACAAAAAGTGATCTCTTACAATGACTATGGACAACTTAAAGGAATGACAGCCATGGCATTAGATGTGTATGGTCATATCATGTATTGGCTTTAAAACTGTATTCTGCCATATGGCCCTGATGGCAGCAGTGATGCCATATAATGGGAGTTACTTCAAAACATTCAACACAGATTTTTCTGTCTTTACTGCAATTATTGTAGTTTATCTCCTGCATAAAATGTGTTAAAAAATATTTTGAATGGTTTACAATCATAATGTTTTGGTTTAAACATGTTTTCATTATTGCTATTAGGCTATTTACCATCCAGCGCTTGCATAAAGATATACACCCGAGAGTAAATTAGGGTAGGAGTCGTCCATTACATCAATCAGTAGTCATAGGCACATGGACGAATCTGTTCTATTTATGCACAGTGTAGCCTATGAAACCTATATACAGTATAATGTAAATCAATAATGCTAATAATAAAATAGATATTACATATCTATGATGAAGCCAGTGTCCAATGGACCGCAAAAATCACACTATGCACTATACTGTTTAGAGTCAGAATATTTAATTTATAGAATTAACCCATTTCATTTTCATCTCTAAGAACTTGTCAAAATTGTTGTCAAAATTGTTTTACGAATATTTGGCCTCATTCATGAAACAGGCTAAATGCAGTAGAGTGTAAATCGTTCCTAAAATCATTCTTACATGAACTGTTGCAAGTAATAATTTCAGAATAATGGTTTTACGTACGTATCATATCCAAATGTAAAGAAATGAACAAGTGCTTAAACAATTACCTACAAAAAACAGTGATATCATGTTCAAAGATTTCAAATGTATCAAACACGATTTAGTCGTTGGAGGGGATTCATGTGATTTACTTTTTTTCTACTGCTCTCTCTCTTCCCATATTAAAAATCTTTAACATGTTATCTGGTGGTGAGCAGGTTAAAGTAATCAAATAATTCAATTAGACTGGCATGTTTTACTCCCAGGGCTAAGATGTAATCATAAAATAGAAGACGTTATTAATTAGACCATTAAATGACTTTCTACGAGCACATTTTTACCCTGTCTATCCTGCCCTTTAAGGAATAATAAAGAATTAATGAATCAAAAGATGAAAAATTTCTATATTGTTTAGAAAAGGGCTTCACTGATTTAATGCTTCTGGCTCTAAGTTTTTCATGCTCCTAAATCTCCCTGTTGCCAAGATGTTACTTTATAGGTTAGAAGTTTCCTATTAGAAGTTAACTGATTCTTTTTAAACTCGAGTTGAGGACATATTGACTGTTTGGAATTGAAACATCAGTGTTGCCTGTTACCAAACTGTCCATGAAAAGGAGATTGTACAGAGAGAAAGAGGTAAGAGGGACAGTAATGAGTGAATTGTGTCTCTGGAAGGAATTTTAGAACAACTCCTCTTTTGAGGGAAAGTGAGTGAATAGATCGATTACCTTTTCCACAACTGTGGCCTTTGTCAAGAGTGTTCTTGTGCCTCATCTGAAGAAGGATTTTAAGAAGCACAATTCTGGAGGTAATGCATCTCTCAAGAGTTTAGGTCTTTTTGGTTCATCCTGATTGTTCAGCTCTTTCTGTCTCCTCAGTTTGATGTCCCTCTGATGACCACAAAAATGTGCTCAGGCGTGAAAAGCCCTGTCAGTGATTTATGGCTTTTATGGGTGCTAACAAACACCTTTACCTTCCAATAGAGGGGGCATGGAAACAATTTACTCTCCTTACTCTGCTGTTGGTTGAAAACACTGCTCAATTCCAACAAACAGTTTAACCTCTATAGCCTACATAGAGTCTATACTCAGGAATACATTTTCATCTAATAAATATGAGCACTTATTTTAAGAGAGCAACAGAAGGTCCTTTCAAAGCTATTGGAGGTTCCATAAAACAAAGAAGGTTTAAAGCGAGTGCACTCATTTCGCCTCACGAGCAAGAGAAACGTGTATGGATCGCTTCCAATCCTGCATGTTTACAATTTGCCCGCATGTAAATAAACCCTAATAAGAGAATAAATTGAGCAATTTATTGGGTTTGCTTTTGATAAGAGGGATAATATTTTTCGAGAACAGCAGTGATTGCATTGTTGAAGTGGGAAGAAAAGACTTATTTAACTAAAGATTTGAGCTTTAATTGCACACTAAAATCTGCATTCATATAG
Source organism: Myxocyprinus asiaticus (assembly GCF_019703515.2). Lineage (NCBI taxonomy): Eukaryota > Metazoa > Chordata > Actinopteri > Cypriniformes > Catostomidae > Myxocyprinus > Myxocyprinus asiaticus. Next base: position 9,556,766 of record NC_059384.1, read on the forward strand.
ATGAATTCTGGAAAAAGAGCCAAAGATTTTGTGCTTTTGCACAGACGTCTTGACTTTTGGGATTTATGCAATCATGAGACAAATGCGAGCTTATATTCCTTGTCTAGAACATATAACAAAATACTGTTGAGTTGATCACAACATCAAATTAAAATGGTTATGGTGCTTTGCCATCATGCATACCATTGGCTAAAACACGTTAATGCTTGCATCTTCTGAACGCTGGTGGGAGATGGATGTTTATAAGAAATATTGGTGTGAGTTATTAACATCTTCTTTCTTAATTTCACTTTAAATGCATCTCCCAGAACAGACCGTAAAGGGATTATTTGCCACATGTCACCATTTGCACCAAACCTTGTGGATTGCTTTTATCTAGTGACGTGTGAGGGTGTCAGTTTCTTCTCACACTAACATGGGTGGCATAAATCAGCCTCATGCTGTTGTATTCAAAGTAGCAGTGGACTCAATATACACATATTTACAGAATCTCACATTATTACATGCAGCTTCCTATTCATTCTGACTCAACGTCCATTTGCGTCATCTGAAACTTTGGCAAATGTTGACTTTTGATTCAGGAAGCTCATACCAGAGAATACAAATCAATGCTTGATATGCGGATCATCATTTCAACCGCAATGCTTGGAGCCAAGAGAGAAGCACCAGCCATCACAGTGTGGCCAAAACATCAAACAGCCAGAAAACACAGCGTAGCATTAGCACAGGTGTCAAACGTTCTGCTAACTCCAAATATTAGCTCAGCTGTGTGCTCTGTGCACATTCTCGCAGGTCCTGGGTTAGAATCAACACAATTACACATGCATGGAATCATGCCAAGATTTGTTTACATGGTTTAGCTCTAAAAAAAAATATTAAAAAACTACAATAATATTAATAATATTATTAATAACAATCAAAATAAAAATATAATGATAATACCCTCCAAAAATTAGAGATGCAGTTAAACCGCTAACAAGGCAGTATAACAGGTGTGACTAAGCCTCTGATGGAAGTCAGTCCCAAGTTATTTTCCAAGGGCTTTAGGCAAACCAAGCTGCTCATTTCTGGGTAGGCTGAAAAGAAGCAGCAAACAGAGAGGAGGAAGAGAGGGAGAGAGATAGAAAGAGAGAAAGCAAGGGACCAAAGCTGCAGATTGGTGGACGTTCTACTTACATTTGCAGCCATTGTCCCACAAATATCCTGGCAGACATTCGTGGCACTTAGCCCCTGTCGCTCCCTCCTTACATTTACAATATCCTGTGCCATTACAGCGATCAGAGTCTGAGCCAAAGGGATTACAATTACAGTCTGTAGAAACAAGACAAACACATACACACAGTGGAGAGACGGGGTCTGCGGTCTTCAACCTCTCAGATCAGCTCATGAATAATATCCCTCTGTTTTCTACACAAACAGTGTTTTCGGCTCAAAATGGGCCTCCACTGCCACCTTCATGCAAATTACTAGACTACAGAGGACAGATTTAAAACCACGGTTTTACTGAATATTTACCTCACGTCTACCATTTCAAAGGATGGGAAGCCTTAGCTGGGGAAGGTGAGTAAGAGTGGACATGGAGACAGTGGCATTTACTTAAGCATGGAAATCATAAGCTTGAGAATGTTTAACTTCTTGGAAGTCCTATAATGCAAAAATGCAGGGTTATGCAAACCTTTAAATGAATGGTTGCACTGAATAATCATGTTCTTATAAAAATAATAAATATATCTTTTTTTATATATATATACAGTATATATAAAAATTAGTGGCATGAAGGGAACACACAAATGAGCAAAAGCAAGACAAAAACATGGTGAAGTGTTCCTAATTTTCCAGTCCATTTGCAATCCGAAAGTGCATTAAAGTTGAATACTGATCATTTTCAACTGAGAAATATCTCATCTCATATAAATCAACATGGAATGGAGACTGCAACACATTTTATTTATCGTAATGTGAAATATTTCCAAATGAAAGGATTTTTAACAAGAAATAAATGGGTCATTATCAAAATATGGTGACAAACATGTACCTTGCCTTTTCATGAAAAATCATGAAAAAGATTTTGAATAGTCAAGAAACCCAATTTAAAAAGAATAATTCTATAACCCAACCTTTTATTAAATAATATGAAATGGTTTGTTTTACATGTTTATTTTTTATTTTTAAGAAAATATATTTAAATTATTCAACTGCATGAAAAAACCCTTGTCCACTTCATCTGTTGTGACATTTACAGTTATTTATGTGTTTATTTTTTACTCATTTTGTTTTCTCAGGTCAAGCATTAGGGCAAGGCCTAACAACTATACAAAAAAGCAAAACGAAATAAGTAATTTATAATTTAAATAATTCAAAAAGAATGTTTGTCCCTTGACTTAATGTCACTGGTGTTGTTAATGTAAAAAAGTAATGTTTTGAAATAACAAATACTGGTGGAAAAGAACTTTAAAGGTCAAAGTTCAGAGGAAGAAGAGGCTGTTCAAATGTGCATGCAGAGATTTTCCCACCATGTTGACCAAGTTAATTGTTTTCAAAAGTTAATTTAAATATGTCATTGGTGTTGTTACATTATTTAATGTTTGTGTGAAAGATTTGTATATATATATATATATATAAAAAAAATGATTTAATAGTAGGATTTATTGATTTTAGTCTGATTAGTGGTGTATGTTCCCTATCTGTCACTCACTCGACGTTGTGTCGATGTAGTGACACTAGTGGTCACTCTTGGGAGCCCGAAACACCTCTGGTCTTTGATAAAAGTGGTATTTGCATACCACTCCCCCGGACATACAGGTATAAAAGGAGCTGGTATGATTGGTTGCTGGACTCGCTGCGCCGCTCACAGCCACGCCTCGCCCCAGTTCTTTTCTTCCCGGAAGTGCACGAGGAGCTGACAAGTTCATGGGAGGCACCTTTTACTGCCCGGTCCCGATCTTTCAGCTCCCCCACCCTCACTACCCTCAGTGGTGGGGTGGCCAAGGGCTATTCGGCAATCCCCCCGGTGGATAAGGCGCTCGCGGTGCACCTATGCCTGCAGAGCGCCGCCACCTGGCGCGGGCGGCCAAAGCTCCCATCCAAGGCCTGTAGGTTTACATCATCCCTGACGGCCAAAGCCTATGGTGCCGCTGGACAAGTTGCCTCTGCCCTGCATGCCATGGCTCTCCTGCAAGTCCACCAAGTCAAGGCACTAAAGGAACTGCACGAGGGTAGTTCTGCCCGGGGATTGATGCAGGAGCTGCGCTCGGCGACCAACCTCGCTCTCCGGGCGACGAAGGTCACAGCGTGGTCTCTCGGGCGGGCGATGTCCACCTTGGTGGTCCAGGAGCGCCACCTTTGGCTCAACCTGGTCGAAATGGGAGAGGCCGACAATACAGGTTCCTTGCTGCCCCCATTTCCCAGGTTGGCCTGTTTGGCGACACCGTCGAGGACTTTGCCCAGCAGTTCTCAGCTGTGAAGCAGCAGACGGAGGCTATCCAGCACATCCTGCCCCGGCGCGGCTCAAGACCCTGCACCCAGTCTGCTTGTCACCAAGGGCGTCCCCCTGCCCGGCCCTGGCGTGGAGCCCACCGCAGGAAGCAGACGTCACCCGTCTCAGGGTCGGCCACCAAGAACCTGCGAAAGGCTTTGAAGCGCCCCTGAGACGGGCGACCCAGGGACGACAAAACCCACTGCTCTGGAGCTGGTAAGCAGACCACTCCATCCCCCGGTGGAGGGCCGTGAGGAGACTCTTTTGTTACCTTTGCATTTAATTGCGCTGCATGCCCAAGTGGCTGCAGTACCCAAGAGTTCAGCAAGAGCAGTTTCCTTGTTCCCTAGGTCACATACCCGGTGTACACGGCTGTCATCATGACCACCGTCCACCATTCCATTTTTTGCAGGTTCGGCGCTCCAATGGCAGTCTCCCCGCCCCTGCGTGCCCAGCTGTGGCACAAATCCGTCCCCGATGTGACAGTCTCCACGGGTCACGAGGACAGGCCTCTTCCTCCCCCGTCCCAGGCTGTTCCGGGGGTGGTCACAAGGAGCCAGGTAAGTGCTTCGATGTCCCTGAACTCAGCACGGCCACGACACGGCGTGGCACCTCAGGCTCCTCCCCGCCACGAGGCCCCACCCGCCGGTATGTCCGACGAGGTTGTCCCCTTGGTCCCCCTCGCCCGCAACTTGGACGCGTGGCTAGCGCTTTCCAACCCGTCGAGATGGCTGGTCCGGACCATCCAACTCGGCTACGCGATTCAATTCGCCAGGTGTCTGCCCAGGTTCAGCGGCATCAACTTCACCTCGGTGAAGGGCGAAAATGCCGCTACCTTGCGCGCTGAGATCGCAACCCTCCTATGGAAGGATGTGATAGAGCCTGTCCCACTGGTAGAGATGAAGAGGGGGTTTTACAGGCCCTACTTCATTGTACCAAAGAAAGGCGGTGGGTTGCGGCCAATCTTGGACCTGCGAGTACTGAACCTGGCTTTACACAGACTCCCGTTCAAGATGCTGAAGCAAAAGCGCATTCTAGTGAGCATCCGACATCAAAATTGGTTCGCGGCGGTAGACCTGAAGGATGCGTACTTCCACGACTTGATTCTACCTCAACACAGACCCTTCCTGCAGTTTGCATTCGAGGTTCGGGCGTATCAGTACAAGGTCCTCCCTTTCAGCCTGTCCTTGTCCCCTCGCATCTTCACGAAGGTTGGAGAGGCAGCCCTTGCCCCGCTAAGGGAAGTGGGCATTTGCATCCTCAACTATCTTGACGATTGGCTAATCCTAGCTCACTCTCGGGATGTGTTGTGTGCACACAGGGACCTGGTGCTCTCACACCTCAGCCGGCTATGGGCTTTGGGTCAACTGGGAAAAGAGCAAGCTCCTCCCGGTTCAGAGCATCTCTTTTCTCGGCTTGGAGTCTCAATGACAGCGTGCCTCATGAACGAGCGCACACAGTCGGTGCTGACCTGTTTAAAGGCTCCTGGGGTATATGGCATCCTCAGCGGTGGCCACTCCGCTTGGGTTGATGCATATGAGACCGCTTCAGCACTGGCTTCAGACTCGGGTCCCAAGATGGGCATGGCGCCGTGGGACACATCGAGTGGCCATCACGCCGATCTGTCACCGCCTCTTCAGCCCTTGGACCGACCTCACGTTTCTATGGGCAGGCGTTCCCCAAGAGCAGGTCTCCAGGTGTGTCATGGTTATGACAGATGCCTCCAAAACGGGCTGGGGCTCTGTATGCAATGGGCACGCAGCCGCCGGCTCATGGATGGGCCAGCGGCTATGTTGGCACATCAACTGCCTCGAGTTGCTGGCAATTGCTCGCCCTGCAGAGGTTTTCGGCCGTTGATCCAAGGTAAGCATGTGTTAGTTCGGACAGACAACATGGCAACGGTAGCATCTGTCAACCATCAAGGTGGTCTGCGCTCCCGTTGTATGTCACAACTCGCCCGCCGTCTCCTCCTCTGGAGTCAGCAGCACCTCAAGTCGCTGCGAGCCACTCACATCCCGGGTGAACACTGCAGCGGACGTGCTGTCATGGCAAGTTTCCCTCAGGGGAGAGTGGAGGCTCCACCCTCAGGTGGTCCAGCTGATTTGGAGTTGATTCAGGCAGGCACAGGTAGACCTTTTCGCCTCCCAAGAATCCTCCCACTGCCCGCTCTGGTATGCCCTCACCGAGGCACCTCTCGGTATAGATGCGCTGGCACACAGCTGGCCCCCTGGACTTCGCAAATATGCATTTCCCCCAGTAAGCCTACTTGTACAGACCTTGTGCAAGGTCAGGGAGGATGAGGAGAAGGTCGTCCTGGTAGCACCCTACTGGCCCACCCAGACATGGTTCCCGGACCTCACGCTCCTCGCGACGCATCTATTTGGATCGCACGCAGAGCTATAGAGTCTCTGAGCAGCTCTTTTTCTGCTTTGGTGGACAGCAGAAAGGAAGCGCTGTCTCCAAGCAGAGGATCACCCACTGGCTCATTGACGAAATAAGAATGGCATATCACGCCCAGGACGTGCCGCCCCCGGCAGGGCTACGAGCCCATTCTACCAGGGGTGTAGCGGCCTCCTGGGACTTGACAAGTGGCGCCTCTCTAACAGACATTTGCAGAGCAGCAGGCTGGGCAACACCCAACACCTTTGCGAGGTTCTACAATCTCTGGGTGGAACCGGTTTCATCCCGTGTAGTAGCACACACAAGCAGGTAAATCCGGGACAGCTGGCCGGGTGTATTACTGGCGCATAGCGCCTTTCACCTCCCCTGAGCTGAAGACGTGCACTGTTGACTCCCAGTAGTGTTCACAAACTGTGTGCCCTAGGTGATTTCCTCTGAGCCCTGTGGCAGCTGAGTTCGCAGAGAAACTCGCTGCCAGCTCAGTACATGTGCTAACTAAGCCCTGTACTGGTGTAGGTGCTCCGCATGTGGTGGTTCCCCATAGGTAACCCCATGCGATGTATATCTTCCGCTGATTCGTTTCCCTGTTGGTAAACTGCATCTTCCTTGGGCAGTCACCATGTTTGTAGAAACTCCTCCCCCGTATGATAGGACCTACCATGGGACTTCTCCACATGACATACTTCCGACAAAGTTCGGCAAGACCATGTGACGTATTTCCACTCAAACTACCCCCTCCCCCCCCCCCTTCTGGGAGGGGTGTGGTCTCCACGATGTCTTCCCCTTGGGAGGGACGTAGACCTGGTGGCCCCAGTCAGTTAATTCCTTTTTTTGTGGGAGAAAAAAAAAAAAAAAGAGGATAAGAGGCCACGACTGGGCTAGCCTGTCTCTATATTTTGGGCAGTCGAATTGTCCCCAAAGGGCCGTTCGACACTCATAACAGCATTGGGGGAGGTTACGTGTCGGCCTGGTGCGCTGGCTACAAGGCACAAAGTGGTCTACCCGTCACACACTGCCAGTTCACGTAACACAGTTCAGCCAGTTGCGGCATTTCGTATAGGGACCCCTAGTGTCACTACATCGACACAACGTCGAGTGAGTGACAGATAGGGAACGTCCTGGTTACTTGCATAACCTCCATCATTCCCTGATGGAGGGAACGAGACTTTGTGTCCCTCCTGCCACAATGCTGAACTACCCGCTGAAATGGCCGGGACCTTGTCTCGGCTCCTCAGCACAAAACCTGAATGAGTGGTTGCATATCAGCTCCTTTTATACCCGTATGTCTGGGGGAGTGGTATGCAAATACCACTCGCCAATTTTCATTGGCCTTTTATCAAAGACCAGAGGTGTTTCGGGCTCCCAAGTGTGACCCCTAGTATCACTACATCGACACAATGTCTCGTTCCCTCCATCAGGGAACGGAGGTTATGCAAGTAACCAGGACGTTTTGTGATGCTCTTGATACTGTTTTAGAAAATGCATCTTTTAAGAGAATTTGTCACTGGTGTTATTGTCACTGGTGTTACAAGCCTTGCTTCATTCGTTAAACAAAATGAAATAATAAAATAAAGAACAATCAAGTTGTCCTTCATGAATAAAAATGTCAAGATGTTAAAAAAATAGCTTTTATCGGCGAAAAACTAAATTCAAAATTTCAACATTTTGTACGTTGGAAAGTCATATTTTTTTGAGAATGACCCAAACCAGGGCAGTAGATGTAATGCATTATGAATTGATTGAATTCTGAAACACAACCAACATGTTCTTCTGAGAAGGCTTTTTGACCAGGACGTCTTTTTGGAAGAACATGGAGGCTGAATTAAGCTCAAGTTCACCATCAAGAGCATTGTGACACATTCCAATTATAACACTTCTTTTTCAAACCTAGCATTATTTGTTATCATTTCTAAATCCGTATATATAAGGTTATAGCAATTAAGCCACTTGGCTTTTGGTTAACAATAACCAGACTATCGTAGAAGATGTCAGCCAAATTAGAAACTGTTGCAGAGTCAGAGCAATTATTTAATTTTAAAGGTGCACTCAGTATTTTTGTTCCTCATTAAAATGTTGTACTCCTAAATGCATTTATTGCAATTTTGAAACATATGTATATAATCCTGAAGCCTCACATGAGATGAAGATATGAGTAACCTTATAAAAGCTGTTTTATTCTACATGAAAAGGGTCCCCTCATGGGGGCTGCCATGTTAGGACCACGTGATTAGCCGAATACTACTCCCTTAATCTCAGTAACTGCCCTGTTATTGGATACTTTCACTCGTGGATTAAATTATTCATGGCTGACTGTGAATTGTGATTTTTCACAATGGCAGTTTTAACTAAAAACTATTACTATTGAAACGATGCTGCATCCATGCCCCTAAATGTCAGTGTAAGTCTAAAATGCATGAACAAAAACCTACTGAGTGCACCTTTGAACAATTATGAAGACAAATTTTTTTTCCTTTGGAATAACATGCATTAATGAATTTTGCACAATTTGTATTATAAAAAAAATGAGGTTAATTTTGATTTTATGTTGACATTAATTGTTAGATGTCAGTGACTCTCCAGTTCATGGATTGCCGTAAACCAGTGTTTAACCTAACTTGATTTTTGCCAGCTAACCCAGATCCTAACAAAACTGGATCTCTGGGATGTCTACAGAGAAAAGACAAAAGATTTCTTCAGATTTAAAAAAAAAGAATGAATTCTTTGTTCTTTCTCCAAAGAACTTGGACGTGTAGCATGAAACTCTTGTGGAATGGCATTTCTGATTTAAATTTTTCATTATGCTGTTCTTATACCAAATTGTTTTAATGAGAATCACTAATCATTCATTTTGGAATGCTCCTTCTGCTCTTCAAAATAAACGCAAGCACTATTTTCATACAGCCACAGCTGCTGAGAAGAACTCTCTTTACATGTAAATTCAGCCTTTAGGCTTTGCTTAAGAGCTGGTGCTTTTAAAAATGTTTAATTTCAAAGCTAAATAAATTAATGCTTATTAATTATTAATGTTTTGCTAAAACACCAACATAAACCTCACCCATAATGCACTTTCCACATATTTTGACAGTTTGGTGGCACTTCTGTGACTACAGATATTGCTGGGTTGAGGTGGAGGTCAGAGTCTGTGACCTGTAACACCTAAAGATGTGTGTGGAAGTCACAAAGCCATGACCTGCTTCAAGACGTCTCTCTTGCTCTGTTCCTTGTCTTTTGCTTTCTCTTTCCCAGAGTATAAAGCATGCGGCACCTTTTTCCGTAGGGGCTAGTCCTCATAGACACCTCACTATAGAAGTGTATTGGCAGACATCACCTCTGCCTCACTGTGTCTGACTTCTTGTCTGTCTTTTTGATTTTCTCTCTGTATTTCCTTTCTTATTCTTTCTTTCTTTCTTATTCTTTTTCTTTCTTTCCTTCTTTCTTTCTGTCTAGTTACTAATTTTCTGAATTCTGTCTTTGCTATTGCCTTTAGCATTGTAAAGCTGTAGCTTTTTTAAAATCAAACATAAAAATAAAAAAACTAATAAAAAAAAAAAAAACTAATTAAGATGGTGAATCTACAGTGTCTTCTGTCATAATCTGCCATGGATCACATGCTATTTGCCCCAAAACTGGAGAGATGTAGATTGATGTGATATTGCTAATGCACAAAAGTATGCGTGATAAGACTTGAGTGACGACAGAGGAATAGACAAACACACAGAAGGGAGTGAAGGGATGGAGGGTGATGGAGCAATAGAAGGGAAGGCCAGATGGCTGATTTGGGGAGTGTGTGATGTGTGATAAGCCATGTTTGTTGATGAGAGTGCTGGAGGACTGACCTATGCAAACATTCTCATCATCCAGCTCTGCTGAGGCATTGCGGTAGTATCCAAGCTTGCACAGCTGGCAGTGCTGCCCTCTAGTGTTGTGCTTACAGCTCACGCAAATGACGGTGTTTAGCACCTCGATGTAACTGCAGCGATTGGAGTGACTGAAGCATTCGCAGTCTTGCAAAAAGGGGAGAGAGATGGGCTGTGTTTAGGGTAAGTGTGTGCAAGTTTCGGCGGCACTGCAGAAGTGGGGCACCATGGCATGCAAGGTTTGGATGGTCTGAAACAGCAGAAGGTTGGGAGGCACTGCCATGGATGCAGCCAGCAGTGTTGGATGTATGATCACCTTAAGATGAATGGAGAAGCGTTGTTGTTATTAGAGAGTTTGCCTCGAGCACACCACAGTGATGGAGAGAAAAAAAAAAAGAACAGAAATGTTACATGGAAATGACAGGGTACAAATAAAACACGGGCAGATGTCATTTTCAACCTCGGCAGAGTGCGAGTGCACATGAGGTTTGAAATTTACATCCACATGTATTTATATTGTATTGCTCATGGAGAGTTGTCTCAAACAAATTATGGAAAGGTGCACTGAAGGAGCTGGAACTTTGAAACAAGAGAATAAAACAATGGCTTATATTTTCTATATCCCCCAAAATAACAAAACCTCAGTTCGAAAATGGGTACACAAACTGCATTCTCTCCATAAAATAACTGCAATAAAATGAAAGACAAAGCATTTTTTTCCCCAGTATTGATTCTGTTAGCTCCAAAATGAAAAATAGCACAACCAAACAGAAACAACTTCGTATCTATTTCCCAATAGTCTTCAAAGAAACCAAACAACGTTTATCCAGGACCAGCAAGAGTATGTCCTAGTTTCAAAGTGATGTTCAACCTCAATGCTCAGACACTGCTCTTGGCATAACACACTGATGCGCTCACCCAGACTCACAGAGTCTTGGTCAAGCAACTGCCCAGAGCCCCCAACCAAATGGGTCTGGCAAATCTTCTCCAGCTATGTCCCCCACATGTCATGGACAGGTAGCGGTGCTCATAAAGCCTCCATGTCTTTCCCTCCAGAGTTGATGCTCGGGCTTTCGTGAGAAATAGAGGGATTGTCATTATCAAGATCTGGATTGAGGTCAGGCCTTCTCAGCAGCCTTTTCCCCTGTCCTCTGAGTGGAGGAGTGAGACAGACATATCTCCTGTAAAGTGATCTCTAAAGCTGCCTGGATATGCCAATCATCCTGTCTGGAAAATTTGGAGGGCTTGCTGCAACAATAAAAGAGACAGGGCTTCTTGCTTGTCAGCCACTGTGGAATTATATCAGATTCAATGTTCTCAATCAAACCTGGATCACCAAGATTGACTGTATACAATGCGTTAATCCAACATAGGGAACATGATGCTTCCCCTCTGAATCATCAAGTTGAGTCTCCACGATTTTAAAGACTTGTGTCCCTAAAGCATTTGGCACATCAGTAAATGGGACAGAGTTTACATACCAATTCAGGAAGGAGGTAATCATAAAACAATAAAGAGCAAAATACACAATGCAAGTGGAGAGGGAGGATTAGATTCTTGGAATGGGACAGGTCAAGGATAGGTGTTCTGAAAGTACTGGAAATACAGGGCTTATTCTGGATTCATTTAGGGAAGAGTGGTGTTGAGGGGTTGTAATTTGAATGACATACACTGACACAGTATTAAGAGTATATGAATCATACTCCTCCTACCTCTCTTACTGTTTGCAACTTGTACAGAAGGAATGGTTGACAAAGCAACTTGAGGAGCTACTGGACAAAATAAAACACAAAAAACAAACAAAATATATCAAATAAAAACATGACTATTTATTCCAAAATAAATTTTAAATGATGGTGATATGAAAATGTTTGACCGATATTAACAAATAATTATAGGTATACCGATATTTTGCCACTTACCATTTGTCATCAGATAACCGCTATACTAAGGAATTATGCTTTAAAAATTTACAAAGTAGAAAAGCTTTTGTTCTGTTCTAACAATAAATAATTTCCATTGAACATGGATTGGACTTCTTGAACACAGGACAACACTTTAAAGAGAGAAAGATAAATATATGATAAAAAGATAAAAAACTGAACTAAATGTGATAACATGATGATCAATATGAATTTTGTTTATTTTGTACTTTTGCTGACTGAAGCCCTGACTGAAGCGCTGAATGCAGACTATATTTTAAAACACAGACTTTTAAGGTTTTTAGATGGTTTCCCTCATCATGTAGCCTATAGGTATGTGCAGCTTTCACAACTTTCACGTCAGTTTATGGCATTTTTTCATCATTATTGTGAGATTGAGAAAGAATAAACATTTTATATTATGTGTTCTTAGGAGTGCCAACCCTTCTACATATTGTGGCTATTATTATTTCTGGATTTTGCATTTGAATTCACAGAGTTTTCACAAAGTGTGTTACTAATTAATTATAAATAAAATGGTCTTCGGTGACTGACAAGAATTCTGTTTTAATCCTGTTTCTGTGTCAGTTCATTTTTTTTTTTTTAAAGCTGTGTTTTTTAATAGTAATTGACATACAAAACACAAATTTGCACAGTGTACATTCCATTCCCTGCAACTGTTATTATTTGAAAGTTTCTGATGGCACAGGAAAATGAAAAGCTTGCATTGCTGGCAGAAACTGATCAGCTGGCATTAGTTCAGTTAAGCTTCCCAGGCTTCTTGTGTGAGAGCTCGTCAAGCATATATATCCCTAATTCCTGCTGCCAGTCAAACACAACAGCAGAATGACAGGTCTCAGAACAATCCCAGAAAAATCTCAGAAAAAGTTATCAGCTCACCATGCAGTCACAAAACAATTCGAAGGGCAATGTCCTTCACCAACCTCCAACCCTCAATACCCACCCTAACACCCATGAACTCTGCCAACCAACCCTGTATACTTGCAGCCCTCTTTATTCATGCCTTTTCTCATCTATGTAATGGGTTAACTTGATATTGCCTTGAATCAGTCTACCTAAAACAGCCATGAAAACTTCCCAGTTCTCCCAAGCAAGGCTGAGGCTAGAGGTCTTCACGGGTCCACCCTAACCCAAGGACCCGAGACCCGACCCGAGACCCGACCCAGGACCCGTACGGTTTCGGATCCACGTTTTATATGGTCAGCCGGGTCCGGGTCGGGTCCCATTCTATTGCTGCGGGTCCTGGGTCTGTTTAACATTATGTGTAATACCTGAGTCGATCCAAGAAGACCCGGCCATGATCAGACAGCGCTGATGATGATGGTGCTGTGTGTGTGAGTTGTGACTTGCAACATTGTAAAATTAGGATGAGAAAGTGTGGGCGGGTAATAAGGTGAAAAACAGAGTGGAGCCACAATGACCTGAGTGACATCAGAGGCAGAGCGGAGTTAAGGCACACAATAACAAACTAGCAATGCTAACGGTAGCAGCCGTGGCTATGAACGAGCAATCGTTGTTATAGTTCAAAAGGGCAAACAGTCGAAGTTATCTTAATGCGAGATACAAAAAAAACTGCAAAGCTGATTCTATACAAGTCCCGTTTATCATCTGTCACTGTGACAGCAAGTGGACTTTTGAAGCTGAAATAATGAGTGGATTAGCTATGCTGTTTCAATCAGCAAGAGAGGAATCACAGGAAACCTGGATGTATTTTACCAACTTTCTTGGCAAGGAGGACAGATTATATGCATCACGGCCAGGCACAGGGGAGAAGGCTACTAACGTTACATTAGGTAAGACACAAAGTTTTGTTTTCACAACTTGTAAATTAAGTTGTTAATAGCAATCAGCTGTGAAATCGATCGATCGGGTCTGTGTCTCCCGGCCGGTTCCGGCTCTCAGCTTTCAAATAATAGATGGGTCCTGTTCGGGTCCGGGTCCATCATTTCTCGGTTCTGCATGGGTAAGGGTCCAAGCTTTCAAATAATAGACGAGTCGGGTCCAGGTAGTACATGGAATGGTGGTGGCATAGTGGGCTAAAGCACATAATTGGTAATCAGAAGGTTGCTTGTTTAATCCCCACAGCCACCACCATTGTGTCCTTGATCAAGGCACTTAACTCCAGGTTGCTCCAGGGGGATTGTCCCTGTAATAAGTGCACTGTAAGTTGCTTTAAATAAAAGCGACTGCCAAATGCATAAATGTACATTTCCAGGTCGGTTTGGGCATACATTTTTGGACTCGTGAAGACATCTAGCTGAGACAAGATTAAGAGGGCCAGAGAGAGTGCCAAGCCTAATAAAAATAGAGGGTATACTTATGTAAGTAATTTGCATGTGTATGTGCCTTTATGGCTGTTCAGCTTGCAAGATGGATTGTTTCTTCAGTATTGTTTTTAGGAAGGACAATTACTCAAGGATCTTGCTGCTTTCAGAACCTTGTCGGAACCTTGTAAGTCAATTAGAAAAAAGCAGAAAGGAGTTTGTCTATCTGGAATGTATCAGACTCTGATAACACAGCAATGTTTAAAAAATGACTATGGATGCCATCCAAATTCTGTTAGATCTGCTTCACTCTTATAGCAGCCTGAAAATATTTTTGTGAGTCAGATCAAAGGAAATTGTATCCAAGTTGAAAATTTACCCTACCTTGATTTCGGTTAGCGACACCTAGGGATGAAATGTTCTGCCGAACTGCATGCAAGCAGGAGAAATCAGGAGTTAATTGAATGCACTGGCTGTCGGATGTCAGATGCACTAGGACAGGTCCAGATTGGACTCATAGACACATAAACAGCTACACACATCTCCAGATAGGTCATTCATAAAGTTGAGCTGATAGACTCAATGAGAACAAGCAACCAATCACAGATCTTCTCCAGAGATTGTATGTAATTGAGCTGTGTTTTGTGGCGTACTCTATATAACATGGAAATGACGACTGACAGAGATGAAAGGAAATCATGTCAGTCTATTGGAAGTAACGTGACACTGGACTGTGCAGTACAACCTGTACACACATGTAATATTGGTTGCAATATTGATTTTTAAGTCAATGATTAAAGTATGTTTCTGGATGTGGAAATAGCAAATAATCATGTCAGAAACTGAGAATTTAAGTGATGAATTGATGGGACTACCCTCAAAATTACATACAATTAATTATTTCCTTAGAGGTGGAAATATTATGGCTGGAAATGGAGCAGTCTCATGTCAATCTCAGAGGCAGCACTATAGCGAGAGGACAAAACCAAATGTTTCTTCTGTCCAAAACATATATGGTTGTGTCCCTTGTGTGCTGCTTCATGGTTGACCTCAAGTGTGTGGGAACATGAAACGAGGACAGGGTGCAGGAATTCCAGTGAGGACACGTCTATACATTTGATAACAATTATTATTATTTTTTACAAGGTGGTTGGGGGACTCAGAATGCATGCACACGCAAGATACTGACAAAAGGAAACCCATCTTAAGAACCCATTATGAAATGGCCTTTATGTCCAATCACATTGGGAGAAATAACTCTTTTTCCATGTGATTTCCAGAATTCCATAAACTTTACTATGAGTTTTCAGTTCAAGCTCCGATAATATTTTGTGACAGAAATTAAAGATGACAAAGAAATATGCATAAAACAATTATTTTTGTAAGATTAATCAGATAATGTTAGCTGTGGATGTGTCAACATTATTAATTGTAAAGTGTTTCTCTTTCTATAGATTAGTTACTTCCTTTTACCTAATCAGTTGAAGAATATTAAGTTGTTGTTTTTTTTGTCAGTAAATCTTGTTAAAAACCAACAAAAGATTAATATTTTTATTAATTATTTTAAATAGTGATTGCACTTTAGATTTAGTTTGTAAATTAATAAAGTCTTCAAAACAAATACAAATATTGTAAAAGTGCCAAAGCATGCATTAAGTGCACAATCTGGATCCATCTGTTCATCAAACTAATCTAATAATCAGAGAAACACTGTTTCATTTTCACAACCCTTTTTATGGAAATTTTCTTTTTTTTTTTTTGTCTAGTGAGACACAGAAAGTGGGCATTCAGCAATAGGCAACCAGTGATCTGCCCGAAAAGATCTACCCTTAGAATGCTGGGCAAATCCAGCTGTCCTCTCTTGTTATATTACATGACACAAACATAAGCAAAAGCCAGCATCGTGCTACCCACAGGAGCACAATGAGAGCTTTATTACTGATATAAAATGTGTTCCATATAAACAAGTGATTAGGCTTGATGCTCACCGCATCTGCTCTTCATTAATGTGTGTGTTAGTGAACATTCAGATAAAAATTAGATAAATGAGAAGTGACAGATTTTAATCAGTGCCATCCCAGTAATGAAATGCAATCCGGTACAGCCAAAATCCCATCTTAAAATATTAATTTTGCTCTAATGCCTGCATTAGGGCAATTCTGGCAGGCTTAATAAACTTGAAATAGAATTGGGAAAAGTCAATAAAGAATTCAATTACCCTCAAGCAACTCTGAGAAAACTGCAGTGTTTTCTTTTTCAGGCATGGGTATGACATCTCCATCCTCAAGGACACTTTTACAGTCTCAGTCACTCTCTCTCTCTCTCTCTCTCTCTCTCTCTCTCTCTCTCTCTCTCTCTCTCTCTCTCTCTCTAGTTTTTGTGAAATGGAGAGTACAATATTTTTAATTGTTATAGTCATGGTCAGAGGACAGTTTTTATAGATTCATCTCTGTTTTGTGTCAAAGAAACATCTCAGAAAAGCTATTCGGGACCCTGGCGATATTGTGAGTGTCTACTCTTTGTGTCTTTCTGTATGGATGAGTAATAAATTCACCATGACTGAATGAATGAATGTTCATGGTACGGTAGCATGTTGGAGGGTGGTTTGACACCTGCATAAGAAACAATGGAGTGAGCACATGCAGAAATTGTGCGGCACAGGGCATGCTATACAGCCAAACACAAAACACACTTCAGGAGAGGAGTGGGAGGTGTCCACTTGGTCTGACGTTCATTTCTGATTAAATGCATGACTTTTAGCAATATTTAACACCTTGTGTGACTACTAATTTATTTTCAAAAGAGTTTAACATGTAAATCAGACTCAATTAACCAATAATTTAAATGTTGATTACTGAATATTTGATTTGTGGTGTGAATTGCATAGGCCTATGATATAAGTTACACTGCCTATGAACTATCCAAACAGGAAAGGTGTATATTTGTCCTGGGCCCAGGAAAAGTGATGCATGTGGAAAAATATATTCAGGGCTCTACATGCATTTTGTCTTGTTCAATATCTCTGTGGCTCCAGTTTTCCTATTCACCCTCCCAGCTCCAGTAACTCCATCTGTCTGCTGGCTCCCAGGGCCTCTGGCATGACCAGATAATAATAGATAGACCTGCATTTCTAATATTAAAATGATATTTTCCTCTTCTGGAGAGGTCCTGAACTTCAATATGCCAGTGGGCCATTTAAATACACCGATCAGCCACAACATTAAAACCACCTGCCTAATATCGTGTAGGTCCCCCTCGTGCCACCAGAACAGCTCTGACCCATCGAGGCATGGACTCCACAAGACCTCTGAAGGTGTCCTGTGGTATCTGGCACCAAGACGTTAGCAGCAGGTCCTTTAAGTCCTGTAAATTGCGAGGTGGGGCCTCCATGGATCGGACTTGTTGGTCCAGCACATCCCATAGATGCTCAATCGGACTGAGATCTGGGGACTTTGGAGGCGAAGTCAACACCAAGAACTCTTTGTCATGTTCCTCAAACCATTCCTGAACATTTTTTGCAGTGTGGCAGGGTGCATTATCCTGCTGAAAGAGGCAACTGCTATCAAGTAATACCATTGCCATTGGGTACATGGTCTTCAACAATCTTTAGGTAGGTGGTATGTGTCAAAGTAACATCCACATGAATGCCAGGACCCAAGGTTCCCAGCAGAACATTGCCCAGAGCATCACACTGCCTCCGCTGGCCTGCCTTCTTCCCATGGTGCATCCTGCTGCCATATGTTCCCCAGGTAAACGACGCACACACACACACACAGCCGTCCACATGATCTAAAAAAAAAAACGTGATTCACCAGACCACCTTCTTCCATTGCTCCATGGCCCAGTTCTGATGCTTACGTGCCCATCGTAGACGCTTTCGGTGGTGGACAGGGGTCAACATGGGCACTCTGACTGGTCTGCGGCTACGCAGCCCCATACGCAGCAAGCTGCGATGCACTGTGTGTTCTGACACCTTTCTATCATGGCCAGCATTATGTTTTTCAGCAATTTGTGCTACAGTAGCTCTTCTGTGGGATCAGACCAGACGGGCTAGCCTTCGCTCCCCACATGCATCAATGAGCCTTGGGCACCCACAACTGTCGCTGGTTCACCGGTTGTCCTTCCTTGGACCACTTTTGGTAGGTACTAACCACTGCATACCAGGAACACCCCAGGAGACCTGCTGTTTTGGAGATGCTGTACCCAGTCATCTAGCCATCACAATTTGGTCCTTGTCAAAGTCGCTCAGATCCTTGCGCTTGCCCATTTTTCCTGCTTCCAATACATGAAATTCAAGAACTGACTATTCACTTGCTACCTAATATATACACCCCTTGACAAGTGCCATTGCAACGAGCTAATACATGTTATTCACTTCACCTGTCAGTGGTTTTAATGTTGTAGCTGATCAGTGTATAATACATATTAAGATTTTTTTTTTTTATTCTGTGTATATGTGAAGCATCCGCCTCTGAAGTCAGGTTCAACATTTGAATTAGTCCTCTCACAACACTTAATATGGCCCAAAGCAATATTGCCATTTTCCAGAAACAGCTTAACTAACCCTGTTATAATTAACTTCCAAGCTAATCACATGTGGTTGCAATTTATATCAGGTGGTGTCAATAAGAAATGGAAGTTAAACCAGAAGTGGACTTGAGGGGAAGTGAGAAGCAAAGCTGTGCATCTCGTACTTCCTGTTGATTTAGAGCTATGAGTTTGTTTACTTACTAACTGGACCAACGCTATTTGGCAAACCTGGAAGAGAGATGAGAAAAGAGATTTTATCATAAAAAAATCAGACTTCTGAAATACAAATTAGCAACACTGAAATAATGATGTTTTGCATATTTTACAATTATAACAATGTCTTCTTGAATAATAATAAAAAGGCATTAAGCAATTAAAAACAGAAATAAATCTTGACTACCATTTCAATCATTTGATGCCAGCAGAGATCTTCTTTAAGACAACATAAATAAAAAAAAAACACACACTGAAATAAATACATCTAAAAGAAGGACCATTTTATTTATTAGCATCCCTAATAAATAAAAAATAAACAGAAAACAGGTAGGTATAATTATCTGTGCCATGTTGCTACATCAAACAGATGAGTCAGTCGATGTGCTTGCCCATTTGGAAAGCAACGAATGCAGGATTTCCTCTGAACGCTGGAGAGCTCTTGCAGACAATGCTCTGGTGGCAGGAAGGGAGCTGAACTCATGCCCCTGCCATGTGCCATCGATCCAGAGTGTGCCATCTAATCTCTCTCCCTGATCTCTGCTTCACATGGACAGTTAAGAGCCAAATTTATGTCTTTGGAAGGAGGGCTGAGAAATGGCTAGGAAAATAAAGGCTGGAGGCACCTCCAATGAACATGTGTGAAGATTGAGTGAGGAAGAGAGAAGAGTGCATAGCAGACAAACTCCATAAGGAAGTATAAAATCTACTATCACGTCCTGGTATTCATGACCTATTGTGCCAACACCAAAGAGTGTCCTGCATGGACGAAAACAAGTTCTGAAAGTTTCAAAACTTTTTAAATCTTTCAGAATGCACTGAAGGCTTTGTGCAAGCTTAACTCACCTGTATACACAAAAGAAAATTATAGCACATGGGACTTTTTGGGCAGAAAGGAATACATTGGGCTCTATTTTCACGATCACGCTAGGGGCAGTGCTATGTGCAACGATTGTACGCTACGTCTTATTACATTTTCCTGAGAATGCTAATTCAAAGCATAATTTCCATGCCAGCTCAAAGCGCAAGTGGGTGTAGGTGGGAGTGTTTGTGTTATCTATGTGTGTGCAAACTGTGGGTCTATTGTATGTTAATAAAGTGGCACAAAGCACAATTTGCTATTTTACTGAGAAATAGGTTAGTCTGCTTAGACGTTTCATAAGCACATCTAGTCATGGCGCAATGTCTAAACTCAGTTCCTGCATTTGCAGCTTGGGGATTCCACCAGCAGATGGTATCAAAGTACTAACAATCACTTTTAATACTAATTATGATTTGTGTGTCAGTAGATCAATATGTTTATTATTATTATTAATACTACTACTTCTACTAAAACTACTACTACTACTACTACTAATAATAATAATAATAAAATAATATTGTGACAAGGAGGAGGGCAGGGCTAATCATCCGAGGAGAGGGATAAGTGCAACGAGATGCGGCAGTTTGGGAGAGAGAGAGCTACATGTAGCTGCCCTGTATGCATTTATGTTTGTGTGTTTTTGTGTTTGAGTTTATTAAAACATTACTTTGATGCTTCGTCCGGTTCCCGCCTCCTCCTTTCCATTGAACCCTGTTACAAATTTTTATTTAAATGTTTATTTTTTTATAGTGCCTTTCCAAAGCTCAGGACACTGTCCAGAAATTAAGCATAAAACATAAAACAGAGAAACATATAACAAATATACATTTCAAAACAATGAACTGTGGGAGAGAAGCAAAGAATAGTTCAAGCAGGTGAGACACAGGTGAGCAGGACACAAGTCAACAGTCCCAGAGAGGCTGACAGAGAACATATACAACACACATCGCGGTCCTGAGCAGCACAGACAACAATACAGTCACAGAGTATGCAATCTATTGCATACAGCTCATTTACACTACCAAATAATTATGAATGAGCTGTCTTCATTTATATCAATGTTGCTTGACAGGAAATGGAAAGTATAATAGACAGTGCAATAACCAGAGAAGAACTACAGAATTAAACTGCACTTGAGCCAGCCCTTTAGCGCTTTGCGTGTGTGATTTCGCTAACCCACTTAGTGCACACTTGCACACAAATATAAAAGCTTTATGGCCATGCCCACTGACTTCGCAAGTATGACGTATCATATAGTGCTGCACTTAAGGCATAGTGTTCTTAAAATAAAGCCCATTATCTCTATTTAGCCAAAATGTTAGTAGCTTTTAAAACTTTAGTTGCCAGGGTTAGGATTAGGGGTATGAGCAATAGTAAAAATTAGGCTCACTTTAACAAGACCACTAATTAAATATCCAACATTTAAAAGCATTCCGTCTTCTCTGATCATTACCTGAAAGTCTGTTGCAATGAGAAAATACTGTTACAGGCCTAGTGGCCGAAAATGCAGAAACATATACAAGCATCTATATACATGCACTAAACAGCATCTACAGTGTAATACAGCACTGCCCCACTTAGCATATTTACTTTAAATACAGGCAGGCTTTTAGTCTTTGTTTGTATTCACCCTCACAATTCATGTAAGTGCAATATAACCTCATTTTTAATCTATTTATTTATTAATCTCTCCTTTCTACTAGCTGGACAGTCGTCCGCCTTGAGACGGACGCAAAATATCATGTGTCACTTCATTAGATTAACTTTCAATCACAGTGGTTTCCAGCCCCCTTTACCTGCTGGAACTCTCCATTATGTCGGAAAGAAGGAATCGAATTGTGAAGCCTGATGCAGAAACGCATTAGGCTGCTTATGTTTATTGCACACTCTATTGATTTTTACCATCTGAACTTCTAGACTCTGGGGTCACTTGAGTCTCCGAGATCAACCGAGTGGGGTGTGTGTGCAAGCAAACACTTGTCCATCCATCTGTCCAACCTGGTTGATATTATTCTCTTTAGTTTTGCCCCTTTTTGGAGCTTGATAGTAACTAAGCTTTCATAATATGGACAAGAACAGCATGAACACAAAATGTATTTTGTGTTTTACACAAAAAAGAAAGTCAAATGGGTTTGGAACAACATAAGGGTGTGTATGATGCCAGAATTGTAAATTTTTGATTGAACTAACCCTTTAAAATGCCTGAAGAAGATCATTAGACTGAAACATTGCTGTTAGAATAAATATTTTAGAAAGTGAGCAGTATGCAACACTTATTCTATTCTCACTATCCATATTCTAAACCAGGGGTTGGCAACCTTTTTGACATGGAGTGCCATTTTTTATTTTCCTATGGCTGTACCGAAGCACCGAAGCCCCCCATGTATGTGATTGTATCTGAAATTTGAGTCCACTTGTGAAAATGTTTCTATTTTGCATTTTTCTAATTTAGTAGTTTATTTTTCGTTACAGTCTGTTGGGTATACTGCAGTCTCATCACATTTTAACTTTTTGTTTAGCCTCCCATTCAGCTCATGAAACCACGCTGTGTGATCATGAGGAAGGATTACATCAAGATGTAGATTGGAATGCAGGTGCGGAATTTATACAAATAAAATTGTCTACCCCTCTCTCACCGTTGCTGGCGTGCCAGTGATTACCCCTCCGCGTGCCATAGGTTGCCAACCCCTGTTCTACACAAATACTTCCCTTGACTTTGTGTAAAAACACCTTTCCATAAATGACCCTTTTCCCACAATCAAGCAATTATTTTGTCAAAATACTTTGAAGGTAAATCTGTTGCAACACTCAAGAGCTTGTAGATTTTAATTTGAGAACTTGTACAGTAAATATTTTTACTTGTAAGATGAAATTTACATTTAAAACCCAGATGTGAAAACTTGTAAAATAAAAATCTGAAGTTGAACGCTGCAATCTGCACTCATAGACAATAATCCAAAACCTGTGTTTTGAATTCAAAGATGCAGATGAATAGTCACAAATGTGTAAAATTATGTTAATATAAATACAACGACAGACACAAACATGTATTTCATATTTTCTTTATTTCATAAGTGAGTTTCTTACCATAATTACAGTTACATTGCAATTCATCTCAGCAAGTACTGTATGACTTCTTTAGATTTAACATTTGCTTGCTAATTTGCAACATTGAAATTGGAAATATAAGGGAAACGGCAAATTGAAATAATAATAATGAAATAATAAAGACATGGTTTTTAATCTTCTATAGATAATTAGCAAGCATGATTAATATAGTTATCCATTGATGTGAAAATCTGTTTTACAAGTTGTTCTGTGTTTTACACTTACAAATTTTGCTGCACTATGACAATTTAAGGATTTGCCAGCTATCATGACTCTGGTGTTATCAGTAATTCACTGTTTATCTGTTGGAACAGTTCTCTGGTGATAATTGAGATTTTCTTACTTCACTCTTATACCTATTGATACCTAACCTATATTTTATATTTTATAGTTTTCATGGAAATATGGAACTTGTGGCATATGACAGCTGCCTGGATTGTAGTATCCCATGTAGTTTTACTAAATGCAAACATCCTGCAGAATCATTCCTTCAGAGAATTCTCTCATTGCCATCCTTAGACAGTACATGTGCGGTCAGTCGGCGCCAAAGTCTGCATTGATCAACGTGATCAAATTGTCTCATTTGATTTGTTACATGATAAATTCACTCTTAATCATTTAATTGTCAAGTTATTTCACTCATCCTGCCACTGCATCAGCCAGCCATTGCTGGACTTGTTTTGCTATAAAAAACGGCACTGGCGCTGCGTGACGTCATCACATTCTAAGATGATCCGTTTTGATTGGTCTGGCCTCAGTTGTTCCAACTCTTATGATCGGTCACAGCTTCATTGGCCCCACCCAGCACTGGTAGTCTGTTCTCTCACATCTTGACTTACAAGTACACAAGTGAGTTTTGCTACAGGTTTTTCACAAAAGTTGTTGGAAGGCGGGAAGATTTGAAGTTGCAATGGCAGATTTGAGAGGTTGTAACTGCCGATTTGTTGTTGTACTGCGAAATTGAATTAAAGTGCAAAAGTAAATATGTAATACAAGTTTGTGTCTGTCATTGCATTTATATGAACATCATTTTACACATTTGTGACTATTCATCTGCATCTTTGAATGTTTTGGATTATTGTCTGTGAGTGCAGACTGCAGCATTCAACTTATTTTACTTTTAAGTTTTCACATCGGGGCTTTGAGTGTAAATTTCAACTTACAAGTACAAATATTTACTGTACAAGTTCTCAAATTCAAATCTACAAGCTCTTGAGTTTTGCAACAGATTTACCTTCATGAAAGAATCTGCACAGAATGATAAAGAATAGAAAGTCTTCTGGGAAAATAAAATCCACCCACACACACCTAAACACATGTTATACTGACAGTTAATTTTTCAGGCTGCCTCCCAGAGGTTGACAGGACATAATTAACCCAACCTGGGCAAGATACCAGATCTGTCCTGCCCTACGTACCACACTCACTTGCCTGCCAATGCATCAAGCTTGAGGGATTCCCACTGGATGGCATAAACATTGTGACGGCTTTCCTTTTTCCCATTTGAAAGCCAATCTGTTCCTAAACTACCCATTTCCTTGGCCAATGAAAAACACCTTTGCCAAAAACCTCTATGATGCTCTCTTTCACGATGTTTTGCCTTTGTCTTTGGAAACTGAAGTAGCTGAATTGCTGGTGGCCTCATTATTGTTGTTCTGATAGAACAACATCCTGACCTTCACCAAGTCTCATCTGTTTGCTTTTTCAGTCCACCTGGCCATTCTGTGGACAAAATTTCAACCCTAGGCAAATTTGGTAATTACTTTCCCTGGCCACTTACTTCTCCTGGCCATCCATCATCCATTTTCCACCCAGATGTGTGCTGTGACAAGCACAAGCAACCGTGTGGCTTAAAAAAGAAGAAATGTGACAATCTGCAGCATGGACCAAGCCAAAGTGATTCAGTGGAACCTCTCACCCAACCTCTTCTACAGTAAGTTCCATCTCAATGACTTACAGAGGCGATGTACAAGAAGATGGCAAGTACAAAAATTGCCTATGGTGAGTCACAGTCACAGTTAAGATTCTGGTAATGCAACGCATGGTGGAATATCCTGTGATGGAAGAAACAAATATCTGAAAGAGAGATTACCATTGCAGCAGCGACGGAGATGTGGAAAAGGCAAAGTAAACAAACCAGGTCTCATGGGGGAATAAGTAGAACATCACACAAAACAAAGAAAGAGGGAAAGAGAAAGCATATAATTTTCAGAACTGACACTATGAGAGTCAGTATGTACATGGAAATGGTGGGGTGTGTGAAGGATATGCAGTCCAGGGTGGAGATGTTAAAATGAATAATTAGATAACACAAACGGTACAAATAACTCTCCTCTTCAGGGAGAAGACAAGATGGCCACCTGGCCTTTCAGATAGCACTAATTAGAGCATCCGTATCACACTGAAACAAGGATTGAGGACACGCTTAATTACACTTCATGTTATAAAACAAGAAAGGTAAACATCTTCTGCGAGTTCAGGGCGGAGCAGTTTCGAAAACTGGAATTGTCATTCTCCCTTACAATATCTCCCTCTCTCTTTACGTGTGTGAGAATGGCAGGTGGAGGGAGGGTGGGGTTGGGAAGGGTACAGCTGTTATAGTTTCAGTACAGGAACAAGCCGTTTGATTCAAGGATGCCAAACATTGCCAGGGAAACACATTGGCATCTGGCAGCCCTATACTTATGTATACTAATTAAAAAACAAAACCAGCCATCAGTCGTACACTACGGCACCACTGATAATAATTTACTCTCATAGCGACTGTCATCTCCAGATGTGTTGGGCTATCTTAGCCAGCTAGGCTGAACGGAAGTAAATGAGGCATTATGAATCCCCTCCATAGGTGGATCTCACTGAAGTGTGAATTTCATGGCTCCTGTGCTGTTTGCTGAGTGTCCTAATAATTAAATGTTAAAAAGCTGTAAAATCAATAAGTCGTATAAAAGCGCATATCATGTTTGTCTTTTAATCCCCATGGACTGAAGCCGAGGTCAATGATGAGCGATAAAAACCTTTATGTCTGGACACGTTTCTCTTTAAGTGCTTTGATCGCAAGTAATTTAGCAGGGCAGACCAGTTTGATTTGAAGTTTCATTTGCACAATTTAATCCTGCCAGGACAAGAGGAATTAGTCAGTTTTCTGTTAAGAACTGCTGTCTTAAACCACAAAGCATTACCCAGTGTGTTCAGCCAAGAGAGTGGTTAGAAAACAATTAGCATTGCTCGCTAATCCCTACATCAGATTTTTAAACATTAGTGAGTGCTTGTTGAGCTTATGTTTTCAGACTCCGTACGCCACACACTACCCTACAGTTGCTGCCTTTAGAAAACAGTGGCAATGTGTAGATCAGACCTTGTTTTGACTAAGTGTCAAGAAACCCTACATCATCCTGACAACCCATAAAACACACAAACATTAGTCAAGTTTAGAAGGTGTTTTAGATTCAGATCAGCATGAGAACATTGTGTATGAGTTCTGTTGCTGCCTTTTCCAGGAGAGAGAAAATGGGGGCGACCTCATCACTTCCCCTCTCCGGGATAGCAGAAATAGTCTGTCATGGCTAATTCACGAACTGATCGCTCTGCGACTCGCCGTTCCGATGTGAAGCAAGAACCCAGCCACTTCCCAGAAGGCTGAGTACGCTGTGACGACGAGTGATATCCACTTCTCTTTCTCACCCACTCGGGCTAACAGGAATCACACAGACACAGAACAGAAAAGGTGACACTATATCACCCAGAAAAACTCATCCACCTTGTACCTCACTTGACAAATTTCTGTATACCATAAAACACCAAACTTTTAATTTAATGTTTTTTTACCATCAGTGTTTGGTAAACTACAAGCCACTAATAAAAAGTTAAACTTCAGTGAACCACTTTTAAAAAGTACTTAGCTACATTACAAGCTACTAACAAAAAGTAGCTAACTACATTAAGGCTAATTAACACAGGGACACATTTTTATGAATCATTGTTTTGAACTGATTCATCTACATAAACAATCTTAACCGAATTAGTATTGTCCCTTGTTTCAGTTAATTGCACCCCAACATGGTCTAACTTGTCTCCATTGCCCTAACACATGGTGGCTCTGTCAAGCATAAGAGCAAAGTATTGTAAAATCATCTCCAATTGATTTTAAAATGACAAACTGCCTTTTTTATGCCAGAAATGTTATTGTTTTTAATCCAATTATTTTTAATCCAAAGGGAACAATCTTAGATCCTGTCATCTGCAGCATTATTACATTATGGATTTCTTACTCTCATCACACAGGACTATAACAATGGGCTTTAAGGTGAGGTTGAGTTTTTATAGAGGGCTCAGAGTCTTTTTTTAAAAAAAATTTTTTTTTTTTTAATAATGCACTGTCAAGCTCAGTCCTTCAAAACACTTCACCAGCTCCTAGAGAGTCATGAGGTACAACAGCTGCCAGGAGGCATATGTCGCTCCACTCGCGCACACACACACACACACACACGCACGCACACACACACACACACACACACACACACACACACACACACACACACAAACCTTCAAACCTGCTCAAGACTGGAAAAGTTACACACACCTAATTTCTGTGCATGTCATGTGTTATGTAGAATTACATCCAACCTTTATGTGCTGGAAACATATGGTGAATGTTTAGTAGTGTTAGGCTTACTTTTGGGCAAACATTCTGTGTGTTGGATTGAAAGGTCTGTCTCCTGCCATTTGAATTAAACTGCAGTGGTGTAGTCCCCAGGCTGTAATTACAGACAGCACTTGCTTTCTAAAGGCTAACTGTCCTTCTGTTCTTGTTCTAATATTTGACATATGTGACCGCTGCTTTCTGTAAAAAAAAAAAACAAAAAAAAAACAAAAAAAAAAAACAAAACCCCAAAAAGAGATGGTATTCTCTGAGGTACCTTGCAGTACAATATAAATACTGGGGATGTGCCTGAAACCAAATACCTTTTTCGGAAAGGCATGAATAATGACTTCAAAACGGATAACGAATTCTACAGAATAACAGAAAAAATATCCGTTAGACTGATTATCCAACAAAAAGCACAGGGATAGAGCAATATTTTAAATAACCATATCTAGAATGAAAATGCAATGGTGAGTCTATGAAACCAATGTGACTAAAGTTTATGAATAAAAATGTCCATGGTGGCTGCATTAAAGTCTCTAAATCATTGTGCACGGCTCAGAAAAACAAAATACAATATATGATTTTTAGGCACTTTTTATTTGGTGATTTTTTATTAATTTTCTAAAGAGCACATGATTAGCCTAATTTCACAATCCTTTAGGGCTTCCCTGATTATCAAAATAACTTAAAAATAGTGACATAGTCATATGTGATTATTAAACCTCAAAAAACTGTGATTAAATGAAATTAATAGCCTACATGGTCTATGTGCGCTTCAGAGTAAACAATGCACTGTTCTGCATGTGTAAAAATAATAAATAATAATAGTAGTAGTAATAATAATAATAATAATAATAATAATAATAATAATAATAATAATAAAAGATGAAATAATTGATTTATACAAGGCATATTTACTTTATGGAAACAATAAATAGAATAGAGTTATATTTATATTTATATTTAACATTTAGTTGACACACTTCAGGTTTAAGCCCTGCCCGCATCTGGTTATATCCGAATACAGATACAGATAATTTTGCCATTGCAACAGATACAGATACATATAATGGCTTCACTGCACACACCTAATAAATGTAATATGGTAATATTACAATACCAGTGATATATCAAAGCACTATGGTATTAACATCTGACAACATTATTCAACCATGGACCCACCAAAAGTTTGTACTTGGTTCCTACATCTGTGCTGTAAAGAGTATTTAGTTTCTAATTCAACACAATTGAACACAACACAATCTTTCAGAATGTTGATTCTCCTCCCTCCCCCTCTCCTTCCCCTCATCCTGTTCCTGTTCCGTAATGGCCAATTTCTATTGGCTGGGCATTCACAGGGATGTTCGCAGGTGGTGTGCAGCATGCCGTGAATGTCAGCTGGTGAATCCGGTGGCCACCCCAAGACTGCCATTGCACCCCCTTCCATTGATTGAGGTCCCCTTAGAACGTTGGATAACAATTGTTGAAGTTGAGAAATCACTGTTTTCACCATTCGGTGTCCCAGTGAGAACCTGGTTTTAAAGTGGAAGTAGGGTAATGGCTTCTGGGAAGACAACATTGAGCGTATTGTGAAAGGTAGGACAGCAGGAGAGATGGTTTATGGTCAGAATAAAAGGACATATGTGCCTTGTTATCCGCACACATAGAGCCCATATTGTTCTTTCCAGTAAGTGGAAAGGGTGTGTATGTGTGTGTGTGTGTGTGTGTGTGTGTGCGTGTGTGTGTGTGTACTCACAAATATTTGCTGTGCCCTTGGGGATAGGGAGATATGATCCAGCACTCCAAGCTCTGGCCTGATAATTCCTCTTACAGCGTCCGCAGTCAGGCCCTGTGGTGTTGTGCTCACACTCGCAAATCAGTTTCTCTTTGTCAAAGATACAGCTGTTGGCGTGAAGGTTGCACTTGCACCTGTCATGGAAAAGGGAGGAAAAAAGAGGAAATAAAACATCTGCACTTGTGGGTTTTCAATCGCGGAGTTCAATTACATTCGAGGGAGAAAAAATTGGAACCAGTTCTTAGAGACCAGAGTGACCTTGTAAATCATTTGCATTTCAAGTAAATGTGCATCTGCATGTGGAGGTATTCTGAAAGCTTCCTGAATGTGATTTAAAAATACTGCACATGGTGTCAAAGATTCAGCAAAATCCACATCATTATTTTTCCCTGTTTTTATTATTTTTTTCTCTCTCTAAAGATAGGTTATTTATAATTGTCCCACTGGAGAAGAAATAATTAAATACAGGTCAAACTTTCAATGAAAGAAAAACAAGAGAAAGAAAAAAATATTTGAATAATCTAAAAAAATAAAATAAAAAAATACAAATGGCGAAGAGACAATGAATATGGAGTGTGTTGTAAGTGGAGTCTTCAGTAAGAAAAAGACACAGAACAACTCTAAGAGCATTGGATAAATTTACTGTAAGCCATATGGGTATAGCAGAAATTAGAACATTAAACACATGAAAATATGAATTATGCAGAAAGATTGACACTGTTGCACATTTATTTATTACAATACTTACCATGTCAACATAAGTGAATTAATTTTCTCTGAGATTGTGAAGTTTTTCTACTATGCTGTTTATACTGTATATTACTATTCTATAGCACACCAAGAAATGACAAAGCACTTGTGAATGTATTTATCCCTCAGGGATGGATATGTTTAAATGTTCTTTGCACTTAATATGGTTATACGTACATTGCCTATAGCCAGTGAGGACATGAAACACCATGCAAGCACATCCACACTTGACAGGGAGGTTTTTCTTTCCCCAGTTCATTTTCTAAACACACAAATAGATTTTCTATCAGAAAGGCAAAAGATGGATGTTTCTGTTGCACAGATGTTGTCCTGACATAAAGAAATTGTGATGGTGTTATGTGAAACAGTTCTGCAAGGCCAGAATAGAGTAGCTTAACTTACAGTACACTTGTGTTTATGTGTGTGTATATGTTTCTGTGCAACTGCAATTCTTGAGGCTTAATTTAGACAGTAAATTAAAAGGATCAACACTTGCTCACATCTAAACTTTAAATCAGGTTGCAAGTTTTATGTTATTCCAAGCATAAACATTGTTTCTAGTTTCTGATAGAAAGTTCAGAGATTTTAAATGGGAAGCTGACAAGAAAAAGTGAGAAAATGCTCTCAGACGTGATGTGACTATACATAACGCTTTGTTTACATGGAGAAACTATGCAAGTAATGCATTACCAGAAATTCATCAACTTCATCAAAAGTTTCAAAAAATATGTTCCCTTTCGTTTTTTTACAAGGTGAGGGACAAGATAAAATTGTTGTTTTTGGTAAATGACAGCATGCCACAGATGCTGTCCATAGACCGGAGTTCATTACAAGTTAAGCTAAATCGACAGCTTTTATGGCATAATAAAAGATCATTTCAACTTGTCCCCCCTTTTCTTTAAAAAAAGCAAAAATCCAGGTTACAGTGAGGCACTTACAATGGAATTCAATAGGACCAATAAGTAAAGGCACTTGTTCTCTGCCGTCTCTTTTTCTCACGCAAGTGCATGATCTGTTTGAGCAGGGATGTGCACAGGGGGGGTGGCTCCGTGGCCCAAGCCACTGCCCCTTTGGCTGAGGTGCCATTGTGGAAAATGTAATTTTATTAGTAAATATTCATTTTACAGATGCTTTTTATCCACAGTGCCAAAGCAATTAATACATGATGAATAGTAAAACTATCCATGTATTTTTTTCTATTGTTTTTTTTATTTTTTATATATAAACATGCGCTAGATGACCGTCTTCGGCTATTGCGTCGCGTCTCTTGTTTTGCAGGGCAGCGGATCAGAATCGATAGGGGGAGGGCCGCTTGACAGTTGAGCGGGTTAAAATGCGTCACAAATGTGCATTAGTATTCAATACTGCTTGAGCGGGCCCAAATGTAGACAATACTATTCTATATAACAATAAACACATAAAACGTAAATCTGGGGGATGCCATTGCCCCTCAAAATGTCTGTGCACGACCCTGTGTTTGAGTATGGAGGATCATTATTAAAACCATTAAAGTGCTGTGTCCAAAGAGATGTGCGTGCAGGGGCTGATAAATGTGATCCACTGAATCATGTTTCGAAGTGACAAATGACTGCTCGGTCACTGCAGGTAAACATGGGAAGAATAAATGATAGGGCATTATTCTCCAGACTCCCTGATTTGCATCTCATTATCTCTATGTTTTTTTTATATATATATATATATATATATATATATATATATATATATATATATATATATATATATATATATATAATTTAGTAGAAGGAAATGTCAAATCTTAAGATCCTATTCAACTTATAGGACGTCCTCTTTAAAACTGGCACCTGTCACCCAAACATGAATCTGTTGCTTCTATGAAATGTCAGCAAGCTTGCGTACATAAAATCTCCCACCAAATAATGACATATGATGCAAATTAGTCACCTATATTATGGTGGGTCATTAAACTGCACATAAACAGCAAGTAATAGACTTCTGAGACAAATTAAACTACACGAGTAACATCCATAAAAATGGGTTGTTTTACTGTGACACTCTACATGTGGACAGTGAGGTACTTATGTTAGCTGGTAAAAATAGCTTGCCAGTCCTAACTAACAAGGTAAGCCCAGCAACCAAACAAAACAAAGCTGTTAACCTGCAAGAAGTTATCGGCATGCATGGCATCCTGATGAGGCCTCTGTGTTTGTACCGATTTAGTTTGGCTGGAGGTCTCAGATTCCACACTGCACATTCTGTAGCTTGACATTCATATCTTCTTATCACCTGTAACATTTTATTCATGGTGTTGATACGACGCAGAGCAGTGCTGCTGATGTAATGAAGGGGACACATCGAGAGCCCTCTGGGTCTCTTTGCCGTCGGCATGGTAGCATCGCTAACGGAAATGAAACAATCTCGTTCCAGTCTGGTCACTGTGGGAGACAAGGTGCAATAGCTGCCTCAAGGAAAACGCAGTAAAAATATATTTAATTCGACTTTAATGCCAAAGCTGCTCTTCTGGGGTCCACCATAGAAACAGTCTGGTTAATTTAATGCAGACTATGCCATATTCACAAGTACTGACTTGTTCTGATAAAGGATTAAGTCAGGGAATCTGTAATGAATGCAAATTTTGTTTATGTGTGTTTCAAAGATGTCAACAGTCTAAGGGGCCGTTTACACGACAACGTTTTCAACTAAAAGCGGAAAACTTTTTATGCGTTTTGGGTGTTCGTTTACACGACAACGGCGTTTTGGGGCCTGAAAACGCAAACTTTTGAAAACGGGTTTCAAAGTGCAAGTTTTTGAAAACGATGCCCTTATCATCTCCGTGTAAACATACAAAAACACAAATTTGTGAAAACGATGACGTCATGCGCACACGTATTAAGTGTTCAGTCTATAGGCATGCGCGCGAGTACTTCAAAACAATGCGCAAGACATTCAGAACTACAATGGCGGACTACAGGACTGTGTTTGTGCTGCTCAAGATTGAGTTTATTGATGCTTCTCCAGCAAAGTGTAGATTTACTGCATCACTACTACGACCAGTGATCGCCATCTTCATTGTTTGCATTCACTGCTCTGTGGAAGAATGCTTATGTGCGCAGGCGCGTAGTGTTTCTTTACAAAGTGACATCGCCAACTACTGGCTTGGCATGCACAATACAGCGTTTTTAGTTGTTTTCGCGGATCCGTGTGAACGGGGATCGTTTTGACAACGTTGTCGTCTGTACTCAAAACTTTTCAAAAACGCAAAGGAAAAACTTTTCGTTTTTAGTACATCGTTGTCGTGTAAATGTACCCTAAAACAAAAATTCTGCCATCATGTACTCATGTCAGTCCAAACCCATATTTTGGAACTCAGTGTTTTGCAGAATGTCCAAACTGCACTTTTGCTTTCGAAGAACGATAGTAGACAGTGACTAATGGCTGCTGAACTCTTAAATGAACAGAAAATGAGCACCAAAAAAGTAGTTCATATGACTTCTGAAGCCATAAGACATCTTGAGTGATGAATAGACCAACATTTTAGTTGTTGTTTGTTTGCCCGCAACCACAGCTCAATCAAATATGGCACATCAAGACACTTCAAGCCATGTCTCTTGTGACTGATCATAGTGTGTCAGAAAGAAAAGCATTTCAAACAACATGATCGCTAAATTACAGAATTTATTTATTTAATTATTTATTGTGGTGATGTGGGCTTGGCTGAGCAACGTCCGTGGAGAGCGAGGCCGAGAGAGGAAGAACGGTAATGATTGACACCTGTGGGAAATTATCTTTAACAGCTGTTTGTGTTTGCAGTGAGTGCTGGGAGGGATAAAAGAGCAGTCCAGATCACCGGAGGGAGAAGAGAGAGACGCACGCAGCAGTATTCCAGTGTGTTTATTTATTATGCTGAAAAGCCAACATTTGTGTAGAGGCTGAAAAGCTTGTGAATAAAAGATTTACGTTGACTGTTTACCTGGCCCCCGCTTCCTCCTCCACAACATACAAGAGACCTTTCACAGTGGTGCCGAAACCCGGGAATTAGGAGGAAGCAAACACCATCATGGAGTCTTTGCCGCTGGCCGAAGTATTCAAGACCATCGCCAGCATCCACCAAACCCAACATCAGGCTCTGCTTGAACTGTGTGTTGAACAGGAGCAGCGTTTCCAGGTGCGTTTCCAGGTGATCATCCAGGATCAAGCGGAGGATTGGCAGGTGCTACGGAGCTTGGTACACCAGGAGGGGTCTTCAGCCATGACCCTGGACCCACCTATGGCCATACCTGACGTCACGCTCACCAAGATGGGACCTCAGGATGACCCAGAGGCATTTATCAAGCTTTTCGAGTGGATGGCTGAAACATGGAAGTGGCCAAGCACCCAGTGGGCAGCCCACCTGCCACCACTGTTGTCAGGGCAAGCCCAACTCACGGCCCATCAACTTCCCGCGGCCAACCTCCTGGTATACAAGGACTTGAAGAAAGCCATCCTGCAATGGGTCGTCTGCAACACAGAACAACACCAGCAACACTTCCGCTCGCAGATACTCTGCGAACATTCGCATTTTCCGAACAGCTCCGTGACACCTGCCGAAGGTGGCTGCTGGTTGAATAATGCAATGTCAAGGAAGTACTCGATCTCGTGGTACTGGAACAATTCATTGCCCAGCTATCGAAAGGGACAGCAGAGTGGGTCCAGTGCCACCGACTGGCGTTGCTGGATGAGGCAGTCCAGCTGGCTGACGTATTCGGGGGCCGGCGAGCCCTCTTCTTTTCTCTATCTCTCTCTCTCTCCCTCTCTCCCTCCCCCTCTCCTTTCCCTCATCCTGTTCCTGTTCTGTAATGGCCCGTTTCTATTGGCCGGGCATTCGCGGGGATGTTCGTAGGTGGTGTGCAGCATGCTGTGAATCTCAGCTGGTGAATCCGGTGGCCACCCCAAGGCCATTGCACCCTCTTCCATTGATTGAGGTCCCCTTAGAAAGAATTGTTATGGATGTCGTCGGGTCATTAGAGCGGATGGCACGCAGGCATCGCATTGTGTTGGTTCTGGTGGACTACGCAACGTGATACCCCGGAAGCAGTGCCTCTGCGCAACATCACAGCACATAGTGTTGCGGAGGCACTCTTCAGAATAATCTCCTGAGTGGGGATTCTGAAAGAAATCCTCACTGATCAGGGCTAGGGATGTGCGAGACTAGTCGACTAAACGGTTCTGATGCTGCTAGTCGACATTGGAATTACTAGTCGGTTAATATTTCCCCCCATTAAACTGATAATAATTTTTACACATTTACGTTTGGCTTTATATTTTTACAGAGGCTGCACTTAAATTATTGTCATATTAATGTTACATATTTTAAAAAGAATTAATAATACAAATATTATTGAAAAAAGAGGATATCTGGAGCAGATACAGAGTTTAATTTCACCTCAGGCTGCACGTGCTTCTTCCCTCACTCACTCGCGGCGCGCGCAGGAAAATGTCCTCTCGCTAGACGAGCAAACTCAGCAAAGTAGCAATGAAATCACTTCGGTGGTGCGGGAATCAGCTTTCCAAACGTTTGAAAGTCCCTAAGGATGTTTTCACATTTGAGTCTTCTTTACATTTGTGCATGCT
This sequence comes from Myxocyprinus asiaticus, assembly GCF_019703515.2. Classification (NCBI taxonomy): domain Eukaryota; kingdom Metazoa; phylum Chordata; class Actinopteri; order Cypriniformes; family Catostomidae; genus Myxocyprinus; species Myxocyprinus asiaticus. The sequence continues at coordinate 9,592,197 of NC_059384.1, forward strand.
TGGATGTTATTTTTCCACTGTTCAGGCTTTTTCAAGCGCAGGATAGACGCCTCAGGTGAGTCAAGTCCCGTCTTTCACCAGACCATGTCGACGGGTTAATTTTACTCATCAAAAAATTTATGCTTTTGAGTAAGTAGCCTAGAAAATAACTGTTTTAGACTAGGTATGCAATTTTTTTTAATCTGCTGATTAAGAAGGATATTTTCAACGAGGTGCCGACTGCTTAACGTGTTAAACTATCTTTTATTCTGTGTGCACGTCATGTTTACAATACATTAGGTTTATTGTAGGCTACATCACAGGCCTATTTTTTCTATCCTATAGCTACTTTTTTAATATTATATTTTTAAATATTCGCTAACGTTGATTCAGTGAAAGCGTGTCATGTTCTATATTTAATGTACAATGATCATAATTCAAGGCGAGCACATCACAGATAAATGCCCCTTTTCAGTGGAATTTAGCATCGGATTTGGAATAGATTAAGTATTTTAAATGGGTTGCATAAAAACATATATATATATATATATATATATATATATATATATATTTTTTTTTTTTTTTTTTTTTTTACTGTTTTCTGAAGGTTGGTTTCTCTTTAGACTAGTTGTCTAGTCGGTTACAAAACCTCCGCTTAAACGACAGTCAAATTAGTCGTAGCGCACATCCCTAATCAGGGCACAACGTTTATGTCACCTACACTATGCAAACTGTATGAAATACTGGGGATTGATTCGGACCAGCATTTACCACCCCCAAATGGATCAAATGATTTAATCAAACACTAAAGAATATGATTCATAAGTTTGTACACAAAGACGCTCAAAATTGGGACAAGTGGCTCGAGCCCTTATTATTTGCAGTACAAGAGGTCCCACAAACCTCCACGGGGTTCTCCCCATTTGAATTATTGTACGGGCATCGACCGTGTGGTGTGCTCAATGTTATATGGGAAAATTGGAAGGAGGGACCATCAAAAAGCAAAAACAATCATGACCTGAAAGCAAAACTCCACACATTGGTGCAATTAACACAAGAGAATTTGTTCCAGGCTCAAGCATGTCAAAGCCGGCTGCATAATAGGGGTACTCGGCTACGGGAATTTACACTGGGAGAAAAAGTCCTTGTATTGCCCCCCACATCGAGCTCTAAATTACTCACCAAGTGGCAAGGACACATTGAGGTCACACAGCGAGTTGGGGAAAACGATTATGAGGTGAAATGAATGGATAAAGGCAGAGCATGTCAGATTGACCACTTCAACCTCCTAAAACCGTGGAGAGAGGCGTCTCCATGAATTTGGCGATGGTGATTCCGGAGAGGGAGGAGCTCGGACGGAGGTGAACTTAATAGACACCGATCAAGTCACCCCGGTCACTTGCAGAGACCACCTCTCACCGTCACAATTTATGGAGGTTGCCAGGTTGCAAAGAGAATTCTATGACGTGTTCTTGCCTCTTCCTAGTTGTACGCATCTCATAGAGCACCATATCGAAATGAGCCCAGGGGTAGTGGTACGCAATCGTCGCTACTGATTACCCAAACACAAAATAAAAGTGGTTCAGGAAGAATTAAAGGCCATGCTAGATATGGGGGCACCCGGTGGTGCTAGTTCTGAAGAGCGACGGCTCGTTCCAGTTCTGTGGGGATTATAGAGAAGTCAGTGTGGTGTCTAAATTTGATCGGTTAGGTGCAGATCACTTTTATTCAACACTGGATTTAACAAAGAGATATTGGCAGATCCCCTTAACTCCCATGTCCCGTGAAAATGGGAGTTGTTGGCATTTTCCACATGTTCGGATTACACCAATTCATGACGCTTCCGTTCGGTTTGTTCGGGCCCCAGATACATTTCTGCGGCTTCTGGACCAAATCCTCAGACTGCATGTTGCTTATGCTGCTGCCTATCTGGATGATATCATTATTTACAGTAATTATTGGCAGTGGCACCTGCAGCATCTGAGGGCTGTCCTGAGGCCATTGAGACGAGCTGGATTCACGGTAAACCCAAAGAAGTGCGCAATTGGGCGGATGGAAGTACGGTATCTGGGCTTCCACTTGGGTCACATGTGCAGCCCCAAATTAATAAAACTACAGTGATTGCAGCCTGCCCCGAGACCTAAGACCAAAAAGGAGGTGAGACAGTTCCTGGGGCTGGCTGGCTATTATTGTAGGTTTGTGCCTAATTATTGTGCCGTCACCAGCCTGCTGACTGATCTGACTAAAAAGGGGGCACCAGATCCGGTCCAGTGGATGGAGCTGTGTCAGCAGTAGTTCAAGCAGGTGAAAGCTGCACTTTGCGGCGGGCGGTTATTTCACTCTCCTGACTTCTTTCTCCCTATTATATTGCAGACAGACACATCGGACAGGGGGTTGGGAGCAGTACTGTCCCAGATGGTTAAGGGGGAGGAGCGCCCCATGCTGTACATTAGACGCAAACTCTCCCTGAGGAAGACTAGGTACAGCACGATAGAGAAGGATTGTTTGACCATCAAGTGGGCAGCCCTCACCCTCCGATACTATCTGTTCGGGCGTGCTTTCACCCTCTGTTCGGAGAGCGAGGCCGAGAGAGTAAGAACGGTAACGATTGACACCTGTGGGAAATTACCTCTAACAGCTGTTTGTGTTTGCAGTTTGAGCTGGGAGGGATAAAAAAGAAGTCCAGAATGACAGAGGGGGAAGAGAGAGACCCACGCAGCAGTATTCCAGTGTGTTATTTACTGTGCTGAAAAGCCAACATTTGTGTAAAGGCTGAAAAGCTTGTGAATAAAAGATTTATGTTGACTGTTTACCTGGCCCCCGCTTCCTCCTTCATGACATACAAGAGACTTGTCACATTTATTTATTTATTTTTGTGAATTATTGTTTTAAAATAATGTGCTAGTCATGGTGTATATATAAATATATAATTCTAATGAGGGTCTGTGGTCAAATTGAAAAGACCATAGTTGTGTTATGTGTTACAGAGGGGAAAAAACCTATGCTTCACAATACCGAAGATGTTTGTTCAGTTGGCTTTGAATCTAACAAAAAAGGCTGAATGCCCTCTTTGAAAGGCAGGAGATATGCTGTGACCTCCAAAACTAATAGAAGTCAGATTGATAATGACAGACAAAACTTTAGTATTTCTAGTTAAACGATCCTTTCAACTGACCTCATGAAAAAAAGCCCATCTTTCATATTTTATCTACAGTTTTGTAAACTGACAGCAAAACAGCCTCAGTTCTCAAGCTGCCTAGTGGTGTACCAACTTATCAGTGGATAATTATTAGCAATTATCTCCAAAATAAGCTCAAACATACATGGCAAAGTGTGCTGATCCAACCAAAACAGGCTGAGTGAAGAGAGCATGGCCTGTAAGTGAGCTAAATAAATGCAGTAATTATATTAAATTAAATGTGCAGGTATTTGAAATTAAGAGAACAAGGTCAAAACTCTCATTGAAATAACTGTTTGCTCATGTCACATTTAAAAATCATTGCGCACATCAACAAAAGAGATGAGGAGGCATGCGCTAATGAGGATGCAGAATCTACTTGTTGCGTCAGACAGGGGATTTTGGCTCCAGTCTGTTGGCTGATTTATTGTTTTCTTATGAATCCTACAAGCACTGCCATCTACAAACGTGAGGTTTTTTTTTCCAGAGGTCCTTGGAAAAGCAGTCATTTGTGTAGAGGAATTGGAGGGGTGGGATGCTCCAGTTATCCAGTGTCTGAAATGTTCATTTTCAGCATTATAAATTAAGGCCCTGTTTACACCTGGTATTAAAATGCGTTTCCACTAGTGGACACTGGACAGGCAAGACGCATAACCATTAACACCAGGTCGAAATATACGTCTCTCATGACCACTTGTTTTTGGATTTATTTTATGGAAGGGTGTCTGTTTTCATGACAACATACATCAATCACTATGTCAGTGTGTTACTGCATGACAATAAAGTGCAAAAAAGTAAAAGAAAAAGAAAGTGCAGAAAGAATCAGTGCACTGTTTCTCCTAATTATACTAAGCACAAAAATGACTTTTATCAGGCACACTGAAGTCTTAAGCATGTTTATTAGGGGTCCAAGCACCGAATGTTCAGGAACCCTATTGTATAGGTTCCAATTTTCTTATTATTAGGGGTCCAAGCACCAAAGGTGCAGGAACACTATTGTATTCGTACTGATTTTCTGTTTATTATTATTATGGGTTCAAGCTCAAAGGGCTGAAACCCTACTGTAATTGTAAGGATTTTTATTAGGGGTTCAAGCGCTTAGCGCTGAAACCCTATTGTAATTGTTATTAAGATTTTTAGGGGTTCAAGCGCTTAGCGCTGAAACCCTATTGTAATTGTTAAGATTTTTATTATTATTATTATTATTATTATTATTATTATTATTATCAGAGGTTCAAGCGCTTAACTCTGAAACCCAATTGTAATTGTTATAATTTTTATTAGGGGTTCAAATGCTTAGCGCTGAAACCCTATTGTAACTGTTATGATTTTTAGGGGTTCAAGCGCTTAGTGCTGAAACCCTATTGTAATTGTTATGATTTTTAGGGGTTCAAGCGCTTAGCGCTGAAACCCTATTGTAATTATTAAGATTTGTATTATTATTATTATTATTATTATTTTGTAATTGTTAAGATTATTATTATTATTATTATTATTATTATTATTCCGCCATAAAACTGATCGGGCAGGCCTAGAGACTTGAAACTAGGTCAGATGGTAGTAGTATTGCTCGCTACTCAGAAACACAGACTCGGCAAAATCGGTCAATAGGGGGCGCTACAGCAATCAAAAACGTGAAACTGCTCATAACTTCTAGACCATTTGTCATAGACTCAAGTGCTTTCTACCATTGGAATCCTTGGCTCAAACCAAACAAATTGCATATCTCCGATTTCAAAATTTTCTGCCATCCTGGATTTTTCATAAAACCTACTTTTGCAAACTAGTCCTAGGTTTTTCGTCCGATCAGGACCAAACCAGTGCCAAACGATTCTATGGAGTCTCAATATCAGAAGTTATCAAAAAAAGTTTTAACTTTCAACTTGAGCTAGCTACGGTATGTGAAAACATCGGAAGTAGGAGTGGCCCATTTTACATAAATGGCTTTAACTCTTGAAGGAAATTAGATATCTTCACCAAGCTTGGTATACTTATGTCGCCCAGAAAAGTTGGTGTGGTTTTGCCACATGGTGGCGCTATAATACCAAAAAACATGAAATTGGCTGTAACTATGAAACCGTTAATCCTATTGACTTCAAAATTTGCATACATTGTCTTTGTCTCAGCTGCAATCACTGTCTATATGGACATTCACGTATGTTGAAAAACATGGCCGCCATCGGCCGATCAAATTCCAGCAGCTATTACACAAGGTTAACAATGACCGATCGGAACGAAACTTGGTGGACCTATTTGACTCTTGGTCTAAGAGGTTGTGCAAAGTTTTTAAAAAATCGGCCACTAGGTGGTGCTATCACGATTTTGTAGGTGTTAATGGTTGTATATAATGCAGTGTTGTAAAAAAAAACACAAGTAATATATATCACCTGATAGCTCTTCTCATTCTAAACAACTTTGCCTCAAGAAGCATTGGTGTCTGCCAAACTGTTCTGTTAATATTTCAGATAATGTTAAAAACCTACTTTTGCGAACTAGTCCTAGGTTTTTCACCCAATCGGAACCAAACCAGTGCAAAAATATACTCTGGAGTCTGATTATCAACAATTATTAAAAAAAAGTTGAAATTTCGACCACTAAATTTCGACGCACTAAGTGGTGCCAAAACGTTCGAAAAGAGCGGGCCATTTTTACTAAAATGGCTATAACACCCGAACAAAATGAGATATTTTCACCAAACTCGGTACACATGTTTATGAGCTCAATCTGAGGTCACAGTAAAAAAAGCTCTAACTACGCAACCGTTAGTCTGATTGAGTTGAAAATTGGCATGCAGTGTCTTTGTCCAAGGTGCCATGACTGTCTATGAGGACATTGGCGTATCTCAAAAAACATGGCGCCATCGGCCAATGAAGTTTGAGCACCTATTAGACAAGGTTAACGGAGGCCAATCGGCACAAAACTCGGTGAGCCTGTTCGACTCCTGGCCCTAGAGGTCTGTGAGAAATTTGAAAGAAATTGGCCAATGGATGGCGCTAACGAGTTTTATGCTTCTGTAATCAAGTGGTGTTTCACGCATACACACAATGGCTGTGTCCCAATTCAAAGGCTGCATCCTTCGAAGGACTCTGACTTCAAAGGCCATGCCTTTGAAGGCCGCGAAGGTCTGACTGAGCATTGTTAATTGGGACAGTCTAGCCTACGGAGGACTGTTCTTGTCACCTTACAACTGTGACAGCTGCAGTGTGACTGTAACATTTGTACTGGACTTTTTTGAAAGTTATATTAAACTGTCTGAAAACAAAACAGGGTTCACAAACTGTCTAAATATTTTCACCATGGTCCATTTCTGTATATAATAAAGAGTATAAACTATATATAATCGCATCTTAGTAAGATATAAGTCAACATTTGAACCACTTTAAAGTTTTTTGTTTATTTTTTTACATTTGCATCATTAGATATTTGAGTAAATTGAAACCCAATACTTAAGTTTAAAAGTGTAATTGGACAATTTCTCTCAAAAAAATCCTGTCATCACTGGTGCGCAATGAATTCTGGGGTAGGCAAGGCCGTGAAGGATCCATCTGTTGTGTCCTTCATTTCACAGGAAATGAAGGACGCATTTGGAGGCCACATATGAAGGAGCCTTTGAATTGGGACAGCCTTTGTCGTGCAGCAGTGATGCAATTGGCCTTCGAATGCGACCTTTGAAGTATGCAGCCTCTGAATTGGGACACAGCTATAATTCATATCATTTGTTAGATCTCCTCATACTGACCAACTTTGCCTCAAGAACAACTGCTGTCAATCAAATCGTTCATTAAATATTCACGATTATGTAAAAAAAATACTTTTGTGAACTAGTCCTAGGTTTTTCGCTCAACCTCAATAAAAACAATGCAGTACAAATCTCTGGACTCTGGATCTTAGGTCAATAATTATCAATTTTTTTTTTTTTTACTTTACCCTTTGGGTAGCTATAACAGTGTCATTTAGAAAATGGGCATGGTCAAGTGTACAAATAAGCCCACAATCCCTAAACAAAAACTCAGAACTTCACGGAATTAGGTGAGCACATGCGACATATGATTCTAAACAAGCATGCATACTTGGAGATCGGACCATAGGTGGTGCTATGAGCTTTAAAAAGCTTCAAAAAACATGTATTTCCTTAGTAAATTGCCTGTATTGGTTGTAAATGGTCTATTCCATCTATGATCTAGATGGTTACATGCTTGCTAAATAAAACATAATACCTTTTTACACATGCGCTTAAAGGCCTTAAACCGCTTGAACCCCGTTAATTGCTGCTCGCAGCTATATTTTTTATTATTATTCTGCCCTAAAACTGATCGTGCAGACCAAACCATCGGGTGTTCGGCCCGATCGGCCTCATTTATTTAGTTATTTAGGGGTTGTATTTATCCTGTGGGTTTGACCAAGTCAAAATCAATATTCAAATTTCTAAAACCTTTTTGGAGATTGGGTGCTTTGTGGCTTTATAACAGTTAAAAAAAAAAAAAATGACCACCATAACAATTATCCTGTTTCAGGATCGTTGAACACAACGAGTCATATGTAACACCAGTTTGCAAATTCAGCAACTTACAAAGTACACATACATATACAAATACATACCTTTTTTGCATACTTTGAAAGTTCTTAAAAGGCTTGAACCCTGACAATTGCTGCTTGCAGCTATATTTATTATTATTATTTATTATTCTTTTTCTGCCTTAAAAGTGTCTGGGCATCAGAGACCGTAAGTCGCAGAGACACGAAGCTTGGTGGGATGGTCAGAAATCCCCCCCACTATTCAGGCACCCACACACACACCCGTCAGACACTAGGTGGCGCTATAATAAGCACCTTTGCATTTGTGGTCATAACTCTGGAACCATAAGTGCTAGGATCAAAATTTTCCTCTGAATCATTGAGTCAAGGTCTAAACGTATGTCTCTGATTTCATTTCCATCTATAAAAGTTTTCCGGCATTTTGAATTTTCGGGAAAATTGACTTTTTCTAACTCCTCCAAGGCCGTATACCCGATTCGCATGAAATCTGGTATGTATCATATATGGAACCTCCTGACAAAAATTTATCAAAATAATTTTATTTCGTTAAAGCGTTACGAAGATATAGTCAACGAACTGGCCAGGCGTCATCCTTGTAATCGAAATTGACCTATATTTACCAAACTAAAAGTCCAAACGTAGCAAAACTAGACACACATAGATAATTCTGAGGCTGCACACCAAGTCGCATCAAATTCCGCCTTTAGGGGGCGCTACAGCTGAAAAACGCTCATAACTCCGCAGCTGTATTATCAATGATGTTGAAAATTGGTTTGCATCTTATATGGTCCAAAGGCTAACATATCACTCAAATATCATTTGGAAAAATCAACAAACATGGCCACCAGCAGCCAATCAAATTTCAGCAGCTAATAACATCAAATCTGAATGGCCGGCTATTACGAAACTTATAATAATATTTATACACAGTGTCAAAATGAGGCTGTGTACCAAGTTTTGTGAGAATCAGCCACAAGGTGGCGCTATAATAAAAAAATTAAATTTTTGCTAATTACTCCGCATCCAAGCACATTCAAATCAAAATGCTTTTTACCTCTAAATCCTTGCGTCAAGTCCTACAAAATGTATATCTCAGGTTTATTTCATTTTATAAAATGTTTCTGCCATTCTAATTTACTGAAAACCCTACTTTTTCGAACTCCTCCTAGGGCGTTAATCAGATCTTCACCAAACTTGGCCCAGGTCAGCGCTAGACCATGCAGGCAAAAAGTTATCAAAATAATTTTGATTCATTAAATCGTCTAGAAGATACAATCTGATATATTTGACTGGTGTGGCCCATTATGACTAATATTCCTGTATCTTGTGTACACAAATGCCAAACTTCACAAAACTGTGTAAATATGGAAAACAGGGCATTCTGAGGAATCATACTACATTTCATGGATTTATGATGAATGCGAGGCTAACAGCAAATTTTAAATAATTAGCCATTTATCTGACCAACGAAAGCTGTAATACTATTTTTTGCCCACCATAGCGGGCCACAGGATAAGAAATCCTTTTAAGTCTAAGGCTTTCATGAGTGCATAAATGCATATCAATTTATTTGAAGAAACGTGGTACACTGACAATGTCTTCTGACTTTTATAATATTAGTTTGCAAATAAATCTGTGATTTCCAAAATGATCAAATGTCACCTTAATTTTTACATATCCTAAAAATAATGAAAATATATTTGTCAAGTTGCCAGACATGATTAACTGTCACATTGTTTTAGGGATATGTTTACATATGTCTGGAATTATATTATGTGTTTATTCTTCCATTATCCCCGTTTCTGTCATGTGTAATTTCTATATGGCTGCGTCCGAAAACTGTCAAATGCTGCCTTAAAACCAGCCCAAAAGTCCCCCATAGGCATACTATGGCAAGGCTGTTGCCCATGAAAACAATTGTTTCCTACTATGACAAGACAATACATTTTGTAGGATCATATATCCCAATCAGAATGTTGTAGAGACATAGGGGTTGGCTCATTTCACTCGGGCTACCAATCAGTCTTTAAGTATCATCTTGGAAATGGCCCTAGCAACCACCCCCATAGACTTCCATTCAAAATGGCTCAGAAGGATATCTTCAGAACAGAATTTGGTAGACACTTGGCGATTGGATCTTTTGAGTCAGGTTAGTAATCAGCCAATAAGAATCTCTCTGGTCACTGGCTAGCCACGCCCTAGCAACCATTTAGAGCATCCTAGCAACCAGCCCTATTGACTTCCATTAAAAATGGCTGAGAGTGATATCTTTGGATCAGAATGTCCTAGAGAAATGACAGTTGGCTTGTTTTACTTGGGTGAGCAATTAGACTTCAGGTATCATCATGGAAACATTCATTAATTTGACTCAGGGTAGCAAGGAGGCTTTTGAGTATCACCTTGGTAGCTGCCTAGCAACCAAGTAACAAATCACATTTTACCCAATTTTCAACAAATTTAGTTTAGGCAGGATCTATTCTGTCAATTTGTATTATTTGTCATCCACTGGATCATTTCTGTCAATTCTGATTATTTTGGTTATTTCTTCACATGTGCTTGGACCTCGAGGATTGCTGCTTACAGCTATATTTTATGCATGTTTTCAAATTTTCTCGATCGGATGGCGATTTTCATTTAAAGCCGTATGTAACAAGCAAAGTTCAAAATGCTTGTTTTAGCTCAGCAATTGATTGACAGTTGAGTAGGCAGTGTTTCACTGCTGTTCAAAAACATTCAAATGGATGAGCATTTACACTACGAGCCCAATGTGGTCCAGAGACTATTTAGCCCAAAATGAACCATTGGTATTAAAATGAATGGGAGAAATTGGAACGCCTAACGGCCAACGGATGTGGAAATGGAAGTCCCACCTTACAGGTTAAGGAGCCAATTACCTTTTAGATACAGACATCACCTGTTAGTCAACTCAAGAACGCACATGCACATTATATGATCCAGCCTGAAATATAGTGTTTTTTGGCGTGATCTGAGCTAAAGAAGCACAATTTATGATACCACTGTTGTCAGATTTTACTGCTGATTTTAAATGTTCTTTGATCGTAATCTTGACAAACCGTTTTGGAGATTTCAGTCTTTCCCCATTTAAGTAGATAGGAGCTGTACATTTATGCCACTTGTTTACATAGAAAATAGCTTTCCAGCCTGCCAGAGAGCATTCCAAGATGGCTGCCAAGTGGACTGACTTGCCTTGAAAGGGACTTTCATGTGATTTTATGTGTTTTCGACCAACTCTTAATGTGACTGAAGGGGACACATCTTTAAATTTTTTGGGACCAGTTTACGCCTGTCTTTAGTGTTATCCCGTTTCATAAGAATGGCCCAAAACGCATCCTAAGATCAGGTTTTAACAGGGCCAGGGGGGCCATTTCTGTCCTTTATCTATGTTTTAACATTCTTTACATTAGTAAAAAGTTCTTAGGTGAGCCTAATTTTAATTAATTTTATTCAGAAGCATCTAGACTTTTTTCCATCTGATGAAATTTCTTGCCTTTCTTGCGCAGCACTAGTTTCATTCTCTCTGTAAAACAAAAACTCATATGACCATTTTGTCATGGACTTGCACCATCCCTTGTACCATTACTAGCCAGTTCTTACTCTTTATGATCGCCTGGGCATGTCATAGACTGACAAGGAGAGCCCTCAGTTTCTAACCTCAGTCAGAATCTGAGATAAATAAAACAGAAGATATTGTGTGCTTACTCTAATTTCCTACTGACAAATACAGACAACTGCTCTGCAGTGCAGCACAGGAAGTGAGAAGTGGCTGCAATCTCTCTGAGACAGATCTCTGCATCTATTGCCTTTTGCTAAACTGCATGGAATGGACAGGCTTAGAAGTTAGATTCAGGGTCAGCTTAATGCCTTAAGGAACTAAAGATAGAGAGTCATCTGTGAAAGCAACAAGTTTTGATATCGACAAACTCCTCTGATGCTAACTAGAGTCACTGAAAACACTCACTGAAAACTGTCGATATCAATCTGCACCATGTTAACCCTCTCTCTCAATCGCTAATGAGCAACAAACATGACAATTCAAGTGGCCTCTGTGGATATTTAATGGATATTATGTACTCTAAACAGAAGACTGTGGACAATGTCAAGGGCTGTAGACCCACAATTATCAGACATCTTAACATTTGCTGAATAAGAATATTAGCTAGATGCAGCCAGAAACTAAATTGTGATAAATCTGAATGACCTTGAAGCCAAACATTGCCACTGAAATTACAACAAATCAAATATTCATTTAACAATCTAAAGAACATAGAGTTGTCCTGACTGTGAATGTAAGCCACAAGACATTAATATTATTCAAGGAGTTAATCACAAGATATTGAAAAACTGGTGTGGCTAAGAGGTATTCAGTGCAAATGCTGTGTTTCACTCAACTTTAAAGTTGGAATTTCCAACTTTTCATTACAAAAAGTGCAATAAAATGTTACTTGTCAGACTGCCTTGGAAATGCATAACTCAGATTTTGTGTATATAATTAATGTAATGATGAATATAATAATGAACTGTTAACTTTTAAGCAAATAAAATGCAACAATAAGTCAACATTCCAACATAACAGTACAATCTATTTAGTAAACATTTCAAGGACAGGTGTGTAAAACATGGTGGCTGATCAACTCTGTAGATAATTTTACACCTGCAAAACAAATGCCATCTTGTCATTTTATTTTCACATTTATTTCTTTATTCGGAGGACATCACATTTAGATTTTCAGGTAGAGATTCAGTAAATTGATAGATAAATAAATAGGCTACTGTATAAATCTGATGTGCTTGTGTATTGTATTGGTAATAATAAAGGTGGAGTCAAGAGAAGGTTATGAGGTAAATGTCAAGGAGATTCTGCTAAAATGAAATAAGAATATTCAATATTGCCTGTGGAGCTTTCTCTGTGTGTAGGCTGTATATCTATAAACACCAAAATGTTTTTTTATTTTTTAAGATATCAAATATCAGACATAAAATCAGATTGAAAAGCAGAGAAGCTTAAACTAACGAAATGCATTATCTGTACATGTAGTACATGTACTAGCCAAAATACTTCCAATTTAAATTAATGATGATGATGCATGCATCCCATCACATAGCACACTAACGAAGGGTAAAATTGCCCTACTAGTCTGACAGAAATGGGTGCTCTTCAAATATTTACACACTTTGACAACTTTACCCTTGCTGGAAAAGAAAAGACATTCACATTGCAACTGTTACACAGCGTAAAGAGGGCAGTTTTGAAAATAATTTCATCTGCAAAGCTCCACTCCGGTCTGTAAAGCATCTCACAGTGCAAGTACCAGAAAGGCCCCTATAAGCCTGACAGCTAAGCTCACCACATGCCTCCCATGACCATACAGAAAGCACAGCTCTCACTGATGGAGAATCTCTGTGGGAATTTGTCTTAAACAAAACTCATGAAACTGGCTTTACACAGTCAATCTGTTGTTTTATTTTTCACCCCTTCCTCACTACTGCAGTGAACAGCTTAGGTTTCAGTATCATCATTCTGGCAAAACAGGGGCGACTGCTAAATTGTGAAGTGTGGAGGATGAGGGATATATTAAAATCTAAATGTGTCCAGTCTGAGGGAGATGTGGAGAGGGAAGGTCTGAGGATATTTGTGTTGTAAGGATGAAAGGCTGCATGGGGCTGGTGAATTGGCCTGGCTTAGATTGCCACGTTCTCCCCAGACACTCTGATTAAAGACTCTTAATCCATCATCAGAGACAGTCTGCATGGCACAGATGTGCCTTGGGTCAGAGGTCAGTTCACGATCGGAATCCTACAGAGCTTTGCTTCTTCATCGGTCGAGTACGACAGGCATTAGCTCAGAGTGAGAAATATTAGATCTAAGCACCTCATAATTTTTTACCTAAAGCATCTTGAGACAGAATGTGATGATAGACATTTATAACATACGTAAAAGTTTCCTACGTAAATCTGATTGAAAGAAATGTCATTGTGATAATGAAGCAGGGTGACGTAATAAAAACAGGTCAAGACTCAGAAGCGGCTCTAACATCAGATGTTTGGGGTGTGGATAAGGGACGGGATTTTCAGAGGCAGGGATATTGAGTGAAGGTGAGGTCAATGAGGGGATTACTCAAAGATATCTGTCAACAGGCGTAATATAGGCAACCAGTTGCCCTCCCTTACTTAATAATTAAATGCGTCATTCCCATGAATGCAGAATATGTGCCGTCGACTAAAATGAAAGAATGTAAAATAGGTGAAAATAATTTTTAGACCATAGCTGGTCCCTTTCTTGAAGTCCCAGTGAATACAATGGATGCAATCAAGTGCCTTAACGTTTAAAATGGAGGACCTTGTATGGACCAAGCTAGCTAAAGACATCCCAAACTTTTCTCTTTAACATGAAATGACATAAATTAAGCTCTGCTGTTGACACATTTAGATAATAATTCTTGCTTTACGGTGCTAATCTGGAGGGAATTTATAGCTTTATTCCAGTCAATGGCTTTGAATGGGATGGGGATTTTGTTGGAACCTCTAAATGGGATCAGCCTTTTCTGGGTACCAGTGTAGTTTTGAGCTGTAGAAATCCCTCCATCACCTCAGTGCAGCTTATAGTGCTTAGCTGTGTATTCATGTATGTGTTGTTATTCATGCATAGGAATATGCTTGTCCATGTCTGTGGCAGGGGACATCTTCATTCAGGGCACACAGATTCCTCACCCTATGCATCAAAACTCAATTACAGCATCTGTATGTGTTGTTGTTGTTCACACTGAGGTTGCATATACAAATAATTCAATGACAAATTTACATTATCTATTCTCTACCCTGAAACACATAATTAATCAATTTGTGTTGTGTTGCAACATGTTCCTTTGCAGAGTATCCTGTAAAGGAGGAACAGAAACAGGGTTGTGCCTTTTGTGAGTGATCAGGTCAGAGAGAGATAAAGAGAGAGAGACAGAGACAGAAATGGTATGAGTGAGTGGAATGCAAATCAGCTCAGCTCAGGAGGAAGGAGTCTTCGTGACAGTGTGACAGAAATGTGCCTCTAAACACAGATCCAGACATGAAATTGGCACATTAGCTCCCAATGCACCATACTACTATACTTGCACAAAATATGAAAGAATCACTGGTCACATTGGCTGCATTTAATGTTAACATGAAATGACGGATTTGAAAGTTGATATGTGCTACATACAGCACATTTCTCATGTCCGATCTATTATTTGAATATTTAATATATTACTATAATAATATTTCTCCTTTACAACTCTTTTTAAACCAAACATTAGAAGCACATTTTTATTATTGAAGAAACTGCAAAACTGATCACCCTCTTGATTCTACACTTTTGAAGCATTTATTTTTCTCTGAAGTCTTCTTATAATTTTAGTCAAGGTTTCATGCACCAAAACAGTCACAACGGCGTTTTAAATAACCATTTCCCATCCTCTCTTTGACCTTAAACATGATGTTGTTGCTATTGTACAGAATGGCCTGTTATGATTAGTTCCATATCTGTCACTCACTCGACGTTGGTGTCGATGTAGTGACACTAGGGGTCACTCTTGGGAGCCCGAGACACCTCTGGTCTTTGATAAAAGGCCAATGAAAATTGGCGAGTGGTATTTGCATGCCACTCCCCCGAACATACGGGTATAAAAGGAGCTGGTATACAACCACTCATTCAGATTTTCTCTTCGGAGCCGAACGGTCATGCTCATTGAGCTGAATACTACTGTTCATTCACCTGCTGGATCTGACGGCGCATTTCAGCGGCTTCTCCCTCCTCTGCACTGGTGCACTGCAGAGAATGCCCCTGGGCGCTTCGGCAGAAAAACTAGAGAGTATATTTTCTGAAAGAACATTTTTCCCCTCTAAAAGAGTATATATTTCTCTAAAAGAGCGCATCTCCCATTCCCCAGCACGCTCGTCTGCCCCGATCGGGCTTCCGGGAGAGTCCGCCGGCTCGTCTCACGGCGAGTTCGACTTCTTATTCGGAGCCCGCGAAAGTGATGAGCTCTCAAGCGCAGCATCGGAGAGCGGGCTCATCCAGTCGGAAGCCTCAGCTGGGCTCCTCCCTTCGGGGTCGATCGCCCAGTCACAGGCTGACGCGGAGATGACGACATGCTTTCCCGGACAGCCGCGAGCGTCGGTTAGAGTGGATTTCACCGCTCTTCCCTGAACCCTCGCGGCTCTGTGATTGGTTCCTGGGCTCGCGGCGCCGCTCAAAGCCACGCCCCGCCCCGTTCCTTTCTTCCCGGAAGTGCATGAAGAGCTGACAAGGTCGTGGGAGGCACCTTTTACTGCCCGGTCCCGATCTTTTCAGCTTCCCCGCTCTCACTACCCTCGATGGTGGGGCGGCCAAGGGTTATTCGGCAATCCCCGGTGGATAAAGGTGCTCGCGGTGCACCTATGCCCGCAGAGCGCCGCCACCTGGCGCGGGTGCCCAAAGCCCCGTCCAAGGCCTGTAGGTTTACGTCGTCTCTGACGGTCAAAGCCTACGGCGCTGCTGGACAAGCCGCCTCCGCCCTGCACGCCATGGCTCTCCTGCAAGTCCGCCAAGGCGCTAAAGGAACTGCACGAGGGTAGTTCCGCCCTGGGATTGATGCAGGAACTGCGCTCGGTGACCGACCTCGCTCTCCGAGCGACGGAGGTCACGGCGCGGTCTCTCGGGCGGACGATGGCCACACTAGTGGTCCAGGAGCGCCACCTTTGGCTCAACCTGGTCGAGATGGGTGAGGCCGACAGGACACGATTCCTTGCTGCCCCCATTTCCCAGGCGGGCCTATTCGGCGACACCGTCGAGGACTTTGCCCAGCAGTTCTCGATGGTAGAGCAGTAGATGGATGCTAGCCGGCTTGTCCTGCCCCGGCGTGGCTCAAGATCCCGCACCCCATCTACTCATTGCCGAGGGCGTCCCCCTGCGGTGACTGCACCGGCTCCGCCGCAGCCCGCCCCTCCGGCCCGGCCCCGGCGTGGAGCCCACCGCAGGAAGCCGGCGCCACCCGTCTCACAGCCGGCACCGAAGAACCCACGGAGGTCTTCGAAGCGCCCCCTGAGACGGGCGACCCAGGAACAACGAAACCCGCTGCTCTGGAGCTGGTAAGCAGATCTTCTTTTTGTTACCTTTTGCATTTAATTGCGCTGCATGACCAAGTGGCTGCAGTACTCAAGAGCTCCGCAAGAGTGGTTTCCTTGTTCCCTGGGTCACATATTCGGTGTGTACGGCTGGCATCATGACCACCGTCCACCACTCCATTTGGCAGGTTGGCGCTCCAGCGGCGGTTTCCCGCCCTGAGCGCCCAGCTGTGGCACAAATCCGCCCCCGATGTGACAGTCTCCACGGGTCATGAGGACAGGCCTCTTCCTCCCCCGTCCCAGGCTGTTCCGGGGGTGGTCACAAGGAGCCAGGTAAGTGCTTCGATGTCCTCGGACTCAGCACGGCCACGATGTGGTGTGGCACCTCAAGCTCCGCCCCGCCACGAGGCCCCACCCGCCGGTACAGTACCGAAAAAAGGCGGTGGGTTGCGGCCAATCTTGGACCTGCGAGTACTGAACCGGGCCTTACACAGACTCCCGTTCAAGATGCTGACGCAAAGACGCATTCTAGCGAGCGTCCGGCATCAAGATTGGTTCGCAGCGGTAGACCCGAAGGATGCGTACTTTCACGTCTCGATCCTTCCTCGACACAGACGCTTCCTGCGGTTTGCGTTCGAGGGTCAGGCGTATCGGTACAAGTCCTCCCTTTCGGCCTGTCCCTGTCTCCTCGCATCTTTACGAAGATCGTAAAGATGATCATTGCTGCCCTTGCCCCGTTAAGGGAGGTGGGCATTCGCATTCTCAACTATCTCGACGACTGGCTAATCCTAGCTCACTCTCGAGACGGGTTATGCGCACACAGGGACCTGGTGCTCTCACACCTCAGCCGACTAGGGCTTCGGGTCAGCTGGGAAAAGAGTAAGCTCCTCCCGGTTCAGAGCATCTCTTTTCTCGGTTTGGAGTTGGACTCGGTCTCCTTGACGGCGCACCTTACGAACGAGTGCGCCCAGTCGGTGCTGGCCTGTTTGAAGGCGTTCAAACAGAAAACAGCGGTTCCACTGAAACATTTTCAGAGGCTCCTGGGGCATATGGCGTCCTCGGCGGTGGCCACCCCGCTCGGGTTGATGCATATGAGGCCGCTTCAGCACTGGCTCCAGACTCGAGTCCCGAGACGGGCATTGCGCCACGGGACACACCGCGTGGCCATTACGTCGGTCTGTCACCGTCTTTTCAGCCCTTGGACCGACCTCTCGTTTCCACGAGCAGGTGTTCCGCTAGAACTGGTCTCCAGGCGCATCGTGGTCACGACAGACGCCTCCAAAACGGGCTGGGGCGCTGTTGGCAACAGGCACGCAGCCGCCGGCCTCTAGACGGGTCCGCGGCTGCGTTGGCACATTAACTGCCTCGAGTTACTGGCAATTCTGCTCGCCCTGCGGAGGTTCCGGCTGTTGATCCAGGGCAAGCACGTGCTAGTTCGGACAGACAGCACGGCAGCGGTAGCATATGTCAACCGCCAAGGCGGTCTGCGCTCCCGCTGTATGTCATAACTTGCCCACCGTCTCCTCCAACGGAGTTAGCAGCACCAAGTCGCTGCAAGCCACTCACATCCTGGGCAACCTCAACACTTCGGCGGACGCACCGTAACAACAGGTTACCCTCAAGGGAGAGTGGAGACTCCACCTTCAGGTGGTCCAGCTGATTTGGAGTCGATTCAGTCAGGCACAGGTGCACCTGTTCGCCTCCCAAGAATCCTCCCACTGCCCGCTCTGGTACGCCCTCACCGAGGCCTTCCTCGGCATAGACGTGCTGGCACACAGCTGGTCCCCTGGCATTCGCAAATATGCGTTTTCCCCAGTGAGCCTGCTCGCATAGACCCTGTGCAAGGTCAGGGAGGACGAGGAGAAGGTCGTCCTGGCAAGCACCCTACTGGCCCGCCCAGACGTAGTGCTCGGACCTCACGCTCCTCGTGACAGCTCCCCCCGGGCAAATTCCCCTGAGGAAGGCTCTTCTTTCTCAGGGAAGGGGCACCATCCGGCACCCGTGCCCAGACCTCTGGAATCTCCATGTCTGGCCCCTGGACGGGACGCGGAAGACCTAAGCTGTCTCCCACCTGCGGTGGTAGACACGTTCACTCAGGCTAGGGCTCCCTCTACGAGGCGCCTGTATGCCTTTAAGTGGTGTCTGTTCGCTAAGTGGTGTTCTTCCCATCAGGAAGACCCCCAGAGGTGCGCAGTCAGATCAGTGCTTTCCTTCCTGCAAGAGAGGTTGGAAGGGAGGCTGTCCCCTTCCACCTTGAAGGTGTATGTTGCTGCCATAGCAGCACACCACGACGCAGTCGACGGTAAGTCCTTAGGGAAGCATGATCTGATCATTAGGTTCCTAAGAGGCACCAGGAGGCTGAATCCCTCCAGGCCACGCCTTGTTCCCTCATCGGACCTCTGTAGTTTTTCAGGGTCTACAGAGAGCCCCCTTTGAGTTTTGCAGTCAGCCGGGCTTAAGGCACTCTCCTTGAAGACTGCCCTCCTGACTGCGCTCACTTCCATCAAGAGGGTAGGTGACCTGCAAGTGTTCTCTGTCAGCGAAACGTGCCTGGAGTTCGGTCCGGGCTATTCTCACGTGATCCTGAGACCCCCGACTGGGCTATGTGCCCAAGGTTCCCACCACTCCTTTTAGGGACCAGGTGGTGAACCTGCAAGCGCTGCCCCAGGAGGAGGCAGACCCAGCCCTGTCGTTGCTGTGTCCGGTGCGCGCTTTACGCATCTATTTGGATCGCACGCAGAGCTTTAGAATCTCTGAGCAGCTCTTTGTCTGCTTTGGTGCACAGCGGAAAGGAAGCGCTGTCTCCAAGCAGAGGATCGCCCACTGGCTCATTGACGCCATAACTATGGCATGTCTCGCCCAAAACATGCCGCCCCCGGTAGGGCTACGAGCCCATTCTACCCGTGGTGTAGCGGCTTCTTGGGCCCTGGCCAGAGGTGCCTCTCTAACAGACATTGCAGAGCAGCGGGCTGGGCAACACCCAACACCTTTGCAAGGTTCTACAACCTCCGGGTGGAACCGGTTTCGTCCCAGGTAGTGGCACGCAACACAAGCGGATAAGCCCGGGATAGCCGGCCGGGTGTATCGCTTGCACATAGCGCCTTCCACCTCCTTTTGAGCTGAAGACGTGTGCTGTTAATTCCCAGTAGTGTTCACAAAAGTTGTTCCCTGGTTGACTTCCTCCGAGCCCTGTGGCAGTCGAGTTTTCGGAGAGACTCGCTGCCGGCCCAGTACACGCGCTAACTAAGAGCCCGGTTCTGGGGTAGGTGCTCCGCATGTGGTGGTTCCCTGTAAGGCTAACCCCATGCGATCTATATCTTCCGCTAGTTCGTTTCCCTACTGGCAAACTGCGTCTTCCTTGGGCAGAGTCCCTCAGTCTCCATGTTGTAGTAACTCCTCCCCCATTGGGCAGGATCTACCTTGAAGGCTCTCCACATGGTTGGAAAGACCATGTGATGTATTCTTCCACTTAAATATCCCCCCGTCTCTTGGGGCGAGGTGTGGTCTCCGCAGTGTCCTCCCCTTGGGAGGGACACCCCCCGACTAGACCTGGCGGCCCAGTCAGATAATCCCCCTTCTTTTTTAGGGAGTGGAAAAAGAGAAGGGGAAGGAGGCCACGACTGCGTTAAGCCTGTCTCTTTCTCTGGGTAGTCGACTTGTCCCCAAAAAGGGCCGTTTGACACTCATAAATGTGTTGGGGGAGGTTACGTGTCGACCTGGTGCGCTGGCTATGAGGCACACAGCAAGTCTGCCCACCACACACCGCCAGTTCACGTAACACAGTTCAGCCTTGTGGCGTTTTGTATAGGGACCCCTAGTGTCACTACATCGACACCAACGTCGAGTGAGTGACAGATAGGGAACGTCATGGTTACTGGTGTAACCTCCGTTCCCTGATGGAGGGAACGAGACGTTGGTCCCTCCTGCCACAACGCTGAACTACCCGCTGAAATGGCCGGACCTTATATCGGCTCCTCAGCGTAAAACCTGAATGAGTGGTTGCATACCAGCTCCTTTTATACCCGTATGTTCGGGGGAGTGGCATGCAAATACCACTCGCCAATTTTCATTGGCCTTTTATCAAAGACCAGAGGTGTCTCGGGCTCCCAAGAGTGACCCCTAGTGTCACTACATCGACACCAACGTCTCGTTCCCTCCATCAGGGAATGGAGGTTACACCAGTAACCATGACGTTAACCTCTTTGATTGTGAAATTGTGAAATGAATGATAATGTCCTTGCCATGACGTGTTTGGAATTGTTTGGAAAACAGCCTATATTCAGATTTACCAGAGTAAATCTGTTGTTCTTTAGATTGGGGCAAGTTGCTTAAAGGGATAGTTCACCCAAAAAATTTAATTCTATCATCATTTACTCACCCTCATGCCATCCCAGATGTGCATTAATTTCTGCTGCTGAACACAAACGAAGATTTGTAGAAGAATATTTCAGCTCTGTAGGTCCATACAAAGCAAGTGAATGGGTACCAAAAGCTCCAAGCTCCAAAAGCAGCTTCAAAATTCACACAGACGCAGCAAGAAGTCATTCATAAGACTCAGTGGTTAAATCCAAACCATTAGAAGTGATATGATAGGTGTGGGTGAGACATTTTAAGACCTTTTTTTTTTTTTACCATAAATTCTCCTCCCTGCCTAATAGTGTGATATGCACGAACGATGTGAATCGCCAAAAACAAAAGAAGAATGTGAAAGTGGTGATTTATAATAAAAAAAATTCTTAAATATTGATCTGTTTTTCACCCACATTTATCATATTGCTTCTGAAGATATTGATTTAATCAATGGAGTCATATGGATTACTTTTATGCTGCCTTTATGTTCTTTTGGAGATTCAAAATGTTGGTACCCATTCACTTGCATTGTGTGGATCTACAGAGCTGAAATAATCTTCTAAAAATCTTTGTTCGTGTTCAGCAAAAGAAAGAAAGTCATACACATCTGGGATGGCATGATGGTGAGTAAATGATGAGAGAATTTTTATTTTTGGGTGAACTATCCCTTTAATGCAGAATAGGTTTTGACATATAAAACTTGGTAGTTATGTTAATAATATGCTTATAGTTGTTATGTCAACACTGTGGCGATTCATGAATGACAAATGTTTTGCTAATTATAGTAGCTTCCATAAAGGGTTTGGGTGGACTGAGAAGAGAGCTTTGTGTTGAACATTATATCTAGATAGTACTATTTTATTTCTAAATAGCGAGGCACATTCTATGATATGGACTCTTTAACATAATTTGCTGTCTTCAGTCTTCAGGGTATAATGCCTCTGAAGGGTCAAAGTGTTTTTAGCAATACTGCAGAGTGGTTTGCTCACACCCTCTGGTCTGTCTCTTCTGTGACTGAATGTGCTGGATCAGGCAGTCTTCTGGTAATCAGTAAGTGTGTCTCGAGGCATCCAAACATTCAACATGTTATCATTAACACAGTGCTCAGTCAGTCAGCAAAGTCCCAAAAGACACCACATTCTGTTCACAGAGAAGCGCTGCACTTCCCAGTCTCTGCTTGACTGCTACATTATTGATAAGTCTGAGTGGTTCGACCATTCTCCTTGCCAAACAGGTAAAATAATTATCAGCAATATTTACTTGGCTCGCTGATTGCTCAGCATCTGACACTTCTGGAGAAGTTTGTTTTTCGTAAAATGTTGTTACAGGAATGCAACCATGAGATATTGTGGAGTGGAAGAAATAGCATTTTTCATGTTTTAATAAGGAGAACGTTTAGCCTCTTGAGCTTGGTTTCTTTATTGGCAGACTTAAATTAAATATTTTAAAGCGTGTGTGTGTGTGTGTGTGTGTGTGTGTGTGTGTTACTCACACATAAACCTCACCTCCTGTTAGACAAGTGAAGGAGAAACCACCCGAGCCACAACACTGACAGACATACACACACACACACACACACACACACACACACACACACACACACACAGCTGTTGGTGCAGCTATCATTATGAGGACTCTCCACAGACATAATGATTTTTATACTGTACGAACTATACAGTATATCCCCTAACCCTAACCCTAACCCTAAACCTAACCCTCACAAAAAACTTTCTGCATTTTTACATTTTCAATAAAACATCGCTTAGTGTGTTTTTTAAGCTATTTAAATTATGGGGACACTAGAAATGTCCTCATAAACCACATTTATAGCATAATACCCTTGTAATTACCAGTTTGTAATAAAAAAAAGTCCTCGTAAACCACTTAAACCTGCCCACACACACACACACACACACCACAAATACCGCAAAGATTTAAAGGGGCAATCAGGAGTTCTTTAGCTAGCATTAGCATTACTCTTCTTCGTGTACTTTAAGTACAGATATGACAGTGGTGTTAGACGCTGAACTGCCATCTATCGTTATGGATCAGCATGATCATCTCTGCTGCCCTCGCCAGCTCTGGAATATCATTTGCATCTGGAAAATGTCAGAGTTTGAGGTAATTTCTAAAGTTATTTATTACTACTACTATAATATAACTGCTTTACCTAAAAACAAACATCAGAATTCAAGCGAACAGACTTCTGCAGTTAAGGACAGATTATTATTGTCCCTCATATCAAAATTCTCTTCTGAGACTGTCTACATTTCACGTTATTTCTAAAGACAGTTATTACCTTTATTAAAGAACTGCTTAGCGTAAAATAAACCTCAATTATCTAGCGATACAGAATGTCATGGTAAAGGAAAGATTAGATTTGTTTTTGATGATCAAATTTAGAATGTCCATGAATAACTGTATTTGAAGAACTCGTTTTGTTTCCAAGCAAACCAACATCATGATTTACTCAAAATCCACAACAATCGCTGTGCCAAGCTACTAAACGAATGAAGACATATGCCATTTCATAGAGACTGAGGTGGATGGGCCCCACTTACTATAGCTGTGATAATAAAGAATATAATTACACATTGCTTTCCGGTTGCATTTGTAAACACCGCTGAAAACTGTCCATTACTAACATATGTTGACTACACACGTCATTTGAAAAAAAACTTGTATGAGTTTTCTGTAAATTCCACTGATACTATTTTAGAGAGTGGTCTTAACAATTAATCATTTCTTACCTGTCCAACAAAAAAGAAGCAACATCGGCATCACTACTCAGGTTTTTCTCCATCATCAAATCTTTCTACCTTGAGTATGCCGTATCGATGTTTACTTTCTGTCTTCTTGCTTCGGACCTTTTTCTCTACTTCGGCAGTACAGCTACTGAATCTCCTGTTGTCTCCTCTTCTAAAGCACGATAATAAATATGTTCCATTGTGTTCTTTTTGCTCTTCGCGTCACCAAACAACATGGCACTAAGCAAAGACATGCATATCTACAAAGGCGGCAGCCAATGAGTGCAAGGATTGTCTTCTTTGACGTTTAGTGAAACAGAGCGGACCATGTCATCTCAACATAGCGAAGCACACTGAAGGGGTGACCCGCAAAATGTATAATAAAAACACTTACTATTATGAGTACAGTATCTCATGTGAATGTGCACCATTCAGATCACTTTTCACAAAAACACAATTCATTTGTTAATGTGTAAAACTTTTTAAATTAGCCCCAAATTACTTTAAACCTTTTAAAGACAATTAAATTAGATTACAGCTCTGTTCAAAACCCTAATGAGCTTCCTACCTAAACAGCATTTTGAGGCACACAGGCACACTCCAGGCACGAAGGCTGTCCCAGAAGGCAGGCAGTAACATTACGCTGCCTTCTGAAATAGGCCTCTTTTGGCTAAATTCAATGCTTGTGTCCCTTGAAGGTAGGACAATTACAGAATGCAAAGCAACACGCTCAAAGAAAAAAAAAAGAGAGAAATATTCAACTATAAATACTGTATACTGGCACTTGCATTTTATTCAATACTGTCAAGTATCAAAAATACTTTACATCTAAATAATCTAATTCACTGAGTTATCCATTATTTTATACCCAACTTTTTTGAGTATTGCACCATTAGATGGAGTTTTATAAACAAGGTTCGGGAGGAGCAAGGCAATTTAATCTGATCAATAACATCACCTGAGTGAGTGTATATAAACAGCCGCTTACCTCTACATGGCATCAAGACTTCCAGCATTACGCCCCACCCATACTTGAAGATGTCTCAGGAACTTGACCTGTTCCCCTCTGACTACGAATTAACCATTGCTCCGGACTCCCCACAACAGCTCGTCCAACCCAGGATCATCTCTGCTTCCCCCAACGCCATTCCTTATTCTCCAGCAGCGAATCGAGGCCACCAAACCTCACACTCGGAGACCTCTTCTCTGCGGCGAGTTCTCTATTAACCTTAAAAATCCCTCTTGCAGCGTTTCCCACATGCTCAGATTTATATGCCTTTTATCACATGCTCGGCTGAGAAAAATGTCTCATAATCGATCTCTCAGCCCCCCATGAAGGACCTCATCCGAGCATCAACAGTCTCATCTCTATTAACGAATACTCCCTCTGCTATCACAATGTCGATCAAGCAATTTGATTGATCAAAAAAGTAGGTAGAGAGGCGTGGCTTGCTAAATTCGACATAACATCGGTATTCAAAATTATGCCCCTGCACCCTGACTTCTGGCACCTCTTCAGCATCCGCTGAAATAAAATGTTTTACTTTGCCGTCCACCTCACTTTCAGCTGCAAAAGCAGCCCCAAGATTTTCGATATGCTATTTGAAGTGATCTACTGGTTTCTGTCTAATAACTACTCCGTGCCTTACCTCATCCACCTGCTTGACGACTTCCTCACCATCTCGCCTCACGACTCCCCCCCAGCTCTCCATCTCACCAGAATTACAAAGGTGCTCTCCAAACTGGGAATTCCCATCGCACACAAAAAACAGTCCATCTACTTCCATCGAATTTTTAGGCATCCATCTCGATACAGCCAAATTTCTCTAATCTCTCCCTAAAGAGAAGATTAATAGGATAATTTCAATCATTTCAAACATCCTACTAAACTCAAGTTGCATAAAAAGCGATCTCCTCTCCCTCTTCGGCCATCTAAACTCTGCTATGTGCATCATTCCCTAAGGATGCCTGTTCATCTTACATCTCCTTTCTCTAGCCTCTTCAGTCCCTGCCCTAAACGACACCGTGGTCCTGGACCAAGCATGCCAGGCCGACTTACTGCTATGGTCAACCTTCCTCAGTCACTGGAACGGCATTTCCTTCTTTTACGAAGATTTAATTTCCTCCCCCGACGACATCCAATTGTACAATGACACAGCACCATCCGTCGGATTCGGAGGCTACTACCAAGGCCAATGGTTTGCATCCACCTGGCCCCCCAACATGACAAAAAAAAACCTTCATTCAACACCTTCCGACTTGTTTGAACTGTATCCCATAGTGGTAGCAGCCTCCCTCTGGGGGTCAGAATGGACATCTAAAAGCATCCTAGTCCACTGTGATAACTAAGCCACTCTCCAGTGCATTAATATAGGCAGATCCCGTTCTCCAGAATTGTCATCCCTTCTTAGGCGCCTAACCTGGATTTCCATCCATAACCAATTTATTATACCAAGCACATTCCATGCAAAAAAAAAACAAAAAAACAGATGACTGAATCCCTCTCTCATTTTCTCATTCAGAATTCAGAGCCTTGGCCCCAGAAGCAAACCCGACACCAACCCCAGTTCCTCCCTGTTCAGTACTGAAATTCCCTTAAACCATCCTCTCAGACTCCTCCATCCCACTTCCCTGGGCCGCTGGTCATCTGACGCATTCCTTGGTTACATCCGTACCAACCGCCTTCATATCAGGAAAATCTATCAAGCCCTCATTAACTAGCCACAAGTTCTCATCTGGGTCAGGGGGCCCAAATGTTTGGACGCAGCAGGGGTCCACCCCGGCCAGTCCGGAAGCCCCCCGTCCCGCAATCACTCAAGGGCTCTCCCGTTCAAACCTCTGTGGGGGTTCTCCCACTCGAATGCCGTGCAAGCTAACTCACGTTTATTTGTATCATGGGCTTCCCATTCGAAGCGCTGCAAGGACTCCCCCGTTCGAATGCCGTGAGGGCACCCTCATTGCCAGGAGGAGAGGCTGAGGTCATCCCAAGCGCCTGTTTGAAAACACTACATTTAAGCCTCTCATCCACAATAGAACTGTTCCTTCAGCAAATATGGAGCGTTTCGAAAGGGCTCTCTATTACTGCATACTTTGGAAACAATAAATAAAGTTTTCAAGCGAAAACGGATTAGTGTGAAAGTGGCCTTAGATGTTGGAAGAAATTTTCACCTGACATAAATAAATTGAATAAATTCATGTAAAACTTCAGATGACTGCTCTTTGAAGTTCTTATATTTTGCATCTATATAGTGTGATGTATTTGATGGACATTTCCTTCAGGGTGGAAGGAAATGTCTGCGTTTTGCAATCATAAATTGCTCCTTTATAATTTGTCAAATCAATCCCCTTATCAAACAAACTGCACACCAACTTATTTTTGTCTAACGAGAGCCAATTAAACATGAACTGCAGAATGATTCACATGGAACAGAGAGATATTAGCCCTCCCCCTTTTAATATTGACCAAGCATGGCAGTCTCGCATCAGCCCAGCACGATACACACACACATACATCTGGGACCTGGCAGGTGGGCTACCCAGATACAGAGCATTCCACTTCTGTTTTGCAGCACAACCCTCTCTCTTTCTCTCTCTCCCCTTTATTTTTTTTTCTACCTCCACAGTGTGCAGGTGCAATGCATTAGGATCTCTCAAAGCAGTGGGTATCTTATTATGGAGAGCTGATGGTAGAAAGAGACAGAAAAGTGAGCCCCATGAGCTCAGACAGGAAGTGCTGGGA
Source organism: Myxocyprinus asiaticus (assembly GCF_019703515.2). NCBI lineage: Eukaryota > Metazoa > Chordata > Actinopteri > Cypriniformes > Catostomidae > Myxocyprinus > Myxocyprinus asiaticus. The sequence continues at coordinate 9,619,822 of NC_059384.1, forward strand.
AATATATGAAGTTTTTTGTATTAAAGTTGGTGAATATCACAGGCATTGAAACAATAACAAGCAAATCTGTTATCTGTAAATAAGTTAAATAGAGTGCACAGGTCAGGTAGAGACAGGAAAAAAGAGATGACAAACAAAGATAAATAGATGCATCGAGAAATTTTCTGTACTGCGGGAGTGTCCGTGTCTCTGTTGGTGACTTAAGATGCTTTAAACGAACTTCTGCAAGTCTAATGGGGCTTTTCCACTGCACGATACAGTTCAACTTGCTCGCTTTTGATAACAAGGCTGACTAGGCAGGTGTCACCTTCCACTTCTTTGAGTAATGCTATTTGTCTGCTGTTCATTAATTCTGAGAACTACTTCTGCATGCTCAAAAACAACAGAGAAGATGAGTCAGAAAAAGATACTCTTTAAGTAGGTAAAATGACCCATTATCAACTTGGCTCTGATATAATATACGTATATATATATATATATATATATATATATATATATATATATATATATATATATATATACGTATATATATATATATATATATATATATATATATATATATATATATATATATATATATTATATCAGAGTACATACCAAGCCTTTGTGGATTCAGGTTGTAACCAAACCTCTATTCATCAATGCTTGGTTCAAAATGGGGCACTGAATACAAATAATCGGGTGAAGGTGAGGTGTGCGCACGGGGATATTTACGATTATCCTGCCGTGACGTCACTATTCTATTTCAGGGTCAAAAGCATAACATTGAGGCTGTGGTTAGTTCTCATCTCACCCATCCATTAATTTTGGGTACTAATCGGCCGGCTTTTCCTGAATTGTCAAAAGGGTTGTGTGTGGATGGGTCCTGTAATAAAGTGGGACAGTGTTTGGTGTGCAATGAGCTAATGGTGGAGGCAGAGCTGGGGCTGTCTATGTCAGCTCCGTGTCAAGATGAAGCGGCGGGATCTTCCCCTGGAGCAGATGTGAGATGAGACTCTTAAGCATGCATTTGACCAAGTGAAAGTAATGTCCGTATTTCTCAATTATAAATGATCGGTTGTATCAAGCGACGCAGGACGATCAGACAAAAGAAGATACAACACAGTTGTTAGTACCAAGGAGCCGTCAGGAAATGTTGTTCCAGGTGGCTCAACATAGTCCAATGGCAGGTCATTTGGGACAGAGGAAAACACTAAGCCATCTCATGGCCCATTTCTATTGGCCGGGCATTCACGGGGATGTTAGCCGGTGGTGTGTGACATGCCGTGAATGTCAGCTGGTGAATCCGCCGGCCACTCCAAAAGTGCCAATGCGCCCTCTTCCGTTGATCGAGGTTCCCTTTGACAGAGTTGGCATGACCTCCTCTGGCCATTAGAATGGTCAGCACACGAGCATCACTTTGAGTTGGTTCTGGTGGACTACGCAAAGCGATACCCGAAAGCAGTGACTCTTCGCAACACCTCAGCACATAGTGTTGTGGAGGCACTTTTCAGAATAATCTCCCGAGTGGGGATTCCGAAAGTAATCCTCACTGATCAGGGCACTACTTTCATGTCATGTACACTACACAAGCTGTATGAATTATTAGGTATTAAATAGATTCTGACAAGCATGTACCATCCACAAACAGGCGGCTTGGTCGAACGTTTTAATAAAACCTTTAAAAATATGATTTGTAAGTTCATGCACAAAGATGCTTGGAATTGGGATTGGTGGCTCAAACCCCTGTTATTTGCAGTGCAAGAGGTCCAGCAAGCCTCCACGGGGTTTTCCCCTTTTGAATTATTATATGGGCGTAAGCCCTGTGGCGTCTTAGATGTCATGAAGGAAAACTGGGAGGAGGGACCTTCACAAAGCAAAAATGAAATTCAATACGTTCTTGACCTGAGAGCAAAACTCCACACACTGGGGCATCTATCACAGGAGAATTTGCTACAGGCGCAAGAATGTCAGTCCCGACTGTATAACAGGGGAGCTCGGCGACGGGAGTTTGCACAGGGAGATAAAGTACTTGTATTGCTGCAAACACCGAGCTCAATATTACTCGCGAAGTGGCAAGGACCCTTTGAGGTCACACGGCGAGTTGGGGAAGTCAACTATGAGGTAGTGTGTATGGATAGGGGCGGGGCTCATCAAATTTACCACCTCAACCTCCTAAACCCATGGAGAGAGGCGGTCCCCATATCCTTGGTGACAGTAGTTCCAGAGAGGGAGGAGCTCAGTCCGGAGGTGAGCCTAAAAGCCAATCAGTTCACTCCAGTCCCATGTGGAGACCACCTCTCGCCGTCACAACGTACAGAGGTTGTCAGATTGCAAAAAAGTTTCTCTGACATGTTCTCGCCTCTTCCCGGCCGCACTAACCTCATAGAACACCACATCGAGACAACCCCTGGGGTAGTGGTACGTAGCCGGCCCTACCGCTTACCCGAATACAAGAAACGTGTAGTACGGGAAGAATTAAAGGCCATGCTCGATATGGGGTAATAGAAGAATCCCACAGTGATCGGGCCAGCCCGGTAATTTTGGTACCTAAGAGCAATGGTTCGGTCCGGTTCTTTGTGAATTATAGAAAAGTCAACGTGTGTCGAAATTTGACAAACTGCTCAAGTTACATAACAGATTGTATTAGATTTGCACTACCCATGTGCATGTGTGAATGTATGTATGTGTGTGTCTGTACGTATGTGTATAATTAGTTTTATTTTTTATTTTTTATTATTATCTATGTCTTGCTGCTGTTTTTGTATTGTTTTTGTATTGTTGTACACTGGAAGCTCCTGTCACCAAGACAAATTCCTTGTATGTATAAGAATACTTGGCAATAAAGCTGATTCTGATTCTGATTCTATTTACAAATGTGTAATGGCTTTTTTAATGTTACATATTTGTATTACATATTTTCATGTGTTGTTTTGTTGATGATTTTATATTGATCATATTGATGTCCTTGTCTTGTCTGTATTTTATTATCCCATTGATGTGTCTCTTGTCTTGTTAGTTATCAATCTTTTGTCCCTGCATATTTTAAGCCCTCTTGTTTGCTCTGTTCCTTGTCATGTATTGAAAATGATCTATGCTCCTACTTGCCTGTTTTGATGAGTACTGCATGTTAAATCACGGCTCATACTCATTTCTATCACGTCTATGACTTACAAAGACTTACAAGAACTAAAATACAAGAAAAGAACAAAATAAAGCATGAAAATAACAAAATCAAAAATCACATGAATTTACAAAAACAAAAGATCACAGAATCCATAAGAAGACCTCGTAAGAAGTCTGCATGTTTGCAGCTGGTAAAACTCTCAATTTGCCCAAAAAAATAAAAAATAAAAAAAAATAATAAAAAATACTTTTATGATTCATTGTGGTTTCAAGTATTTATTTATTTTTCTAAATGTTTTTTATATTCTGACCTATGCAGCACTTTAGTTTTCAATCTTTATTTGAGCTGTATAAAAAATCGAATCTATTATTATCATAATATCATCATCATCACCATTATTTACAAATCTAACAAGAATAAACATATTCTATAACCATATCTATGCCTATTCTAAACCATGTCTAAACCATATTTATCTGTCATCTTGTCTTGAACTCTCCCTCACTATCAAAAAACAAAACAAAACAAAAACAACCACTATTTAATGTTTAAGAGAAAAAGAGAAACAATTTAAATTAGTCAAATAAACAATTTCTAACTCAAAATTAACCTAAACATAAACTTATGTAGATATTATCTAATTTATCTTACCATTAGGAAAGTATAAAAGCTTATATTCTGAAAAATATTTCTAACAACAATAAGCTATAACACTTAAATGAAAACCCTTAGTATAGAAAATGTGTGTGTGTGTGTGTGTGTGTGTGTACTATGTTTATACAACATTGTGGAGACCAAATGTCCCCACAAGGATATTAAAACCTGAGATCACCTACACTGTGGGGCCCAGCCAGCGGTCCCCACGAGGGAAATGGCTTATTAAACATACTAAATGATGTTTTTTTGAAAATGTAAAAAATGCAAAAAGGTTTCTGTGAGGGTTATGTTTAAGGGTAGGATTAGGGGATAGAAATTATCATTAGATCTGTAAACAATCCATAAAATGCATGGAAATCTATGGAGAGTCCCCACAATGATATAAAAACAAGTTTGAGTATGTGTGTGTGTGTGTGTGTGTGTGTGTGTGTGTGTGTGTGTGTGTGTGTGTGTGTGTCTGTGTCTGTGTGTTTCTACTATGAGAAACAGAATCAGAGCACAGAGATCCAAATGATGAAGTGTAATTACACACCCAATTGATTCTGGCACCTCATTCATCATCCAGTCATCATGTTAGTAACAAGTGCAGTTTCCAGGAGTCAGCTTAACTAAGAAAACAATGTAATGTGTAAAAATACATGACTGACCTAACAGATACATAGCTGTTGTCACTGCATGATGCCTTGAGCCAAATCGATAAAACTGCCAGCTCTTATTCTTAGCGTCCCAGAACCCACCCACAAAATTAGTTGTCTCTCTCTTTTCACCCCAATAACATGTTTGCTTTCTTCATGTCCCACTCATTCTGAAGTATACATTAGCTGATTTGCCTCCCCCAAAAGACTTGTGAATTAAACTGAATGCAGGTAAAGTGTTCATTCCAGCAACTCCTGAGAGAAACACTTCTCTCTCCATGATTGATGAGCACATTTAGTTGATCTGTTCTCTGCGTCAGCTTATCTGTGTCCACATCTGCCCAAATGCTGACCTGGAGTTGGGCCTGTGTTCTGTCAGACCACTGCCCCTCATCAGCACTTCACACACACACACACACACACACACACACACACACACACACACACACACACACACACACACACACACACACACACACACACACACACACACCATCTCAGATAAGCTGCATCCTGCAGATTGTCAGTGGTGTGGAGAGGTCAAATAGAATACACAGAAATCAGTGTCTGTATCAACTCCTGAAAACATGCACTGGAATGATTCCTTCTTTGTTACAATACCATAAAATCAAATGCTTGAAATCAAATCACATAAATGCAAACTGGATTGCAATCATCTGAGGCCGGGAGGTTATAACACGATTAGATTAAGTTTTGTGGTGAAAGAGCATGTAGAACAGAAGACTGCTGAAACATCAGATGACCGGACCAATGAAATGTGCTGATGTGGAAGAGCTGAAGTGCCGAGCACAGCACATGAGATGGCAAGAAGAAGATACAGAGCGGAATGACTTATTCAGGAAGGGGAGGGAGGGGTGTGGGGTGAATCTTGAAATTAGAACAAATAGATTATCTGTCTACGGTTCCTGGCCTCAGCACAGGCCAAGCAGGCCGGAAAAAAGAAAAAGAGAAAAACACATTGACTTCTCGGCGAAAGACTGCCTGTACAAGCAGCCAAGGAGGACCGCAATTAAACGATCAATCACCGTATCATTGATCCTGGAAGGAGACAACTGTATCCGGGCCTAACTAAAAATGCAACAGTGCTGCACAGATAACAGAAAAGCATTTGATATGGAGTTAAATGTGTTTTAATATGACTACTTCATCTTTCAAAAATTGGTTAGTTTTCTTAAAATGATTGTGTATTTTCTGAATATAATGTAAGGAAACGGTCTTTGAAATTATGGAAATAAGGTACAGGTTTTATCCAAAGATGACATCCAAATTAGTTCTTCATTTAACTAATTCTGAAAATAATTGTCTAGTTGGAGCCGTGGCCTACCAGTTAGCAAATGTGCTCTAAACAAATTGAGTCATGGTGCCCGTACAGGTGTCCTAAACCTGTTCTCCCATAATACCATGTCATGTCTTCACTTTTACAATCAATACAATGGCAAAGGCCAATATATTCAAACATAACTTATAAATGGGTTATTATTTGTGATTAGGTCCATGTTTAGTGACCCTGTTTCATTCAATAGAAAAAAAAGGCTAAACAGACATTTACACTTTTTCTAGTATTAGATGCTATTTACACTCCAAAATATATACTAACATAGGGGGATCACTGCAGTGTGTTTATTGTGTTTATTTAGAATCCCACAGACACCCTACACCAACCCCTACCCCTAAACCTTACCTTCTCTTACAAAAATTAAACATGGTTTTACTTCAGTTACCATATTATCACCATGGTACTGTATTCTGTAGTAAAATCATAGTAACCACAACATTAAATGTGGTTACTACTGTATATTAACACTATATTACTTTAGGAACAGCATGGTTAATTGAATAAAAACTATGGCTTTTGACAAAAAACATGGTTACTACAATATTACTATAGTAAAACCATGGTTACCAGGATCAAACCATTCTCCCCGGCCTTCACATGTGACCAAATCACTGTGAGGAAATCAACCTTTATATTCAGTTTTATTTATGATTATAAGTAGTATTAATTGAAATATTAAGAGTGGGGAGAGGAATCAGGATGGGAAAAAGTAGGACAAAAGGCAGATTAGAACCCAGGTCATCCACACAGAAAAAAAAAATAACACAGTTATTCCGTCGTTACCAACTACACTATTTCAGCTACACAAGGTGATGTTTGTCTGTGTTTCCAACAGACTATTGGAGTGCAAACAGCCACGCTGTGTGGCAGGTGCTATTAACACCTTGTGCAAATAGTCACTCCATTAAAGATACTCCAAACACTCACGGCTTTGACCCCCTAATGTTTTATACACTGCAAAAATATTTTTCTTAATTAGTATTAGACAAGCAAAATGGCATAAGCAGGGTTGGGAGGGTTACTTTTGAAATGTATTCCACTACATATTACAGAATACATGCTGTAAAATGTAATTTGTAACATATTCCGTTAGATTACTCAAGGTCAGTAACGTATTCTAAATACTTTGCATTACTTCTTCAGCACTGGTAGATTTTATCACTTGTTTTGACTATAAAAACTCTGCCAGTACAGTAAGACAAAATACACATGTTAAAAATACATTCTCTGAAAAACCTAAATATCTTATGCAGTGTTCTTTCTAAAACAATATAAATCAAACTGATCTTGTTTTAAGGATTTTTACATATTTTTACAGGAAAACAATACAAAAATTATTATCAAGAATATAATTTTTGCCCTAATATCAAAGGTCTTCCTAGAAAAAACAAGAACTATTTGTAATGGGGTAAGAAAAATGTAATTATTTCAAAGGGAAAAAGCTTTATTTTTCTCACCCCACTGGGAGATTTTTTTTCTTCTTCTTTTAAGTGTAAAGATTACTAAATTTTCTAAAAACAAGACTTAATATCTTATGCCATTTTGCTAGTAAATATATCTTGTTTTAAGGATATTTAGATATTCTTAAATACTAATTAAGAAAAGTTTTTTGCAGTGTATAATTATTTTACTGTAACAAATAAGTTAATGCTGATCTGTAAGATTTATGTCCTATATTGTTTATCATCTAGCATACAAAGAACCATCAATCATCTAAAAATCAGCATGACAGATATGATTAATTAATTAAGACTGTCTATCACACATGGCTGTTCAATCAAATATTTACACTCCTCTTTGAATAATGCATACATTATACATCAGAATGAGTGAGGGCCAGCAGTGTGTCAGAGGAGACAGTGTCAGACTCCTGCTGTTCCTCAAGGAGCCTGCTTCATCCCTCCTTTAATTACACTATATTGATCAAACACAGATGGAGGGGGGAAATGAGGGATGGAGAGAAAGAATGAAAAAGAAAGACACGAAAGGACAGGGAGAAAGAAGGAGAAAGAAATGTTGTGTGCTGTGTGAAGTAAGTTTTCAGACTGAGAGGGAGAAAAAGGGAGAGGAACAGATAGACAATAATATAATATGATGCAATTCAGATTGGCACCAAGAGGGTTTTTCCACACTACTGGGCCACTTGAGATGTAAAAGGCACAAGCCCATTTTTCTATTTCAACTTTTTCCCACACAATCAATGTGCCATTGCTCCATTTTTTTATCCCCAATGTCAGATATCGATCCACTTTTCCAATGCTTTTGTCTTATTTGAAATTCATAATCAACCCTTTCATACATACCGTCATTAATAACTGGGCCCCGCAGAGCAGCGTCACACATATGTGTTTCTGCAACAACCAGTTACGTTTCAAGCTGCCAGATTCACAAATGGTGCGCTTGTCAAGTGTCTGTTATTTATATTAGCTCAAACAGTTACTCATAGTCTTTTAAACCACAGAATACGTTTATTTTATATACATACATCCATCTCGTCACCAAAGTACCACAATAAAAAGTTTATAGCTCTTATACGCACAGCCAATACAACAAACGCGATCTTCCTCTGATGCATGCAGCCATCTGTTTATATTAGTAGCGGTTGTCATTCGTCAAACAAACAGCTACTCAAAGAGTCTTTTCAAGCATATAATATGTTTATTTTATGCAACAAACAGCCACATTGTCACCAAAGTACCACGATAACAGTTCACAGCTTGTATATGCACACCCATCATATCTAAACACGATCTTCCCATGCACACAGCCATGTCTGCTTAGGTGCAGATGTGGTTTTCATTCACACAAACAGCAACTCATACAATCTTTTCAGGCATATAATACATTTGTTTTCTGAAACAGAGAGCCAAACTATCACAAAAGCACCACAATAGTTTAAAACTCATATACTGACAGTGAAAACATGCTGATCGAGTGTGAAAATCCAAGCACGCAGCCAAGTCTGTTTACATTAGCGCTTGTCACACACACACACACACACACACACACACACACACTTGTTTTTATATCATTGTGGGGACTTTTCATAGATGACCATGCATTTTATGGATTTTATACAGATCTAATGATAATTTCTATCCCCTAACCCTAACCCTACCCTTAAACCTAACCCTCACAGAAACCTTTTTGCATTTTTACATTTTCGAAAAAACATCATTTTTTCAAAAACATCGAACGCTGGCTGGGCCCCACAGTGTAGGTGATCTCAGGTTTTACTATCCTTGTGGGGACATTTGGTCCCCACAATGTAGCATAAACATGTACACACACACACACACACACACACACACGGTGCATAGGCAAACCGGACTGCTGATATCATCTGTTCATTCATTTTTTACAGCTAAAAAAACAAAATAAATAAAGCAGACATAACCCATTTGTTCATATGTTTACTATATTATATACAATATTTTTTTTATGACAAGAAATCAAAAATTAAAATTATAAAAAAAAATAAAAAATACTGATCAACACTCTGCCCCCCTCTACCGGCTGTGCAGTGTCACGTGCAAAAATAACTCGCTCCAGGGGGCACTGCAGAAGAATTTAGACCCTACTCATGAAAAGGTTAAATATAATGGAATGACTATTAATAGTCTATAACATTTCCACACAACAAACATTAAGCATGCAACGCATGTCGAGGTGTATGTTCTCCGCTCATTTTTTTACTTTATTTTTTTCATTTCGATGACCTACTTAGCTCTTGCACTGCATCTTGGCTCCTTTGTTTCATACCGATATAGAACGGATCTCTTCTGAGATCAGAAAGTCCTGTGCTTGGGGTCATCTGCCTCCTGCCAGAGTCTAGTGGCTCATGCACCATCAGGCAGAAACACATTTCAGGGGGTGAAGAAGCGTACGCTTCCTGTGACCATGTGGAGGGAGATGAATCGTGATTCTCCATGACAGGGAGGCTCCGAGAAAAACCCACAACAATGAGCTCCCGCTGAACTCTGGATTACCTTTTTAGAAACAAGATGCCAAGTCACTGCTCTCATAAATATCTGTCAGAGATGACACGCTCCGATCATCGGCATGTCCTATTAATGAGAACACAGCCTTGAGGGAGTTTTAAAATTTACAACCTACTGTGATAAGCTGTCATCATCAGATATGTCAGTCTCTCAACACAAAAGCTACACCCAGTAAGAGCAACACACACACATACACACACACACACACACACACACACACACACACAAAACTGCCTCAGATTTGGCTTTCTCTCCTTATTTTCTGTAAATAAACTGGATTGTAATTCCCCTTTTAAAATTTTTTGACACTTTGTTCGATTGCTCATTGTTTTATTCATGAGGTTGTCCCTTTGGTTTTACTACCAAACCATAACACACACAGAACAGCACTTGTGTCTGTCTGCCATGGATGTATTGCAAGAGATGCAAAGAATATGAGCAGCTATTCTGTTTAGCAATTTCTGTTTATACAAGCAGGAATAAAAAATGCATTAGAGGTCTAATATAATCTGCAAATTAAAAAAATTATACAGTTCACTTCTGCAAGGTATACCGGATTATGTTCTTACCAATTGTGAACTACTGGAGTCCACATGAGCATATCCCAGACTGCCACTTCAAGCACGCTCAGGTCCGCACTAAAAGCTCTACTGTGAAAATACCCTTAGATTTAAAATATTGGATTAAGTTTATAAAAACAAAACATTTTGGTTTTATAATTCCTCTATAACACCAATGTGAAAATCCTCACCCTTACAAAAATCTAAACTAGCCACAAACTTGCCGCAAATTTGCTGCCAAATTTGCCGCTTGTTTTTTTCACATGCAAATGAGTTTGTGATTTGCCGCAAATGTTTGCCAGAAGTTTGCAGTTCTTCACCGGTAGTGCTGAACCTCGGCAAGCCTTTGGTAACAATGGACAATTTGCCGCAAGAATGAACTCCTGTTTATAGGCAGAGTGTCAGAACAGTGAATTTCACAGTTTTGAGATTGATCACAGGGTGTCAAATTAGGATGGCTTTAAAAAAAAAAAAAGCTACAGAAAATTTGGGTTCAATAAGGTTTTCATTCTGACATCAAAACAAACATTGTGGTGAGTTATGAAGATGGTAGTTAACAATGTTGAGTTTGCTAGTTCAAGAGCTCTGGCTACACATTTTCACTACCATTAATTGTTTTCTCCAAGATGTGTTAATCCTTTTTACATTTTTAATTTAGTGTTTAAAAAAAATAACTGTAAGACAGAAAAGTGTGATACTCTGCAGTTCTGTCAATGGTTTAAATAAATCAAGCATATGCATAAAATATAACCCTAAAAATATAAAGGGAAGTACATCTACCCTGCCTCACAATATGCAGAACTGCAGAATGAGAAATGATTTGTTAGGGAAAAGGAAAGAAAAAGATCCCAGGGCAACAATCCCCAGCCAAAATCTGACTTCAGCTGTAAATGGGAAATGGGAAGAAGCATAATGTCTTACCTGCCATGTACTTTAATGTCAGAGATGGCGTAGAAGTATCTGGAAAGGTTGTTCTCATCCACCATGGTGGCACCCGTGGCAGGTCTGAGAAGACGTATGCGCAGGTCGGTAATGGTGAAAAAGTCTCTTAGGTTCTTGGTGGTGTCCAATTGTCCATACAGTGAGGCCATATTGTGCAGCTTGGGCCCAGCAAATAGTGCAAAACGGTCTTTGATTTCGAAGCGTACAGTCTTGTCATTCTTCCACACGTAACCTCGGGAATATTCCTCGGTGCAGATAATGTCCAACAGTGTGTGTTGGGTAATGTCCCTCATTGTCTTGGGCTCCATAGTGAAAGCATCAAGGCAGTCAGTAGCGTAGAACTGGTAGGGTTGCCAGGTACGTCCATAGTCCAGAGACTTCTCCAGAACCATCTGCTCAGGCCGACCTGACTCAAAGGTGATGACGATGTCATCGGTAAGCTCAATGGTCTTGTTCCAAGATAGGGTTAAATTGACTGCCAGAGGTTTGGGGTATTTCTTCCAGGAGGTGGACTGCCAAAAGGTGGTGGGGTTGCGACCCTCAAAATCAAACATGAGCTCAGGGGGGTGAGCCAGCTCATCTGTGGCTGCATCACACTCGTTGTTGCACATGTAGGGATTTTCCTAAACAGAAAGATAAAGCAAAAAACAATAGTTAAATCAGAACAAGAAAGATGGCATTTATTTTTTTTATTAGCTATAATGTGTGTGCAGGTGAGGGGTATATATGATGTAAGCTAATGACATTATGTTTATTAAAATGGACAAGCAAGACTTTTTATGGCTACATCAGTGTTATTATGGATAGAGCACTTTATTAGGAACACCTGTACACCTACTTATTCATGCAATTATCTAATCAGCCAATTTTGTGGCAGCAGTGTAGTGCATAATATCATGCATATATGGGTCAGGAGCTTCAGTTAATGTTCACCTCAACCATCAGAATGGGGAAATAAATTTGATCTCAGTGATTTTTAATGTGGCATGATTAGACGGGGTGGTTTGACTATTTCTGTAACTGCTGATCTCCTGGGATTTTCACGCACAACAGTCTTTAGAGTTTACTCAGAATGGTGCCAAAAATAAAAAAAACATCCAGTGAGTATTAGTTCTGTGGACGAAAATGCCTTGTTGATGAGAGAGGTCAACAGAGAAAGGCTAGACTATTTCAAGCTGAAAGAAAGGCTATGGTAACTCTAATAACCCCTCTGTATAATTGTAGTGAGCAGAATAGCATCTCAGAATGCACAACACATCAAACCTTGAGGTGGATGGGCCACAACAGCAGAAGACCACATCTGGCATTTTATTAGGACCATTGTGTCCCTAATAAAGTGCTAAGAGAGTGTAATTGAAGCAGTGGCCGTATCTATTCTTCAGCTGTTGGATGAATCCTGATAAGGACTGGCCATTAAATGCCCAAAGACTCAAATCTTTTATAGAGCCATTTAAGTCAAGTTCCCACACACAGACAACCAGTAAAACAAGTCTTAATCAGCACATAATTTATGAGAAGATCATTCCCCTTTTAAAGTTCTCCCACTCCATGACAATAAAGGACAAGAGAATGGAGTCTCTGAAGAGCTAAGAATGGACTGAGATACATGTAAAAATAATAATTAAAAAAGAGAAAAAAATATGAAGGTCAGACTGACAAATTGTGAATAATACACTCACCACCAGTCATTCTTTTGTATAAAGGCTACCTTGATCCTCACCTTGAGGTAAGGACACCCAGAGGTGCACTTTTGTTACAGCCATTGCTGGCAGGTGAAAAATGTACCACGGATCTGCAATTCAAAGTAAAAAAAATCTGCACAAAAAGAGGTGCTAAAATGAGAGTGCCGTCTTCTTCCACTAGCTGTCCACAAAGTTCCTCACACTACTGGAGGACTGTCACTTAATGTCAACTGCCCAACCTTACCCCGTAGCTTTCTCTCAAACATTCACACTAATCAGTGCACCAGTATGTTCTGTTGTGCCACACAGAGACGTACACTGAAAAGGGGCTCATGGGGATGTGACACTGTCAGGTGGCAGTGGCGTCCTCCAGGAAAGAACTCTCAGGAGGAACAAGCTCCAATTTATCTGAACAAGAAACACAGGAGCTGATTAAGTGGGAGATGTCTGTCTCACTGCGGGAATCCAGAGGCCTGGACGCTGGGGGAAGTGTGCAGTGATAAAGCATGGGTCTCTACCCATATAAGAGGACTGCAGAGAAGAAAATGAACAATAGTGGCAGAGAGAAATAGAGGGGGAAAAAGGGATTGTTTCCTCTTTGCTTGCACTCCAGACGATGTGACAGCGAAGCCCTGACAGTCATTTAACCTCTTAATTCTGACAAAGTGGTATAAATACAGTATGCTCTATAGCCAGTCCTCTACAGCCGTGTAAGTAAACCTGGAAAATGATCAGGCCTGCCAGTGCTATTCATTCATGATATTCTAGCTCAGCATGATAAGGGAGTGTGTGCTATAGTCACTAGCCCCTCTAGGTGAAGAATAATTGATTGGTGTCTATATTTAGTGGTACTTGACTAAGGAAAGCATCAACATTACTGTTGCTCACATTTATTTATTTATTTTAAAAGATACAATGAAGAGTGTTTATTGGAAATTAGGTCTTATCTTCTTCTACAATTAATTGTGGGGTTCCGCAAGGTTCCCTGTTAGGGCCAGTATTATTTTCTCTTTATATGTTACGTCTTGGTTATATGATTCAACAACACAACATTAATTTCCATTGCTATGCAGATGATCTACAATTGTATTTGTCTTCCCAATGATCTGAGTAGCTAAAATTTTCTTCAAGCATGTATATAGTAAAAGGGAACAAGACCATGAACAAGGTCTTCAAGTCATATTTATCCAGTTTTAGCCTCTGTGCATTGGTCATCTATCAACTTTAGGGTTGATTTTAAGATTTTATTAATTACATATAAAGCATTACATGGCTTGGCACCTGAATATTTAGCAAAAATATTAAGACCTTACAAAACAGCTAGACCTCTTAGATCTTCCTGTTGTGAACTGTTGGCTGTTCCAAAATCCAGATGTAAAACTAAAGGTGATAGAGCATTTGTAGTGAAGCCCCCATGATTACAGAACAGCTTGCCCCGGGTTATTAAATCTGCTGAATATGTGTTTGTTTTTAAGTTTCTTTTAAAAATACATTTGTAAAAATGTGCTTGTAATACTACTATGTGAATGTGTCATGTTTTATTATGTTTTATTTCGTGTATTTGATTTAATTTTATATTGTGAACCACTTTGTGCTAAGTTGCTAAACAGTGCTATACAAATAAAAGTTATTATTATTATTATTATTATTATTATTATTAAGAATTCAAACAAACCCCCAACCCTAAGCACACAGCAAAAATAATTTTCTTACTCAGTATTTTTGTCTAGTTTTCCAGTAAACCTATCTTAACATTCTTACAAACTAGAATTCCCTTTAAATTTAGTTTATTTTTCTTAACCCACTGGCAAATAGTTTAAAATACAACAACAGAGGCCAACATAATGTACTATAAAATGGCAATAAGACATCAAGGTTTATTAGGTCAAAAATAACAAAATAAATTAACATGGAAGATATGTTATTGTTGCATTATCAGTTTGCATCTGCTTAGGACATAGTTCCGAAGATTGTTCTAAGAAAAAGTCATTACTAAGAGAGAGTCAGGCAGAGACAGATTGCATTGTAATGTAATTTTAAGGAATCAGCCTTAGATTTCTATCAAAAAGCATTACAAAACTTTATTAATTAATAATTAACTTCTTCTGTAGTCACTGCAAACCTCCTATTTATTGAAGGAGAGAGATATCACCTTTAAATGCAGCCAACGAAAATCAGTTACAAAAGTTTCTAGTAATTTCATGCCATGGAGAGCCTTATGTAAGGATTAATAGTTTGACTCACATTAGGTGACATGGTTTGACATAGCAGCCACACAGACAAAATCCGTAATTACTAAAGATGTTTCTTTTAATCCTAATCTGATCAGGACACCCAGGACACTTGGACCAGGGTTGTGGATTTTGACAGCTAGGTGTAGGTGGGAATGTGAGGTTTCTTAGCTTTCTGTGAATTGGTGCTAATAACAGTGTGAGTCTCTAAACCATGTAAGGTAAATCCCTTCAACATAGAGATGAGGTCTGATGAACAAGAAAAAGGGCCAGAGATTTAGAGAAAGAAAGAAAGAGAGAGAGAGAGAGAGAGAGAGAGAGAAAGAGAGATAGAAAGAAAAATAGAAAAAGAGATATGCTGTGCATGCAGTCTGCTGCGTGGTTCTAATCCGAGCTTGTTGTCCCCATTAAATGTGTTCTGGGTAATTTCACACCAACAAACACACACGCACACAGTCATTATGAATCACCTCTCACCTGCTTCCAAAACGCAGCCTCACCAACCATCTGTCCTAAAAACACTGTTTGTTTGCTCAGCTCCTGTCTGAGCGTTTTTCTCAAGGCTGATTGCACACAGTTTTGGAATAAAGATATATTATCAATGCAATAATTTGTCTTGAACAGAAGAGAGCACATATATTTTGTGTTATGAGTTCTTCCCAGCCACAATATAGTATATTTACTTACACAATGTAATGACTAGCCGATAATCTCTAACAATGGAGAATCTGCCCTTGAAACACAAAAATCAAATGTCAAGGGCATTTTATGACTTTCAGAGAAAAAGGAAATACATTGCTTTTACTTTGTCCCTATTTTGAATTTAATATTTACACTTCCCGATTTCTTGCCTTCTAGCAAGAAATCTAGCATAGAAATCTCCCTTCTGTGACTCTGTAAATGTGAAACACTTTTCCTGTCAAAGCGTTGCATGATGATTGGGTAGAGAGGTGTGCTGAAGCCCTGGCACATGTAAACGGGCCTTAAAAGCAGAATGCATTCACTCTAAAGAGAAATATAAAAGAGACCAATCCTGACCAAGCCACATCAAAACGTATTACTCAGGTGGGAATTTCTGGTCGAGGGCAGACGTGAATGAGATACGACTGTCCCACTGGCAGGCAAGGCTTCAGATTACCAGATCACCAATGTGACAGAGAACAAATTTACTGTCTGCTGATAGCAGACTGATATATATTGGACCAACAAATCAAACAAATTATTTTTGTGTGACAGATGTTTGTGACATGTAACCCAGATCACAGATTGCTCTCTCTCACAATTCTTCAATTTTCAATTTTAAAGTACTTCATTAGCATGATTGTGTTTACATACAATTACATATTGCCAAAGCATTAATACACAAAACATATAATGACTAAACAAAAAAATAAAACAGTTACAAATAACAATAAAAACAGAATTAAAATAAGGTGCCAGGTAATTAATAAAATAAAATAAAAACTATAATACCAATATACACTATACAATATAAAAGAAAATAAGCATTTAACAAGACATTATGAACATAAAAAAAATAATACTGTGAACAAAGTACATTAAGGCAGTAATTGGTTTCTGAGGGTGTGCACTTCAAAAATGAATTTTGCTGCAACTGATGCATGATTGTCCTCCCCCAGTAACACCTGCATTTGATCTGTTTCTGCTGAACTGGAAAACTGTGGCATGAGGTTTGAGAGTTTGTCAAAGTATTTCTCTCTCACCTCTGTAAATTTCTCACAGTGAAGGAGAAAGTGTGTCTCTGTCTCGACCTCACCAGTGTCACAGTGAGCACAGACTCGTTCTTCCTTTGGAAGCCATGTTTGTCTGTGCCTGCCTTTTTCTATGGCCAGACAGTGATCACTTAGCCTGTATTTGGTGTGGATCCGTCTCTGTTTTGGATCTCTTACAGTGTGGAGATATTCTGCCAGATTATACTTTGTTTAGGATCCGATTATATTCCAATTTGCTTTGGTTTTTACTTACATTTTTCAATGGTCCAAATATGAATGCTTTCTTTTATGATTTGGTTTATTCTGATTTGGTTTTGTTCAGCAGTGCTGGTCTGAAACTGGTGTTCGTTAGTTGTTAGTGGGTTTGTGAGTTTCAGAGCCAGCTGACAAAGGGGACTGGTTTTAGGCTTCAACTCTTGGGTTTTAAGGGCTTCATGTTGCATGTTGCTCTCTCTTTCTCTCTCTCTCTCTCTCTCTCTCTCTCTCTCTCTCTCTCTCTCTCTCTCTCTCTCTATCATATGTGCACACACAAGCACACTCACACTCTCACACATTCCCACACAGACATATACATCACAACTCAGCTAGTTTATTGTCTATTCCATCACTCTCTTGCAATGCACTTCAAATATTCGATTGTGGCTGTTTTGAGCACTTCAGAAATGACAAATAGATCAATATCTATTCATTGGAAATGAAAATACTATGCACAGGCAACACTGAGATCAGTGCTCACATTGTAAAATCTACTGTATAATTGTCTCAGCTAAAGGAGAGCAGTGTGAATTATGAAGAGTGAATTCTCCTCTATCATTTCAAATGTTAATGTCTAATTTGTCAGAGGCCATTTTGCCAGATCACATGCAACTGCAGGTCAAGCTAATTGCATCTGTCTTTTCCTGGTGCGTACATAAAATGATTTGAATCAAACATGTTCGTATGACACAACATTAGCCACTAAATTACAAAGGAGCAAATTTGATTTTGCAAGCGATGCTAGTAGGTGTTACAAACAAACATGAGGGTTTGGGCATATAATTTCCCACTCGCTCTCATTCTCTTACTGTTTGTCATTCCCTCTCTTTCTCCAGACTACGAATAAATCATCACTTGTGCATAAATGAGACCTTGGTGGAGGGATAGATTTCTTCAAGGCCCTTGGCTTGATTGAAGCTCCCACTCCTTTTCAATCTGCCATTTTTGCTCTCGCAAGCCCCTTTGAGCTTGCCTGCTAAACAGCCGCAAACGTACTTGGGCTTTACCTCCACACCGCTTGAATACAGGAAGAGCAGATTACTGTGTGTAATAGACCCAGGGATAAATCCCGCCAAGAATTACAGTCACATTTTCAAACCAGAGGTCAATGGGATGAGATAGCAGACAAAAAAGGGAAGCCAGCCTGATCCCCACCTGCCAAATGCATTGGATTCCCTAGACACCATCAACACACTTATGCACATACATTGCACACATACTGCCATACCCCAGGGCTTAAGAACAGACAGTAACTCTTTATAATAACTACACGGTATAAAGTATTTGTAAAGCATTAGTTTGTAGTTGATCATTTATAAATGATTGTTCCTACATTATTAATACATTAATAAGCTACATATAAATAGTATGTTATTTGTTTCTGTTCACTTTAGCAAATGATTTATTATTGTTTAATAAGTTCATATATAGGCAGTTTGATTATGTTCATTTATCCTTAGTAAACAACTTGTTAATCATACCTAACTGATGCATTTTAGTTGATGCAAACAAGTGGTAAAGAACATTAAGAAAGCATAAATTCATAGTTAATAAATATATTAAATATGGGTAACACTTTATTTTGATGGTCCCAAACAGATATTTAACTGACTATAAGTGACTTATCAACTGGCTTGCTATAGCTAGTAAACAGTGTTTCAACAAACATTCAGTAGACTTTCAATAGCCTGTATAACAGCAGCAAAATAACAGCTTATCGACTGACTTGCTATAGCTAGTAAACAGTGTTTCAACAAACATTCAGTAGACTTTCAATAGCCTGTATAACAGCAGCAAAATAACAGCTTATCGACTGACTTGCTATAGCTAGTAAACAGTGTTTCAACAAACATTCAGTAGACTTTCAGTAGCCTGTATATAGATCTCTATTAATGACCTACTTACATTATTGTTGAGAACATCAGTTCATTAAAAGGTCATTAATAAAGATCTATATACAGTCTACTGAATGTTTGTTGAAACACTGTTTAATAGCTATAGCAAGCCAGTTGATAAGTCACTTATAGTCAGTTAAATATCTATTTGGGACCATCAAAATAAAGTGTTACCAAAATATGTAATTAATTGGATACACATTTCTACATAAATAATGTGTTTTAGGATCACTTACTATTAGACCACTTAATGCTTAATAAAGGTCGTAATAAAGCACTTACTAATGGCTAGCTAAGCATTTTGCATGACATAATCTAAAGTGAGAACTATATATGCCAAATTAAACATTTATTAATATGGTTCAACATTAAGTATGGATAGCTGGCCCCGGGCCAGTGTGAGAGTTTCGCCCTTTCGGGCCAGTACTGGCTTGTCACATGCATCCTAGTCTGATTTTTAAAGCAACAGCCTTCGATTTAATTTAAGAAATATCCAGTTCTCTTGTGTTGCATGCTTCAAAGTGAAGGCATTGACCCGCTAAAAACATCACATTATGATTTATGTAATCTGTGTATTAGATTACAGAAAGCAAGACACTAATTTAATGCGAAGCGTGCAGCGCATTCCAGACTATTTAATGAAATTGCAGCCTCTTAAAAATATTATTATTATTACTATTACATCAGGAATAATTATATTTTAGAAAATTTCACAAGCAATTGTGCAGTTGTACTGAATGTACTGTAAGTTTTTAATTTATACAGTGATTCTCTGTTGTGATCACGTTATTTGACACAAAATAACTGTTTTAGATTCAGCTGTGAAGATGTTATTGAAGCACTTTATTTGATAAAATAATTTAATTTGATGAACTCTTTATGAATGCATTTGGTTCAACATATTTTGCTAAAAATAAATAAAAAAAAAAATTCTTTTAAACATGGAATTCCAAAAAATTTCATGGAAAACAGAATTTGGGAAACAGCAGAATTAGGGGGAAACAAATATTTCGTCAGATCCTATTTTTTATGCCTTGCAAACTTAAACATTTGCATTTTCTTTGAAGTAATAAACGTTGTTTATGTATTGAATATCTAATTTTGCTCACTGAAACTTGTCATCAAAGTGGTGGTTTGGCTAAAAATGGCTTTCGGTTGCTGGGTTTCCATCCAAAATGTTTTGCATTTTTAAGCGCATTTCTAAAAATTCGACTTTGTTGCGCATTTCCATCCACTACGCAATGCACGCTATCATGAGGGAGCCGCCTCGTCATGATGGAGCAGCTGAATGACCTCTCTCTGCTTTGGAAACAATTTTTTTTATTAAGTTTTATTTGCAAGATTGCATCTCATTTTATTAAATGCATCCACGAGACACCGCAGAATAAGTGTAATATCTGATATAATGTGAGCTGAAATAGCTGCAATGTCCACACACTGACAGTCTCAGCATACCTGGGAGCGCCCGCTCTCAAATCTGTTCTGGCAGATTGTGAGGACCCACTTTATCGACCAGCTGTGGGTTAAACACTTCCAAATGACAAGCACTATGTTCAAAGAATTGTGTGCCAATGTCGGACCTTTCAGTGGGCTAGTCACATCAAGCTATCGCACACTCATAACACATGCATGGATGGTCAAAACTTGTCATCATTTTGTGAATTAACCATCACCTTAATGCGCATTTTAACAAATGCAAAACTCTATTCGCATATCAAGCATTTCTGTTCAGGATTTCTTATGCGCAATTTCAAAATGCGCATAAAAAATTGTTGGATGGAAACCCACCTTGTGAGAGACAAATGTGTATTCCTGAAGGGGGCGCCTCCCAGCTTGAATCCTGAAAGCTGAATTCTTCATTGATCAGCATTCAAATCTTGGGATGTTTCTGTCATACTGCAGACATTTGTACATTAAATACTGTGCTTGTATCTTTTTACTACAAGGATTAGTACCTGAGATACAAATCTGCTCGTGCAATCTCTGGAAAATGATACATAAAATGCCCTATTCAGTAACCACAAATTAGTGTTATTGTTCCATCCGGCCCAGTGCTGAGAAAAGTAACATGTATGGCGTGAAAATGTTGCTTGTACACTTCAGCAGCATAAAGGAAGTTTTAAGTCATAAGGACATTTTCACTAATGAAGTTTAATAGGCACTGAATTGGCAAAATATCATTTAAAGTCAATAATATAACATTACATGCTCTTTCCTATTTCTGTTTTGTTTTTGTTTTTTCCATGTGACCGTGGTGACGTGCTGGCTGTTTCCATTGCAGGCACACAGACTGTAGCAGGATTTTTGGACTTTCCTTCTGGAATCGGACTAAATTTAATGAAATATTTATAGTAGGTCCACTGGTGAAACTGAATTAAACAGTAATTTTAATTTGCAAAAATGAGAAGAAGTCTGCTCATAAAGCAATTAGAGCAATTAGAGGATCTCTTTTAATAAACTGTGGATTTTCCTCTCTCACTATTATTCCTGTACTTTTGTGTTGTCTTTTTTTTTCTTTTTTTTTTTAAGCTTTAGTGTCTGTTTTGAGCCTTTTTGATTGAGATGTTGTGGAGATGGTTATTTCAGGGCCATGTTTTCAGAGTAAATACATCATTAACTAATGTTTAATTAGGCATATACATTTCTCACAGATTAGGCCACGCAAAATGCTTAGTTAGTTATTAGTCAATGCTTTATTACGACCTATATATTAAGTAATAATTGTTTTAATAGTATGTGTTACTAAAACAGTAATAAATACATTAATTACATATATAATTTCTTTATTTACTATGAATTAATATCTTGTTTAAAAAAACAAAAACAACAACAAAAAAAAAACATTATCAAACTGCCTATAAATGAACTTATTAAACAATTAATCATTTGCTACAGTGAATATAAACAAATAACAAACTATTTGTATGTAGCTTATTAATGTACGGACAATAGTTTATAAATGAACAATTGACTATAAACTAATGCTTTACAAATATTTTGTACCGTGTAATTATTATAAAGTGTTACTGAACAGATCTGTTACTTTGTAAGTTACCATAGTAACTGTATGCCAAATAGTATGCACAATGGTGACCATAGCTCTAACTCAAGAGGTGAATGAAATTGAGATGTGTTTCATCAATAGACTAAAACATCTGTTGCAAATCTGTTGTAGCCATCTGTGTTTTGTAAAAAAACAATTATAATTTACATCATATAATTTGAGGTGCCCTGGACAACTTCCCAATGGACACGTGGTGAGAATGGGAAAAAAGCTCACAATTCAAAAACACCACTTAAGAGGCTGTATTCACAGATGCAGATCACACTCATTAACTTCCAATGTGTCAAGGTGAATCCTTAAGGGATGAAAAGCGAATGGTCTGCTTGCACCTTTACAAAATGGACTTGAAGAACGACTCCAGTAATGAGAGTGGAGCTTTGAAGATGAATCCTAGTTTTTACATCAGCTGTTTATCAAAGGCTAAACACTGCTGTATTTATCGATAGCTTTCTGCTGCTATGTAGCGTGTAGAGAGATTACATATCGGATCTTAAGCTGATGAGTTGTGACAGGAAAACTCTCACTGGTCTTCAGATGTGTCTGTTTGTTGTGACGGGTCAGCATTATGAGGGCCAGAGCTTCAGACCTGCTTTGATTGCTTGAAACATAGAATAGAAATGAAGTTAGGACACAGTTAGACGCTCCACCCTAATCTTCTGAATGAAGATACAGAGAAATTCAAGTGGTGGTAATTATTACCTTTTTCTATGACATAGAGAGTGTCCCTTTCTTTTCATCATAAATGAAGCAGCCATTACATGCAGAGAAGCACTCTTAGCTGATCTCATTAGAAATGACAAAAGATCAAAAAATAACCACACAAAGTTGTCTGATGACCCGCCTCGCACAGTTATTGCTTCTTTTGATCTGCCTGAACTAATCAGCGATATTACCACAGAACACAATGACTTACCACACATGCACACACTTTGCCCTTCTATAGTCCAAAAAGAATCTAAAATAACTAACACTAAACTTTGGCACACACACACACACAAAAAAAAAAAGATAAATGCTAATAAAATGGGACATATAATGGAAAAGAGGATTTTCTTGATTTTTTTAAACATACTCTAATGTTCACAATACACGGCACTCTCCTCAGTCCTCCCAGACCATTTATGTAACTAAGCTGCAAAAAAACGGTTTGTTTAGAAAACGTCAGGGTACTGACATCACAGTCATGAGCATATTAACATTTGACCATCCACGTTTAACAAAGAAACGTTATGACGTACAATTAATCTGATGTCTAGGTCACGAATCAAATAAGCACATTTGTGACATTGACCATGTTAGCAATCTCCATGAACATGTTCCTTTTACAAAAGGTCAGATTTTCTTGCTTCCACTGAAAGCAAACAAGATGCTCTTTTGAATATTCTCAAATCACAAAGAGAATAACATGGTGTGGCAGGGCGGGGCCGGGCCGTGATTCTACACACCTGGATCCTAATCAGGCTGATTAGCCTGAGAGGGATAAAGGCAGACTGGAGATGGCAATGCAACAGAGAGAGAGAGTTATGGACAGCCGTCCAACACCTGTGTGTGTTTGTGTCTTTTGGTTTAAGTTCATTATTAAATTATTCATTATATTGTTAAGCCGGTTCTCGCCTCCTCCTTTCCATTGATGTGTTACACATGGATCACCAGGTTTTGCACAAACTTGTGGAGTTCATGTTAGCTTCAGAGCACACTGTCATTAAAGCAAAGGGGACACATACCAAATAGTAAATAATATTAATAATAATAATCTGCAATTTATTAAAAAAAATTAAATAAAACTTTTCACTCAAATTGTTTAAAAAAAAAATAAAAATAAAATAGAAAAATTACTAAATAAAGCTAAATATATTGTCACTAGTAGTCTCAGGCTTTGCAATACTTAAGAAAGCATTGTTACTAATTTCACATGCAAATATAAGGGAATAAGGTTCCGCCCCCCATACATTTTATATTTCTTTAATATTTCATAAAATGATATAGTTTATTTACAGTACATCTAATATTTGTTGTTACCTGAATTATGTTTGCTGCATTATTTTCATTTAGGTCTTTCAAATAAAATATTAATGGTTATACTTTTCCATGCTGTTTTTGCACAATAGAATACGTTTATTTTTTAATGGCAAATTAGATGATTGTGGCTTTTAAGCTAAAGCTTGAGAGACAGTTAATGTGTTTTGAAGATTGCAATGTTATGTGATGAGACTAAAGTGAGAGTGAAAGTTATACCTTAAGCCAGATGAATGTATGTATTTTCTCAAGCTCAGTCGAAGTTATTGTAAATATTCTCGATGGTAGTCATAATTATAATAACAATTTATTGTCCGATTTCTCTGGAATTTGCTTTGTGTCAGATTACGCGAAGTGTCGTTGAATTAAAACAGACTTTATATCTTTATATTGTGTGTAATACAAAGAGATTAGCAAATAATTGTTTACATTACATATAGAACTCTTAAAGGTACGGTAGCAAAAAGGTGGAAAAATTGCCATGTAAAATGAATCAAATTCGTCCAGTTATATAGTCTAAGAAACTTGACTAATATTGTTAGTGGACTTTTTTTTTACAAACGTACTTTTTGTATATTATATGATATATAATATTTAGGTAATAAAAAAGGTAACAGGACTGGAATAGTTGAGAAGCTAAATTAAGTGAATTTACTAGTATTTATAGAATTATTTACACACTCTCTCATCTAACCACCCACTGGGATTATCAACATCATGAGTCTCTTGGCTCTTGACGAAGCATCTTTCACACATTTTTTGACCAGGGCCACTGTGCGGGTTACTATGGCAGCAGAAGTTATTGAGGCTGAGGCTATCCACAGTGTCTTAGCCCTGATAATCCAGCCTTTGTCTCATGCTGACTGACAGATCATATTTCCTCTTTCTCTTTCCTCTTTTACCCTCTTTGTCTTCCACCTTCAGTCAGAAGTATATTCTGTACATATGCTTTACAGCTATAGCTGTACAGCTGAATGAACAAGCATCTCAGTACTGACCACACCCTCTGAAAAATAATTCCCTCATGAAACCCATTTCTCTAGCAAGGTGTTCAATTTTGCTGCATTTCAAAAATAATATATATATATATATATATATATATATATATATATATATATATATATATATATATATATATATATATATACAGGTGCATCTCAATAAATTAGAATGTCGTGGAAAAGTTCATTTATTTCAGTAATTCAACTCAAATTGTGAAACTCGTGGATTAAATAAATTCAGTGCACACAGACTGAAGTAGTTTAAGTCTTTGGTTCTTTTAATTGTGATGATTTTGGCTCACATTTAACAAAAACCCACCAATTCACTATCTCAAAAAATTAGAATACATCATAAGACCAATAAAAAAAAAAAACATTTTTAGTGAATTGTTGGCCTTCTGGAAAGTATGTTAATTTACTGTATATGTACTCAATACTTGGTAGGGGCTCCTTTTGCTTTAATTACTGCCTCAATTCGGCGTGGCATGGAGGTGATCAGTTTGTGGCACTGCTGAGGTGGTATGGAAGCCCAGGTTTCTTTGACAGTGGCCTTCAGCTCATCTGCATTTTTTGGTCTCTTGTTTCTCATTTTCCTCTTGACAATACCCCATAGATTCTCTATGGGGTTCAGGTCTGATGAGTTTGCTGGCCAGTCAAGCACACCAACACCATGGTCATTTAACCAACTTTTGGTGCTTTTGGCAGTGTGGGCAGGTGCCAAATCCTGCTGGAAAATGAAATCAGCATCTTTTAAAAGCTGGTCAGCAGAAGGTAGCATGAAGTGCTCCAAAATTTCTTGGTAAACATGTGCAGTGACTTTGGTTTTCAAAAAACACAATGGACAAACACCAGCAGATGACATTGCACCCCAAATCATCACAGACTGTGGAAACTTAACACTGAACTTCAAGCAACTTGGGCTATGAGCTTCTCCACCCTTCCTCCAGACTCTAGGACCTTGGTTTCCAAATGAAATACAAAACTTGCTCTCATCTGAAAAGAGGACTTTGGACCACTGGGCAACAGTCCAGTTCTTCTTCTCCTTAGCCCAGGTAAGACGCCACTGACGTTGTCTGTGGTTCAGGAGTGGCTTAACAAGAGGAATACGACAACTGTAGCCAAATTCCTTGACATGTCTGTGTGTGGTCGCTCTTGATGCCTTGACCCCAGCTTCAGTCCATTCCTTGTGAAGTTCACCCAAATTCTTGAATTGATTTTGCTTGACAATCATAAGGCTGCGGTTCTCTCGGTTGGTTGTGCATCTTTTTCTTCCACACTTTTTCCTTCCACTCAACTTTCTGTTAACATGCTTGGATACAGCACTCTGTGAACAGCCAGCTTCTTTGGCAATGAATGTTTGTGGCTTACCCTCCTTGTGAAGGGTGTCAATGATTGTCTTCTGGACAACTGTCAGATCAGCAGTCTTCCCCATGATTGTGTAGCCAAGTGAACCAAACTGAGAGACCATTTTGAAGGCTCAGGAAACCTTTGCAGGTGTTTTGAGTTGATTAGCTGATTGGCATGTCAAAATATTCTAATTTTTTGAGATAGTGAATTGGTGGGTTTTTGTTAAATGTGAGCCAAAATCATCACAATTAAAAGAACCAAAGACTTAAACTACTTCAGTCTGTGTGCATTGAATTTATTTAATACACGAGTTTCACAATTTGAGTTGAATTACTGAAATAAATGAACTTTTCCACGACATTCTAATTTATTGAGATGCACCTGTATATACTGTATATACAGTTGCAATCGAAATTATTCAACCCCCTCAAGACAATAAGGATTTACAATGGTAAGCTTTTCTGATGACCCAGAATTTTTAAACTTTACATCTATATCAGCTGAGTGACACATTCAAAGTCATAGTGTAATATATAACCTAATATTTCTAAATAGCAGGATTTTTTAAAAATACAGCCATGTCATAATTATTCAACCCCTATTGCATGTAGCTGTTTCTTAAATATGTAAGGCTACAAAAGTAATTGTTTTAAAACAAAAGTCATCAATCTGCAATGGCACTTATTTAAGTTTTAAAATTTAAGTTTAGCGTTGTAAGCAAAAATGTATTTCTATGCAAAAAAAATGAAATTAAAAATAAGCTGTCTCAAAAGCTAATAGAGGAGATTATTTCATTACACAAGGAAGGTCATGGCTAAAAGTACATTTACAAGGCACTTCAATTTCCAGTAGACAAAGTTGGCAGCAAAATTCATAATTTGTTTTAAATATGGTACAACAGCAACCTTCTTGGTGTGTGGAAGAAAGCAAAAATTCACCAAGGGAACGTTGACTTGAATAATCAAGAAGTAATAGGAAAGAAGTAGGAAGGACCTGTGGAGTCCTGGAAGAAGGTTTTATAGACGTATGACACTAAACTGAAAATGAGTTTTAGACCCATGGGTCAGCAGTACATCTGGAGTAAGATGACAAGGTGATGACAAGAACGACACCGTCCCCACAGTCAAGCATGGAGGTGGGTCAGTCCTGTTATGGGGGTGTTTTGCAGCTGCAGGAAACGGCAATCCTGACTATGTGACTGACACCATGGATTCTTTCAGTTATCAGGCCATAATGTGATGCCTTCAGTGTGTAAATTGAAGCTCGATGATCACTGGACTTTCCAGCTAGACAATAACACCAAGGATACATCCAAGTTGTCCAAACTCTGGTTCAGGAATAGGTCGTGGAATGTCCTTAAATGGCCCTTTCAGTCCATCATTAAAATCCCATTGCAAAACTTTGTTGGGATTTCAAAGAAGCAGTGGCAGCACAGAAACCAAAGAATATCAATGAGCTGGAAGCTTTTGCTTATAAGAAATGTGTAAAAATTCTAATAGAGAGGTGTCCGAAGCCTGAGAACACTTACCTGAATCATTTATTTGCTGTTATTAAGGATAAAGGATGCTCCACAAATGACTGACTTTGGGGGTTGAATATTTCTGACATGACATTTGTGGAGATAATTAGTTATTTTTTATTTTACAATTTGGGTAAACTGAACTCTTTGTTCTCAAAATCACTCAGATGTGTATTAAAAACTTACTTTGTTTACTGAGGTTTTAGTTGATGTGTTTTATGTATTAAACATAATACATAAAACAGAATGTGTTGCTGGTCAGGGGGTTCAATAATTTTGATTGCAACTGATATATATATATATATATATATATATATATATATATATATATATATATATATATATATATATATATATATATTATTTTTTTTTTTTTTTTTTTATATAATAGTAATGTGTTGCAAAGACAAGATTTAGCTTTAAAATCTGCAGATAACATTGATGCAATTCATAATGCCTTGTAAAGTTCTGAGATGTGGTCCCATTTTGTCCCTGCCAGCTATAATAGCATTTTCAAAGTCATTTCTCAGCCATGTTGTTAGTGAATCTCTGTAAATAGCAGCCTGAGGGTTTAATTCTGAATAATTTCATAACAACTCTGTGGTATTTGTATCTATCTGACAGGGAAGTTGTCCCCTGGCACAAGAAAACTTCCTGTGAAATCTCATGCCATCCAACTAGGCTGCGTGATGTAGTTTAAATGTTTTGTGTCATTTCCATTCCACTTAATTAGGATTCACTGTGCAGACATTGAAACGTATATTAATTACTGTTGGCTGTGCAAGTTCTACCTTTGTGTTCAATTTGCATTACATTTAGCAAGTCTGAGAATCTCAGGAATGCAGTAGAGGTTTGACTGTTGAGGGTGTCAAAATAATTCAGTCTAATGTCCCTGTTTGTCACCCTCTCCATTCTTGGATGTAACAAGTTTTTGTGCCTGTATTTTGCACATTTGTCGGAGGACTGAAACACTGTAGATTGCACTGATTAAACTCAATATTACTGTGAATGTCTTTTGTGTGAGGCAGGCTGCTTTAGTGGTCTTTAAATTCTGCTCCTACCACCCCTGCATATCACTGAAAACTCTTTAGACAATCTGCCAGGGATTATTTCTCTCTTTTTTTACCAGTGAATATGAAATATGATTGACAGATGACTCTTGGGAGCAGAACACAATTCTCTGTACTCTACGAGACTTATTCATATGTGCACACTTACACACACAAATATCCATTGTGTTTACACAGAGAGAAAGACACAAGGTGAGAGACAAAGATAGTGGAGAAACAAACAGAGAAAGAGCACAGCCTTGTTACTCTGTTACAATTGCAAGTGCTTATTAGACTGACTCCTTTGCCTCCTAACAAACTGCTATTAACAACTTTAAAAAGGACTTGTCAGGCTAATTAACTCTATTCCACACAAATAAAAGACGAATTAAGCTCTTTTAAAGTGACTAATTAAGTCTAGAGGCTAATCCAATGAGACAATCCAGAAAATATCAGGAAAAGCCCTAAAACTCATTCCACACTTGTCAGGTCTCAGCATGGGATATGTAGGGATAAAATCAAGTATGTAGAGGGTTCAAAGTGTTAGACAGATAGGATAGACTTCTAATCATATGATTTCACAGAGATAACGACATAAAATTTAGAACACTAAGAACCACATGTGTAATTCCAATCATATTCATTTTAGAGGTTGTTTTTTTTCACAGTTCTGTACAAAGAACTATGAATGTAGTAGTTATTTTTATAGTTATTTTCTTCTAAAGGAAGAATACTAGAATAAGTTAGATACTTTTTAAACCTGATGTTCTTCTCAGTGGTTTTGTTTGAAGAGCACCACCCACTGAATGAGTTTCTCTGACAGTTCTTTGTGGAAAACAAGACGGTCTAGAATTTCTCAATCTGAATGAAAATATACACAGATCAGCTACAACATCAAAACCACCTGCTTAATATTTTGTAGGTCCCCCTCGTGCCACCAAAAGAGTGCCAAACCACATCTCAGAATAGCATTCTGAGATGCTATTCTTCTTGCCACAATTGTACAGAGCGGTTATCTGAGTTACCGTAGACTTCATCAGTTCGAACCAGTCTGGCCATTCTCTGTTGAGCTCTCTCATCAACAAGGCATTTCTATGAAGGTAAAATAGTGCCTAAATGATTTGCATATGCAGAGTAAGATTTGTAAAAGCGTAAATGAAGTTACAAGCGTGATAGGAAAATTTGCATGCACAGAGTAAGATCTGTGAAAGTGTAAATCAAATTGCAAGTAAAAAAATAAGTTGCATGTGCACAGAACATTTAGTAAAAGTGTAAATCATGTTGCAAGCATAAGAAACAAATATTAGCAATACTTTCATGCTTTGCATAAGTGTAATTCATGTGTTGTGAATCTGTAATTGAGTATTAACACAAAGTAAATTTGGTGTGTATTCTTCTGACTTCCTTTTTTTTCCGCGCTTACACTTTTGGCATTGTTTTTGCACCTAAATATGGCCAAAAACATTGTAAATTTGCAATTAGCGATATGCAAGCAAAGAAAGGGTGTCATGAACAGCTAAAGTATCTGTAAAATAAACTACTGCAAACGTGTAAATGACTTGTGTTTGTGGTATAAATATTTTCCAGTAATAATCCGATATACACTGTTCTGTTTTCCCTTTGTTGCGCTCACACTTTTGGCACGAATTTCTCACTGAAAAGAGTTTTGCAAGTGCAAGGGGGAAGGTGGGTCTACCAGCTTCTAGTAACCAATCAAATGAGGTGTTCCTTGAGCAGTTTACTCTGACATGATTGGTTTAATAATGTGACAGACAGCTTCTTCATATGGCTATTTCCATTCCTCTGGGTATCTCTCCACTATTATATATTAAACATCTTGGTTACTGATGTAACCTCTGTTCCCTGATGGAGGGAACGAGACATTGTGTCGGTGTAGTGACACTAGGGGTTTGATCTTGAGAGCCCCAATCACCTTTGCTTAAAATAGAAAAGGCCAACGAGAATTGGAGAATGGAATTTGCATGCCACTCTCTGCCCCGGACATACGGGTATAAAAGGAGATGGCGTGCACCACTAGAGCCGATAGAGAGTCGTGGGCAGGAGGGACACAACGTCTCGTTCCCTCCATCAGGGAACAGAGGTTACCTCAGTAACCAAGACGTTCCCTGTCTGTCACTCACTCGATGTAGTGTCGATGTAGTGACACTAGGGGTTCCTATAGGAAACGCCGCAGGCGCTTAACCATGTCACGAGGTATGGAAGAGTGGACACGGGAAAGCTGCTGCGTGCCTCGCAGCGAGCGCTCAACCACATCGTGACCTTCCAGCGAGTTAGGTAAGGCATCTCCCTAGTCCCATTAAGAGGAGAGGAGGCACTTACCCAAGTAGGCTACCGGCGGTGCCTTTCCTGATTTGCTGTCAAGCAATTTCCCACCGAGCACTGATAAGTGCTCTTCCCTTTCCAGGAGGGGGAGCACTATGGAGACCACATCCTACCAGAGGGAGGTTAACATGTGGAGAATACCTCACATGGATTACCAACGGGGAAGTTCACATATGGAATGATACCACCGGAGGACCCTATATACAGAGAGGGTACGCAGCCACAGTGGCCAAGGCAGATAATGCTCCGGCGAGGGAAAACACAGGGTTCACCTAAGGGGAAACCGAACAGTGGAAACTCATCATACGAGATTACCAAAGGGGAATCACCACGCATGGAGCACTGAGCCCGAGCACATGGGCTCACCTAAGGGGCATACAGCCTGGTGCTGTTACTCCTCCGCCAAGTTTATCACCGAACAGTGCTTAAGAATTAAAGAGGCGTCCGAGGTTCACCGGATATGGGGAACTGATATGGACAAAAAGGTGCACATTATCACCTTTGAAAAAGGGGAAAGGTGTAATGCAAGCGGTACACCCAACCACCCGCCCGGTCTACCTGCTGTTACCGTGTAACACTCGGGTCGAAACCGGGTCTATGCGTAGGTTATAAAACCTCGCAAAGGTATTGGGTTTAGCCCAAACTGCAGCTCTGCATATGTCTGCTAGAGAGCACCCCCTTGCCAGTCCCCAGGAGAACGCAACACCTCAAGTGGAGTGCGCCCGTACTCCCAAGGGGCATGGCAAATCCTGAGATTGGTATGCGAGAGAAATGGCATCCACAATCCAATGGGCTAGCCCCTGCTTGGAGACAGCTTTCCCCTTCTGCTGTCCTTCAAAACAGACAAAGAGCTGCTCCAAGCATCTATAGCTCTGCATGCGGTCCAGATAGATGCACAGGGCATGAACTGGACACAGCAACGACAAGGCCGGGTCTTCCTCCTCTGAAGGGAGTGCTTGCAGGTTCACCACCTGGTCCCGAAAAGGAGTGGTGGGAACTTTGGTCAGCCCAGGACAGACCAGGTTGGGGAGCAGCCACGGTGGCTCCTTGCTTCATGAAGAAGGAAGTGAGCCGCAACCGCAACGTTCTCATGGGCATGTTCTTGAAATGAGAACATGACCCTTCCACGAAAGACGCCTCGTTGTGCTGGCGCCCCAAGCACTCGAGACAGATTTCATGGGTGGGGAGAGATAACGGCCACATCCAGTAGCGCAAACGCAGAAGGACATCTTTAAAAAGACACGAAGCGTTTGCGCGAGCTCTTTTAGAAGGAAATATACTCTTTTGAATATACTCTTTTAGCACCCGCAGACTCAGCTACCGAAGTGCCCAGAGGAAGCACAACACTCGACCATTCGAGGGTGACTGCTGATATGCACCGTAAGAATCCAGCAGCGCAGCGAAAGGTGAGAGGACAAACAACATGCATTCAGCTCTAAAGAAAAAATCTGAATGAGTGGTGCACGCCATCTCCTTTTATACCCGTATGTCCAGGGCAGAGAGTGGCATGCAAATTCCACTTGCCAATTCTCATTGGCCTTTTCTATTTTAAGCAAAGGTGATTGGGGCTCTCAAGATCGAACCCCTAGTGTCACTACATCGACACAACGTCGAGTGAATGACAGACAGGGAACTGAAATATTAATACATACACAATTTAATTATATTTACTATTTATTTTCATTGGCAAGGTATTTTGGTCAATAGAATTAGCTGATATCACAGAACTCATGCTAGAAAACAAATTCATAAAGTAAGCCATATAAAACAAAACTCTGTGAACAGATAAATAGATCGTTATGGTTACTTGTGTAACCTCCGTTCCCTGATGGAGGGAACGAGATGTTGTGTCGATGTAGTGATACTAGGGGTCACTCTTGGGAGCCCGAGACACCTCTGGTCTTTGATAAAAGGCCAAATGAAAATTGGCGAGTGGTATTTGCATGCCACTCCCCCTGACATACGGGTATAAAAGGAGCTGGTATGCAACCACTCATTCAGGTTTTATGCTGAGGAGCCGATATAAGGTCTGGCCATTTCAGCAGGTAGTTCAGCGTTGTGGCAGGAGGGACACAACGTCTCGTTCCCTCCATCAGGGAATGGAGGTTACACAAGTAACCATGACATTCCCTATCTGTCACTCACTCAACGTTGTGTCGATGTAGTGACACTAGGGGTCCCTATACGAAACGCCACAATTGGCCGAACTGTGTTACGTGAACTGGCGGTGTGTGGTGGGCAGACTACTGTGTGCCTCATAGCCAGCACACCAGGTTGACACGTAACCTACCCCAACATATTTATGAGTGTCGAACGGCCCTTTTTAGGGAAAGTCGACTACCCAAAAGATAGAGACAGGCTTAACCCAGTCGTGGCCTCTTTTCCCCTTCTCTTTTTCCACACCCTAAAAAAGAAGGGGGAATATCCGACTGGGCCGCCAGGTCTAGTCGGGGGGTGTCCCTCCCAAGGGGAAGATACAGCGGAGACCACAACTCACCCAAAGAGAGGGGGGGATATTTAAGTGGAAGGATATGTCACATGGTCTTTCCAACCATGTGGAGAGTCTTCAAGGTAGATCCTGCCCAATGGGGGAGGCGTTACTACAAACATGGAGACTGGGGCAGAGGGGCTCTGCCCAAGGAAGATGCAGTTTGCCAACAGAGAAACGAATTAGCGGAAGATATATATTGCATGGGGTTAGCCTTACAGGGAACCGCCACATGCGGACCACCTACCCCAGAACAGGACTCTTAGTTAGCACGTGTACTGGGCCGGCAGCAAATCTCTCCAAAAACTCGACTGCCACAGGGCTCGGAGGAAGTCAACCAGGGAACAAACTTGTGAACACTACTGGGAATTGATGGTGCACATCTTCAGCTCAAAAGGAGGTGGAAGGCACTATGTGCAAGCGATACACCTGGCCGGCTATCCTGGGCTTACCCGCTTGTGTTGCGTACCACTATGTGGGATGAAACCAGTCCCACCCAGAGGTTATAGAACCTTGCAAAGGTGTTGGGTGTTGCCCAGCCCGCTGCTCTGCAAATGTCTGTTAGAGAGGCACCCCTGGCCAGGGCCCAGGAAGCTGCTACACCTCTGGTAGAATGGGCTCGTAGTCCTACCTGGGGCGGCATGTCCTGGGCGACATATGCCATAGTTATGGTGTCAATGAGCCAGTGGGCGATCCTCTGCTTGGAGACAGCGCTTCTTTCCGCTGTGCACCAAAGCAGAGAAAGAGCTGCTCAGAGGTTCTAAAGCTCTGCATGCGATCCAAATAGATGCGTAAAGCATGCACCGGACACCGCGACGACAGGGTTAGGTCTACCTCCTCCTGGGGCAGCGCTTGCAGGTTCACCACCTGGTCCCTATAAGGGTGGGAACCTTGGGCATATAGCCCGGTCGGGGTCTCAGGATCACGTGAGAGTAACCTGGACCGAACTCCAGGCACGTTTCACTTGCAGGTCACCTACCCTCTTGATGGAAGTGAGCGCAGTCAGGAGGGCAGTCTTCAAGGAGAGTGCCTTAAGCTCGGCTGACTGCAAAGGTTCAAAGGGGGCTCGCTGTAGACCCTGAAGAACTACAGAGAGGTCTCATGAGGGAACGAGGCGCGGTCTGGAAGGTTTCAGCCTCCTGGCGCCTCTTAGGGGCCTGATGACCTGTAAACTGCATCATGGTGTGCTGCTATGGTGGCAACATACACCTTCAAGGTGGAAGGGAACAGCCTCCCTTCCAACCTCTCCTGCAGGAAGGAAAGCACTGATCCAACTGCGCATCTCTGGGGGTCTTCGCATCGGGAAGAACACCACTTAGCGAACAGACGCCACTTAAAGGCATACAGGTGCCTCGTAGAGGGGGCCCTAGCCCGAGTGATCACGTCTACCACCACAGACCGCTTAGGTCTTCCGCGTCCCGTCCAGGGACCAGACATGGAGATTCCAGAGGTCTGGGCGCGGGTGCCAGAGGGTGCCCCGTCCCTGAGAAAGAAGGTCCTTCCTCAGGGGAATTTGCCAGGGGGGAGCTGTCACGAGGAGCGTGAGGTCTGAGAACCATGTCTGGGTAGGCAAGTAGGGTGCTACTAGGATGACCTGCTCCTCGTACTCCCTGACCTTGCACAGGGTCTGTGCAAGCAGGCTCACTGGGGGAAATGCATATTTGAGTAGGCCAGGGGGCCAGCTGTGTGCCAGCGTGTCTATCACGAGGGGAGCCTCGGTGAGGGCATACCAGAGCGGGCAGTGGGAGGATTCTTGGGAGGCGAATAGGTCCAACTGTGCCCGTCCGAATCGACTCCAAATCAGCTGGACCACCTGAGGGTGGAGTCTCCACTCTCCCCTGAGGGTAACCTGTCGTGATAGCGCGTCCACTGTATTGTTGAGGTTGCCCGGAATGTGAGTGGCTCGCAGCAACTTGAAGTGCTGCTGATTCCAGAGGAGGAGACGGCGGGCGAGTTGTGACATACAACGAGAGCACAGACCGCCTTGGCAGTTGACATATGCTACCGTTGCTGTGTTGTCTGTCCGAACCAATACGTGCTTGCCCTGGATCAACGGCCGGAACCTCCGCAGGGTGAGCAGAATTGCCAAAACTCGAGGCAGTTGATGTGCCAATGCAGTCGCGGTCCCGTCCAGAGGCCGGCGGCTGTGTGCCCGTTGCAAACAGTGCCCCAGCCTGTTTTGGAGGTGTCTGTCGTGACCACGACGCACATGGAGACCAGTTCTAAAGGAACACCTGCCCGTAGAAACGAGAGGATGGTCGAAGGGCTGAAAAGACGGTGACAGACCGGCGTGATGGCCTTATGATGTGTCCCGTGGCGCCATGCCCATCTCGGGACTCAAGTCTGGAGCCAGTGCTGAAGCGGTCTCATATGCGTCAACCCGAGCAGAGTGGCCACCGCCGAGGATGCCATATGCCCCAGGAGCCTCTGAAAAAGTTTCAGTGGAACCACTGTTTTCTGTTTGAACGCCTTCAAACAGGCCAGCGCCAACTGGGCATGCTCATTTTTAAGGCGCGCCATCAAGGAGACTGAGTCCAACTCCAAACTGAGAAAAGAGATGCTCTGAACCAGGAGGAGCTTGCTCTTTTCCCAGTTGACCCGAAGCCCTAGTCGGCTGAGGTGTGATAGCACCAGGTCCCTGTGTGCGCACAACATGTCTCAAGAGTGAGCTAGGATTAGCCAGTCATCGAGATAGTTGAGAATTCGAATGCCCACCTCTCTAGCGGGGCAAGGGCAGCCTCTGCGATCTTCGTAAAGATGCGAGGAGACAGGGACAGGCCGAAAGGGAGGACTTTGTACTGATACGCCTGACCCTCGAATGCAAACCGCAGGAAGGGTCTGTGTCGAGGAAGGATCGAGACATGGAAGTATGCATCCTTCAGGTCTACCGCCGCGAACCAATCTTGATGCCGGACGCTCGCCAGAATGCGTTTTTGCATCAGCATCTTGAACGGGAGTCTGTGTAAAGCCAGGTTCAGTACTCGCAGGTCCAAGATTGGCCGCAACCCACCACCTTTTTTCGGTACGATGAAGTAGAGGCTGTAAAACCCTTTCTTCATCTCGGCTGGAGGGACAGGTTCTATCGTGCCCTTCCGTAGGAGGGTAGCGATTTCCGCACGCAAGGTGGCAGCGTTTTCGCTCTTGACCAAGGTGAAGTGAATACCGCTAAACCTGGGCGGGCGCCTGGTGAACTGAATCGCGTAGTCAAGTCGGACGGTCCGGATCAGCCATCGTGACGGATTGGAGAGCGCGAGCCACACGTCCAAGTTCCGCGCAAGGGGGACCAAGGGGACAACGTCGTCGGACGTACCGGCAGGTGGGGCCTCGCGGCGGGGCGGAGCTCGAGGTGCCAGACCACGTGAAGGCCGTGCTGGGTCTAGGGACATCGAAGCACTTACCTGGCTCCTTGTGACCACCCACGGAACAGTCTGGGATTGGGGAGGAAGAGGCCTGTCCTCGTAACCCGTGGAGACTGCCACATCGGGGGCAGCTGTGTGCCACAGCTGGGCGTTCAGGGGCGGAAAGGCCACCGCTGGAGTGCCAATCCTGCAAGAAAGAACCCGTGGATGGTAGTCATGGTGACAACCGTACACACCAGGTATGTGACCCAGGGAGGAAGGAAGCCGCTCTTTTGCTGAACTGTTGGGTACTGCAGCCACTTGGGCATGCAGCGAAATCAAACAAAAAGGCAACAAAAGATTTTCCGCCCGGCCCTCCACCGGGGGATGGAGTGGTCTTTCTACCAGCTCCACGTGAGTGGGTTCCCTCATCCCTGGATCGCCCGTCTCAGGGGCGCTTTAAGGACCTCCGTGGGTACTTGGGCGCCGGCTGTGAGACGGGTGGCGTCTGCTTCCTGTGGTGGGCTCCATGCCGGGGCTGGGCCGAAGGGGCGGGCTGCGGCGGAGCCGGTGCAGTCACCGCAGGGGAACACCCAGGGGCGTTCTCTGCAGTGCACCAGTGCAGAGGAGGGAGAAGCCGCTGAAATGCGCTGTCAGATCCAGCAGAGGTGAATGAACAGTAATATTCAGCTCAATGAGCATGACCGTTCGGCTCCGAAGAGAAAATCTGAATGAGTGGTTGCATACCAGCTCATTTTATACCCGAATGTCCGGGGGAGTGGCATGCAAATACCACTCGCCAATTTTCATTGGCCTTTAATCAAAGACCAGAGGTGTCTCGGGCTCCCGAGAGTGACCCCTAGTGTCACTACATCGACACAACGTCGAGTGAGTGACAGATAGGGAAAGTTTACTTATATCATTTTGTTTTTTAGAATGAGTTCAGTGATACCAGCAAGTTCCATCCATCCATCCATCCATTCCATCCACCCATTTGCCATGCCAATGATAATCGAAAGTAATTAAAATA
Organism: Myxocyprinus asiaticus; assembly: GCF_019703515.2. Classification (NCBI taxonomy): domain Eukaryota; kingdom Metazoa; phylum Chordata; class Actinopteri; order Cypriniformes; family Catostomidae; genus Myxocyprinus; species Myxocyprinus asiaticus. The sequence continues at coordinate 9,658,071 of NC_059384.1, forward strand.
TAATTAAAATAATAAACAGCAAAAAGAAGAAACATTTTAACACCAGATTGAGATTTATTTCAATAAATGGTGTCAGCTCAACTTTACACTTGCAATAAAAGAACGTGTATGTATTAATATTTCAGTTTAATATTTAAGAGTGGAGAGATACCCAGAGGAACGACACTAAGCCATATGAAGAACAAGCGGTCTGTCACGTTATTAAACCAATCAGGTCAGAGTAAACTGGTCAAGGAAAACCTCATTTGATTGGTTACTAGAAGCAGGTAGACCCACCTTCCCCCTCGCACTTGCAAAACTTTTTTCAGTGAGAAATTTGTGCCAAAAGTGTGAGCACAATAAAGGGAAGATGGAACAGTGTATACCAGATTATTTCTGTAACATATTTATGCCACAAACACAAGTAATTTACATGTTTGGAGTAGTTTATTTTACACATACAGACTGATTCTACACGGTCAATCAGTTTAGCTGTTCATGACACCCTTTCTTTGCTTGCATATAGCTGATTGCAGATCTGTAATGTTTTTGGCCATGCTTAGGTGCAAAAACAGTGCCAAAAGTGTAAGCGTGAAAAAAAAGGAAGTCAGAAGAATACACACCAAATTTACTTTGTGTTAATACCTAATTACAGATTCACAACACATGAATTACACTTATGCAAAGCATGGAAGTATTGCTAATATTTGTTTCTTATGCTTGCAACTTGATTTACACCTTTACAAAATGTTCTGTGCACATGCCATTTATTTTTACGCTTGCAATTTTATTTACAAATCTTACTCTGTGCATGCAAATAATTTAGGCACAATTTTACCTTCATATATTTCCATCCACAGAACTGCTGCTCACTGTTTTTTTTGTTTTTGTTTTTGTTTTTTTTTGGCACCATTCGGAGTAAATTCTAGAGATTGTCGTGCGTGAAATACTCAAACCAGCCCATCTGGCACCCACAATCATGCCACGGTCCAAATCACTGAGATCACATTTGTTTACACATACTGATAGTTGATGTGAACATTAACTGAAGCTCCTGACATGTATCTGCATGATTTTATGCACTGCACTACTGCCACACAATTGGCTGATTAGATAATCACATGGATTATTGTTGGTGCCAGACGGGCTGGTTTGAGTATTTCTGTAACTGCTGATCTCCTGGGATTTTCACACACAACAGTCTCTAGAATTGACTCCAAATGGTGCCAAAAACTAAAAACATCCAGTGAGCGGCAGTTCTGTGGATGGAAACGCCTTGTTGATGAGAGAAGTCAACAGAGAATGGCCAGACTGGATCGAACTGACAAAGTCTACGGCAACTCAGATAACCGTTCTGTATAATTGTGGTGAGAAGAGTAACATCTCAGAATGCTATTCTAAGATGCAGGTTGGCGCTGTTTTGGCAGCATGAGGGGGACCTACACAATATTAGGCTTGTTGTGGCTGATCGATGTAAATTATGATATTTATATATATAGCTCTACATAGAAAGCTTCCCAAACAAACTATAACTTCGATTAAAAAAAACAAAACAAAAAAAAACTGGAACCGTAATTTTTGTTTTGTTATCTGTGATAAATGAATAATAAAACTTTATAAACCCATGATAAACATTGTACGCACTTCCAGTCCATGTGTATTTTTCTTTTTACTTTTTAAATCTGTTACAGACTGAAAGTTACACCTTATCCTCCTCCATGTGTCTCAGCCCTTTTCTCTTTCTCTGATGTTTATTGTCAAACTTTTTTTCATTATTGATATTTATTGTCAAACTATTTCTATCTGCTTTTCTGCTATTCCATCTGTTTCTGCAGCAGGCCCCTTAGTTCCGACTCTCAGCCACTTCTCTCAGCTCTGTCTCACACATCTCTCCTTGAGTTAGATGCAGCTGACAGCACCTACTGAAGATCAGCACGGGGGCTTGTGATTTTTAGATGTGAAACGGCACACACACAAAAAAATTCCTCCCTATCCTCCACTGAAAGATCTTTCTCTTTTATTACTTTCCCTCTCACTCTCTCTTTATGTTACTTTTTCTAAGAAAGAGAGAGAGAGAGAGAGAGAGAGAGAGAGAGAGAGAGAGAGAGAGAGAGAGAGAGAGAGAGAAAGAGAGAGGAGTAAAAAGATAAAATGTGTTTCCTTTGGTTTGTATGTGAATTATTTCATTAGAGATGACTCAGAGCTGGAGGCCAGAAATGGAAGGGATGCACATGTGTCTTGTATAATAGCCTGGCAAAGAGTGAGCTAGACCAGCTTCTTATACATCTATTCACAAACATGCATGCAAACACATGCATATACACAATGGAGCAATCTTTCCTTCCTCACTCAGAACACCACAGTAGCACCTGTCTGTGCTATCAGCCACAGTATATTTCATGTCTATGCCCCAGATTCTAAAGAAGACTTCTGGAAAACGCAACTGAAAACTTGAAACACACTGGGAGAAATAAAATAAACATCACTTTTTTTTGGCTCCACATATTTTATTTGAAATGCATATCGGATATCCACACTGCTAAAGAAGTCCTGCATCGCTGATCTCCAGTATACTGTATGTTGTGTTTTGGATGCGCAAGCATGCAGGATGACCTCACAGTGAAATTGGAAACAGTAGATTGACTTTTTTTGAACTAAAATCAGTCTGTGCTTACCAAAACTCGAAACACTGCCCTCAGTGGCCAAAGCAATAAGTGTTGTTCGGCATATGGGCATACGTGAGCTCCAGTTGTAATGTCCACGGAGGTACGCCAAAAGCGAGATGCGAAGTGAGTTGTTTTTTTGCTGTATAGGCTGTAATACAGTGAAGAGGAATGCATATTTTATAAATTGTACCCTCAAATCCAAACCCCAAACCTAAACATCAGAGGAGTAAAAATGTAATGTTAGATGGGAAAAGTCAACCTCCAAATCACATTCTTCACTTATGCAAACGCAATTACTTCCTGGTTTCAACATGAGATCTGAACTGGTGTCAAGCAAAAATGTCTGATAGGAGATGGCACTTGACAGTGAGCCGATCCTAGGGTACTGGAACTCTCGGAAACATGATCACGACTTCATGTGTGATAATTTTGAAGCTTGGGATGCTGGTTTGTTGGTGTCCCCACCAGGGTATGGCTATACTGGACCATCAGCTAGAATAACATGAAAATAATTCATGCTGGTCTAAGCTGATCTTTTCACTGGGAAATCTAGGTAGTACAAAAAAATCCTTATCAATGATCATCTAGATTTTAACTTTTTTTTAAGTAAATTAACTAGGTTGAGACAAGAGACACATATCTGCTGTTCTCAATGGTGATCATATGACAATCGCAATCACTTGAAATGATATCATCTAGATCAAAACTGTATAACATTTCTGTCAGGAAACTCAACACATATGTTGTCAATAAGCAAGTCAAGGAATAGAAGAATCTTGAAAATTGCTCCCGGCAAGACATTATATCTATCTGAGGTAATAGGTCAGACTCAGCATCATCTTGCATGACACAAGGTTAGGTCCAAATGCGTTTTTACACCCCACACAACATCCTTTGAGTGGAAACGTCATCAACCATTATTTTTAGGGGTGTTCTAAACAACAGCTCACTCTACAATGACTTGTTCAGACAGGTACAGGCACAAAAAATATACCCAAAATCCTGAAAACAATCTAGTGATTATCTGTAAAGACATTGAGCTTGAAATAATGTTTTGTAAAATGTTTTTTGTGTGAGCAGAAATCTCTCAATGCTTTAAAATTACTGTTATTAATACTTCTCTCCAGCATGTGTGTGAGACCAGCCAGCGGCAGAGGGAGGTTGGCTGCTGACAGAGTGGTGTGATATTCTTGCCAATTCACCTCTCTCACTCCGCCCTCTGATGGGAATATGTAGCTTGCTAAAAGTAATTAAATCAGATGCCATTCAGCTACATAACTGCCTAAATTAAAAGAATGACAGTGTAAAGGTACGATCAGAAGAATCACATTTAGCCGTTTTCCCTCAAAATGGTGCTAGTTCTCATGCTAGAGCCAGTGCTCAGCTGGTTCTTGGCCTGCGGAATCTGGAGACTATCGCAAACCGGCTTGCTTTTCCACTGACTTGAACACCAAACGGTGATCGCTACGTGGTGGTTTTATGTGACTACCTAACCTGCCCACAAACATGGCACATCACAGTGTTTTTATATAGCTTTTACTCCTGTTTTTGAGGATATACAGTATTTAAACATACAGAGTAATGCAACCCAAAGTTATTACATTGTTTTACCAGATTGCCAGAGATGATATCTATGCTCAAGACACAGGTAACGTAATTATATTATTTTGTAAATACTTTTTAATGTGGCATGACTAGCTAAGTACCATAAACTGTAACAGTGAAATCATTATTTACATTGGTCTAGCAGGTTATATTTGGATTTTTCCCATAGCCTAAAATATAGGTTTACATCTTGATTGAGAATTATATCGGTTTACTTAACAGATAGCTGCAATCTTCCTTACAAAGTAGCTGGCCAAAAATCCACTTACTGAAAAAAAAAAAAAAAAAAAAAAAAAACACTGCACAAAATAAGACGAGTGTAAGGAAAGCTAGCAAAGTTGGCAAATGTAATAACTTAGCGAGATCATCTGCAGAGGACACGGCGATTTTGTGTTTGTCTCGAGCGTGACTGGTCCATGTCAGAGCTCAGAGTCCAAGACATCATAGTGAATGATTGTATTGCTCTGCCCACTGCCACTTTTGCTTAGGTTCTTCTTCTGGTCTGGTAAAATTGAAAAAAAAATAAATAAATAAATTACCGTTTAGGGCTCATGAAACTGAAACTACTGGCCTTTTCATGCATTGGGTTCTCTTTACTCAAATTGTGTTTAGCTGAGACACACAGTGAAAGTGATACTTCATTTAATGCTGGCAGACAGAGGAAACGAAGTGAGAATGCTTGACCGGAATGTAAACTGCAGTGGTTTTAACTGTCCACGTCAGACAACACTACAGAACACATTTATCAAGAAGCAAAAACAGGTCCAGGGGAAGAATGAATGCAGATAGCATGCACACACATAGCCCTTTTCTAGTAAAATGTTGCTGGTGCTGGTGCGAGAGCAGAAGCTCAGCCGGAGGATCTGCAGTTTTTTGTCAGAATCGGCCACTTGAGACATGAATGATGCCTTAACTGACTTCTTTAGTATCTTTTGATTTAATAGTCAGAAGTTATTATAATAAATAATGAAGAAGTGGCTGGAGTAGCTTTTTTGAATAAAATTGGAGTGATCCAGTTTTGTTTTGTAGTCAGACTGACTTGTTTTGTGTTTAAATGTTTAAATGTTAGGACACTATCCTGCCCCCTGGCTACTGACTGTGGTGATGTGGCCGAGCGACGTCTGTGGAGAGCGAGACCGAGATATGAAGAACGGTAAGGACTGACACCTGTGGGAAATTATCTCTAACAGTTTATGTTTGTAGTGAGAGCTGAGAAGGATAAAAAGGCTGTCTGAACCACCGGAGGAGAGATAGAGAGACGCACACAGCAGAGTCTGGGGTGTATGTTGCTGAAAAGTAAACAGTGAGTGATACTGAAAAGTGTTGTGAAAATAAAGAGACTTACTTGGATTGTTATCTAGCTCCTCCTTCCTCCTTCAGAGAGAATTACAGAAATTTGTCACAGTGGTGCAGAAACCCAGGAATTAGGAGGAAGAAACGCCATCATGGAGTCCTCACCGCTAGCCGAGGTAATCAAGACCCTCGCCGGCATCCACCAAGCCCAACATCAGGCTCTGCTTGAGCTACATTTGGAACAGGAACAGCGGTTCCAGGCACTGTTTCAGGCTCAAGCAGAGGACCGGCAGTGCTATGGAGTTTCATACACCAGTAGGGGTCTTCAGCCATGACCACAGACCCACCCATGGCCATGCCCATCACGGTAACAAATAGGGAACCGCAGGACAACCCGGGGGCTTTTATTGAGCTCTTCAAGTGAACGGCCAAAATGTGGAAGTGGCCGAGCACCCAGCGGGCAGTCTGCCTTCTGCCGCTGTTGTCCGAGGAAGCCCAGCTCGCGGCTCAACAACTTCCTGCGGCCAACCTCCTGGTGTACGAGGACTTGAGGAAGGCCATCCTGCAATGGGTCAGCTGCAGCTCAGAACAACATCGGCAACACTTCCGTTCGCGGACACTTGGCAAGCATGGCCTGCCCGTTCGCTTTCACCCAACAGCTCCATGACACCTGCCGAAGGTGGCTGCTGGCTGAAGAATGTGGCACCGAGGAAGTGCTCGATCTGGTGAAACTGGAACAATTTATCGCCCGGCTACTGAAAGGAATGGTGGAGTGGGTCCAGTGCCACCGCCCGGTGTCACTGGATGAGGCGGTCCAGCTGGCTGAGGACCATATGGCGTCATATTCAGGCCGGCGAGACCTCCTCTCTCTCTCTCTCTCTCTCTCTCTCTCTCTCTCTCTCTCTCTCTCTCTCTCTCTCTCTCCTTCCCCTCATCCTGTTCCTGTTTCCAGGGAAACACGTTCTCAGACGTGTTCTCGCCTCTTCCTGGTCATACGAATCTCATAGAGCACCATATCGAAATGACCCCAGGGGTAGTGGTACACAGTCATCCCTACTGACTACCCAAATACAAAAAAAAGTGGTTCGGGAAGAATTAAAGGCCATGCTAGATATGGGGGTAATAGAAGAAACCCACAGTGACTGGGCCAGCCTGGTGGTGTTGGTTCCGAAGAGCGAAGGCTCGGTCCAGTTATGTGTGGATTATAGAAAATTCAATGCGGTGTCTAAATTTGATGCATATCCGATGCCTCGGATTGATAAACTGCTCGATCGATTAGGCACAACTCGCTTTTATTTGACACTGCATTTAACGAAGGGATATTGCCAGATCCCCTTAACTCTCATGTCCCATGAAAAGATGGCATTTCACACCGTTCGGATTACACCAATTCATGACTTCCGTTCAGTTTGTTCAGGGTCCCGGCTATGTATCAGTGGTTCATGGACAGAATCCTCAGACCGCAAGCTGCTTACACTGCTGCCTATCTGGATGATATCATTATTTATAGTAATGATTGGCAGTGGCACCTGCAGCATCTGAGGGCTGTCCTGAGGTCGTTGAGACAAGAGGGACTCAAGGTAATCCTAAAGAAGTGCGCAATTGGGTGGGTGGAAGTACGGTATCTGGGCTTCCACTTGGGTCATGGTCTAACAGCTGTTTGGAGCTGGGAGGGATAAAAGGGCTGTCCGAACAGATTTTTGGTGGAAATGAGCAGAACTAGACTGATCTCACTGTGAATTCAGCGACAGAAGGTCAAAAGTTCTTTAGCTGAACTTTAGCTATCGGTCTGTGCTAACTGAAATTCAAAGCACTGCCCCCAATGGTCGAAACTGGAAATGTTGTTAAACATAAGGGCAAGTGTGAACTTTTCCAGGTGAAATACATACAGAGTGGCACCAAAAGTTGAGTTGTTTTTGGTTGTAAGTTAACAATACAGTCAACAGGAATGCATATTTTATTAACCATGCACTCTAACCCAAACCCCAATTCTAAACCTAACCATCAGTGTGTAAAAAATAATCTTAAAAGGAAAATGTAACCTCCGAATCACACTCATTATTGTTTATTTGAATGTGTTTACTTCCTGGTTTCCACAGAACAAGAACCAGTGTCTCTGAAACTTTCAGTAGCACCACAGGAAAGGGTAACCACTTTTGAATTGATGCAAAGATATCCAAGTAGAGATGGAGCTTGTCAGTAACTCAGCAGAATGGGGTCGATGTCAGGGTACTGAAACATTTGATAGCAATATGATGAGTTTGTGTGTGATCATGTTGAAAGAATAGGGCCAGACTAACGCCAACACCCTGTTGGACTCACCTTATTTATCAGGACTGTACAATCACCAATAATCCTTTGTCCAATAACTATAAAAATATATACTGTACATATATTTTTTTTAAATAATATAAACCATCACAATAGAATGGAAGAACTATATCTGTTGAAATAAAACCTCACCAAGTACAGTTTCCATTGTTGAGTCTCCTTAATGACAGCAAGAAAATGTAGTATACTAAACTACATAATACTACGTAAATGAAACATCCCCTTGGGAATGTTAAAAGGCTATACTGCCTTTTATCAATCTAACAAACAACAACACACTAAATTAAACAGCAATGTGGCCACTGTGATAGTCAAATGAAAGGACGTTTGTTTGCTTATTAATTTTTTATTACTTGCTGATCTAAATGATTTCACAAGATAATGCATCACTGTGCTACGTTTAATTTATCTCCTGAGTGTCTGCTAGTAAGTGAGATATAAATCATTCCAACAAATGTAACTCAAGGCTCCTTGGCTCTCCAGGTTTTTTATTTTCTCTAAAGCAAAATCTTCCTTCACTTTGTGGAAAAGGTTATTCTTTGAATGGAGATTGTATTTGTTTCCTAATTTCTGCTGATAGCTTCTACCTTAAACATGCTTCAGTAAACACAAGCTTTTAAGTGATAAACAAAAACAATAATAAAACAAATATGTGTGCATAGACAGAAAGAAGTAGAGCTCAAACTGTGTCATTTATTGGTCTCCATGTTACTGCTTGTTTTACTGTGTTTAGGATTGTCTCTGTAGAGGCTCCCGAGTGACTGAACACACAAAAATATTCTGCACATTATACGAAAAAAAAAGTGCTTTGTGATCATCTAAATTTATCTACAGAAATCAATAGTCCTAATGTGCCAATGTGAAAAACATCAAACGGAATAGAATGAGATAATGTTAATCAGAGCTCACTGTATTGGCTGCTTTTTAAATCCTTTTTACCTATGAGGCTCAGACAAAAGAGATAGACAGATAGATGCAAGAGGAGGGGAAGGAAGTATAGGGAGGGCAGGGAGGGGAAGGGAGGCCCTTCATTTTGATTAGTGACAACTGATTAGTCTCATTAGGAAAGTTTAATGAAAAATGAAATTTCGTTATCATGTACTCACTCTCAAGTTGTTCCAAACCCACCTTTCTTCCTTTATTTATTTATTTCTCACAAAAGGAGATTTTAAGGAGAATGACAGCATTAGTCAACATTTACTTTCAAAGTATGAAAAAATAATGCAATGAAAGTTAATGGTGACTGAAGATGTCAGTCCTTTACATCAGGGTTTCTCAACCACTGGGTCGTGACCCAAACGTGGGTATACAAATTACCAATTAGTAGGACAGAACTGTACATTTGCAATGTTTGGGGCAACAGTGACCTCTATTGTCAAATCATGTTAATATCTCCAGGTTTGCGTAAATGACCGTAAGTCAGAGGCTGCATTTCTCTGATGTTAATTATTAGCTATCCAGTCAAAATAATCCATAAAAGCTACAAATCATTCTTTTTGGACAAGGTCTCTTTACATAGTGTTGCTATGTGTTACATGGGCCATCTTTTGTGGCCCGTGTTATGATTTCATCATAAAAAATAGATTTATCAATAACCTATCAAATGTGCATGAATTCAATTGAGGTGTTCCTTTATCAGAGGGTTTACGGTAGCTCTCTGAATGGCTGAAGCACAGCTCAGTTAGAGAGGGAAATAAACAACAAAGAATATCTGAACACAGCTGATGTTTAATGAGAGCGGTGGTCCGTCAGCGGGCGCGTCCATAGAAACAGTATGTGCGCACACGCGCGGTCTGTCAATCAAGAATGCTCACTCTCAATCGCACATGAGAATCTTGTATGATATTATATTATACAATTTAAAATTCTTAATATAAAAAAATAAAATTTTCATAATATTATCATATTAAAACTTTTTTAATCAATAATACTTAATGAATATATAAAGTGAGTCAGTAACCGATATTTAGAGCTCGGAAAATAAAACTTGCACAATTATTTTTTCTCATTATAATGTGTTTGCTTTAAACGCGACACTACTTGTTAAAGTTCTTTACCCACATTTTAAGGCTGCAATGTGATTTAAGCTGCAAAATGTCTGAAAATGTTTTACAGTACTTGGCATCATACTATTATTGTTTTATCAACTCCGTACAATGAAATTATGGGTTTTAAGGAATATGTCCACATTTTGAGCTTCAGTTAGCATATTTGCTTACAACAAACTGGGACTAGCTAACTAGCTAGTCTGGTTGTTGAAGAGAATTTTGTATAGTTAAATGTACAAATTTTACAAAAATTTTATTCTAATCACTTCTGGCATATTTTATGCCGACAGGTTTAACATGTTAAGCTTGGGCAGAGCAAGCAAGTAAGCAAATCTATGGAATATTTGTCAGTAGGAAAGTAAGCTACTCACTCACCTCAGCTGAATTTCCCACCACTGAAGAGAGAAAAAAAACCGCATCATGATGTCACTAGAGTGGATGGCCTTATTTTAAAGGGGCGGATTCCCCAATATGACAGGCTGGATAATCATTTAATTGAATTATAATTTAATAATTAAATATTATTATTCATATATAATTTGTTAGTATTTAACTAAACAATGTTCATAATAATGTGTTAATATCACAAGCAGAATGGAAATTATACAAATAAAAGCTGAAAACTGTATATTAAGAATATCATGTCAAACATGTGTCATCCGGGATAATGGATGACATTATGGGCTTACAGAAAATAACTGTTATCCTATAAGACAAAATTGTTATCCGGTATGACAAAACTCAGTTTGAACCTTATTCAGGCAGTTGTTTTGGCTACCTATAGAAATCTGTAACCTTGACCTTCAACTTCCAAGTATGTAAATTCATATTAAATAAACCAATTTGCATAAAATTTACATTATATATGTTTTTTTTAGCATTATCCCAAATGACACATGATTATACTACATAGTGTACCAGTGAGCGAAAAGGGTCAATTAAACACATTTTAAGAGAGACTTACTAACCTTTCACCATTGTTTGGGGGTCCTTCAGGGTCTTCCTGATTGTGTAACATCCTGTCTGATAACGTGTCAAAATAAAATGCCCCATAAAATTGCTCCAGATTGCTTGTTATCCCAGATGACATTGGCTGACTGCCAGTTTTGGGACAGAATGCTCCAAAGCATAACAATCAACTGGATGTCGTATTTTTATAAATATTTAAATATATTGTTGGCAACACTCATACAACAATGCCTGTGGCTGAGATTTTAGGTTTTATAACACTTTTTGTTGCTTTTTTGCATTTCACCATGAGGTCCAGACAGTTATCCAGTATGACATTGTGTGACTATAATGTCTAATAATTCTTAAACTTTGTAAACCCTCATTACATGTTCATATCATTTGATAAACAGAGATTAATAAATTCAATAAATGTGTTTTTTATAAACATTTTCCTTATTTTTACTCCATAAAGGGGTTTGGACATCAAAATTGCACATCACGTCATTGGTCCAGCTATTGCCCCGTGAATAATCCTCCACTGTAGA